>NC_136068.1:704024929-704724052 GCF_964261635.1 Lissotriton helveticus | reverse complement strand
TCAGAAAGACAGGTGTTACTTTCAGGAATAAATGGTTTCACTGCATACCACCCATCGCTACACCCTTTACTCATTATTGCCTTTCCCGCATTAGCATTAGTAAAATTGCTTCAATTAGTTTCAAGCAAGCAGATGCAAAGCATGTGAGTCTTCAAGAAGCCATATTAGCGTTTTCTGCTCCTGCTCAAGAATTTCCCTCCAAGCGATAGCTCGTCATACTGCGTAGATGCAGTTGACGCTTGCGCAATAAAGATTTCCCATTAGCAGCCATTTTAGAACTTCGCACAATTTACTTACATTAGTTACCACATAGGCAAGCTTCTCTAGCCCTTGGTTTGATGTGGTGTGTATTAGTTTATACAATACGTAATCAATAACATGTTAGAGAGTTAAATGAGAGGATTGGTTCCGAGCAAGTCCCTTTTCTGCAAGTCCTTGCTCCATCACAGTTATCTTGTATGACTTGTATGACTTTGGTATGAAAGAGAGTCTACTTTACATACACTTTTCACATGCACGACTGTCGTGCATAATAAATATCATAAAATGCATAACTGCCTAAAAAATTGCGTGTAGTACATGTGGAAACAAAATATGAAATTTCACCCATGGCTAAAACAAATTTACTCCTGCACATCCACACCCAGCTATCCTCATCACAATGCTAATGGCTACAGCAGGCTCACTGTGTGATTGTTGTTGTCATCGCTTCTCGGTTCTCTGTTTCCTTCCTCCCACTGGACTTAGCAATCTCAATCCCCTGGGTGTGGAGAACCTGGAAATTATCACGAAATGAGAGACAGAGGTATACCATAACATATCCTACAAACATTAACCAAGAAATCACAAAAAGGTGTGATGGCAGTGGCTGTGTGGCTAGATTAGGTCTCCCAATCAATCAATGGTATGAGTCAGGCCAACCTAGATTTGAGATTTGAGATCTCTGTGGGGAAAATGAAAAAGTGGTGTGTTATAGACTATCTCTTTGCTGGACCCATGTTTAACAAGTCCCGGGAATGGGGAAAGCACAGAGGAGCTTGGGATTTTGCTCGACACCTGTCACCGTGGTTTCATTAGCTATATGTGACTTAGTGAGTCATTGCTTGGTCCTCAAACGATTTCTCTCTTTATTCCCTCCCATTTATTTGAACACAGATTTTATCCCAGCAATGGATATATAACATTTTGAAATAGGGAGAGAGAAGAGGTGTGCTATTGTGGAATCATTGTTTATGAAAGGACAAATACAGCAAGTTGAAGATTTCAGGAGACTGTATAATCTCCCTGAAACTGACACTTTCTCCTACATACAGGTCAGGCACTAAGTACTGCATCCCATGATGAAGGAGGAGCCTCGTGGCCTCTGAACAACTTTGGAAAATTGATTAAGGAAGGACACATGAAAAAAGCTAATCTCAATGCTGTGCAAACAACTGGCAGAGTACACCGCAGAAGGCTAAAGCTCCCAGGCTGGAAATGCTGGAAAACCAAACTTGTGAGAATCTTTAAACACAAGCGTAAAAACTATACAAAAAAACACGTGGAGTGTTAAAATAAGAAGAACCCAATATAACATCCTTACACAGTGATGCAGGACACCAGATAAGGTACAGCAATGAGATAAATCTAAAGGCAATTCGTGCTGGCCAAAATGTGGAGCTAAAGACACATGGAACGATGGTCAGAATGCAGAGCAAATCAAACATTCACCCCCAGTCAATAGATATGGGTTAAATCCATCGTTCATTTTGCTCACCATGCCACCCCAGTTTAGACCCAGCCATATGCAATCAGTCTTGACCCTGTGCCTCATGGGAACAGTCCAGCCTGAACTGCCAAGCCAGGTCCTCCCTGGACCAGAAGCAAGTATCCTGGGACCGGTTTCGGGGCATCAGCCCTCATGTGGAGGCACAGACACTACTGCATCTACTGTGGCACTGCCACAACACCAGTGGATAATGGGTGGAGGTCATTAGCGAAATAGAAAGACCTTTCACAGTACATATGACTAGATACTTATGGGTAGTTATTTTTGCCATAGCATTTACTAAGATAGATCTCATAAGTCTATGAGAGGTAAACAACTGGCTGACACTCTTGGATGATACTAGCAGGGTTGGTCAGCAATCTCCACCAACACTGCAAACTTGGTCATATAATAAATTTATTTGCAGTGCAAATACTAATCAAAACAGCAGAAACACACAGTACACCATGGAAAGCACAGTATCAGACATAATGTGGTAATTACACTATAAAATAGGTAATCTTCAATGAGATTGGTAATCTAATGAAGTAAGAAATAATCAGAAACAAAAATGTTAATCTCGAATAAAACATGGTCATTGCAATATAACAATGAAAGCAGCCGTCCCTGAAAGGGGAGACACCTCAAATAACAGCTGCCTTTATAAAATGTTATTTTAAAGCGGATTGGCTATTGACTGCAAAGGGATTGATGATCGCTATGTAACGTCGTCACCTTCTGAAATACTCTGTTGTAAGGCAATTTGATCATCACAGCTTGCAACTGACTCTAGATATAGTTAATTTGGCGAGATTGCATTAATATGGAGTGACTTCATCTAAATTCCTTATGAACTTTAAAGAGACACTACATGAATACATTTCAGAAAGAAGGAACATAATGTGCATTGTTTCATTTTTTTCATCTCAAGACTAAAAAACACCTAGGGCCTTATTCGTGAGAAGTGCTGCATCGCTGCAACATCGCTGAGACAAAGGGTGAGCGTTATCCCGCAAAAAGCCTCGCAGACGTGGCGCTTTGAAATCTATAAGATTTCAGTGTGCCACTTCGAGGACATTACTGCGTCAATATTCTACGCCGGCCTCATGGCAGGAGTAAGACTAGAGCAGTCCCTTTCACATGGGGCTTGCCCCATGTGAAACGAACGTTGCTGGAGTTGTGTAACGCTTCCGACACAACTCCAGCAATGCGTCATACCATACCAGAGACCCCAGTAGAACAATTTATTGGGGCCTCCATGTGCCCTGAAAAAGCCAGAAGTACACTAACGGTGTAGTTTCACATTTCCATCTTACACTAATCTATATTGTATACCAAGTGAAAAGCACATATAGCAATAACAAATAGCTCATTCGCAAATGGGGTTATTATACATGTAAAAAGAAAAACCTTTTAAAAGGAACAAAACATCCTTCACTGTTTTTACTACTGAACATTAGAACTTTACACAAATCCATGCTCACCTTTGTTCTGCTTAGTCTGAAACCAGCTCTAATCTTTTGTTATCAGGCATATAAGCACATGACCATAACATTCACATGTGCTTCAGAGGGCCCCTCAACATAAAAATAACCTAATTTGCTTTTGGCTAAAACATTGGGTCGTTATACAGTCTTTCCCTCAATACAAAATGCACACACTGTTCTTGCTTCCAAGCAGTGAAAGGGAATCTAGTGTGAGTACTGTATATATGCAAGACTGTGAGATGTATCTACTCAACTATATCTAAAACAAAATGAACTAAAAAACTTTAATTTAAGGAAACAATGAAAAGAAACATCTCATGGTACCCTACTTTGAGGAAAGGGCCCAGTAAAGAATCAAATGGAGTCACCAGCCATCTCACATGGACATGTAGCAGACAATCTCTCAGTCAATCCACCTCCATTCAGCGGGTGACACAGCAGGAGTGGCGAATGCTGGTAAGAGTGTGGGGGGGGGGCGGTGGGGGAGGATTGAGGGGCAGGATTTGACAGACGACCATGAGGGAAACTTAAATAAATATTTAATTTTCCCTCATCGTCGTCTGTCAAAATCCCTCCCAACGAGCCCCACCACTCACCGCTCTGACCTGCAGGGGCCGTGACTTGCCCACAGATGTTTGATAACTAATGTTGGGGCTCAGGCTAATTACTGAGCAGCTTGTCCCCAGCTTTGTGCTAAGGAATTCAGTGGATTCAAGGCACTGGGTCTGTTCCTCTGCCTTCTTGGGCTGGCTGGAGGCTTCCACAAACTCAATGTAGCAACAGTAGCAGGGCAGTCCAGCAAGGGACATTCAGGGTCAGGCCTAGACAGGAGAACATGAGCAGCATTAATCTACCCACCGGGTCAATACAGGTCCAGGTCCAAAGAATGTTTAGTGAGATGCAACCTATGGCTCTTAAGACACATAGTTCAACAGATGCCCCCTGCCAATCAGCATTGAAGAAACCTCACAATTCAAGGGCAGAGCCCACTGGGCTAGCTTAGTCATCCCCACTTAGAGTGCAGACTAAGTGGACAAACCTCCCACGGGCACTACAGAGGGTTCTACCTATGTCAGCAACCCTCTGCCTATCTTCAGGGGCCCAGGTACAACCATCAGGGTTTTGCCTGGCTCAACATAATGTGGGTCCTACCCCTACATGCCTTCATCAAAGTAATAGCAGAAGGATGAATTTCCTTTTTGCACAAAGGTAAAGGATCATGATCGACAGGTGAATTTGGACTGTTTATATCAGAGTTGACAGACTGTTGTGTTCCTAAACATTATGGGACATTTCACAAAGGGATTTTACGACTCATAGAGTTTTGAGTGCGGAATCTCCACTCTCAGGTTGGAATCTCCAAACTGTAGTGCTCAGTGAAGAGATCCTGCCCGATTGCGGAGATTCTGCACTTGTTACCTTATGAGTCGTAAGTCCCTTCATGAATCAGGCCAAATTTCTTTAAAAACAAGTCTGTCCCAGGTTTTTGGATTCCTTATAGACCAGGTAGCCAATGAGCAACTCCCCTGATAGAATTATGCACCCTAAAAACTGTAACCAGCTGCCACCAGAAAGAGCTGGTGCAGAGGGTTTCAAAGGGCACTACCCTCTGTGTCTACAAGGACAGGATAGCAATAGGCATTCTTCTCATTCTGATGGCAATCCAAAGGTGTCCCTGGGAAGCAGCAGGTCTGCTGGTTGAAGGGGGCCCTTTGAGATTAGGGTTCTGGAAACCTTTGCCAAAAAGAAAGTAATCCCAGGTAAAGCCAGGGTCAAATTTAAAATGGCAGGATGGCACAGTCACACTACTGGCCTTGGACCTTCATTCCTACATCTAACATCAATTGTCAATCTAAAATTGGGGTTGCAACCCCTTCAGTGCTAATGACAAGGGTAACTCGTCATGGAGTTTCCATTGATTTCAATGGAAATTACATTGAAGTGCCAGAGGATGCCTAGCATCCAAGTGGTTAAGAAGTTGCTAGATAAAAAGCCCACTGTTTTGCCACCCACTGGGTAGATCCCCATCATTGCAGCCCCTTAATTTCTCCATCCAGTTTGGACCTTTCACCCGTTCAGTTCACACAGAATTCAATGCATGCTCTAAGGATGCTAACATTGCCCTGGGCCAGCTCAACACATACACAGACTCTACATAAAAGACAAGTATTCACCACCAGCCCACCCTTTTAATGAACTGAAGTCATGCAGTGACACCTACGTAGGATCTGGGACATTATCTTCATGGAGGTCACTCAGGCACCATCATTGTAATGGCAGATATATCAGAAGAACAGTGGGGAACATCTTTAATGCTCCATAGGCTCTTCCTGGCAAATGGCATTGTAGTGCCAATATTAGAGGCCTTGCCGGTCATTTTCAGAGGTGGGGTTGTTCAGCACCTGGACAACTAGTTGCGTGGCCTGGACAGCTCTAGTACACAATGAGGCGGCACGTCAAGCACCTGGGCACTGCCTGCAGGGTCTGCTATTGAATGGTTACCCCCGTGAGTATTCCATTCAGGGATTTGGGATGTTAGCCTCTTAATCTTGCACCTGCGAACATCAATAAACTAGCTGAGAGTCTTCAAACCCGATACTTCATGTCCTAGCAGCTCCTTGGAATGAGGGGTGTCTGCTAATGCAGCATGCGTGTTATTTCAGCACTTGGACAGCTCCCTGTGCACAAAGCGGGAAATGGAAAGTCACTGCCCCAGAATATTTGCTACTGAGAAGTGCTGGTACTCTCTCCTATTTGCATGCCTGCTGAAATAATGCTATTACTCTATCCTTCACATTGAAAAAGTGCAGTTACTTAGTGCTTGAAACAGTGTGCCCAGTTAAAACACTTCCTCTGCGGACAAAGTCTGTCCGACCGTTCATTGTGCATCGGGGCAGCTCCAGGGAAGATCAGGAAATGGCCCATTTCCATCTCGAGAGCACCGGTCCAACTCTTTGCGAGTATGTCCAGAGAAATGGATTCCACCGGCTGTAATAGGGTCTGAAAAAAAAACACCATCACACACACCAGCTCCGCACAGGCACCTTGAAGTGGCAATACCACAGGCATTGACTCCGTGGCCTTGCGTTCTGGGTGCCAATTCTAGTTTTCACTATCGTGGAACTCGGACAGGGTTGGATTGGGGCAACAATTAGGCCCAGGCAGCCAAAAGAAGTGCTCCACATCTTTAGATCAGACACTTTTGTAATACAATGTTTTGTTACGATCATGAAGCTAAGTGTTGGCGAATGTGCGGTAATTGAAGTATTCTACGGCTTATAGACCCAGTAATTAAATTGGAAATTAACATCCCAATGAAAACATATATATCTTGGGAGCTCAGAATTATGAAAAATACTAGCAACTCATGTTCAATTGCTTTTCTATCTGTAATGTTGCTGTGGATGTTTTGATTAATGTCTGCTGGGAAGCAGTAAATGGCACAGACCTTGACTGCCTTTTACACACGCCTTGGGCTTTTAGATATTTATTTTTTACAATACTCAAGAGAGGCCCTCGAATGCTCAGAGACTGGTAAAAGGTTTATCTGTTTTTTTTTGTTTTACTGCTAACATCACGTATAAATGTAAAAAAAAATGATGCTAGTGTGAAAATGTAAAAATCAATGAAAAAATAGTGGCAATTTCCTCAAATACATGCAGTTTTATATAGCACGAAATTGGCCCAGAGGCATTGGAGTGCTTTACATGAGCACAAGATACCATTACAGACAGTCAGTTTAGTTTTTTGGGGATTGTGTAGATTAGTGATTTTCTCAGGATCACAGGATGTGCTGAGGCTCACACTCGGTTTTATGGCAGGCACTAATGCCTTTTCCATGCAGGGAAGTGAGACAAAATTAACTGAAGCAGGCCATCACCAAGCCCCACCATTGGTTCTAGTCCTTTCTCCTGCCACAGTCCCCTTCACAGCTACTGCTAATGGCTTCCCATCAGCAGCTTCTTGAGGCCACTGTCACACTTCGAGGAAGCCAGGGGGCGGACACACCTTATGCAGTGACAGCCGCCAGAGCATTCCATTGTCATTCTGCCTCTCACAATGTGGCAGCCTGACCTTAATGTGCGTCAGGTCAGGCTCATTATATGTATGCAAAGGTCTTAGATGTTGTGCACTTGTGGAAGAGACTGAGACCGTGACTACCACCACAGAACTGGCCCCAACCAAACACCCATCAGCTGATGACCTATTGCCCTCCGTGACAATCTGAGGCTGTTCTCAGAATGCAGAAATCAACTGGGCAGACGTTCCTTGTATTGGGATTTGGTAATTCTTTGATCATAATCTTAGAAATAAAGAGACTTGCCAACACGCTTGTACTTTATGATGCCGATGCTGCAGAGCTGTAGGTCAGAATGTTATTATTTTCAGATACTAGATCACAGCATAGAGTTTAGCGTAAACCTGGATTGAAAATAAGGGGCATATTTGCAAGTCCCTAACACCATTGGAATGCCACTTTTAGTGACACTCCTTGGGAGATATGTACTCACCTTATTTACAAGGTAGTGTTAAGCCACTTACCGTGGCTCAATGCTGCCTTGTAAATAAGGTCCCCTTTCACGCTATAGTTAGCGTGAAAGGGGTGGGCATTGAGTGCTACGGTGGGCGTTCCACTGCTACACCCATTGATTTTTACTCTACCTCATATTTACAAGGGCAAAAAGAACAATTGATGGACAGAATGCAGAACAATGTCTTACATTCACCCCAGTACAGAGATCTGGGTCTTAATCCATCATTTCTTTTGCTCACCATGCCATTCCAGTTTGGACCCAGCCATATGCAAATCAGTCTTGACCCTGTGCCCAATGGGAACAGTCCAACCCGAAATGCCAGGCCAGGTCTTTCCTGGACTGGAAACAAGCATCCTAGGACTAGTATCAGGCTTTCAGCCCTCATCAGCCAAGATAGCTTGACTCCAGTGACATGGAGAGCACGTTTCAGTGCTCCATCCATCATCTCCTTGTGTTTGCTTTGTTCACCCTAAGTTGGCAGGGTATGTCCAGATGTGGGTCCTTTGCTCACCTTGCCACTGGATTCAAGCTAGCCTGGCTGATGAAGGGTGTTACCCAGAAACCAGTCCCAGGATGCTTGTTTCGGGTTCAGGGAATACCTGGCTTGGCAGTTCAGGCTGGACTGATCCCATGAGGCACAGGGTCAAGACTGATTTGCAAATAGCTGGGTCTGAACTGAGGTGCCGAAGTGAGCTAAAGAATGATGATGGATTTAACCCAGATGTCTGACTGGGGGTGAGTGTCCAAAACATTACAGCGCTCCGTCTGTCATCTCATTGTGTTTGCTTTGTTCGGCCTAAATTGGCAGGGTATGCCCAGACATGGGTCCCTTGCTCACTTTGACACTGCATTCAAGCTAGCCTGGCTGATGAAGGGTGTTACCCAGAAATCGGTCCCAGGATGCTTGTTTCCGGTTCAGGGAAGACCAGGTTTGGTAGTTCGGGCTGGACTGTTCCCATGAGTCACAGGGTCAAGACTGATTTGCATATAGCTGAGTCTGAACTGAGGTGGTGAAGTGAGCTAAAGAATGATGATGGATTTAATCCAGATCTGTGATTAGGGGTGAGTGTCTAAAAAGTTTCAGCACTCCATCCATCATCTTCTTGAGTTTGCTTCATATTTACAAGAGCAACGTAAATATGAGGCAGCGCCAAAAATAAGAGCAGCAAAAACGTGGTCTTAAACATGCACAACGAGGAGAAATGTTTAGTTTCTCCAAATTCTATCTGTTTCCATGTGTGCTGTGTTGTGCAGCACACATAGAAACAGCAAATGTCACTTGATTGTTTATGTGCTTGAAGATGTCCCTTCTTGCACATAAACAATCAATATAAAAATTACTTTTTGCAACTTCTATGTGTGTTGCATTAGGCCCCACACATAGAAGTTTCAATACACCATTTAAAGATTGTTATGTGCAGGAAGGGGCCTGTTCCTGCACATAAACAATCTTCCCCTCAATGCAGACACCCTTGCACTATGGGGCAAGTGTTCATCATTGGCGCTAGGCTGCTAAATTTACTGCCAGGGCAGTGGGAAACGCAGGGCTGCACCATATTATTGTAAATATGGTGCAGCCCTTTGTTTCAGAATGTGGCAGAGTATGGCGTTAAGCCAAGAAGGCTAATGCTACACTCCGCCACTTCTCTAGTAAATATGCCCCTAAGTTTTATATTTTTACTGTGAAGCCTAGATTTTGAAGATTCAAAGGTGTCTGGATGAAAAGTATAGGTGTGACTCTAGGAAGTGTCTCTATAGTAGTAAGTGCTTTTGTTAAGGGGAGAGTGAGTAGGTATTGTCCTCTAAGATAACGGTTCTTAACCAGGAGTCAGCCAACCCCTGGTGGTTCACAATGCCTACACAGGACCATGACTGCTTAGGTAAATTAAATACTTTTAGCAAATAAATAAAATAAACATACATTGCTGTAAGGATTTACATACCTGAGGATCCTCTCCAATTGATCCTCCTCCTGGTTGTCCTCTCAATGGATCTCCCCGATGATGCAGGACCTGGAGAAGTAAAGAAAACAAAGTTAAACAGAGACACGTCACAGTAAAAAGGAACTGTCTCTTTAAACAGCCATGCAGAGTTAACCAATGGGAAGACAACTGCTGGCAGAAAAAGGAAGCGCAAACCCCGGAAGAGGAAGAAAGGAATGAGAACGCAAGGCTCCAAGAGGACAGGGCAAAAATGGAAGAAGAATGACGGAGTGCCTGGAATCATCCCGCTGTGAGGAAGACATGTCTGGTTAAACAGGAGACCAGCACGGAAGCCACCTTCTCAAAGGACCATATAGAGAGACGGAGGACGTAAAGTTGGGCCCGGAAGAGTAGTGAATTGCCCCCAAGATTGCTTACTAGCCGTTGCAACTCAGGAGAATTGGGGCAGAGAGGGTAAGTACCTGGATTGGATTGGGGATTTACCGGGGATAGGGCAGAGGGAGAAGGTTGCTGGAAACGGGCGGTGTTGGTGGAGAGTATCATGGGGCCGGAATGCTTATACTTTCTTTCATCATAGCATTAAAGAAACACTTGTATAAAGTCATCTTGCAAGGACTACAAGTCCCATAATGCTGTGGACAAAGTAATTTAATAAAGGAGATTAGAATCCCTCTTTAGGGTTTTAAGATGAGGGATTAAGACTAGTATTGGAAAAGGGATTTTACAGACAAATCCATCCTGTTTATACTCCCTGTGTTTTACGGATGGCAAGAAAACAAAAAGACTGTCAAGGTGCATGCTGGTGACTGTAGTACTAATGAGACCACATGGAGATTCAGTAGTCTCAATTGGTGTATAAAGGAAGGAAGTTACACCGCAGTCACATGACAATTCACCTGTGATCAAGGCTTAATGGAGGCCGAAACGCGTGAGGACTCAAAGCAAACTTTCCTCACTGGTATGCGGTAATAAAGCACCTTATTGTTGGAGGTCTTGTGTGTGGCATGCTCCTTTGAAGTGTTTGCAAGGGAGTTTGTGATTGATTTGGGTGGGGAGCTCCGTTCCCATACACTGAGGCTGCCCTGATGATGTCAATGATCTCTACATGGAGTTCCTTGTTGGAGATAAATATATATAAATATATATATATATTCTTGCCACAAGTTTCTTGAGTAAAAGGAAACACTCGGAAACCCAGACTTCATGCAGTCACTTTATTCAGCAAGTGCATAAACGACGCATTTAGTTTCTCATTACAGTACGTCCAAATCGTCATGCATCAGTAAATATATTAGCCCGTGAATGATCATAATTATTCTGAAATGTGTAATGATTATAAAACGCTAAAGATCACATTCGTAGGAGCAGCCCGTTCATTTGAACCGTGTTTTGTATCCTGCGCTTGTAATCGCTGTGACATACCGCGCTGTTACACGTGTTCTAATAGGCTCAGCGTTATCCTGCCATGGAACGTGTTGAAAACGGCACTCTCAATAAAGTTATACTGAACAAAACAGAATAACAAACAATTCTTCCCTAGTGGGCCTGAGTAATTTCTCCCTTCTGTGCTTGGTGTATAAGGCTACAGCAGGTACATTAATTAGAAATTATGCCCAAGTGGGCTAGCCTAATACACACAGAACAAAAATAATGCATCCATGTATTAGTCAATATGAAAGTAAATTGTCTATAAATGTTATAAAGATGCTAGTGACTTGTCGAAATTTCCATCCTTAAGTTAATCCATCTGTTGCATAAAGAAGTGCACCCATCTGTAAAAAACAAATTTTAAATTACATAAAAAAACAGACTTCTATGCAGAACTGATATTATAAACCACTAGTCATACAAATGAATTGATAATTCTTTGCTCAGATTCTATCCCTTAGGGGCCAGACTTTCCAGATCGATAATATATCGGGACTACAACTTTCTTAAGGACAACTCATGATTGCCCCTTCTCACACCCAGGTTTACAGAGTCAATAACCACCGTTCGTACAAGTTTGTCATCTTGCATGTGATTTTCATAGAAATAGCGAGCTATCGGGGATTGTCTATTGTTATTGCGAATTGCACGTAAGTGTTCCAATACCCGTTTTTTTGCCTCATGTTTAGTACTCCCGATGTACCATTTATTACAGGGAAAAATCAGGACAAATACACTGTATGGTGTGTTGCAGGTAAGTTTTTTCTTAATAACATACTCTCTTTTGGAGTTCAGTACTGCTAGTTTCTTACAATCAGTACTATTCCTGCACACTTTGCAGTTGTGCCAACATCTGAAACCAGGTGTACCGCCCACTGCCCCAATGTCCAGATTTGTTACATGATTGTAACTAAGTTCATCGCTCAAAGACCTCCCTTTCTTGAACGTAATCTGTGGATTACTACTCAGATTTTGCTTGAGATGGTCATCGGTCTTTAAAACATGCCAGTGTTTCTTAAATATTTTCCTGACCTCGCTCGCCTGACCTGAGAAAGTGGTGATAACCTGATACATTCTGTACATTCTGTACATAATGTATCATGTTTATCACCACTTTCTCAGGTATGCTGTTAAAAACAAACGTCACCCCAAATGGAATTTACAACAGCATTAGTAGAAGAAAGGATCTGATGAAGCTGGAAAGTGCTCTGTGATCAGATAAAAATAGCAGGAAGAGGTACGAGAAAGTATCTTGCTTTCATTTAAGGCTCTAGGCACAAAGGCAACACTAAAGTAATAATAAAGTAAAAACAAAAATATGGTACTGAAGGGAACTATGTTGTGTGTGGATGTGTCCCTGTGAAAAAACTAAATACAGTCCCTCAAAGTGAAGTTAGCCAGTGGCTGAAGAAGGCTGATCCATTGCCCCATGCTGTATGATGTGGGGGGTAGAAACCAGTAATGTAAATAACACAACAACAGACCAAAAGACGAAGATAGCTGTATGAAAGACCCTTTAAGTAAGCATATTATACATATATTTCTAGTAAATTTTAAAGGTCTTGGCTAATACCAGACCAAAAAAGACAAAGTGATATGCTACATATTGCTTTGTCTTTTAAAAATGAAACCAAATATTGGAAAGCGCCAACCTTCCCATTACAATTGAAGTTCCAAATAAAAAAAAATTGGTTGCGATTGTCAATTAAATAAAACGTTGTTATTTCTGTATTTGTATGATGTATACTGTTCTCTGTAATTTTGTGCATTATTTTGGGGTTCAATAATAATAAGCAGGGGCCCTTAGCTGCCAATAGTGATCCATTAGGGGTCCACAGAAGTCAAATGATTTAGAACAGTTGCTCTAGGGGAAGGAGGTCATTTAGCCCTTTGGCTTTTGATTCCATTGTAAGAATAGATTGTTGTCCAAAGCATACAACACATTACCAAGCTATTTTTGCTGTTGTTGTGTCCATAGTTATTTTAAGAATCGTATTAATAAATTAAGCATAATGCACTTTACTTAGTCAGCCCAACTGTTTCTGAGTGATGAGCAGGTTTACAGTAATCAATGCACCTTATGTATATGCATGTATTTGTGAACAGTGGCTGTGCCACTGTATTTGTGTTTAAGCATAGCAGCACTACTTAATGCACAATGCTCTTTCTCCAGCTGGCTTCAACTGATGGTCAAGATGAAATACCGACATTGAGCATACATGTTTTTTATATTGTTGCAAATTGTCATGATTTTAAATAATTGGACACAATAAAACGTACTTTCTTACTCATTTTTTGTGCAAAGGGCGAGGAATCCTTGTCCCATATCCTCTGTACTTGTGAAAAGCTGCTCCCGCTAAAAAAGTTCTGGGCGGGTCCAATATGGTGTTCTCTAAACATCAGGGCTTGTCAAGGCACCGTGCAAGCATGTTTGAGAGGCGAATCATCTCAGTCAGCGGCTCAATTTCTGAAATGTATCAAATATGTTTTAGCATCTTTGTAATTGTATTGAACAATGATTAAAATAGATTGATAATATCACCATTATATGCCCAAACATACATATGTTGCTAATAATCTGGCCCTCCTGGCATGGGCATGGGACACCTCTAAAACATTAAATGGACTCCAAGTAGAGTTGGCCCTGGGAAAACGATCTTGCATGTTAAGCAGCATGAAGTGAACTGCGCACTCTACTGTCTTCACAAGGTTTTATAATAATAGAAGCAGCGCAGGCATTTTAGTTTCACATGCAGCTACAAGCTTTGCACTTTACCCAGGCCTCGGAACTGGACTTTTCACCAGAGGTGAATAGAGCACTTTATGGTCTTCTGGTTGTCAGACAATAACATGACGAACACAGGCCTTCTAATGGAATATACTGCTAAAAATATTGGGGCTTATTTACAAGGCCCTTGCACCACTTTTGCGTCATTTTTAACATGGGAAAGTGACGCAAAAGTGGCGCAAGGAGCTTGTAAATCTGCCCCATTGCATTTTACTTAGGCATTAGAATCGGACGTTGCATCAGAGGCCAAGCTAGCACTTTAGGTATCGGGCGCAGAGGATTTTTTGTTTCTTCCAGATTGTGGCTTTTAGCCATTTCTATTTTAAATTATTGACTTTATGACTGTTTGACAGCTGCACTTTTGGTTTTCTCTTTTTAGTGTGTAAGGTTTTATAGTGTTTGTTGAAGAAGTCAGAGCTCTATTGTAATGAGTTTAATGAATTATTCAATAAAGAAGTATCTATTTATCGTACTTACTTGAACCCCATGATCTACTGGTGGATAGTGGTCCTACATTCAGAGAATTGCAGAAGAGAAAAACTCCAAGAATTGATCAACAGTAATACTTCTCATCCCACTGATTTACTCTTTTGTTGAACAGGTAGGGAAGTCTACTGCATCCGTGTGGGTGCACAGGAAGAGCACAGCCTTTCTAGGTACCCTGACATTGGCCACCTCAGGAGGAATGTTTTTGTCTAATGCGGAATGCTGTTTCCATTCAAACACCCATCAAAGTGCATCAGCAGTCTGGGAGATATGGACCTGCGATGACTGTCCAGTCATAGGATATGCTCTGACCGCATGTCACTCTCCATCAAACACGGTTAAACATACTGTGCCAGATAAGATGTGGGTGTTTACACAATTTTCCTGGAAGTAGAAAAAGATAAGAGGCAATCACGCCTCGATATCACCCTGGTATAAACAATGATCTGACTCTGAGGTTGTGGCAGGAACTACAGAGAAATTCACTGCCAGCAGTAATGATGTTTTACAGACTTTAAGGCATAGATATCCTCCTGCTGTTGACAGTCTTAAGGTCCTCATTTTCCACACAGGCAATTGCTTCCTTTTCCTCTCCATGCTGTATGCTGCGGCCTTCTGCAAGGTGTCCATCATCAGAACCTGATGGTGAATCTGCCACTGGGTTAGAACTGAGACAGAGAAGCTCAAGCTGAAAGCAGAGTGCCTTGTGGTTGTGCTCAGCACAAGCAGGGGTGCATGGGTTTAGTTTGTCATTCTACACATCCTCATCAATTCTTTTCTGGTTGTCCTAGGCCTCCTGCTTCCCTTTTGGATGAAAATGTGTGAAACACAAAGCTGAAATACTTTGAAAGATTATATTCCAGTACAATTTTAAGTACCGAAAGCCAGAACAGGAAGCATGGGTCGAAGTTGGAATTAGGGACTTCAAAAAAGATGAAGTGGGTGAAGGAAAGCGGAAAAGAGGTAGGGGGGGCAACAATGGGTAGACTAGAGTCAAAGAAGATGATACTGATGAAAGAAGAAACAAGTAAGTTAAAAAAAAATGCAGTATATTATTTAATAAATCACAAAGAGGTGTGATAGCGATAAGATGAGAAACCGCGAAGAGGAAGGCAGGAAAAAGACTTAAAAAGAGTAGAGGGGAGCAGAGATGATGGAGGGATTGCAAAGCATTGAAAGAGCGTGTAAGTACAATAGTGGAAAGTGACGAGAGTTGAACAAAGCAGACAACAATAAAAACAACAACTTGCTTAATTTAGTAACAGAAGGAGTGTATATGAGATAAATTAAAGAAAGTGGGGGACACAAAAAATATAAGAGGTACAAAACAGAATGGACAGAGAGGGATAAACAGGAAGAAGCAAGGAAGAGACAGAAGAAGAGAATGAAGTAAAATAATAAATTAGAATGGAAGTTTGAGAATAACGAAATACAGATAAAAAAATAGGTGACTCTTGGAATTTCAGGAAAGGAAGAGCGTTACTTTTACTTTTAACTTCCTGCAATTGACGCCTGAGGATTGAGCCGGGCGGTCACTCTTACTCCTTCTCTAGACCTGTTTTTAAAATATTATTCTTTGTGTGCACTGCCCTCTGTGTCCTTTCCCCCCCTGCACTAGCGCGCGGATTTATCGCGACGCTGTTTTCTTTTCCGATTTTGGGTGAAGACTTCATTTCATTTTAAATTTAATTCCTGACTAGTCTGTACTCAACACATCTAGCGCTACCTCCCCCAGAGGGTCCGGCCGATTTTGGGGCTGTTCGACCTGGGGCTTGGGCAGAGTTAGTGCGGCAGCCATCTTGGGTAGGGCTTCCTCCCTTGGGGCGAGAGGAAACAGTATAAAAACAGTAGAAGGACTCTATTCGCGAGAATCCTGCAATTGACGCCTGAGGCTTGAGCCGGGCGGTCACTCTTACTCCTTCTCTAGACCTGTTTTTAAAATAATATTCTTTGTGTGCACTGCCCTCTGTGTCCTTTCCCCCCCTGCACTAGCGCGCGGATTTATCGCGACGCTGTTGTCTTTTCCGATTTTGGGTGAAGACTTCATTTCATTTTAAATTTAATTCCTGACTAGTCTGTACTCACCACATCTAGCGCTACCTCCCCCAGAGGGTCCGGCCGATTTTGGGGCTGTTCGACCTGGGGCTCGGGCAGAGTTAGTGCGGCAGCCATCTTGGGTAGGGCTTCCTTCCTTGGGGCGAGAGGAAACAGTATAAAAACAGTAGAAGGACTCTATTCGCGAGAATCCTGCAATTGACGCCTGAGGCTTGAGCCGGGCAGTCACTCTTACTCCTTCTCTAGACCTGTTTTTAAAATATTATTCTTTGTGTGCACTGCCCTCTGTGTCCTTTACCCCCCTGCACGAGCGCGCGGATTTATCGCGACGCTGTTGTCTTTTCCGATTTTGGGTGAAGACTTCATTTCATTTTAAATTTAATTCCTGACTAGTCTGTACTCACCACATCTAGCGCTACCTCCCCCAGAGGGTCCGGCCGATTTTGGGGCTGTTCGACCTGGGGCTCGGGCAGAGTTAGTGCGGCAGCCATCTTGGGTAGGGCTTCCTCCCTTGGGGCGAGAGGAAACAGTATAAAAACAGTAGAAGGACTCTATTCGCGAGAATCCTGCAATTGACGCCTGAGGCTTGAGCCGGGCGGTCACTCTTACTCCTTCTCTAGACCTGTTTTTAAAATATTATTCTTTGTGTGCACTGCCCTCTGTGTCCTTTCCCCCCTGCACTAGCGCGCGGATTTATCGCGACGCTGTTGTCTTTTCCGATTTTGGGTGAAGACTTCATTTCATTTTAAATTTAATTCCTGACTAGTCTGTACTCACCACATCTAGCGCTACCTCCCCCAGAGGGTCCGGCCGATTTTGAGGCTGTTCGACCTGGGGCTCGGGCAGAGTTAGTGCGGCAGCCATCTTGGGTAGGGCTTCCTCCCTTGGGGCGAGAGGAAACAGTATAAAAACAAACGGCTATGACTCCGCGCAGCGGACGCGTTCAGCGGGCGCGCCGCATTCGCGCCGGAGTCAAGCCAGAGTCCAGCCCGTCTGCGCCCGTCCGCGACAGACCGGGGCGCGGGGCGACTCCTCCTCTAAGTCCTCTGACTCCACTTGAGGTCCCGGAACTGGTAAGGCACCTTGAGCGATACACGAAACAGGAGCTTCTTGTTCTACGTTCCAAAATGGCCATTGGCTGTGATCATAACTATCCAGCCGATAGTTTTCCTACCACATGCGACTTTTGTAACCACACTTTTTCATCACCTAAAAGCAATGCATTGCCCTTAGCTGAACCTAACATGCTATTACTCAACTGTAGGTCGATAAAAAAACACTAATTGGAAATTCACAATTCAATTACTAGCAATAAGCCCAAAGTGCTATTTCTAACTGAGACGTGGTTGGATGAGGAGTCTGCCCCAGAAGCGCTGGAAGCTACCCCCCCTGGCTACTGTCTACTGCGTCTAGACAGATACAAACAAAGAGGGGGAGGGATCGCCCTCATTCATAAAACTGAGGTAGAATGCACTCTAACAAAAGCCAATATACTGCACAGTGAAAGCGGCTTATTTACCATCAAACTTGGACCGAGAAATATCATTAACGGCCTGTTGATATATCGTCCTCCTGGAGCAGCTGGACAATTCGAAAGTCATCTTCTTGATTATATCACGCAACCAGCTCTCCGTTACAAAAAGTTTATAATTCTAGGTGACCTAAACCTCCATTTTGAGGATAGGGAGTGCAAAGAGGCACAGGAGGTGGCCACGGCATTGGCTTCGCTAGGACTGAATTTACATTCTACTGCCCCATCACACCAACACGGCCATCTTTTGGACCCCATCTTTGCCAACTAGGAAGGCATCACTGCCTTCCCTCCGGTAAAAATAATTTGGTCTGACCATTTTGTCATTCCATTTCTGATAGATAATATACTCACAGATAACAGAATCTTTAAACCCCCTTCCCTTAAACGTAGAAACTGGAAAAAGTTTGACCAAGAAGCTTTCAGACTTGCTCTCCAAAAAAATCCTCCTTTGCTAAGTAACTCTCTTCAAGAAGGCTACGAAAATTATGAGAATTGGCTGTCCAATGTCCTGGAAGAGATAGCCCCTTGGACATCCAAGCCCCCCGCCAGGCAGTCTAAAACCGCTCCATGGTTCTCTGAAAAATTAAAACAAGCTAAAGCCAGATGTAAAACTCTAGAGCGCAACTGGAGAAAACATTACAACCTCGAGGATAAAATGCTATATAAGACTGAACTCCATAAATATCATAAATTAGTGAGATCGGAAAAAAGCTGCCACCTCAAAAATAGAATTGACTCAGCGGATAATCCTACCAAAGAACTGTTTTCGATCTATAAAGAACTCACTATTCCTACTAGATTGGAAGCTCAGTACACGTATTCGAAAGAACTATGTGACTCCATTGCTGATTTTTTTGTTAACAAGATTGACAAAATCCATGCCACCTTCACAAAAGATGAGTCCAGTTCTAGCGAATTGGCAGAAGCCAACAATAGCAACACGGGGACCCCTGGTCTCACGTGCTTCATCACTCCTGAGAAACAAGAGCTTCTCAGTATTGTTAACAGTATACAATCCGGTTCTCCGAGTGATGCCCTCCGACTCGCTGCAGAGGAGTTATGGAGTCTACAGTTATTGACTATATCAGTCTCATTGTATCATTGTCCTTCGAGGAATGTAAGGTACTAGATGCCTGGAAAATTGCCCAAGTAATCCCCCTTAAAAAAAAGGCTAACATCCACGTCTCCCAAGTCCAGAATCTCCGCCCCATATCCCTCCTCCCTTTTTGTGCCAAGATTGTGGAGAAAGTAGTGAATAGGCAGCTCATGAGTTATCTGAAAGATCACTCGCTCTTACATCCGACTCAATTAGGGTTCAGAGCTGGATACTCCACTGAGTCAGCCCTACTTTTCTCCACCGAAAGTCTTAGGCGCATAGTGGATGAGGGAGAGACAGCAGCGTTGGTATTATTAGATCTAAGTGCAGCTTTTGACACCGTGCTGCACTCAACGCTGCTGTCTCGGCTATCTGGAATGGGAGTAAAGGGGTCAGCCCTTGCGTGGCTGGAGTCCCTCCTGGCCAACAGAAATTTTCAGTTGCATTGCCCCCCTTTAAGTCTTCTCTCAGAAAGGCGAGCCATGGGGTTCCTCAGGGCTCTAGTTTGAGCCCCACCTTGTTTAATATCTATATGGAACCCCTGGCTCGCATAGTGGAGACTTATGGGGTGGGCATTGTCAGCTATGCTGATGACACCCAATTGGTGTTCAAACTTACACCCGACCACGGAGAAGATGCCACCAATTTCTCCAGCTGCCTCTCTTCCGTGGCAGCTTGGATGAACAACAATTGTCTTCGCCTTAATGGCGATAAAACTGAGCTGTTGGTGGTAGGAAAATCTACTTCCGCATGGTCCCACCTGTGGTGGCCTGCGGAACTGGGCAGTATGCCTTGCCCTGGGGCTTCGGTGCGGAACTTGGGCATAACATTGGACTCTAACCTGTCTTATAAACTTCATGTGAACAAAGTCACAGCAAGATGCTTCAGCGTACTGAGGGTCCTTCGGAAGGTACTAGACCTTCTGCCCATGGACTCAAGAAAGAGCATTGTCCATGCCCTAGTCACCCCCCATCTGGATTATGGGAACGCCTTGTTACTGGGTTTGAGCAAAATGGGCACCCACAAACTCCAGTGCGCTCAGAATGCCGCTGCGCGCCTTGTGCTCAAGCTTCCTCGAAGAGCCTCAGGGAGACTGGCCTTGTCCAGACTCCATTGGCTCCCCATCAAGGAGCGAATTAAATTCAAGGCCCTATGCTTTGCCCACTGCATAGCCTATGGCACCGGTCCAGGTTATCTGCAAGGTCTACTCACTATACATCGTCCTACCAGGAACCTTAGATCTTCTGGTACGATGTTGTTCAAAATCCCCAAGATAACTAGAGCCAAGATGGGTGGCTCCTCGTTCAGATACTTGGCTTCCAAGGGCTGGAATGAACTCCCTCTCGAGATGCGGATGGAACCCTCTGAAATAAGATTTCGAGGAAAACTGAAAACCTTCCTCTTTCCCTGCATCTAATCTCCTCATCTCCCCTTGCCCTTGTCCGTTCTTCCGGTGTTCACTCCTCTGAGCTCCCTTGCAGTTTCAGCGCGGGGACACTCTGTTTTTGAGTAACCAGGTGCTTTATAAATGGCTTCTATTCTATTCCATTCTA
Organism: Lissotriton helveticus; assembly: GCF_964261635.1. Classification (NCBI taxonomy): domain Eukaryota; kingdom Metazoa; phylum Chordata; class Amphibia; order Caudata; family Salamandridae; genus Lissotriton; species Lissotriton helveticus. The sequence continues at coordinate 704,703,400 of NC_136068.1, read as the reverse complement.
TAAATTGTGTTGCTAGCGTGACCCCCAAACTCCTCTCTTCCAGGAACTTGTAATGAAAAGTCAAAGCCAAATGTACTATTTTATGGACACCATTCACAGGTCTAATTGGACAGATATTTTGCACTGCACAGAACAGCCTGTACAAGAGCGTGCAAGGGTTCCGCCAAAAGGGTGTCCACCTCCCATCACATCCCCACTTGAGTTCCTTCATGGGCTGCACAGTTGAAGCACTGATCTACATTATGGGTTCTGTGCAACATTCCACACAGGATATCACTGGATCAATACAGGAAGGTGAACTTACCGGTAACCTTCATTACCACCCAGGGACCCAAGTACCCGCTAAAGCAGAAACACACTTCCTTGAACAGCGCACATGGAGAGTCAGCGGAGAACTCAAAAAACTGGCTGAAGGGTTGGGCCATCCTGCCTCTTATAGAGGCAAGGGTGTAATGGTTCGGACATATTGGGAAGGGATGGGAGGCATCGGAGGCTAACTTTTTTGCTTTGGAGGGTTCAGTTGTGGAGCTGAAGCTCACTGTGTTAATCATGTGGCAAGGAAGACTTACGAGGAGGTAATGCAGGACTCAGTGATTCTACCGTTCCGCTTACAGGGACAGAGGGTCTCTCGCATTCTATTTGTTATGTAAGCACTTGAACACCTCCTTGCTTTCACTAATGGTATTAGTTGTAGTAATTTAGTCTTGTTCCTTCATCCTGCAATGAGGATAAATACCTCAGTCCTGTACAACTCTTTGTAATGTACACATTGTAATGTGTTGGGGGAATAAAAGTGATGGGTTCCAAAGTTTTGACTAGGATTTTGCCTACGACTCTGCTGAATGGCAGAGTTGTAAATGCCAAAGGTGTCTGTGCTTCTCTGCAACTCATGCCTTCCTACCCCCTCACCCTCCACTACTTCTATCTTCAATCACTCCTACAGCTTCTTTTCTATCCAGCCTTTCAGCCTTTGGCTTTGTTTTTCTGTGTTTCTTTTACTCCTTTTTCTTGCCCTTTCTGCCTCTTTCTCTTGCTGTGGGTCAAAGTCCTGGAACCCAATAATGAGTGCTGCATCCAAACACCAACCAAATTTAGTCAATGATATTGAATAAAGTAGTACCATTGTAGGTCTCCGCTAAACAGCGCATGCACTGTCTCAAAGAGGCAAGTTGTGTTCTCTCTGTGGCCTTACAGGACGCCAATCTCCTACCATTGGTAAACTTCAGCAAGGCTCTCATTTTCTTTGATCCTATTCATCATGACATGTGGGCATCATGCCCTCTTCTTGTGTTTGGCCTTCCCATAGCGCATTGACCAAGTGCCTTTCTTTACACTGCTCCAGGTTTGTGGAGCTATTTGTTTCTTTGTTTTCTAGTACTCCGTAGGAGTACTTGTGTTTTCAGGCAGTCTCCCTTGTACACATACACGCATGCCAACAAAATGCATGCGAGTGTACATAAAGGAATGCATTTCTTAAAAAGTTGTTCAAATATGAACAGCCCCTGTTTATTTATTTTTTTGCACAATCTGATGGTATTGGAGTGCTCACTTTGCCACTCGTCGTGCCAGATCGCAAACACAAGCTGATGGTACTGGAGCACGTTAAGTGCTCCCCTGTTACATTACACAATGATACATTCATTTTTGTCACTGATCCTGCTTCAAATAAGGTTTTTTGTTCTGTCTTTTGTTTGCCTATGTTCCCATGCCATCCTGCACCCCTGCTAGATCGTCCCCCACTACCTCCCTCGTCACTGCTGCTTTTTATTTTATTTCGGCACAATCCAATGGTATTGGAGTGCTTGTCCATCCTCCATCTAGCCAAAGGTATTGGAGCACTTTAAGTGCTCACCAGTTGCAGAACATAATGACACATTCATTGTTGTAGGCAGGGGGAACAGTAAGTGATCTGCCCAGAATCACAAATTGTTCAGCTGACCCCGAGATTCGAACCTTGTTCTCCAGTTCCCCTGTTGGTAGCTCTGGCCATTACGCCACATCCTCACTTCAATTCTGAGCTCCTTATCTGTTTCTCAGTATCACTTCCACAGTTGTTCATCAAGACCCCATGAACACAGAATAAGCATTGGTAAAGTCAACAGATCTTGGCAATGCCCAAGCTATTGGCCTTGTCAAGGTGAATGTCTTTTATCCATATTGTCTAGCAGCACATCTGCTGTTCAGCATGGCTGAAAGTCACTGAAAGAAGCACTATGATGGTGCCAGCACAAGGCACATCAAAGCGCGTTTTTGTGTTAGGAAGGGCAGGACAATAAACACAACATGGGGGGAAGTGACTCAGCGTCGGCTCTGCATCTTGTGATTCTGGGATTTCGGTACCTTTCAGCCATGCTGAACAGCAGATGTGCTGCTAGATGACATGGCTAAACAACATTCCAATTGACAATGCCAATAGCTCGGGCATTAACGAGACCTATTGGTGTTGCCAATGCTTGTTTAATTTATGGTTTAGGAGTTTATGCCTAATTACAGTGGAGATCGCTTCCCTGTCATTTCAGCACCTGTAGAGGTCCTCTGCTCCTACAAGAATTCACAGCCCTTCTGTCAGCCGCTGGGCAGCCATTTGCTTGTGCTGAAATAATATATTTTTCCCTAATCGGCACCCAGACAGCTCTCTGCATAATCTAATCTCTAAATACTTTTCGATTCAGAATCCCCAACCGTTTGCAATGCTGTCCATCACTGCCATTTCAGCATGCGACTGGCTCCCAGCATGAACGAGAATGTCATTCATATCAATAAAGAGCCTGGAGGGTTCCTACCATGGATGATGCAGTAAATCGCCATCATAAATCACCCAGCTGGCCTACAGCATGCATTTATGGTGAAGAACCCTGATAAATCAGTAGAAATTCAGACAGGCACAAAACTACAGAAGGGTTAACACAGGTATGAATGGAAATGAGATATTTCCTACATTAATACGACATCTTGTGGCCCTTTACATAGTGACTAAAATACATGCTCCCCATGTCCTACCAGATTATCTAATTTTCGAATATCTTGGAAATAAGAGGCAGTGGCTATTTAGTTTTATCGATAACAGATTTTTTTTATTATGCAGTTTTTGCAGCCCTAGGCCTCACTGTGCTTTAAATCACAAGTGAAGTAAGGTAAGGTCCAACTAAATACAAGGATTGTATGCGGCTCATTTTAATTTCAGCAGAAGTATTTTATTTCCTACACAAACAAACATGCACATGCTAACACATGCACGGTGCCTGCCAAGGTAACATGTCCTACTAGTACAGAAAGAGGACATTTTCAAAATGTTGCTTTATTACATTGGAGCAACCTTGTGATGTACATGATGACGAGGATGGTAAAGATGATGGTATTATTTATATAGTGCTCTTTCAGTGATTAAGGTTTATACAGGTTCCAACAAATTGCCTTCAAATTCATCTATAACTGTGTAACTTAATGGCAAGCTTTGTTTCATTAAGTGAATTTCTAGGTTGTCCTTTAATTGTAAGCTCTTATTTCCATACTTTAATATCTCTCTATCATTTTTTTTTGTATGTCAGTTATTTAAAATCATATTCAACAACTCCCCTGTTGTGCACTGCCTATGGAGGTGTGCAGCAGCGTGTGGGCCACAGGGCCAGGCACTGTGCCCAAACCCATGGATGCCTACCCTGTGACCCCGCTGATGGCCAACACATATTTGGCTTTTTAGTTTTATTTACATTCTTTTGTGGGAGATGTGGTACCGCTGCCATTTCCGGTGCACAGGTTCATCCCCATGGTACCTTGGTAGTGGGCAAGCTTCCTTGGGGAAGCTTGCATGTCACCACAGTAATTAGGGAGTGAAGCTGGAGTGGTGGCACCTGTGGAAGTACTGTTGAACTTTATGGGGGTACAGTTTGAACTTGCTTCTGCATTTGGTGGGGGTACAGTTGAGGTTCCGTGAAACCTGAACCCGTTTCATAAAGGTCATTGTTTTGTCACGAATTTGGTATTAGCGAACCATAACCAGTTGGTACGGAAAGCATGAGTGTTTTCGTCGCATTACACCGACATATTCACCACGTATTTAGGGATTCGTTTTGAACCCTTGGGTTCCATTTTATATACAGCAGCCATTTTGTGGTTGCCCTCACATAGGCCGATGACTTCGGCCGAACAAGTCTTTTAGCACACGTACACTTTAGCTGACTTCTGAATGACCCGAGCGAATGACCCTCTTGCCTGAAGCCAAAACTTGCTAGACCAGTTCCTTTCCCAGTAGCTGATCGAGATTGAGAATCACGGCACAGGAGGTCATAAACCCTTTATTGCACACAACTATGTCCTATCTTACTCACACCTGTCTCTGTTCCTTACTCCTCTGGCTGTTTACGATGGGGAGGTGCCCGATTTTATGGTGGGTTTTCGATCGACCTGTCTGATGAAGAATGTTGGGTTCGATCAATGATCAATCGTGGGCTGGGCAACTGAAAAGTGGGTTTTACCGTCATGCGATACCTCTGATCTAAAGGCATTTGATTGGGCAGTTTGTAAATGTAAGGTATTTGTTTGGAATGTGATTTTTGGCATAAAAAGGATGGCTTGCTTGGCAAAAATTGAGCAGTCTCCTACGAATATACAGTCATTGTACTTCGTGGACCTCTGTTTCTGACTGCAGTTAATAAATTCAATCTCTGACGTCACCAAGAAGATTCCGTGTCTCTGTGTTTTGAAGACAGGTGAACTCGGAGACTTTGGGTGTGTCCCCTGACGCCGCTGGGTCCTAAATACCCGGTTCTTGATTTGGCGCCCAACGTCGGGCGACTTCTGCGGTACCGGTCCAAGCCTGAAGATCGTGAGGAGCTTCGTGTGAAAATTCTGGAGGAAGGCCAACCACTTCATCGACCCCTGTATGTCGTCGTGGTCCGAAAGTCTTTGCTGCGAGGTTCCCCGCTTTCTGACTGCTACAAAGGACTGCTGCCCTGACTGTCGCCCTGTCTTGGAGCCTTTGATGACTTGTAGAGCGAGACGATAGACGGATCTTCTGGCGACGTCATCGATACTTCAGTTAAGTATGAGTGGAGCGTCTCCCAGTCCTTTGTTTTGTTTTTGGGTATCCCTTGGGATCTTTGATTTGAAACCCGTGATCTTTGATTTGGAACTTGCAAGCTCCAAAGCCGAGGGACTCGTGTATTCACGAGACTATCGTGTCTGATATTCCCTTGAAGTTTGAAGCTAGACTAGAGAGCGAAGATGCCTGGTCTTAGCAGACTTGGAAGAATATTTTGTTGTGGTCGTAATAGGGATTCCCGATTGGAGGACTCATGTCCGGTTCCTCCGATTGGAACTCCAACCTATGAGCTGTATGTGAAACATGGCGTGGGCCCCATCACGTATAATGAAGTATGGGTTAGGTACGCAAGAAAGGACGGTGTCCTTAAATGGCCCCAATATGGTAGTTTTGACACAGAAGTTCTAGATAATCTAGAAGTTAGACTTTTTAAGAAGAAAGCCCGGCCGGCGATGTTTGACTCTTTCCGCCTATGGCGAAAGGAAGCCAAACAAAAAGAAATTAAATTAGCGAAGAGAAATAAAAGAGAAAAGGGTATCTCGATAATGCAAGCTGCTATGCAGTTTAAAGATAACGAAGAAGAACAAACGAGTGAGCAGTTGCACAGGCAACGTAAAATGGCGATTGATAAATGCTATCCAGTTCTGCCGCCTCTTCAGCAAGATGAGATGAAGGATCTTGTGAAAGATCCTTTGATGTCACATTTGTTGAATTCGCCACCCCCTTATGCTCAGAATGCTACAGCACCTCCGCAACCTTTAGTTGCGCAACCTCCGGTTGCTTTGCCTCTTGCCATTGCACAGCCACCAGCTCCTCTTCAGTTGGCTCCCACTCCTTTGGTGCAGCCTTCTCAAGGGCTGCCGACTTTGCTACCTGCTCCGCCTTTACTTCCTATGACTCTTCCGCCTGTTCTCGCTGCCTCCTCTGCTACTGCTCCTACATTAACTTTTTCTCAGTCCGCTTTATCTCCTGTCCTGTCAACTTCTCCTTCTGTTCGACAGAGAATGACGGATACTGTTTCTAGTCTTTTGTCTCCCTTCTTTGGGTCATTTAGTACGACTCCCGTTTCAGAGCGTAAGCAGTTGCGTAGCCAACTACCGGATTCCCGAGAGAGGGAAGTATTGGATCATTTAGCGCGTAAATGGGTCACTCGTCCTTTAAGATATGATATAGAGTCTGTTATGGATGTCTTCCGTCAATGGGAAGCACCGAAGCAGAGGTATATCTTCGATAAGATGTGCACTTTCCTTCGTGAGGAATGGGAAGATGGTGATCTGGAACAGACTCCGCCTGAGTTGTTCCGTGTACAATCCGAATTTGCGAAAGGCACGATTGTAGGTCTCGACGTTGAAAGAGCGGTAGCGACACTGCTTTCGTTCAGGAGCGAGTCTCCTTCTCGGTCGTTGTTTGAGCCTGACCCTTCTGTTAGGAGGAAGGTGAGACAGTACCCAATGAGAGAGGTTCCTCCGGTATGGAAGGAAGCAGTTCAGGCTGATGTAGTTCTTGGTATTTTAGCTGCACCGGCTCATTTCCAACGTGTTTGGGTACATGTTCAGTGGAAACGAGCTGAAGTCTTGGCTCTTAAGCAGACTTTACCTGACCCCCGTAAAAATCCTGCAGGGTATTATAAGGAATTATCACAGACCGCAGACTCATGTGTTATGAATCTAGCTGATATAGACATGTTGCTTGGAAATGTGGTCCCACAACCTTTATGGGGATTGATTCGTCATACTGATCATGCGCCGGAGTTAGGTGATACCTGGGTTAATATTAGTGCTGCGGACGGCTGACAAGTTGGTGGTGCTAAACCTGAGCCTGTAGTTGCTGAACTTCCTGGTAGGATCATTACTTACATGAAAACTTTAATGCCTGCTATGTGAGTAAATTGGGACAAATTGTCTGCGTGTAAGCAGAAGAAAGATGAAAATGTATCTGATTTCTTCAATAGGTTTGAAGAAACGTTCATTGACCATAGTGGACAAGACATGAGTACCGAGGGTGGTCAACGATTGTTTGTTGATAAGTTCGTGCATAATTTACTTCCCGAATTATGTACCAAGTTAAAGGACTCAGAGAGTTCTTGGGCTGTTTCCTCGCCAGCACAGATATTGGCTACTGCACAGTACTACGAGAATAGGGATAAGGATGAGAAGGATAGAGCAGAGAAGAAGACTAAAGATTTGAAGACGAAGGTTCTTTTACAGCAAGCGTAACCGCCCCGTAGTAACCAGCGTGATTATCAGCAGCCTCAGCAGTTTCAGCGAAACTCGCAAAGGTTTGAGCCTTCTCAGCCGCGTTTTCCTGTAGGCCCTAATCAGTGTGCATATTGTAAGGAAGAGGGTCATTTTAAGAGTAGTTGCCCTGTTTTGTTACAGCGTATGAATGGTGTTTCTGGCGCAAGAGGTCGGGGTGTTCCACAAGCTTCTAGAGGTAGGGGACGTGGAGGGTTCCCACAGAACGCTCGTTCCTTTCCTCCACAAAATTCAATGAATAGTTTTGATCAGCAGAATCACACGTCTGGTAGGACGACTCAGTACTATGCTGACGACTACTATGTCGAAGGTGAGAATATGGATGGTAATGATTGCTAGGACAGCCATAGACAAAGAGAGGGAGTCGTTTCAGTTCCAGTAGATCAGAGTAGACCTTATGTTGAAGTAATTACATCAGGTGTGTCAGAGCCTTTTCTGTTGGATACTGGTGCTACAAAGAGTTCTATTATGCACTCTAAACTCCCTGGTGCACCTTTGTCTGGCGAGATGAATGTTTCAGTAGGTTTTTCTGGCGCCCGGTTAGGAACCCGATTTCTGATCCTTTGTCTCTTTCTGTTGGACCTCGTGAATTTGAAGCACCCCTTATTCTGACAACAGGTTGTGGCAAAAACGTGTTGGGTTTGGATCTGTTGAAAAGATTGTATGCGACATTGTATTGTTCTCCTTCGGGAGTACAACTTACATTGGGTAAGAAAGTGGTCTCTCCGATGTATTTGTCGAGGGATCAACTTCCGACAGAATTGTCTTCTCTTCCTGATACTATTTGGGCTACTGGTCCTAATGATGTGGGTCTTTTGGAGATACCACCATATGTTGTGACACTGAAAGCAAACGTTAAAATGCCACGCATTCCTCAATATAGGATCTCTAGTGACGGTGAAAGAGCGTTGCTAGCGATTATCCATGATCTAATTGAGAAAGATGTAATTGAAGAAACAAGAGGTAATGTTTGCAACAGCCCTGTTTTGCCTGTCTTGAAATGCACTGACCTTTCTCAGCCACCTGTTTACAGGTTTGTGATCGATCTTCGCGAGGTAAATAAGATTGTAGTTCCACAATTTCCTGTTGTTCCAGATATCACTGCCTTATTAACCATGATTCCAGCTTCGGCCACGTGGTTTTCGGTGATTGAGTTGAAGAATGCTTTCTTCAGTATCCCGATTGCCGAGGAGAGTAGGGATATCTTTGGCTTCTCTTTAGGAGGCTGAAGCTTCCGGTTTAAGAGAGCTCCCCAAGGCTATTGTGAAAGCCCTTCTATCTATAGTCAGGCTTTAAAAACACAGCTTGATACGATTGCTTTACCTGATGGCCCTGCCCTTCTCCAGTACGTCGACGATTTGTTAGTTGATGCAGATACTGAGGAGATTTGTAAGGAAGCTACCTTGTTGTTGTTGCGTCATTTGTCTGACTTCCATCGCAAGGTGTCTCTTTCGAAGTTGCAGTATTGTCGACAAGAAGTGACCTACTTAGGTCATCTCTTATCGAAGGAGGGAAGAAGGTTGACCCCAGAACGAATTCAAGCAATTGCGAAAATGAGTGTGCCGGTTACACAGAGAGATGTGCGTGCTTTCTTGGGTATCACGTCATATTGCAGACAATGGATACCGAATTTTTCTTTGCTGGCTAAACCTCTGGTGGCATTGACTTGTAAAGATACACCGAATCCCCTCCCGTGGTCTGACGACTGTCAGAAAAGTTTTTCTGAATTGCACGATGCATTATGTTCGGCTCCTGTGTTGGGTACTCCTGACTACAGTAAGCCTTTTACGCTTTATGTCCACGAGAGAGAGGGATGCGCGTTGTCAGTGTTGACGCAATCTTTTGGGGACAAGCAACGCCCATGCGCGTATTTTTTGTCGACCTTGGATCCGGTAGCTAGAGCGTTGCCGAGTTGCTTGAGAGCCACAGCGGCAGCAGCTGTTTCTATTTGACAGTCTGCTGGCTTGGTGATGAATAATACGTTGATTGTAATGGTGCCACATGCAGTGGATACTCTGTTAAACAGGACTAAGACACAGCACTTAACTAGTGCTCGATTGTCAGGTTATGAGTTGATACTCTTAGTGAGTCATGTGCACATAAAGAGATACAATACGTTGAATCCAGCTACGTTGCTACCGATTTCAGTAGAGACAGATGTTTCTGAACAGCATGATTGTTTTCTCAGGACAGAAGAGGAAACGAAAGGGAGAATAGATCTCACGGACACTCCTCTTGTGAAGTGTGATGGTACCTTATGGGTGGATGGTTCATGCTTCAAGCTTCCAAATGGTGACACGACTGCGGCATATGCTGTTACGACTTTGCATACGATTGACGAAGCTGCACGTATCCCACATAATTCAGCTCAAGCAGCCGAGTTGATTGCACTTACGAGAGCGTGTGTGTTATCGAAAGGTAAGAGAGTGACCATATATACCGACAGCCAGTATGCGTTTGGTGTGGGTCATAGCTTTGGACGCTTGTGGAAGGAACGTGGGTTCCTCACGTCTCATGGAACGAAGATTCAGAATGGTCAGTTGGTGAATGAGCTTCTTGAATCACTTACCTTGCCGTTGCAAGTTGCGATTGTGAAATGCAGTGCACACAAGAAGGTTACCGATGACGCTGGTCGCGGTAATGTGTTTGCCGATGAAGTTGCAAAAGAAAAGGTGAGGGATGTGATGAGTCGAATGTATGTTGCAGGTCCGGCGAGATGGGTTCCGGATAGAGGAATGTGTGAAGATACGATAGAGAGTGTGAAGTCTATTCAAGCTGAAGCTACTGAGAAAGAGTTGAGCGTATGGAGAGAGAGTACGGGTAAATTGGATGCGAATGGTTGCTGGGTTGAGTTGTCAGAGCATCAGCGATGGTTGTTACCCGATGTGTACGTGCTTGCAGTGGTTACGATGGCGCATGGAATGGCTCATATCAGTACGAAAGGGATTTGTAAGGTGTTGGCTCCAGTATGGCAGAATGCTGGAATTCCTAAGTGTGCAGAGAACGTGGTCAAAAATTGTATGGTTTGTCTGACATACAACCCTGGTAAGGGAACTCCAACTCCAGCTGGTCATTTTGCACCTCCAACATTTCCGTTCAAGGTTTTGCAGCTAGATTTCATCCACATGGAGAGGTGCAACAATTTGAAATACGTGCTCGTGGTTGTTTGTGCCTTTTCGAGATGGGTAGAAGCATATCCCCTAAAAGATAACACTGCCTTCTCCACAGCTAAAGCCCTTGTTAAGGAGTTCTTCCCTAGGTTTGGTTTGCCGAGAATGGTCTGGAGTGACAATGGGAGTGAATTTGTGGGTCAAGTGATGAGGAGAGTGTGCGAAGGGTTAGGTATCCGACAGAAGTTCCACGCTGCAAATCACCCACAATCAGCTGGACTAGTAGAATGCTATAATGGCACTCTTTAAGTTAAAACTTGCCAAGATACAGGCGAGCTCTGGTCTTAAGTGGCCTGACGCATTGCCATTAGCACTTTTGTCAACTAGGATGACTGTACATTCTCGAGTGGGACTTAGTCCCTATGAAATAATTTTTGGTCGCCCGGCAAACATATGAGGAGTGCCGAGGCCGATGAAATTCAGTGAGATTGAACACCCTGTATTGCTTGACTATCTGTATGATTTGACGGCTATATTGCGTGTCTTACACCAACAGGTTCACGATACACTGCCTCAGGCTTCTGACGATCCAGGACATGTCATTGATCCCGGCTCATGGGTGCTGATCAAGAATTTTCAGCGGACAAAGAACGATCAGCCTCGCTGAATTGGCCCCTACTTGGTACTCTTATCCACGCGATCTGCAGTGCGAGTGCAAGGAAAAAAGAACTAGATCCACGGCGTACATTGTAAGAGGGTTCCTTTGCCTCTGCCGTACGACCTGTGGGTTCAGGAGGGCATTCCTGATTCGGAAACTGACACTGTGCCTTGTTTTCTGCCTTTTAGCGATGCACGTTTAGTGGGGACAAGTTCTGAACGTGAAAGCGACGATCGTCTGCAAGAAGCTGTGCCACCGTCAGTTCGACTGGACACTACTGAGCCTGAACTCTTATTTCGCAACCAGACATTACCTGATAAAGGCCGTTATAATTTGCGACCAAGAGTCATGGGAAAAATAAAATGACAACATTTTCCTTTTTGCTATCTTTGAAATTCAGCTCTCCCATCTGAGAAACTGTTTTAACCGATTTTTGTTTTTCGAACCGCCATCCGGGTTCAGCTGTAAGGTCGCGGTGTAAAGTCTTGGGAGTGCATGCCGAAGACAAAGGGTCAACGGTTCCGGTTTGTCCTAGGGCGTTCCCTAGACCAACAGGCGCATTCCTTAGCACGGAACACCCAACAGCCGCGAACAGCACGGTTAGAGGATGGAGTTTTTCAAGATGGAGAGACCTGTTCAGGAAATAAGTTTTAAAAGCAAAATGTGTCGAATAATGAGTAGGAAATGTTTTTTAATCTTATGTCTTTTTATGTTACTTAGCTTAATGATGTTTTTAATGGGCTATATTGTATTCTCTTTTCAAGTAATGTTTGAACCCACTTCACAACCCATACCTTCTTCTACTGTTTCTTCGCATTCTTTTCATCCTCTGCCTGAACATGAATCCATTAGAAGATTGGAATTCATTAATAACTCCTTTGTTCAGCTTCTGCACCAACACCACCTAGTAGTGAACACGACTAACTGTTGGGTGTGTGGCCTTTATGCCTCATACTACTGAAAAAGGTATTCCTTATCTGGTCCTGCCATTCAGCTATAATGGTTCTGTGTGGGCATACAGGATGATGTTCATCTATGCTCGTGAAATTTACCCCCTGCGTTCTGTGAAGGAAAATCCAAAGAATAGTGCTCTAGTTAAGGGAATAGTCGATATGATTAGAGGAGTTAGCTCCTATGGGACAATCCCGAGCGATGAGACACTAGCGTATATTGGATGGAACGTTACTGGATATGGAGCTAGTCTGAGTGAGACCCAGCGAGCGAAAAGATCCTCTCCGATTTGGATTGTACCCCATCAGGGTCATTACTGTCTGCAAGGAAATGGCAAGAATCCGAGAGCTCAGTTAGGGAAGAGTGTTTGCACTGAAACATATGTTTTTGCATCCCAGACTTCCCCACCGTTTCTAGCAGCTAAGGGTACCTGTTTTGTCTGTTACGATAAAGCGTACACATGGTTGCCCCCTGATTTCTCGGGCACTTGTTTTGTCTCGTTCCTGTTGCCTCCTACGTATACAGCTGCGGCAGATTACCACAAGACGAGAGTTGTTAGAGGTGTCTTCAGTAAGGAAGATACCGCAGGACAAGAATTAGGGGATTTCTTGACCGGTTTTCTGCCGTTTTGGGGACCAATGGTTAATAGCAGGAACATACGGCAATTGACGAGAGTGGTTGAGTCCACCATAGTTGAAACTGCCGGTGCCCTTAGTAACTTGACTGCGGCGCTCCAGTCGGATCGTCTTATGACTCTCCAGAACAGAGTTGCGTTAGACGTCATACTTGTAGATCGAGGTGGGGTATGTAAAGTGAGCCAATCGAGCTGCTGTGTTTTCATTCCAGACAATGCTCCGACAGTATACCAGGCCATTTCCAAATTACATAAGATCTCCGACTCTATACACGTGGATAAGGGAGATTGGCCATTGATGGGATGGTTCTGGGAACTGTTATCCACCCGGGGATGGAAGATTCTAATGGTCATTGGGATAGCTTTAGCGATTCTTTTCCTGTTCTGTCTTTGTGTACAGTGCGCTCCTGCTGTATGTGGCCTTTGTGCTACTACGTGTGCAAGGAGCCCTGTCCCAGGAGAAGCACTAAGTAATAGGATTATGCTTCAGCAACATCTTGATGATCTGATGAATATAGACCTGGACTCAAATTGACGTGAGTGTAGGTAATTGCCTATGTAAGGGCAAAAGGAGGGTCTGAGGTTCTGTGAATCCTGAACCCGTTTCATAAAGGTCATTGTTTCGTTACGAATTTGGTATTAGCGAACCGTAACCAGTTGGTACGGCAAGCATGAGTGTTTTCGTCGCATTACACCGACATATTCACCACGTATTTAGGGATTCGTTTTGAACCCTTGGGTTCCATTTTATATACGGCAGCCATTTTGTGGTTGCCCTCAGATAGGCCGATGACTTCGGCCGAACGAGTCTTTTAGCACTCGTACACTTTAGCTGACTTCTGAATGACCCAAGCGAACTACCCTCTTGCCTGAAGCCAAAACTTGCTAGACCAGTTCCTTTCCCAGTAGCTGATCGAGATAGAGAATCAAGGCACAGGAGGTCATAAACCCTTTATTGCACACAACTATGTCCTATCTTACTCACACCTGTCTCTGTTCCTTACTCCTCTGGCTGTTTACGATGGTGAGGTGCCCGATTTTATGGTGGGTTTTCGATCGACCTGTCTGATGAAGAATGTTGGGTTCGACCAATGATCAATCGTGGGCTGGGCAACTGAAAAGTGGGTTTTACCGTCATGCGATACCTCTGATCTAAAGGCATTTGATTGGGCAGTTTGTAAATGTAAGGTATTTGTTTGGAATGTGATCTTTGGCATAAAAAGGATGGCTTGCTTGGCAAAAATTGAGCAGTCTCCTACGAATATACAGTCATTGTACTTCGTGGACCTCTGTTTCTGACTGCGGTTAATAAATTCGATCTTTGACGTCACCAAAAAGATTCCGTGTCTCTGTGTTTTGAAGACAGGTGAACTCGGAGACTTTGGGCGTGTCGCCTGACGCCGCTGGGTCTTAAATAACCCGGTTCTTCACAGTTTAAACTTCCTTCTGCATTTGGTGTAATTCCGTTCAGCTATTTTTTCAGTATTGGAAAGCAACCTTCCTATGAGAATGAGCAATGGAATTCAATGTTTTGGGAACCCCACTTTTTCTTAGCCACTGCTTGATGGATTGACACAAAACTTTACATGAAGGAGCTGAGATGTAGTGTTTTGCGCAGGTTAATCAACAAGCACCTAGGTTATAAGCAAAACCAGAACTGTACTTCCTATGGAAAATCTGACCTAACTATCACTACACTGTGCTGACTGGGACTCTATTTGATATAGAATTACACATAAATTATGCAAAAAAGAGCAGGGAACATTGGGTAGTTGCCAAATTTTAGGTGGAAAGTAACCCCTTCATATGTAGCCCTCTACAACACCACCAGCACTCCAAATCTACATACCTCAAATGTCAGTTTTTCTAGCAGAAGTTTTAAAGATAGGATTAACACAATGACATCCGTGCCAAGCTAGAAAGTGAGACAGCCTTTTGTCATTTTTACAGCAAAGTCTTTAAGCATAGGATTAGCACTATGCCATCCACGCCATGCTGAAAAATGACAAAAGACTTTTGCCACTCTAAGCTCAGTATTACAGCTTTGGATTGGTAAAGTGACATCCATATCATTGTGGAATGATTAAAAGCAACCACTGACACATGTTTTGCTCTAGTTGGAGCTCATCAGAAAGGTATTGGTACAAAAGGGGGTGGTGATGGACAGAGCATCTGAACCAATCAAACACTCACACCCAGTCAACAGATCTGGGTTTAATCCATCACCGTTCTTTAGCCCACTCTGCCACCCCGGTTCAGACATGGCCATATGCAAATCAGTCTGACCCTGTGCCTCATGGGAACAGTCCAGCACGAACTGCCAAACCATGCCTTCCCTCGACCGGAAACAAGCTTCTGAGGACCAGTTTCTGGAATTTCAGCCGTCTTCAGCCCAGCTTGCTTGAATCCAGTGGCAAAGTGAGCAAGGGACTCACGTCTGAGCATACCCTGCCAACTTATGGCGAACAAAGTGGTACAAAAGGAGGAGATGATGGACGGAGCATCTGAACCAATCAAACACTCACACCCAGTCAACAGATGTGGGTTTAATCCATCACCGTTCTTTAGCCCACTCTGCCACCCCAGTTCAGACATGGCCATATGCAAATCAGTCTGACCCTGTGCGTCATGGGAACAGTCCAGCCCGAACTGCCAAGCCATGCCTTCCCTGGACCGAAAACAAGCTTCTGAGGACCGGTTTCTGGCATTTCTGCCGTCTTCAGCCCGGCTTGCTTGAATCCAGTGGCAAAGTGAGCAAGGGACTCACGTCTGAGCATACCCTGCCAACTTATGGCGAACAAAGTGGTACAAAAGTGGGTGGTGATGGACGGAGCATCTGAACCAATCAAACACTCACACCCAGTCAACAGATCTGGGTTTAATCCATCACCGTTCTTTAGCCCACTCTGCCACCCCAGTTCAAACATGGCCATATGCAAATCAGTCTGACCCTGTGCCTCATGGGAACAGTCCAGCCCGAACTGCGAAGCCATGCCTTCCCTGGACCGGAAACAAGCTTCTGAGGACCGGTTTCTGGCATTTCAGCCGTCTTCAGCCCGGCTTGCTTGAATCCAGTGACAAAGTGAGCAAGGGACTCTCGTCTGAGCATACCCTGCCAACTTATAGCGAACAAAGTGGTACAAAAGGGGGTGGTGATGGACAGAGCATCTGAACCAATCAAACACTCACACACAGTCAACAGATCTGGGTTTAATCCATCACCGTTCTTACGCCACTCTGCCACCCCAGTTCTGACATGGCCATAGGCAAATCAGTCTGACCCTGTGCCTTATGGGAACAGTCCAGCCCGAACTGCCAAGCCATGTCTTCCCTGGACCGGAAACAAGCTTCCGAGGACCGTTTTCTGGCATTTCAGCCATCTTCAGCCCGGCTTGCTTGAATCCAGTGGCAAAGTGAGCAAGGGATTCATGTCTGAGCATACCCTGCCAACCTATGGTGAATAAAGTGGTACAAAAGGGGGTCGGGCTGGACTGTTTCCATGAGGCACAGGCTCAAGGCTGATTTGCATATGGCCATGTCTGAACTGGGGTGGTGTGGAGTGCAAAAATACAATGGATTTAGGCCCAGATCTCTGTACTGGGGTGAATGTATGACATTGTTCTACATTCTGTCCATCAACTGTTGTTTTTGCATTTGTCACCCCGAGGGGATGGATATGCTCAGACGTGAGTCCCATGCTCTCCACACCACTGGAGTCAAGCTATCCTGACTGACGACGGCGGATAGTCAGAAACCGGTCCTAGGATGCTTGATTCCGGTCCAGGACAGAAATGGCTTGGCAGTTTGGGCTGAACTGTTTCCATGAGGCACAGGGTCAAGGCTGATTTGCATATGGCCATGTCTGAACTGGGGTGGTGTGGAGTGCAAAAAAACAATGGATTTAGGCCCAGATCTATGTACTGGGGTGAATGTATGACATTGTTCTGCATTCTGACCATCAACTGTTGTTTTTGCATTTGTCACCCCGAGTGGGAAGGGTATGCTCAGACGTGAGTCCCATGCTCTCCACACCACTGGAGTCAAGCTATCCTGGCTGAAGACAGCTGATAGCCAGAAATCGGTCCTAGGATGCTTGATTCCGGTCCAGGAAAGACATGGCTTGGCAGTTCGAGCTGGACTGTTCCCATGAGGCACAGAGTCAAGGCTGATTTGCATATGGCCATGTCTGAACTGGGGTGGTGTGGAGAACAAAAAAACGATGGATTTAGGCCCAGATCTCTGTACTGGGGTGAATGTATGACATTGTTCTGCATTCTGTCCATCAACTGTTGTTTTTGCATTTGTCACCCCGAGTGGGATGGGTATGCTCAGACGTGAGTCCCATGCTCTCCACACCACTGGAGTCAAGCTATCCTGCTGAAGACGGCTGATAGCCATAAACCGGTCCTGGGATGCTTGATTCCGGTACAGGAAAGACATTGCTTGGCAGTTCGGGCTGGACTGTTCCCATGAGGCACAGGGTCAAGGCTGATTTGCATATGGCCATGTCTGAACTGGAGTGGTGTGGAGTACAAAAAAGACGATAGATTTAGGCGCAGATCTCTGTACTGGGGTGAATGTATGACATTGTTCTGCATTCTGTCCATCAACTGTTGTTTTTGCATTTGTCACCCCGAGTGGGATGGGTATGCTCAGACGCGAGTCCCATGCTCTCCACACCACTGGAGTCAAGCTATCCTGGCTGAAGACGGCTGACAGCCAGAAACTGGTCCTAGGATGCTTGATTCCAGTCCAGGAAAGACATGGCTTGGCAGTTCGGGCTTGACTGTTCCCATGAGGCACAGAGTCAAGGCTGATTTGCATATGGCCATGTCAGAACTGGGGTGGTGTGGAGTACAAAAAAACGATGGATTTAGGCCCAGATCTCTGTACTGGGGTGAATGTATGACATTGTTCTGCATTCTGTCCATCAACTGTTGTTTTTGCATTTGTCACCCCGAGTGGGATGGGTATGCTCAGACGTGAGTCCCATGCTCTACACACCACTGGAGTCAAGCTATCCTGCTGAAGACGGCTGATAGCCAGAAACCGGTCCTGGGATGCTTGATTGCGGTCCAGGAAAGACATTGCTTGGCAGTTCGGGCTAAACTGTTCCCATGAGACACAGGGTCAAGGTTGATTTGCATATGGCCATGTCTGAACTGGGGTGGTGTGGAGTGCAAAAAAACGATGGATTTAGGCCAAGATCTCTGTACTGGGGTGAATGTATGACATTGTTCTACATTCTGTCCATCAACTGTTGTTTTTGCATTTGTCACCCCGAGTGGGATGGATATGCTCAGACGTGAGTCCCATGCTCTCCACACCACTGGAGTCAAGCTATCCTGGCTGACGACGGCTGATAGCCAGAAACCGGTCCTAGGATGCTTGATTCCGGTCCAGGAAAGAAATGGCTTGGCAGTTTGGGCTGAACTGTTTCCATGAGGCACAGGGTCAAGGCTGATTTGCATATGGCCATGTCTGAACTGGGGTGGTGTGGAGTGCAAACAAACAATGGATTTAGGCCCAGATATCTGTACTGGGGTGAATGTATGACATTGTTCTGCATTCTGACCATCAACTGTTGTTTTTGCATTTGTCACCCCGAGTGGGATGGGTATGCTCAGACGTGAGTCCCATGCTCTCCACACCACTGGAGTCAAGCTATCCTGCTGAAGATGGCTGATAGCCATAAACCGGTCCTGGGATGCTTGATTCCGGTCCAGGAAAGATATTGCTTGGCAGTTCAGGCTGGACTGTTCCCATGAGGCACAGGGTCAAGGCTGATTTGCATATGGCCATGTCTGAACTGGGGTGGTGTGGAGTGCAAAAAAGACAATGGATTTAGGCGCAGATCTCTGTACTGGGGTGAATGTATGACATTGTTCTGCATTCTGTCCATCAACTGTTGTTTTTGCATTTGTCACCCCGAGTGGGATGGGTATGCTCAGACGCGAGTCCCATGCTCTCCACACCACTGGAGTCAAGCTATCCTGGCTGAAGACGGCTGACAGCCAGAAACCGGTCCTAGGATGCTTGATTCCAGTCCAGAAAAGACATGGCTTGGCAGTTCGGGCTGGACTGTTCCCATGAGGCACAGAGTCAAGGCTGATTTGCATATGGCCATGTCAGAACTGGGGTGGTGTGGAGTACAAAAAAACGATGGATTTAGGCCCAGATCTCTGTACTGGGGTGAATGTATGATATTGTTCTGCATTCTGTCCATCAACTGTTGTTTTTGCATTTGTCACCCCGAGTGGGATGGGTATGCTCAGACGTGAGTCCCATGCTCTCCACACCACTGGAGTCAAGCTATCCTGCTGAAGACGGCTGATAGCCAGAAACCGGTCCTGGGATGCTTGATTGCGGTCCAGGAAAGACATTGCTTGGCAGTTCGGGCTAAACTGTTCCCATGAGGCACAGGGTGAAGGTTGATTTGCATATGGCCATGTCTGAACTGGGCTGGTGTGGAGTGCAAAAAACCGATGGATTTAGGCCCAGATCTCTGTACTGGGGTGAATGTATGACATTGTTCTACATTCTGTCCATCAACTGTTGTTTTTGCATTTGTCACCCCGAGTGGGATGGGTATTCTCAGACGTGAGTCCCATGCTCTCCACACCACTGGAGTCAAGCTATCCTGGCTGAAGACGGCTGATAGCCAGAAACCGGTCCTAGGATGCTTGATTCCGGTCCAGGAAAGACATGGCTGGGCAGTTCGGGCTGGACTGTTCCCATGAGGCACAGGGTCAAGGCTGATTTGCATATGGCCATGTCTGAACTGGGGTGGTGTGGAGTGCAAAAAAACGATGGATTTAGGCCCAGATCTCTGTACTGGGGGGAATGTATGACATTGTTCTGCATTCTATTCATCAACTGTTGTTTTTGCATTCATCAGAAAGGTATGGCTTTTTTCAAGACACAAGGGAGCAGCCAGTGTAAGAAAAGTCAAGCTAGATTCAAGTGCCACTTAAAATATATAAAAAAAAGAGCATGGAACCCTGGGTAGCTTCAAGGTTGTAGGTGAAGAGCAGCTCTTTTATATGAAGCACTAAAAAAACACCACTGACCCTCCAAACCTGATCAACTCAACTGTCTGTTTTTCTTGCAGAGTTTTTGGTGATTAGCACAGTGCCATCTACACCAATCCAGAAAGTGACAAAGCATTTAACGATTTTACAGCTAAGTCTTTATGCACAGGATTAGCAATTGTCATTCCACGCAGAGCTAAAAAAAATGGCAAAAGCCTTTTACAATTCCAGGAACCATCTTACAGCTTTGGATTGCTAAAGTGCCATCCAAGCCAACCTCAAATGAATAAAAACAAACCTGATATGTGCTTCACTGTTTTTAGAGCTCGTCAAAGAGCAATAGCTTTGTTGAGACACAATAGAGCAATCAGTATACGTCAAAACAATGCCCTTTCAGGTTTCAAGTGCTGCATAAATTATGCAAAAAAGAGCAGTCCAGTTCCCAAGTTTTAGATGGAGAGCAACTCCTTTATAATAAGCACTCTACAATAGCATTCATAATCTGATCAGCCCAAAAATCAGTTTTTCTAGCAGAGTTCTTAAGCATAAGATTAGCACATTTATATTCACAGTGAACGAGAAAGTGACAAAGCATATTTTATATACAGCCAAAATGCGCCTTTTCAAAGATATATCTGAAGAAAAAAGGCAGAAATGCATCACTCCAGTAACATGTTGCTTCTTTATTACAAGTAACATGTTTCGTTGCGCTTCAGCAAGATCACCTTTGTGTCTGTGTGCATACACACACACATATATGTATGTGTGTGTATATATATTATATGTATATAAATATATATATATATATATATATATATATATATATATATATATATATATATATATATATATATATATTCACTGAACAAACCATAGGTTAGAGACCATATATAGTTAGCTGGACATTTTATTGATATAAAACCAATGAAATTCCATATATAGTTAGTTGCACTAACTATATATTTCGCGCATCCGCAATCCAATGGTGATGATGTCACATGTTACATCATTCATGACATGGTCAGTGACATCACTGATGACATCACTGATGACATCTCAAATGACATCACTGATGACATCACTGATGACATCATCCAGTGTCTGTGTGTTTTTGTAAAGTTTAAATATGTTTTACATATTGAAGAATAAGTGGATGTATAAGAGTATGGATGAAGCATTTGATTGTATAAGTGAGTAAGTATGTGTTAGTATATCTGTGAAAATGTAAGCTGTTCTGTGTTTAACTGTATAGATGAAGAAATCAAAGTGTGATTAATTCTTTACAGGACTGACTAGGTGTGTGAGTAACTCCATGGATGAGTGGCAGTGTGTGAGTGTCTGCATAGGTGTATGAGTGCATATGATAGTGTTGTAATGATGAGTGACTGTATGTACGAGTGATTGTATGGGTGAATGAGTGAATGTGTGTGTAGACGTAGGAATTAGTGAGTGCGTATGTAGTAACTGGTATTGGTGTGTCAATGGTTTCAAAAATGATACTCTGTATTTTACACTAGGTGTAACGGTGGTTATATTAGAGTGTAAGGAGGTGCATTGTATTATCACATGAAGTATATCATCAGTGCTGTGATCATTGATGTTAAATGAGATGTCATCAGTGATGTCATCAGTGATGTCATTTGAGATGTCATCAGTGATGTCATCAGTGATGTCACTGACCATGTCATGAGTGATGTAATATGTGACATCATCAGCATTGGATTGCGGATGCGCGAAATCTATAGTTAGTGCAACTAACTTTATATGGAATTTCATTGGTTTTATATCAATAAAATGTCCAGCTAACTATATATGGTCTCTAACCTATGGTTTTTTCAGTGAATTTTCAAGGTTTTGTAAATGCAAATTCCTTATCTATATATGGTCTATAACCTATGGTTTTTTCAGTGAATTTCATTGGTTTTTTAAAAGCTAATATCTATAGCTGTAAAATATATTCTTTATTACGTGACGTTTCACGTAGCCACTTGAGACGCCTCATGACGCGTCTCATAACCGTGACGTATCGGCTCTGCAGCGCAAACAGAACCCGTAACGTAAGCGCGCCGGAGCACGCTTCCAGATATATATATTTTTTTTAACCTTAATTAGACAAAATCCACACGTGCACATATCTTGAGGCCTTGCAAAGGCACATCAAACAAACAGTCCCTACAATTTTGCCAAGTTTGGTGGAAATCTATTCCCTTAATTTTTTTTTTACTGTTTCTCTTGGTTTTCCCCTTGTTACGCTTACCGGGACGCTACCCGGTACGCGAACCGGACGCTCCAAAAACACAAGATGGGGGACTCCCGATGCGCTGCCGGTTAGCTGCCCGGTTCGCGTACCGGGAAGCGCCTCTTTTGCAAAAATTTTTTATTTTTTATTTTTTCCCCCGCGGGGCACTTTAATATCCCCCTCATCAATCCTAGGGGGTCAGGAGGGGTCTACCTTGCCCCCTTTCCTTCATTTCCCCCTTCGTTTTTCACCACATCTTGTCTCTCGATCCTACCGAGAGACAAGATGTCGGCCGCTCCGGACTGTTTACAATGTTGACAGCCAATCAGCTTCTGCCCAGACTCCCGTTACGCTGCCGGTTAGCTGCCCGGTTAGCTGCCCGGTTAGCTGCTGTTGTTCGCGTACCGGGACGCGCCTCTACGCCTCCACATCTTGTCTCTCGATCTTACCGAGAGACAAGATGGTGGCCGCTCCGGACTGTTTAGAATGTTGACAGACACCGGAGAGCCAATCAGCTTCGCTTCGCGAAGTTCCGTTACGCGTCAGGTACGCGAACCGGGGCGCTAACCGGAGTGCTGTTACAGATATATATTTTTTTTTGAACGTTAATTTATCAAAATCCACTGGAGCACATATATTGAGACCTAGCAAAGGCACATCGGGCAAACAATATCTACAATTTTGCCAAGTTTCGTGGAAATCCATTCAGCCATTCAAGCTAAAAGTGAGTCCAACCGCCCTATGGAAAATTACATGGGAAAAATGCGTTTTGGGACCCCCCTTTTTTCTCGGCCCCCCCTTGACGAAACCCCCCCAAATTCTCCAGGGCTGCTCAGAAACAAAATGTTCCATTTTCCTGAAAATTTCAGCCAATTCCGTCCTCAAACGCCAAAGTTATTCGACATAGAATTTTCAAAAATCCCATAGGAAAAAAATCCTAACTATATATACCTACTGGCGACCGCCAGTAGGTTATATATATATATATATATATATATATATATATATATATATATATATATATATATATATATATATATATATATATATATATATATATATATATATATATATATATATATTTATATATATATGTATGTATATATATATATATATATATATATATTCACTGAAAAAACCATAGGTTATAGACCATATATAGTTAGGAATTAGCATTTACAAAACCTTGAAAATTCACTGAAAAAACCATAGGTTATAGACCATCTATAGTTAGGAATTAGCATTTTAAAAACCTTATTTTACTCACACAAAACCATTGAAATTCCATATATAGTTAGTTGCACTAACTATATATCGCGCACCCGCAATCCACTGCTGATGATGTCACATATTACATCATTCATGACATGGTCAGTGACATCACTGATGACATCACTGATGACATCTCAAATGACATCACTGATGACATCACTGATGACATCTCATTTGACATCAATGACCACATCACTGATGATATCATTCATGTGACAATACAATGCATCTCCTCACATTTTAATATAACCTCTGTTTCACCCAGTGTTAAATACAGAGTATAATTTTTGAAACCATTGACACACCAATACTAGTTACTACATATGCACTCACTGATTCGTACGTCTACACACACATTTACTCATTCACCCATACAATCATTCATACATACAATCAGTCATCTTTACAACACTATCATATGCACTCATACACCTATACAGACACTCACACTCTGCCACTCATCCATGGAGTTACTCACACACCTAGTCAGTCCTGTAAAGAATCAATCACACTTCCATTTTCTAGTTTATACAGTTAAACATAGAGCACCTTACGTTTTCAACCATATACTAACACATACTTACTCTCTTATACAATCATTGATAGTAGTACACATTGATCTGCACAGAGTCACACACCTCCCAGCCAGCCACACACACACTCAGTCTCCCATACAAATACTTGAGCAATCAATCAATAACCCATATAGTTACTCATATAGCTACTGATCAACACATGCAGCAGTTTACAGAACAACAGACATAATGATGCACAAATTAAGACAGTTTAGTCACAAACCCATGCACTCAGTGAGACACATTTAATCACTCACTCATACAGTCAGTCACGCACCTACTAAATCCTTCATCCAGACACTTCTACATCTACTCATTCTTCAATATGTAAAACATATTTAAACTTTACAGAAACACACAGTCACTGGATGATGTCATCAGTGATGTCATCAGTGATGTCATTTGAGATGTCATCAGTGATGTCATCAGTGATGTCACTGACCATGTCATGAATGATGTAATATGTGACATCATCAGCAGTGGATTGCGGGTGCGCGATATATAGTTAGTGCAACTAACTATATATGGAATTTCAATGGTTTTGTGTGAGTAAAATAAGGTTTTTTAAATGCTAATTCCTAACTATATATGGTCTATAACCTATGGTTTTTTCAGTGAATTTTCAAGGTTTTGTAAATGCTAATTCCTAACTATATATGGTCTATAACCTATGGTTTTTTCAGTGAATTTCATTGGTTTTTTTACAGCTAATATCTGTAGCTGTAAAATGTATTCTTCTTTAAATCCAAAAATATATTTTATATGTTTATTAATAACTTTTTTTTTTAATATTTTTTTTTCTTCGTTCCCGCTTCGCGAATCGGGAAGCTTCCCGTTAGCTGACCTTGATGCCGCGAAATAGACCGCGAGCCGGTAAACGTTTCTTTACCGCAACTGCCGCGTTAGAAAACAACATCGTGACGCCTCCCGTCCGCATGACGTTTCGCGTTGTCGCGTGATACGTCATATGACGTGCTACGTTAGCGAACTCGTACGCTTACCGAGTCGCAAAGCACAGGTTTCTGGAAGCAAACCGGGAGGCCCTGCAAAGCGCGTAACATACACACAGCAGGTCATGTGACTTGGTAATAACACTTTTCATTGGTTCATTTCACTTTCGGTTTCCTAATGATGTAAGACTAGGTCATATGATCTAAAATGAACACTTTTCATTGGTTGAGAACTATTTTTTTTCCCAAATGGTGAAAATCCCTCCTTCTTTCCTCACTCTCACTTTCATCATTGTGAGAGAAAGACCCTTTGTTACCAGTGAGCAATGGCTTCTTTACTAGCTTCAGCTGGTGCTTCCCCACCACCTCCACCACATCCAAGGAAGAGTGGACCACCTGCTAAAGTTATAATTCAGCAAGAAGACGAAGAAGAGGAACAGGACGACCTAGATAATCTCCCTATTATGGCCAGAAGATCTGTTGTACCGGAAGTAACGGGACCAGAGGGCAGGGAGATGGTGCCAAATATACAAACGAGATTTCGTGAAGTAAAACAAGTCTGCCTACATTGCAGTGGATTCATTTGCTACGCAGAAAGTAGCATCACTCTGATCAACAGAGCTATTGACAATCATGCTCATGTTTGTCCGAAACTCCCCAAACAATAAATTCTTTTTTTTTGTTTTCTTGCTCCTGTTGAGCCCTTTACAATGAATCGTTTTCGTTGCCCCCTCCGAAAAAAAAACAAAAAAATTATAAAACTGTTCAGAAAAATTCGAAAAAAAGTAAAAAAATGTTCAGAAAAATAATAAAAAAAATATAAAACAACAAAAACAATTAAAAAAAAAGTTCTTTTCAGAACTACCTCCCCGTTATTAAAAAATTGGTACAATATTTGCAACTGTGCCAACCTCTATTTCTCTTAGTTCGCTTCCCAGTTCGCTCCCCGGTACGCGAACCGGAAGCGAACCCAAACATTTTTTTTTAAAAAAAGAACAGTAAGTATAAGGGAAGGAAACAGACACTTATGTTAAAAGAAAGACAGCTATAAGGGAGTAAACTAGAGATACTATTACCCGTAATCCACTGCTGATGATGTCACATATTACATCATTCATGACATGCTCAGTGACATCATCAGCAGAGGATTGCGGGTAACAGTATCCCTAGTTTATTCCCTATAGCTGTGTTTCTTTTAACATAACTGTCTGTTTCCTTCCCTTATACTTACTGTTCTTTTTAAAAAAAATTTTTTAGATCAGTCAGAAACAGTGAAAGTAATGAAATATAAAAGACTACGTAGAATATGAGGACTGTATGCAACAACTTTGACACTTACAGAAGCCTCACCTTCTCCATGCCTCCTACACAGTTCTACATGTACATCATAAATGCAAACAGAACAGAATTAATTATACATGTTAAATGGTTTATTTTTGCTGTTCTCAGAATGTATCAAATTTCACTAAAACAGTGACTTGAAGGTATTCATCATATAACAGCGGGGAAAAAAAAACACAATCAAAATGATTGTGTTTAAAAAACCCATACAACATTAGAAATCAGAATTCAGAACTCCTTAAAGTTAACTTACTTTCCATGACGGCCAAGGATGTCCTATGAACAGCTTACACTCTGTTGTGCTGTTATTACTTTCAACCCGCCACTTTCTGAAAGAAAACCTCCATCGTTTTCAAAAACATGTTACATACAATAAATGACTTCTTCCTCTCTACCACAAGATTCCACAAGGCCAAATCTTGTCAGAGCCATGTATAACTCTTGGATTTCTTGTTAGCCAATCCCGTCTTTTCGCATTTCCACAACTTTCAGAATTAAAATGTTGAAGATCATTTACACAATCCTGGACTAGTAATATCTTCCCCTTCTTCCTCAATCATGTTCTACATTTCCTATCACACTGATACTGCTTACTATGAAGCAGACTTACACTACCTTTATGACTAGTACAATTATTTAATTCTCTACATCACTTTTAATCACAAAGCAATGTAAAACAGTAGACAGCATTGCAGACTTACATTCCCTCTACTCCATGTTTTGATTGGCTGCTTCAATTAGCTTATAAAAAGAAACAGTTTTTCTGAACTCATTCAAAGTGCACGTATTTCTCCATAAAGTCCAGTGTTATGGTAAGAAGTTATGTCTCTGTACTACACTTATCCTCAAGGCCAAATCGTGTAGGAGCCATGAGAACTTCTTGAAATTCCTCAGAGCACATCCCGAGATTCTTTCCCTAAAATTTTGGTTTTAAAAACACCAGGTAAGAGTTTTTAAGGTCAAACGGCAATTTTTTTTTTTAAATTAAAACAGAATCATTGCAGAATGACCAGCCATTTCTACACTTTAAATAAGCTGTATAATGTCCTGATGTTATTGAAGGACCATCATGATATATAATTGCTACAGTTACAAAAGTCCTTCCTGATATCGACAACTGTGAAGCCACAAAATTTTTAATTAAAGTTGTCAATTTTGTTCCATCAGGCCTACATCGTTGGAACATTAAAATGACATACTGGCCATATGTTCGTATAAATAATGTGGACATCATTTCAGATTTACATTGGCTACACTCCATGTTGTGATCAGCTGCTTTTACTAGCTTATTAAAAGAGACTGATTTACTGTCTGGCAAAGTTAAATATATAAATCTTTCTGAGTCTACACTAGTAGTACTTGATACCCTACAGTTCTCGCAGTCATGCTGCCATTGATAAGAAAGCCCAAACAGGTGATCTACATCTACACCTTCATCATGCAATACATCAAGCATGTACATTAAAAACTCCTGACAATCTTGCTGACTATTTTGAGAGAATTGTGTTTGGCCTGAACATCTGTCTAACAGATTTCGAATTTCAGACACACTTTCTATGTTTGTTCTATCAGTGCTACATTTCTCTAACACAGAATTTAACAAACTGCAAAATCTTTGATCAGAATTGACCACAATCTCTTCTTTTACATTTTCTAGAGAAAACAAAACATTAACTACTACATTAGCATAGCAGTTGACACCAGAACTGTTTTCAAATTGAAAACCAACAACATCTTCAACAGAATCCTTTTTGTTTCTGCTTGTAATTTCAGGTTCATCGACTTTTTGTCTTTTTGCTACAACCTCCCCAGTATTGGTCACATTTCTTCGTTTCCGGCCTACCACACGTTTCTCAAACAAAGGATACTGAGGCAAATGTGGCGCATACTCTCTTCTCAACCTATTGTATTCCTTAACACAATCTAGATCCGCACAAATGTTTGTGACATCACACTCAATCAAGTACAATCCCGATAAAGTCCTAACTCGTGACAATGCCACATATGCCATACCCTCCTTGAACACAGAACTGCCAATATTCACCAATGCACAGTCTACACTTAAACCTTGCGATTTATGAATTGTCACCGCATATGCCAAGCAAACAGGAAACTGCTTACGGCGAACATATAAGTCTTTTACAAGCAAAAATCTAGCAGAACAACGAGCAATTAGCTGTACTTCCTCAATGCCATCAAATTTAATTTTTAAAAATTCAATTCCATCTCTATTTCTGTATTTCACAAAATCAACAACATTACCCATTGATCCATTTACCAGACCTCTTTCAACATGTAAATTCCTTCTTAAAATTATACGGCAGTTCAAGCACACATTCAGAGTCTTTTCAAAACCCGCAGTTTTAGATATACTCTTCTCTAATGAATCCAATTTTGTTTTCAGATTCTCAGACAAAATAATTGTTGATCCCTTATGCTCTACTCTGTCAATAGCTTCCAATTTCACAATCTCTTGCTTTTCTAAATGCAACATTTTGTTGTTGAATTTGGCACATTCTGCAAGAGTTGGCATCAAACATATTCCAGATTTTTTCTCAGTAACTTTCTGAAAAATATTCTCAGGCACAACATCTTCGTCTGGATATAAATTTGTCAGTAATCGTGCATGTAAAGCTTCTTTCCCATGCTCGGTCACTTTTCCAATTCTAACATCTTGTAGAATAGTCTTGTAAACTTCATCCTTTGCCTGACGCATATTTTCATGCAGTTCAGCATAATTGAAGTTTAACCATATATCGACGTTGCCAATACTCCCTAAGCACTTCCTGGTATCTTCATGCGTGAGCATTTTGAACACAGGTTGCCCTTTCACTGGTGTCAGCTGCAGAAGATCTCCGAAAACAATGATGTGTTTGCCACCAAATAACACATCATACTCTGTTTTGAGAACTTCTTGCATTCTCAAATGCACAAAGGCAAGCATGACATTGGAAACCATGCTTACTTCGTCAATGATAAGAAGTTTCATTTTCCTCAAGACTCTTGAAACTTCAAAACAAGCATCTCCAGATAGCTTGTGATATTCTAATTTGTTGTCATGCTCCACTGGCAGCATCAGTAAACGATGTAAAGTAATCCCTTTAATGTTATGTGCTGCCAGTCCAGTTGGAGCGGTGACAACACAAGACAGCGATGACTCTGTCCTTTCCTGCAAATAACATGAAATTGCTTTAATAAGGAAACTTTTTCCAGTTCCCGCTTCTCCACTCACGTACAGTCGGACAGGCTTCAACGACGTACATGAGCACTCTTTCTTGTCATGACTTAATCCATGATCAATTTGCATGGTAAGTTCGTCATATATTTTCCTCTGCTCAACGTTGAGTTGTCTTTCCAACTCTTCTAAGTTAACCGCATCCTCCTGAGCATGTGCCATGGCTCTTTCCACTTCATTCATAGCAGTGGCAGCTTCATTTTCGATAAGAGGTCCTCCTAGTGGATCCTGACTCAATGAAGCAGAACTCTGACTGTCCTGAGAACTGTCTCTGGCAATCTCGGCTGCAATCGTTGCTTCCTGCTCAATTTCCACATTCAACATTTCTACATATTTGGGAAAAGCAGGACATTCTATGGTCTCCTTGGCAGCATTGAATGAGTCTTCGTAACAAAGGAAATCTCCAAGCAGTTCGTCTTCTGCACGCCAAGGCTTAAAAAGTTGCAAAAGTGCTAAATAGAAAAACTCCTTTTTTTCAGGAGATTCGCCACTCAATTTTCAATGGTTTATCAAGTGGCATTTTCTTTGCTTGACCAGACATCCCTCACTTCCTATTACAGCATACACTCCTTTCTCAGTATCTTCTTTGATGTTCCTCTTGAATATGTAATTTTGCAGAACCTCATACAGACAAACATTCTCGAGGTGACTGCTTCGATTTGGATAATATGTATCCAACATGTTGCTCTTCAAAATGTCGGTACTGTTTGGCTCCTTTTCCGCCAAATACTCAATTTCCCGCACAGGTTTCAGAACTCGATTACGCGTTGCAGCAAGACCAACACTCGCCCAAACGATACTCCTGGACTTGGCATAGAGACTTGCTGAAGACAACCGGTCAGAACATTCGTAAGCTCCGATTTCTCGATGCGACAACATCTTCAGACTGAAACTGTACAACTTCTTGCTGAGGCTCTTTTCATGGGAAATGTCCTCCCACATATCCTTCAATTCTGTCTTCTCTTTTTTGGTGATGTAAGATGTCACATACCGAGCCACAGCCATACAGTTATCAGCCACAAACTGTATATCCATGTTAGCATTCCACATGGACAAAATCACCGGGTTGTAGTCGTTAATGTACTTAGACTCTTCGTTCCTCTTCAAATTGTATGTGTTTTTAGGTGATTTCTTCATCACATTATGTCGCAGCGAAGACATCAAACTGTTCACTCTTCCTTTAGAAATCACCGGTCGTGGAAAGCCGAAACGACATTTGGTGTAGAACTTGTCTTTGTTCCGGAATTTACGACGACAGTACTTTCCACATCGATGGCTTTGGAAACGTAGAACTTTTTCTCATAGGCTTTTTTTCTCCTTTGCGTTTGGAACAGCACACGTAGAATACTGTTCTATGAAACTCATCACTGAGTCTTCTGCATCCGTTCCAAATTTAGGTGCATCCTTGATCCACAGCAACATATGTATATGAGGAGCACCTCTTGCTTGGTACTCCTTCCTCCAGAAGAAATCCAACACCTCTCCAAGAGGTGGATTCTTCTTATTCATGATGAAAGACATCATACCTTCAAATCTATGATTGAAGTACCTACATACATTGACTGGATCCAAAGAGCACAGTTCTCCGGGTGTCTTGAATTCGATGTTTTCTACGTTAGCATTTGCCTCTCGTAGAAATTCAAGTAAGTCTTCCCAGCCATACTCAGCACAGCTCAAAGTGAGGAACCATATGGGAGTTCCTAAGTTCCTTAGCATACATTTTAAATCACCATGACGACGGTACCAGTACTCATTAGTACCACGCTGACACGCCATGAGATTAATCAGGTGAGAATCCAAAATACTGTCTTGGACATTGACTTTATCCATAAAGTCACTTGCCGAGATGTTTTGCATGTGTATACCACTTTTCAAGATGTGGTTCACTGCATATGACAGTCCAGACAGATCGCTTTCAAACAGGAGATGAAACAAATAAGGAATGCATTGTCGAAACCTAGGATCTCCTGCATACAATCGCAAAGTCCGGTATTCAGAAGCAGGAATTTGATGAGGTCGCTCATCATATCTTCCTCCCAGACCTGTTGGAAAAAGCTGTGGGAAACACCGAGCTTCCAAACTTTCCTCCCAAACACTAATGGGACTCCCTTTCGCTTGTTTCATTTGAAACAACTCAATAGCATTCCCCATGACTTCCTTGGACTGCAAAGGATGAACACTATAATGTTCATATATTTCTTCACTAGTACAGGGTTGTACTTTCTCAATTTGACCAGCACACAAATCGTTATCCTCTTCCTCACTTACTTCCTCTTCTGCAACATATACATTTTTATAGTACTTATTATATTTTTTGAAATACAATGTTGCCCTTTTGACTTTCCTAACATCTACTAAATCTTGCCATATTTTCTTATTCTTTGTCGGAACCCCATTAACTAAGATAACAAGAGGTTCCTCTTCCACTTTTTCTACTCCAATTGTGTTAATGTTTTTCTTCAAATCTAGAGGCAAATAAACAACTCTTCCCTTTAATCCTCTCTGTAAATCTGATGGAGGCAATTTCCCTGTCTTTGGCTCCATTCTTACAATAGCCTGAAAGGGATGGATACTTTGAATCAAAATAGATTCATAAGTATTTAAATCCTTCAATTCAGAAGGAATCTCAACCAATTCCAGATTATTATGAACTGCTCTAGCAGGCATCTGGTTTTGATTTAATTTGTTACAACAATAAGTACACACACGTTGATCCAATCCCAAATCAAAACAATTTTCTACCATCAAGTATGTTGTAAAATCCTTCCATTCACTATTATTTTCCCTTTCACTTTTTCCATATAAATCCACTAACTTAGTCTGATTCTTATAATAAGTGCGTCGACAACACACACAAGTGAAATTTGGCCTCTCACGTGATTTCACCTCAAACGTCGCAATTTCCCTCTGGAAATTATCTGTACTGGAAACCTGTACACTATCTTCCACATTACTCTCTTCTTCTTGGTCAATTTCAACATTCTCCTCTTTACTTCCAAAGTAACAAAACTCAATTTCTTCACATATATTCTTCACATCTATTTCAGAACCATGCAAAAGAGCAGCGCATAATTGTTTAAGCATAATTGCTGGACTCTTAGCATAATACAACATTCTAACTAATTTCCTCACTTTATTATGATGCACTGCTAGCATCCTGAAATGATGAAAAACACTCTGGCATACTCTCCTGGAAAGACAAGCCAGTGAATGACCATGCAAACCTATCACTTCTCTCACTCTGCAAGGATCTAATTCTTGCAACAACTTCATTTTCTGCTTCAAACTGTTCTTACTAAATGACCGTATAAAATCACAAAGCAAATTGATGGAATCCTGTCGTACACTGCAAATACTACTACACTTCCAGGTGTACACAGGACCCTTAGGACGTCTCCCTAAAACCTCATTACCTAACACCTCTTCTATCTCTGTTGTCACAAGTTTTTCTTTTTCAACTGGACAACCATCTTTCACTTCATAAGCTCGACCACTGGTGTCAACTGCATGCACCAAATCATTATCCTGGAAATAACTCTCCTCATTAAAAAATGCCTCAGAGCTTGAACTATGCATCCATTCTCCAGAAAAAACTTCACAAAAATTACTACGATTAACTATTCTCTTCCATCTACTATTTCTTTTGAAATCATAAATTACCTTGTTTAGCTTCCGAATTCTATTGATTGTCAAAATAAATAACTTACGTTTAATTTCAAATGCCTGATCAATAACTTTCTCAACAATTTTTTTTCTCTTATAAAAAACCACTTTCTGCTGACCTTTCTTAATATTTTTTAACAAATTCCCAATTATCCTGTTGCGGAACATTCGTTTACGAATATCCCTAAACTCTTGTTTCCTTCTACTTTCATGCATAGAGTTATTTCTTACTCTAGCAGTAACATTTCTCACTGGCCTTTCCTTACCATTTGAATTCTGTCTCCTTTTCTGGACTGAAACATTTTCTGTAGTAATATTTTTCTTACTACACATATTTCTTATGACTGTTTTTCGACTCTTACCCGGTGCTTTCTTGGTGACTTGACAAATCTTTTTGTTAGAGGACTGCTGCATTCTTCCATGGTCCTGCTGTCTTTGACGTTTTGCAGCCTTTCTTACTCTTTCTTTGCTAGGCATCCTAGAATCTTGAAATAATCTGCAGTTGAATCTGTGGTAAAATATAATAAAAAATGTTATTAACCACTATTACCCAACAGTAAATTAATAACAGTCATCAAAAACTTAACACACTACTTAAGTATATAATATACTGAAGCCTATCTCCAATTTTTCACTGAACAGGACTCATCTCTTCTTAACCTTGGATAAACCTCACCTACTCTGTGTCCCCTGCACATAATTAAATGTAAAGGGGCAGATTTATATTAACTAGCACATCCCCAGGGATGCACCAGTTAACGTGCACCGCTGCTCTGCCACCCACGGTGTGCCGCATTTACAATCAGATAGGACAAAGCTACATCAAAACCCTGCGCCTGCTTGAAGCAGGCATAGATCTTGACGCAGGTCGGCTGAAAGCTAAAGAAACAACTAAGTATCGTGTGCAGAAGTTACAAAAAAGGAAAAATGCCGTTTAAACCAGTAATGAGCCCATGCTAACGTAACACAGTGTAAAAATATCCAGGATCTACATCAGTTTGGGGTTCACGAACCTGGCAGGTACAAGGCACTGAGGCTTTCCACCGTGCATGTCTCATCCCAAATCATATGTTGTTTGTGAATGAAACAATTTCCCAGACCAAATGCTTTGGATTGGCTACTTCTAAAAAATTAAACACCCCTACTATCCCGGAGTTAGAGGAATATGATGGTTGGAGTAATTTTACTCGTTGTCCATTAAAGATTTACAGGCCCTACTCCGTAATTCTTCCTTTAACATTTCCACTATAAATCCAAAAGGTTCACTGCTTTGGCAACGTGCCTTATCCACGGTTTAATAACGCTGCCTTTTGCTTTATATAAGTTTTCAAATTGTATGAAATATATACCAATAGGTCGTTATTAACCTTTAGGTAGTGGTTTTCTTCATGAGGTCTGGTCGCTTCCATACACATACAGATTTTCAAAGATGATCAAGACCTTTATCTGAATGGAGAGGAATGCACTGAGACGCCAGATCATTCACTAATGTGTAGGCACATACAGTTACACGGTTCATGCAACAAACACCGACCAAATATGGCTTGCGTGTTGCAAGGCACGCCAGTTCCTGCTATCATCCCCACGTTCAAGTTCTTGGAAAATGGTAGTTATTTGATGCTCAATAATGAAGATTGTTCTGGGTTAATTAAAAGTATTCATTTTATCGTAACAGTAAATGAACGGGTTATTTGCTGCAGAAATGTTCTATTTCCTCCCACACATGAACATAGGGAGTTTTCAATCTGGCCACAAATACCAACCTTGGGAGCACATTTCAACGGCATGGCAAGAATAAGAGCTCTTTTGTCTCAGAGAGAGGTGGCCTTGAGTTCGGCCCGTGAAACTTTCGTGCTTCACATAGCGAACACCCGTACAGAGGTGCAGACCCTTTTAAATACAGATTCGACTTTGCATTTCAGCAAGATTACCCATTCATTTCCATGCAGCAGGAGGCCCATAGGAATGAAGGTGCAATTTGCGATTAGCAATTACCTCATCGCAAATTACGAATTTTTCCGACGGTGCAGGGGTGTCTCAAGAACACCCTGCTGCACCCCTGAAAAAAAAATTTGGGGTCATATGGCGCACATAAATTTTGAAAACATTCCTTTACCTCAAAAACGATTTTCAACTCATAATTTGAAAACACTGCACATGGGGAAATGACTTAAAATGTCCTTAAGACACATAAAAGCATTTTTTGATTGCCTTTGCAGCATGTTTCAGTCACCTTTAACATGCCTATGTAACGGAAACATTCAAAATCTAAATTTGCCATGCACAGGTGGGAGCATATTTACAAGCAATTTGCTCCACAGACAAACTTCTTACATTGAAATGGGAAAAATAACATCAGAGACTCTCAATTACCTTATAAAGAAGCAGACACCATTATGTCCTTCTCATCAATATTAAAACCATTGCTTTTTCTCAAAAACGATTTACAAGTCATAATTTGAAAACACTCCACAGCTCCTATGCACATAAAAGCCCTGTCAGTACTAATACTTCACATTTTCTCCAATTACAATTTCTCAAAGAAACAAAATCTATTTGTGAAACACTTGAGACTAAGCAACATTTGAAAAACACAACTTTCTTCATAATTTTCTCCTTAAAGCACACTATTTTCTATCTAAATGAAAGACATTTTTTCTCACCTTAGCAAATACTTTGAGTTTCAAAACAGTCTCAGAAACACACCAATTTGTCTTCAGCAGAGCAAAAGGTATGCACTCCAGAGTCTGCAGCTATCAAAAGCACAGAAATGCTGTAATTCCTCACACAGATCTCTCATGTCACCCAATCAAAACTCTTCCCTCACTTTTTTTCAAAGCAAAACCCTTCCCCCCTCTGCCCCCTCTCTGCTTTTTCTGCATAGCAACCACCTCTTGCAAGACCTCTCACACAACAATGTTGCAATTGAACTCTGAACTCTCAGTGCACCTGCATATCCAAAGCATTCTTTCATTTAATGATTTTTTCTTCGCCACTCAAAATACATCTTTCAACGAACTCATCCATGCACACTAACTTTCTGTTTTCAGCAATCAAAATCCACCAATCACTCTTACTGCTTCATTAACAGAGAAACTCCTCAGTTTTTTTCATTTTACACTCTCATTTTTTCAACTGCCATTTCATTGCCACACTTCATCTGACTGCAGGAGAACCTTCTCTCGCCATGTTTTCTGTCTGGATTGTTGGACATAGCTACATCTATTGGGCTCAAAGGTACGCTGAAAACAGGAATTTACCTAACCTCAATTTACAAGATGTGGAAATTAAGTGGTTTGGCCACAGAGGATTAAAATGTCACCAATTGATACCATTGGTGAAAACCTTTATGCATTTGCCAAAACCTGACCTGTTAATTGTGCACTGTGGAGGTAATGATTTGGGCACTTTGACTGGGGTAGGTCTGGAAATGCTTTTAAAGGACACCTTTGAGCAATTGATGGCACTTTTTCCTCAGACTGCCTTGGTATATTCAAATATATGCCAAAGACAGAAATGGAGGTGGTCGAACCAATTTTGTCCACAAATTGAGAAATCGAGGAAGCATGTAAACAAATCTGTTTCAGCTTACATGAGAGACCATGGAATGGGCTCCCTGTACAACAATAACTTGCGTTACTACATGCAAGATATCTACAGAGCAGATGGAGTTCACTTCTCAGATGAGGGCAACAGAGTTTTCACTCTGAATTTAAGACTGTGCATTGGTACCTACTTATAAGTACCTAAATGTACCATAAACCCAAAAGCTCTTCTCAGAGCTACCCTACATCTGATCACTCACAATTATTATTTTACTCTAACTTTTTTCACTAATTTTCAAGAAAGTACGCTCCCTAGACCGCTTCCCGGTTCGCGAACCGGGCGCACTCCACGCAAAAAAACTAAAAAAACGGTATATTTTTTTTTTGCCCTGCGAGACCCTTTCAAAGCCTCCACATCAAACCTAGGGGGTCAGGGAGGATCTACTATGCCCCCTTATGGTCATTTGCCCCTTCGCTTTGGCCTCCTCTTGTCTCTCGATCCTACCGAGAGACAAGATGGCGGCCGCTACGGACTGTTTGGAATGTTTACAGACGCCGAAAAACCAATCAGCTTCGCAAACCTCCGTAACGCGAAAAGTACGAGAAGCGGAGCGCTGTTACAGATATATATCTTTTTTTGAACGTTAATTTCTCAAAATCCACTAGAGCACATATATTGAGACCTAGCAAAGGCACATCGGGCTACCAGTCCCTACAATTTTGCCAAGTTTCGTGCAAATCCATTCAGCCGTTCGATTATTATTATTATTATCTTTTTTTGCCCCGCGGGGCCCTTTTAAAACCTCCACATCAAACGTAGGGGGTCACCGACGATCTACTATTCCCCCTTATGGTCATTTGCCCCTTCGCTTTGGCCTCCTCTTGTCTCTTGATCCTACCGAGAGACAAGATGGCGGCCGCTACGGACTGTTTGGAATGTTTACAGACGCCGGAGAGCAGCCAATCAGCTTCGCTTCGCAAAACTCCGTAACGCGAAAAGTACGCGAAGCGGTGCGCTGTTACAGATATATATCTTTTTTTGAACGTTAATTTCTCAAAATCCACTGGAGCACATATATTGAGATCTAGCAAAGGCACATCGGGCTACCAGTCCCTACAATTTTGCCAACTTTCGTGCAAATCCATTCAGCTGTTCGATTATTATTATTTTTATTTTTTTTTGCCCCGCTGGGCCCTTTTAAAACCTCCACATCAAACCTAGGGGGTGAGCGACAATGTACTATGCCCCCTTATGGTCATTTGCCCCTTCGCTTCGGCCTCCTCTTGTCTCTCGATCCTACCGAGAGACAAGATGGCGGCCGCTACGGACTGTTTGGAATGTTGACAGACGCCGGAGAACCAATCAGCTTCGCTTCACAAAGCTCCGTTGCGCGAAAAGTCCGCGAACCAGAGCGCTGCCCGGTCCGCTGTTACAGATATATATCTTTTTTTAAACGTTAATTTCTCAAAATCCACTGGAGCACATATATTGAGACCTACAAAAGGCACATCGGGCTACCAGTCCCTACAATTTTGCCAAGTTTCGTGCAAATCCATTCAGCCGTTCGGGCTAAAAGTGAGGCCAACCGCCCTATGGAAAACTCAATGTTAAAAACACGTTTTGGGACCCCCCTTTTTTCTCGGCCCCCCCTTGACGAACCCCCCCAAAATTTTCAGGGGCTGCTCAGAAACAAAATGTGCCATTTTCCTGAAA
Source organism: Lissotriton helveticus (assembly GCF_964261635.1). Taxonomy (NCBI): domain Eukaryota; kingdom Metazoa; phylum Chordata; class Amphibia; order Caudata; family Salamandridae; genus Lissotriton; species Lissotriton helveticus. Next base: position 704,665,186 of record NC_136068.1, on the reverse strand, counting down.
CTTTCAGCCAATTCCGTCCACAAACGCCAAAGTTATTAGACATAGAATTTTCAAAAAACCCATAGAGAAAAAATCCTAACTATATATACCTACTGGCGACTGCCAGTAGGTAATATATATACATATATATATATATATATATATATATATATATATATATATATATATATATATATATATATATATAAATACTTTGAAATTGTACAGTTTACTGTTGTTGAGTGGAGAATCATTAAGTGGAGAATGGTACAGTAGAGTGGAGAAGAGTGTTGTAAAGTGTACTGCCTTAGAGTATAGTGTCATAGAGTGTGAGTAGAGGGGAGTGGAGTACAGTGGAATGTGGTACAGTGGAGTGGCGTACAGTGGTATAGGTTACAGTTGATTTGTGTAGAGTGGAGTGTTTTACAGAGTACTGCCTTACTGTGTAGTTGAGTACACTAGAGAGGCATAGAATGGACTAGGGAAGAGTGGCGTTTTGTAGTTTGGAGTGGCATAGGTTGGAGTGGCATAGAGAGGAGTGGTATACAGTGAAGTGGCATACAGTAGAATTGTGTACATCGGAGTGGCAAAGAGTGGAGTGGCATAGAGTGTAGTGTGTAATAGCTTACAGTAGAGTAGGGTGCAGTGCCGTGGCGTATACTGGAGTAGTGTATACTGTAGTGAGGTGCAGTGTATTAGAATAGCACATGCAGAACAGTAGCAAAGAGTGGAGTGTCATAGAGTGGTTTAGAGTGGAATAGCTTATAAGCAGGGTCATACAGTGGAGTGTTGTGGAGTGTAGTGGTGCAGAATGGAATAGCATATAGTGGAGTGAAGTGGAGTATAGTAGAGAAGCATAGAGTGGAGAGGTGTACAGTGTGAAATAGCTTAGAGTGTAGTGGGGAGAGTGGAGTTGCATACAGTGGAATAGAACAGAGTGGAGTAATGTGGAGGGAGCAAGCGTAGAGTGCAGTGGCGTAGACTGGAATGGCATAGAGTGGAGTGGCATAGAGTGGAAAGTGGCAGTCTAGAGTGGCATAGAGTGCAGTATCATACAGGGGAGAGGTGTACAATGGAATACCATACATTGCTGCAGCATACGGTGGGGTGGTGTTAAATGGAGTTGCATACAGTCGAATAGCATAGAGTGGAGCACCGCACAGTGGAGTTGCATGCAGGGGAATAGTGTAGATTGGATTGGCATAAAGTACAGGGGTGTATAATGTAGTGGTATACATTGACTGTGTTAGAATGGAGCAGAGTACATTGGGGCAGTGTAGAGTTGAGTAGCATAAAGTAGAATGTGATACAGTGGAGTGTTCTAGAGTGGACTAATATAGAGAGGAGTGAGGTACAGTGTAGTTGCGTACAGTGGAATAGTGTAGAGTGGAATGGCATAGAGTAGAGTCGCATTCACTGGAGTGGCATCACCTGGAGTGGGGTAGAGTGGAGTCGCATAGAGTGGAATGGAGTTGAGTGGAATAGTGGAGTAGCATACAGTAGAGTGGCATAGAGTGGAGTGAGGTACAGTGTAGTGGTATACAGTGGAATAGCAGACACAGGAGTGGCGTATAGTGGAATGGCGTACAGTGTAGTTGAATAGGGTGGAGTGTTGAAGAGTGGAATACTGTAGAGTGGAATTTTGTAGAGCAGAGTGTAGTGAGGTAGACTAGTGGTGTGCAGTGTAATAGCATACTGTGGAGTGGTGTACAGTGTAGTGTTGTAGATTTGAGTGGTGTACAGTGGAAGATCATAGAGTCGACTTGCGTAGAGTGGAGTGACATACAGTGAAGTAGCGTACATTGGGGGGATTTAGAGTGCAATAATGTTGAGTGTAAATGGTGTACAGTTTTGTAAAACAGAGTGGAGCAGCACATAATAGAATAGCATACAGGACAGCAATGTAGAATGGATCATCAAATACTGGAATAGTGCAGTAGAGTGGCCTACAGTGGAGTGGCATAAAATGGAGTGGCATAGAATGAAGTGATATACAGTGGAATAACATAGAGTGGAGTGGGTACAGTGGAGCTGCATACAATGGAATAGTGTACAGTGGAGTGGTATACAGTGAAGTGGCTTAGAGTGGAATGGAATAGAGTGAGATAGCATAGAGTAAAGTGTCGTACAGTGGAGTTGTGTACAATGGGATAGTGCAGGGGGGATTGGCATACAGGAGGGTGGCGTGCTGTGGAGTGGCAGAGAGTGTAGTGAAGTGGTGTACAGTGTAGTTAGTTAGAGTAGAGTGTGGCAGAGTGGACTGGTGTACAGTGAAATAGCCTAGAGTGGAGTGACGTAGAGTGGAGTGACATAGAGTGGAGTGCTGTACAATGTAATAGCGTACACTGGATGTCATACAGTGGATTGGAGTATAGTGCAGTGGTGTCCAAAAGAGTGGCATGGAGTAGAGAGGCGTACAGTGCAGTGGTGTACACTAAAGTGGTGTCCAGTGGAGTGGTATAGAGCACAATAGTATAGAGTGCTGTGTCATAGAGTACAGCTGTTTACAGTGAAGTACCATACAGTGGAGCAGCTTAGAGTGGAGAGGCATCAGTGGAGTGGCGTAAACTGGAGTGTCATAGAATGGAGTGGCGTAGAGTATAACAAAATTAATTAGAGTGATGTGGACCGTAGTGGTTTAGAGTGGGTTGGCGTAGTTTGGCGTGGCATATAGGGAAGTGATATAAAGTGGAGTGGTATAGAGTGTAGCATTGTAGAGAGGAGCGGCATAGAGTAGAGGGGCATAGAGTGGAGTGGCATAGAATGGAATGTGTTAATTGAAATAGACGCAGTGTGAAAGTGTGTGAACAATGTAGATGAAATGTGGCAGTAATATACATTATGAGGTGTAAATGGTAATTTTTGGTAGTATGTGTGAATAGTGTAAGCATGTTATTGTTATAAGTGTTTTAAAACATATTTGTATATTGTGCCCTCATATGTTGTGTGTCACTTTGTGGTATACCATGGTACATGCGGATGAGAAGTCAATATGTGATTGGCTAATGGCTGTATTTACCAAAAGTAAAAGGCAGCCATGTTATTTTTTATCTAAGTTTTGCTCCTTTCTTCATTCTACTGAATTGTGGGTTAGGGTCCTAGATAGAGGTAAGTTGGAGGTTTTATTGTCGACCGCAAATAGAGAAATTTGTGATCATTTGCCTATATATTTTTATAGCAGTCTGGGGAGGACATCACTACATAGACAATTGTGTCTATATTTAAATATGTTAAATTTTGAAGATACACTTTAGTACATAATATTTAAAAAAATGTGTATTAGAGTCTATTTTTAATTCAGCATATTTGTTTAAAAACATTTTTGATACTGACTGTACTCCGTACATTATTTTTAATCTATTGAAAATTATAAACATTTTTCCCTACCTAAAGTGGTAATAGGTAGGAGAAAAATGCCAAACCCAATGCTTACATAGATTTGAAGGTGTAATGCAGAACACCGCCAAACTGTACCTAAAACAACATGGCTGTCTTTAACGTTTGTAATGGCAGTCATTAACCTATCACCTCCCAAGCCTGTATTGGCCCCTGAGATCCCATCCCCCTGGGCCGCCATAATTCAATGGAGGAGAGGAGTCCCCTTACCCGGGCTGATTTCAGTCCCGGGAATCCCATCCCCTAGGGCCCGGCCACATTTGAATGGGGAAAGGGGGGCACACAGCCCCCCTCCCTGGACACATTTTAGCTCCTAGGACCCCATCACCTAGGACTCGGCATTAATATATATATATATTTTGTTTGGGGGAGGGGGGCTGCACAGCCCTTCTTCCTGGCCTGATTTTTGCCCCATAGACCCAAACCCCTAGTGCCCAGATGAAATTAAATTGGTAAAGGAGACTGCACGGCCCCCCTCCCCATCCTTATTTCTGGCCCAGAGACCCCATACCACATACCCTGGATCAGCCTTATTTGACTATGGGAGTGGCTGTGTGGCCCCCCTCCCCGGGATGATTTCAGCCCCAAAGGCCAATCCCCTGGGGCTCGGCCTTTTTGCATGGGACAGAGGGGCTGCTCGGCCCCCTCCCTGGGCCGATTCATTCCCCGGGGCCCAGCCATAAACATATGGACCTCCTCACAATGCAGGTTTCGGCCCTGCTGACCTTATCCCTGAAGCCCATCATTTAAATACACATAATTTTGGTGGGGGAAGGGGCAGTGTGGTCCCATATCTGCAGGCAGGGAATGAAATGAAATCTCTGCTAGCAGCAAGCGGAACCAATTTGACAGCTTCCGTCCACCGAAGCTGGAGTGTTTGCTTTTGCTTGGCAGGGTTGTCCAAGCTCCCGCCAAGCAAAAGCAAACAGCTATATCCCGGGTTGGGCACCCCGGGACATAGCAGGACCTGGCACTGGAGCGTGGCAGTCCCCAGGCCATGTATGGCTCCATGAGGGGGGCTGTGTGGCTCCCCTCCCTTCTTGTTCACAGGCTGCCCTGGCGAGGTGATGGTCCCTGGGTACATATGTGGCCTGGCAGGGGGGCCGTGTGGGCCCTCTCACATTTTTAAGAGAAATATTTGTCCCCAGGGAGGTGGTAGTCCCTAGGGCCCAATAGGGCCCATGGGGCTTACCATTTCATGTTATTTACCCCAAGGCTTGGGTGGGTATGCACAGCCCCCCATTAATGTTTGTTTAGCCCCGGGAAGGTGGTGACTCAAAGATCCTCAGGAGGGTGGCCCTGTGCATTAATGAAAAACAAAGAGGGTCCCTGACTGTTCTGAATGTGTTTGGAGAAGGAAGTAGGTAAATAACAAGTTAAACAACAACAGAACTTCTCCAAAACAAAATCATATAATAAATTGCAATCCGTCCATTATATATAAAGTGTTCTGTAACAGACCAATGGTTTTTAAAGTTTATTTATCCAAGGTACAAAAATATATATTCAAAAATCTTTTTTATATATAAATATTTATTATAAGTGAAAACAGGAGGAAAAAAACATATATTAGGATATTTTCATGTAATAAATTTGGGAGCACCCACAACAAGACTGCAATTAAACATTAATATACAAAACATAAAATGTAACACAGTGCAAATGACAACACTCATAGACCATCTTGAAACTAAGAAAATACAAAAGCAAGTGAACAATAAACATACAAGGCAATAAAAGACATTCACAAAAAAAACAATTATTCATCGTATACTCATGTTTTGAATTTATCAAATGTTCAACATTAGTGCATTAATAAATAGAAATGGCACAACCAGTATGTGCTCTGTTCATCTCCTTTGATCGCGCACGAGCCTAGCTTGTGCGCAACCAAAGGAGATGAACAGAGCACATACTGGTGGACTTTTTAGCGATCATAAACGGGAGATCACGGACACTGTTAAATAAACAAACTATCGAGATTGAGGATATTAAATTCAAGCTGGGGAAATAAATACCCTATGCTACCCTCGACCGTCCCAAAGTTGAGGAGCAGTTGGCTGCCCACCCCAGACGGTTATTGATAGCCGACTCTGAAGTGCTCCACCACTGTTTTGTCCTGATGAAGAACCCATCATGAGGAATCATTAACCCTTCAACCTCCGGGGTCGAAACGTAGACTACCACACATCCTCACACCATAGGAACAGAAGAAATTGACTCACCGGGACCTATGTGTTATGAGTATAGGGAACTATGGACCAAATGTAGGCTGTAAAGGTCTAACTGTATATAAGTGTAATTGTGTTCATATCACACCACCTTTACCCAGTCCCCCACCAATCCAATCACCCCATCTCACCCAAAACTTCATTTCTCTATCTTCACTGAGAGCACTTTAAATACTGAATGTGATCTAATGTATATCAAGTAGTTTCATGAATTTACATTAATGCTTTGACTCACAGAAGCTGTTAATGAATGTTCTACTTTCAGAACCAATTGTTTTTTAAGAACAGATTCCAATCCCAGCAGCAATGTGTAGGCAGGTACTGGCTTTTTTTGTTTGAATAACCTGACTGGAGGCGGGTTGGAACCTCACACTTGAATGTAAATGCACCAGAGGGGAAACAAAGGCACGCACCTTGTTATCTCTTCACAGGTCCTTAAGAGAGGCATGCTTTTGCCTTTGTTTAGTCCCTGTATATAAGAGATGCATGCACTGTAAGAATGTCAGGTGTGTTGGTCTGTCCCAGTATTCAAACAAATAAAAATGTAAATAGCACTATTTTATTTCTTATATAGCCCCACACAACCCAAAGCAGGGCATCAGAGCTCTTTATGGAACATACACATTATACATTGACATTATAACATGTACATGTGTAAATCAATGTACAAGATGAGTTAAATGAGACCGGGTTACAAGGTGAAGGAGTCACATGTCCGTCATAGCTCACTGTGCTATATTAAAAGGATTACAATTTATGAACTGCAAGTAACAAAAGGATCTCTGTGTTAAAAGCAGTAACCCAGTTTAGTACCTACATAAAATAAAAATCTGTCATCTGCATGTTACGTAATGTGCTTTGCAGGAGTCACATTAACCTTATACTACTTTGATTCAAATCTGGGACTTCACAAAACACAGATCTATCCAACAAATGCGTTAAACTCCAGAGTTATCTCACCATTACTATTCCCTGAGATTTACCGGGAACCTTTACAGCAGATGCCTTAAACCAATCAGATATTTTAAAATGTAGACTTTGCAACCAATTAAGCATAACAGATCTACTGCCATGCTTCCCCTCATTGCCAATTTCTTTGTGGCAATATTTCAAAAAAATAGATGTATTAGTTGAGGCCCAGATTTTGCGTCGGGATTGCGCCACTTTTTTGGAACAAACCCAACGCCAAATCTCATTTGTTAAATCTCATAATGCGCTTAAATGTACTTATGATATAACTGATAAACATATGTGAGGTCTTGATATCTGGTGTCACTTCTTGAGATGTCAGTTTCAGTGTGGTCACTTTCTGTGATGTCACATGCAATGTCACGCGTCGTGACATCATGTGCTGTGATAGCACGGGTCATGATTTCACTTGCATACTGCCTAACCTGGTTAGTACCCCCACTTCATTTTTTAGGACTTGTCCCCTGCCTGAACAAGACCCTTTGCTCCCAAAACTAACTGTGCTAAGTCTGAGACCAGAGATAAAGGCCACAATGTATTAACACTCATATCTTCAAAATCCACACGGAAATAATGTTAAGTATTTGTCACATATACAATGTTTAATTGCTTTTTATTCGGAATCTAAAGCCATATGCTTAACTAGTTTCCTTGTTTTAGATTTCTTCTTTAGGTGTCTCTTAGGAGATAGCTTTCCCCTTTGCAGATTTTTTGCCGAGAGTTGGACACCTGCCAAGCTTTCTGAGAGTGCCCTGTTTGCTATTGGGAATGACCTTAAACTGCTTTTGCTTATTTTACATTCCAAGGACCCCTGGTTTGAAAACCGTCCATCCCTGGCCGAGACCCAGATGCTGGCCGCACCGCAGCTCCTCCGATGACCTATACTAACTCCCTCTTTAGTTGTGGGTGGGCCGGAAAACCGTTCATGCGGCACAGCTGCCATTATTAGAGATTCCCCTCAGATCGGAAGTGACGCAATACCTAATTGGCTGTTCTGAATGGCTCTGGCTGTTGAAGTGGTCGCTTCCAGCCTTTGCCCTATGACCTTTTCTGCTGGGCCTCTTCGCTGCCTGTGGGGGAGAAAGAGCTCAGCCCAGACCTGTGATTAGATTCTGGGAAAGCTTTTCTTTTTAGAGTGAGTTAACCGGTAGGTAACAAAGACATTGGGAAACCAAGACAGTTCTGCTGCGTTGACACCGCATACCACATGTCTGGCCGTGCAGGGAACGCCAAAATAAAATGCAGTCATGTTCAGCGTAACGCCATGTATTTTTTATCTTGCCCCCGTTTTGTATTGGCGATCACTGAACCATTAAGTTTTTCTCCTGTTGAGACCGAGATACATCCCCGCGCACTAATCCACATTAAACCTCATCTGTCACTGATATGCGCTTTTCCCAGCGGTCCCAATTTATTTGCATCTTGAACGGAACCGTATTTGCTTTCGATGCCCTGCACAACTCAACTCAGGCGAACTGCCAGAGAAAGGAAAACACGTTCTGAGAATCTTCCTTCGATCCTGGGCTTTGGAAGACAGTCATGGACCAAAAAACATTTAGCCCTGGAGGCTAGCCAGTGCTTGAAATGGAAAAATAGAAGTGCAGGTACCCTGTAACTAGGGGTGGGCGAAATCACGTAAGGGACTTTCGCGGAGAGGCACGGAGATTGAACCAATGTCCGTGCCTCTCCGCAAATTTCCGTTACCTGACACCCACCTGCCGCCCGAAGCACGCCCGCCCGCCTCCCGCCCGCATGCGTGGGAGCCTGCGCATGTGCATTCCTCGCCCGGAATGCGCATGTGCAGGCTCCCGTGAATGCGCAGTTTCAAGAAGAAGGCGCGACAGACCAGTAAGATGACCCCGCGATAAGGTAAGTGTTATTAAATCTTATTTTAGCTTTTAATCAATGTTTAATATAGCGGGCGGGAGGCGGGCAGGAGGCGGACGGAAGGCCGGCGGCCAACTTCCGTTCCAGCCCCCCCCCCGAGTGTGCGGAGATTTGCCTTGTTTCTCCGCCTTCTTTGCGGAAGGCGGAAGGGGCAAATCTCCGCCCATTCCGTGGGTGGAACAGAAATGTCCGCCCATCCCTACCTGTAACAGAGTACCTGCTTGTTTCTCAGAAGATCCGCTACTCTCCAATTAAATGTATTACGTTTTTCTTTAGAAGTGCAGGTACTCTCCCTCTCAAAATAAAAAAAGTTTCAGTACTCAGTAGCGGACAGTACCTGCCCATTGAAAGCACTGGTGCTAGCATTTACAGAAAATAATTCCAGGACAAGTACATTTACTACTGTTATTCAGTGCTGGAACTGGGAAAAGTTCACTCCAGGAAGCCCATAAATTAGGGGTCAAAGTGTGGCAGAGGAAAAGGGGTGGACTCATGAGAGGCAGAGCTTGAAAAGCAGAATCTGAATGTCAAGTTATAAAAATTTTTTTTAAATATGCTGCACAGAAATTGGCAACAATGATAAATGTGACAGAAAATCTGTTTAGCTGACAAACGGGCTTTATTTCAAAAAAGCTTAAAGAGTTAAGACACCTGCTGCAGAGATCCTTGTGTGGCTGGAAATTTTGAAGAGATCATAATATAGCCTCATAACTCACCATAGCAGGATATATCAGCAAATAAAAGCCTGCTCCAGCGCTTAATTTTTTTTTTTTTAACAGAGTTTTATATAGCGCGAACTTGACCCGAATCGGGTATCAGAGCGCTTTACATAGCACCAGTTGCATTACATGAGGACACATTAAATTTTGTTAGGCACGGGAGATTAAGTGATTTGCCCAGAATCACAGGATGTTGAGCGTCATTGCCAAGACTCGAACCCAGTTCCCCAGTTTCGAGGTCGACTGCCCTAGCCGTTAGGCCAACTCCTCTCCCCATTTTGGCTTGGGCCTTTCACAGGAGAGCGGGTCTTTAATGCTGGTTAAGCGTAGCCACGGAGGGCTATAAGGCTAATATAAAATACTGCCACAAGAGGGCAGAATTCTCTAACAAATAAAGCAAAGAGCTCACGGAGCCCGAGGGGACCTAAATGCTATCGGGCTCCATGAGCCCTTTGTTCACAGCAACATCTGCGAAGGGCAATATTGGAATGTTGCAGCTTCGGGATTCTACCGGACATTAGAAGCCCAGAGCAAGAGATTGTTTTCAATGGAGCTCCCAACATTCGAATATTCTAATAGCAGTAAGATAATTCTGGCAGTTTATTCAATTCTGGGAGAGTTCTGTGTTTTGTCCACAGACAGTTCTGACTCATAAAGTAGCAAAGAGGGTTAATGTGCCTGATACAAAGTACACTGTGTAACAAGCAGATTACAGATTTGTATTTTATGTAGATAGTTGACTGGGCTCCTGCTTTTTACACTGAGATCATTTTGTTACTTCTCGTTCATATGTTGCAAATTGTTAGAGTATTCTCAAAGTTTATATTTTTGTGTACCAAATTATATTAAGTCCTAATGGTTTTTATGTTGGATCCAATATGCAAATGCTTAATTTATATGATCACACTTAAAACAAGTTTAATGCTATGTATACAAGTGTTTTTGTTAGCATGACTTAGTTATGCCACATTTTGGTGAAAACTGCATTTTGGATAAAAAATGGATGCTGCTGCTATCTCTGTTTTTACTCCTGTATTCACCCCCTTCTATCAGGTTCCCCTGCACATCATCTCTCCTCACAGTTCTGCAGAACAAAGACATTCTAGTGTTTCCAACTGTAACAAATGTCCAAGGCCCATCTGCTGTTGTTCCGTTGCAGAACAAAGACTATTCCTCATTTTAAAGGGTCATTGTCTGAATGTTGCATATTAGTATGCAAATCTCCAGGTACACGGAAAAGCAAGATTCTTTGTTAGAAATCAGCTACTTTTAACATATAATATCACTGATGTGAATTATTTTGATTTGCTAAAGAACGAACCCATGAGATCATTCCATGCTGAATCTGTGGTTTTAGCTTATTTTCTATGCAAGAATTGTGACTATAAACCCCTTGATTCAGGGGATAAGGGAGAGTTTAGATTTTCTGTAGACCTTCCCATTCTAATAGGGATGCTGCCTGATTCTTTCTGATTTTGATGCTCACTTGGGACTTAGAATTATTTCTGATTTTGGCTACTCTGTAATAACTCTGTTTTTGAGCCTTCATTGCAGTTTTTCTGTATCATCTAATTAAATTAAAATTCCTGTAATAAAACCTTAAAATTTTTCTTCCTGATCTAGAACTCAGTTATTGAGTAGTCCCAGCTACTCATTTTGCCTCTCAGCTAAATTGATTTTGGGAAGGGTGCCTTTTAACATAGGATCAACCTGGAGCAGAGCCAATTGAGGTACATTTTGATCCTGCTTCCACAAAACGTTCTAATGTAGCACACTGATATATTTACCGGCATAACTAAAACTGTAAGTCATTGGTTTAGATCCTTATTATAATTTTTTTATCAATCTGTTTCTATTCTATGATTGCACAGAAGGGTTCCTTTGAGAATTAATAAAGTCTTTTTAGTACAGACATCCCCAAACACTGTGTCATTTTTATACCCCGACGTTGTGTTTCTACTGACAATTCGCTCTTAACATATAATGTCTACAAGTATAGATCACATGTGATTCCAACACCTTATAACCCTTGTGTTATGGACAATTTCCTGTACATTGATTTACACACCTACACAAGTTATTGTGTCTGTGTGTGATGTAAAGCTTATAACCACAAAATCTCAGGAAAGACCTGAAATGGGGAACTGGAGGCATGGGGTGCTAGGAGATGCAGCCTCCAAACTATAAAGTTTACCACAAATGAGCCGCTCCTAGTATGATGACCTAAGGGCTACAGTGTAATGGTGTTAGTTTGTGAGTGCAGGCATCTCACAAAAAGTGAAAGACTGGTTTCACACACCACCTGGTGTGATGCTTCATCATTGACCAGTCCTCGCACTCTAAAAACTAGGTTTGATAGAGGGGGGGATACACCTGAAGACAGGGATTCACTTCTAAAGCTAAGTGGGGGCCCTTACAAAAAATGTGAAGTTAAAATGCCATTACAGATGTCATACTTATTTTAATGTAACTGGCATCTGTATGGTGTCTAAAAACAAAGGTCGGGGTGATGGGGATTGCTATTGTCCCCACCGTGCTATAAGTGGTCAACATGTTTCTGCCTGATGGCCCCATAAGGGGTCCGTAGCATTCATCAGGACCTATTCTATTAAATGGGCTCTGCTCTTACCGGACAGGGTTACCCACTGCAATATAACATATATTGTTAGGCAATTTGGAGCCAAGGAATCTCATCATTGAGCCCCTTATCCTAAGTGTGGAGCCTGCGAACCCACCTCTGTTCTCTTATGTGTAGTGGTTTCGTAAGGTCTGTTTTCTGTTTCTTCATGACTTCCAGGATTACCCATCTCAGGTCACTGTCTTTGTGATTAGATTCCAAAATGTCTGGTGAGTTTTGTGTTAGTTTTTTTGCACCGTATCGGGCTGCGGTGTTCATTGATGTTACTTTTTATCTTCCTGGTGGTCATTCCCACATACATGAAACCGCAGGGGCATGTCAGGAGATAGACCACATTCTCAGTGTTGCTGTTGCTGAAGGTGTTGAGTTTCCACGGGTTCCCTGTGCCTATGTCCACCTCTTAAGTAGTCATGGTGAGTGGGCACGCCACGCAGTTACCACATGTGTAATGGCCATGGGCCTCTGTGTGTTCCATAGGGTGATGTGGTTATCTACTGATTGTGGTGGGTCTTTGGCATGTACCAGGACATCTCGGATGTTTTTACTTCTTTTGAAGGTGAAAAGTGGGGGTACCCATTGTCTGTCAGCTCCATCCAAAATGTGCCAGTTCTTCTTGATGATCTACTGTACACTGTTAGAGATCTCCCACTTGGAATTTCTCTCTCTTTCTTCCTCATTATATAGCGCTTGACCAAAGGGTCTCCCCTCCTTACTCTCCTATGGGGCTAGTAGGTCCCATCTATTAGGGTAAGCATTGGGAACTATGTTCCCCATTATTTTGAAGTGCACAGATGATTGACACTACTGGATGCACTTATAGCTACGCACTTTTTGCATGAGAATGTGGCATACCAGATGACCTTTGCCAGACTTGTTATTGTATCACTTGTGTCTGAACTTCACTTTTGTTTTGTTTTCCTACAGGCGTTAGATCTTATCACATACACGGCGGCGAGCACTGCTCTCACCACCCAGTAGAACCATCACCTACTAAGCACGGTATGGGCGGAGCCCATTTAAATAGTATAGGTCCTGATGAATGCTACGGACCGCTTATGGGGCCAGCAGGCAGAAACATGTTGACCACTTGTTTAGATCTTGGCGGATAGGATACACTGTCACATATCCAATGGCATTTATATTTCGGCGAACCAGATGTCCTTTATCGCTCTGATGGAGTATCTCATTCACGGACATTTAATTCAGGTCCATAGTTTCTCTAAACTACTTGAGAAGTGATGAGTTTTGCAAATTTGTTTCCTTCCATTGCATTGGCATCTAGATGGCTCCCAGCCAGGATGATACTTTTACAAAAGAAGTGATGTTTGTTCTTTAAATCAGACCTTTGTTGTGAGTCAGTCTAGAAGTGAAAATAAGAAATCTCCCTCTCTGCCTGCAGGTTGCTGCTCCGAGCAAATGGAACGCAAACATCGTGTGGGTACTGCTGAATTGTGTTCTTTGGGTCTGAACATTACACAAGGACAAATTCAGCATATTTCCTGGATTGGCCAGGTACCAGCTCTGTCCCATAAATAGATGCTGTAATAGAGATCTAGTGGGATATCCCTATTTTTACAGCAATGGCTATGGTCAGTGCTTTAAATTGGAATGCAGAAGTGCGGGCAATCACTATTTAGAGTACCTACCTGTTTGCTCCTGAGCAGTGTCAGTACTCTCCCATTAAAGGTATTGCAGCAATGCTGAGAAGTGCAGGTACTCTTCCTTTTTTAAAGTGAAGTGCAAGTGCTCAGTACCAGAATGTACCTACCAACTTAAAGCACTGATTATCATCCAACATATAAGGTCGATTTTTCTGAAAGGCCTTATTAAAAGTTCAGTGGGGCACAGATAGTGCATTCTATGTCATCAATAGCCATTTCATTCAGTGCCTGATTAAAATAGTGATTGCCATGAATGACCTATTTTTGACAGCAGTGGAATGCAAAAGTCTCAATTCACTTGTGACAGATGTTATCATAGTTCCCATTTGCTGGAACTCATTTTAGAGTCCTGAAAGATGAAGGGTTGAATAGTTGCTGCAATGATACCAACCATTTATTTGCAGATTCTGCTAAGAGCGCTACAGCAGATGGAATAACCCGGTGAGCTCTCCTAGTGGCAACATCCTCTCCAGGTAACTGTTCATTTCTAAATTAAGAAATTAAATAACGCAAAAGAAAGGGACAGTTTTCTCACAGCAAAGCAAAGAGGTTTGTGATAAAGTGGTAGGGGGTGATTAGGTATGCAGAGGCACACCTACATCTCAGGGGTCTAACAGTATTTTTGAGGCAGCTCTGTGGTTTGCTTTAGGGGTGTATGCAATTCATGCAATTTGCATTTGTGAAATTATGTGAAAATTTGCTATGCTTCTTGTCCTTGCGAGGCATAGGATTTCTATGTGCTGGGGTCACCATCTCGTACCTAAGGTTGACACTTGGCTTGAGGATGCTTCCCGGTGTCAGACACTCCTGTCCGAATTCTGGGACCTAATGCCGGCCAAATCCCACCCAATTGACATGTCGGGTCCACTTGTATCTTACCTCTCAAGTCGTGACTCTCTGTGCTCTGCGACCTCCCCCGAGCTCCCCACCGGCATTCTGTCCGCGACGGCCACCGGTGATGGTCAGTGAAGTTGCTGGCTTCCAGGTCACTCTCCCTCCTGCTCCTCTAGCCTCTCTCCCCTATTCGTTGGGCCTCTCTCCATTGCTTACACTAGTTCCCTGGTGCTGCCATAGCATGTTCTTCTTTGTATCGACATCATGTGCTACATGTATGTGGTAACCTCTGCTGCATAATCTTGAATGTTCGTATGTAATGCCCTGACAATGTGCAATCTTGTAACCTTGCCGCTAAAGCAATAAAGGTTTTTTGAAAATTATAAAAAATAAAAAAAATTGACATTTTGAAAAGATATGCAAAAATATGCATCATTATATAAAATGCAGAACTGGTATTTGGCATTATATTTTAGCGTAACATGCATCCTCGCATCCATTTTTGAACGTGAGGACACATTCGGTACCTAAATAACACAGCACAAAAAAACAGAAGCACAATGAACACAGCCTATGCATTCTGTTGTTTGAGTTGTTTCTGTGCACTCATAGTAAATGTTTTACCACAAACGGCGTTTAAGTATGCAATGTAGTGTATTTCGCATAACAAGATTAACACAAAATTAAGCGAGATTACGCAGGCATAATACACATTTCACCTGGGCCTAGTTGATTTAGGGTTGATTACAGAAAATAGGGACAGAAAGGAGATTAAAATAAGATGCTACAGAAACATAATGGAGTTAGTTTACAACTAAATCTAATTGTGTCAGTTTTAAATTGAATTTGACTCCCGTGAGGTTTATAACAGATTGTGCCATTCAAGAAGGTCGTTATTCCTTTCCCGACATCAATAAACACATGGGCTGCCATCACAAGTCTTCAATCCTTGTGATTGACGAGATTGAATGATAAATTAGAGCAGTACCCAGCTGTTGCAGAGCAGCCAGCACGTTACAAGAACGTCCTTCGCAGATGGATGGGTACATGAGTCTGAAGTAAGCTGCAGCGAGAATTGACAAAGCCAGTAGGTGTTCCTTTTGAATAGTGCATGCACACATGCAAGCATACAATATCCACACGTTAACAAAGATGACACATGAAAATATGCAGCGTGAGCAACATACCTATGATATACATGCACACATATACACACAGACAGCCCCATCTAGATGGTCCAATAGGAAAGAGACATCCAAGCACACGGACCATAAGAATCTATTTATAGCGACCACCTGACATGCAGCCCAAAAGATATGTTAGTCTATGATGGCTGCTTTTATAGCACTTTATTCCTCAATGATGCCATTTCAAAGTGCTTAATGCGATAGAAGAGATCTGGAAAGGGATAACAAGTGAAAGAAAATGAGGAAGGGACCTTGGGTTTGAACGATCTCCTCCAAAGTAGACCTGTAGTCGGTAGTTGACCTTAGTCCCTTTTTGGCAAGTAAAAAGCAACAAGACTGCAGAAGAGAAATTGGAGTAAAAAAGGGTAGGAGAAAAAAATCAAGAAGTCAAAAATCAAAGGCCTGATGGAGAGTGAAGAATAGTATATCAGAGATATTCCAGGACAATTCCAAAACAATAGAGGAAGTGTAGAGGTATTGACAGAATCACCCTCCAATTCGATATGCATAAACAAAGAGATTCTATCAATGTGTGGTGATTTAAATTTTTTATTATTATTTTTGTGGGTGATGAAAAAGATAAACTCTCTCTTCGGGTGGTAAAGATGAGAGCACTATGGGCCAGATGTAGGTGATAAAATATTTACCACCTCTTAAATACCGTTTCACACCAACTCGGTATTACCGAGTAGGAAAATGAGATGTAGGTAACAATGCCGGTAACAAATACCGACTCGGAACCTGTCGGTAATCGGAAACGGTATTTACCGACTCGGAATATACCTACACGGTAAAATCCGAGACGGAAAAACCCAAACTGATCCACCGGTGCCATGGCCCATAGGAATGAATGGCAACTCCTGACCCGGAAAATACCGAGTCGGTAAAAACCGACCCGGTAATTACCGTGTCGGAAATATCTGCCGAAGAATTTGAAACTGACAAACATGTGTGCCTGTGAACCAATCAGGTACTCCAACCACACCCAAATCCAAAGCCACAGGGGAACTAACCAATCAGATCCAAGCACCACACCCCAGTACCTGGGACAGGCCACGCCCATGCAGGTGCAGAAACAAACAGTCAGGAGAGCAGGAGGACAGAGTGTGGAGCAGCCTTTCCTGAGACAAACTACACTGCAAGATGGAGAGCCAGGAGGCACAGAGAGATGCTGCAGAGCGCAAAAGGAAGCAGAAGTTCAGCCAGGAGGAACTGCAGGTGCTAATTTCGGAGATTGTCAGACATTATGGCAAAATTTTTGGAAAGCAAACTCTGCATGTTGCAGAATCAATCAAACGCAGCACCTGGTTGGACATACAAGGCAAGGTAAATGCCATTGGTGTCACCCACTGTGACCTGGAAGACCTAAAAAAACGGTGGTATGACATCCGCATCATCACGAAGAAAAAACTTGCTGCCCACCGCAAGGAAAGTGTTGCTACAGGGGGAGGAAGAAACAGAGCCCCCAGACTCACCGACATCGAGGAGATGGTGGCATCCACCCTTGAGAAGGAATGTATTCACGGAATTGGAGATGCTGACAGCTCAGCAAGAGGAGCAAAGAAACCAGGTAAGATGCAAGAACATTATCATTTACCCATTTACCTATTCCCCTCACAGGACAAATCAGACTCCACAACAGGTTTAACTAATGTCCTGCAATGCATCCTGGGAAATGTAGTCATGTGTAGATACCTCAGAGCAGTCAGCGTGCATTGCAGCAAGGGGAGCAACAGACAACTAGCATAGGCAAATGAGAGACAGGCAAAAGTGCAATAGAAGTGTATTTTATCTCATGACACAGGTGAACAACATCACTGACACAATGTACATGTCTGTCCACAGGAGAGTCAAAGCGCAGCACAGCAGAGGTCAGAGAGAAGAGGAGGGAAGGAGCCGGACCTAGCACCTCTCACGGAGGGAAGGACGAAGAGCAGGCAGCCCCGATACCTGAGGAGGCAACTGCAGAAAATCCACAATCCCCTCTCCTATTCGGTAGTCAGGACACAGGAGCGGCAGAACAATCACCCACCCCCACATCACCATCCCCAGTGCTGGGAAGAGTAAGGTGCCATGATGTGCCCCCTCGCAGAATACTGCAAACATCATCGGAGGAGGAGGTGGAGGGTGACACACAGGACAGAGGCAACACCGAGCAGCAGCCCAGTCCCAGAGTCACGCGGGCCAGTGTCCGAGGGCGACGGCCACGGGAGGTAGAGGATGTGCGTCAAGTCCAGGGTGTCTTCTGCGGACTGGAGGCCACCATGGTGAAGGTGCAGCGCCTGCAGGCAAAAGCGATGATGGGGGTTCAGAGGCAGGCACGCACAACAAATAACAAACTGGAAGCAGTAGGCAAGGGCATAGGGGAAATGGCCGAAAGCATGCAATCCATGGCGTCAGGCATATCTGATATTACACAGTGCATGACTGTCCTGTGTGACAAGTTGGACAGGGACCATTTAGAGAGACGCAAGGCCCGTGTGGATGTGCGACAGCAAACCAAGGCCCTGAACAGGTTTGCCACTGCTACCACTGTGCTGTGCAGACGGTCAGTGACGATGCAGGATGCCATAGTGCAGTGCTGCAACAATTTAACAGAAGGTATGGCCAGGATGACCTCTGCTATGGAGCTCGTGCTCGCGCATCAGACTGGCACTGGAGGCGACACTTGTGCTGCCGAAAGCGAGGGGTCCACCAGCAGGAGTGGTGCAAGCACTCCTGTGCATGACTTACGGAGGAGTGGCAGGCGTCGGGGAAGTGTGACAGGCCAGAGTGAGAACATTGATTCACAGCCACTGCAGCCCCGCCCTGTGGCCCGTGGCCACAAACAATGACTTTGCCCTCCACCCAAGGCTGTAGTCACGGTGGTGTTAACCGTGACAACACACTCATGGAGTGTTTGATATAGTGAGCCCAATGTGAGCTAGCAATGCTGTGGCGTAGTGAAAATTAAACTACTTACACAAAGTTACATTCATGCCTGTGTCTCTTTACTCACTCAGAAATATTGTTGTGTAACCTCTTCCCGTCTCAGTCTCCCATCTGTAGCTGCTGCTGCCACCGTAGCTTGGGGCTCTGCCTCCTCTGGGTCGTCATCAATGTCCTCATGATATGTGAGCTCCACCTCAGTGCCTTGCTTGGTGGCGAGATTATGCAACATTGCACAGGTCGCTATTATTTTGCAGCAGATGATTGGGGTGTACTGCCGTGCACCTCCACTCTTGTGGAGGCAGCAAAACCTGCTCTTCAGGAGTCCAAATGTGCTCTCAACAACGTTTCGTGTGGATCTGTGAGCCACGTTGTATCGCCTTTCACTCCTGGTGGATGGGTTGAGGTAGGGAGTGAGCACAAAGGACCGCAGGGCATATGCACTGTCGCCTAGGGGGAGAAAGATAGACATTAATTGCAAGTACATGAGACGTAGATGTGATGTGGGTGTCAGGGTGTGTCATTGTGATTTACCTAGCAGGTATCCATTTCCAAATTCTCCGGCAAGTAGGCGTGTGTATATTCCACTATTCTGGAATATGTAAGAATCATGGGTACTTCCGGGGAACTTGGCTACGATGTCAGTGATGAGGTTACCTGCATTACATATGACCTGGACGTTGATGGAGTGCGTCGATTTGCGATTCCTGTATATGTGCTCTGTGGCTGCAGGTGGACCGAGTGGGACGTGGGTGCCATCGATGCAGCCTATCACGTGAGGGAAGTGTGCCAGTTGATAAAAGTCAGTCTTGGTTTTGGCTAATTCTGCCGGTGTAACAGGGAATGAAATATAATGCCCCATCCTCTGCATCATGGCGTCAAGAAACCTCCTGAAGAAGCGGGACAGGCAGCCCTGGGACACGCCACCCACTACAGCTATCACACTCTGGTAGCTCCCTGAGGCCAGCAGGTGTAAGCTACATAGCACCTGGACATGAGGTGGGATGGCATGGGTCCTGGGTGTTGGGTGGTCCAGGAGAGGGTGTAGGTCCCTGCTCAATTGCTTGATGGTGTCTGGGTGTAGCCTGTACCTCTGCAGTATTTCAGGCTCTGTCAGTTGGAACAGTGTTATCCTCTGCCTGTACACTTGTTCCTCCCTTAGCCATTCTCTCTGTCCTGCTGCCTGTAGTCTCTGCCGTCTTGCTATGATGTAAAAAGCCGCCATCATGGGTCCTGAGGTGCATTTTGGGACTTTTTTTATAGCCCTCCCTTGGTTACCACCTGCTTTCAATCCATGGTAAATACCGACTAAAAAATACCGTTTTTCGGCAGAATCGGTATTTTTGGGCTTACCTACATCTCCAAGGCCAATTATTACCGTTTCTGATTTTCCGAGTCGGAAAATACGAACTCGGTATTTATGTATACGGTAGATTCCGACACGGTAATTTTACCGGGTCTTTTTTACCGAGTCGGTATGTTTCCGACTCGGGTTTTCAATAATCGGTAATTTATGGCCTCCTACATCTCATTTCCTGGATTCCGGTCGGTAACGGCCGATTTTACCGGTTTTCGGCCGTTACCACCCGGTAAACGCCT
Source organism: Lissotriton helveticus (assembly GCF_964261635.1). NCBI lineage: Eukaryota > Metazoa > Chordata > Amphibia > Caudata > Salamandridae > Lissotriton > Lissotriton helveticus. The sequence goes on along the minus strand of NC_136068.1, from coordinate 704,645,158 downwards.
ACCTACATCTGGCCCTATGTGCTTGTTAAAATACCCCTCACACACCAAAAAAATCCTTTAGTGTCATGCTTCATCATTGGGGTCTTCCCGTCCCTCTACGGGGCGGGGCGTGCTACGACCTGACGAACTACGCGGGAGCACTTGTAAGGTGACAAAGGCTATGTGACAGTGCAAGGTGAGTGGTGTCAGTGAAGTGTAGGGACCTATTAATGTGTGGGAATAAAAAGCTAAAAATCCTCTGGCTAGTGGAAAAAAACAATTTATTCACTTCCCTAGCTGGGGACGTTAAGAAGGGGGTTTTGGGGTAGAGCAATTAGCTACTACCTGGTCTACATGTTTCGTAAGCAGTCCCCTACTGCTTACTCATCAGGACCTTCTAATGGCCCCTACTAGAAAATGCTTGGTTTCTAAGTATGATATGCCTACAGTCCTACAAACTAACAGTAAAAATCCACTGGTAGTTTTAGCTTCAGGGCATGAGCTGGCCCAGGGGAAGCAAGATAAAATATATCAAAAAAGATGACCTAAATGTGGTCTCTGTAAAGAAAATGGGAAAAAAAGGGGGAAGAGAGAAAAGCACAAATTTATACAATTGTAACTATAATTTGTCTTTAGGCACAAATTATTATTAGCGCCACAAGTCCCACTTATCATTCATATTAGCCCGACTGATAAAGAATGTACTTCAGACTTTATGGACAGAGAGATGGTTCAATCTGCCATCCCCTGAATGTTCGTTTTTTCTGACCGAACATTGTGTAGCCCCATGTAATTAGGGCTGGTTTCATCTCAACACACGCACACTCATAACTCGATGCACACATAGGCACCACACAGGGATAAAAACGAGGGACCCGATTTTTGCGTAATTCAATACCAGTAATAATGTTAGAAACAATCATTAAAAACCCCATTGGGCACACCCAGGTTTTTGATAGATTACGATACATACTGCTGTGGCGCATGTTGTATGCCCCATGAGCTGACAGTTGGTAGGTATTCACCGCGGTAATCTGTAAGAGAGAAACCACGCCCTTAGCGTCAAAATACACATACATATTTGCCCCTGTCTCGTGGACCAAGTGTTTAAAGACCTTGGTCGAGGTCTTATTACTCACAATGTCCGCATAAGTACACTGCCTTACTCCTACCCGTGCTGCCGCTCTGAAGAGTGATCGCGTCTAGAGTTTAGCAATCATATAAGCTCTACTATGCGCCGTGGTCGCGTTGGATGTCTGCTGGCAAGACTAGCGCGCTAACCTAAGATGGCCGCCGTAAATGGAACGAAGGATGGTGCTTTTCCCGGAAGTCTTTCTTCCGTGTCTACTTCGTTGCCAAGAGACATCTGCCCAAACAATCTTTATGGATATGTTCGTTAGTCCTTGTTATTTATTATCATTCCCGGACAGGTGATTCTGTGTCTGAGGTGACTGACACTCAATCTAATATACAAATACAACGGACTGGTATGGAAGTAGGGTTGCCACTGTGGGGGCATCGTGAGGCTTATGCCCAGATTATGTGTCAGAATCACTGAATGGTTCTAACGACGTCTGAAGTGTAAAGTCTGGCATTAGCGGACTTTGTCAGGGGCTGAGTAATGATATAAATATATAGAAAAATTATATTTATAAAAAAAAACGGAGTGAGTTTCTCAGATACTGCGGACTTGTGTATTAGGATAAATGAGTTTAGCAGCAGTATTACAAATTTGCAAGGTATTCATTTGGCTTAATAGTTTCATTTGGGGAACGTGGGTAATTCCCTTGCCATAAGGGGGGGATAGACTCCCCAGTCAAGCAGTGTAACTGTCTTTGGAGTGTATCTGTAATGGTGTGATGAATCAAAAACAGATGTTTATCCAGAGCTGGGCTCTTGAGGGTGGACCGAGTTTGTATTAAAAACCCATGGGGAAGGGGGTACCTATCAATGGAGAGTGGGTGTACATGATCTACAGCTGACCCCACGGTATTTCATCGTTTAACCCATGCTTATTGGACTGGACACGAAAAACCCATCTTTGTTCTTTTTCCAGTAGATGTTTCTCGTTGTCAATCTGTTCTATCACCGTCCAGGCTATGTCCTCTGGTTTGTGCCCACTTTCCAGGAAGTGGTTGGTTAGTTTCGTACTTGACTTCTTGCATTTGATTATACTCTTGTGCTCACCTATTCTTGTCTTTACAGCCCTGCTTGTCATGCCAATGTACTCAAGATTGCAGGGGCAGGTAATTAGATAGACAACATTGGAACTGTTGCAGTTACTGAAGCTTCTCTGCTCCCATGTTGTCCCATTGTTGAAAGTTAGTGTTTTACTCTTTTTAGTGAGGCAGCATACCTTGCATCCACCACATGGGTAGTGTCCTTGTACAAAACTGGAGTTACCTTGGGCATTAACCTTGTTTTCTTTGGGTCTGGTGTGTACCAGTATGTCTCTCACACTCTGTGCTCTTTTGTGTGAAAACATGGGTTTCGGAATTTCCAGACCTCCGCTATTGAGAATCTTCCAATTCTTATTGATGATCTTAGTTACTTGATCCGAGCTCGTGTTATACGTGGTGACACATATGGGTCTCTGCACTTCCACTTTTTTCACTTTCTCTTCAAAGAGGCTCTCTCTGCAGTTGTTCCTGGCTCTTTTGTACGCTTGATCAATGATCCTTTGAGGGTAGTTCCTCGTTTGTAGCTTCTTCTTTAAATCATTGGACTGTGATTTGAAATTGGCAATTTCGGTACAATTCCTGTGAAGTCGCAGGAACTGGCCGTAGGGTAGATTGTCCCTCAGATGTCTAGGATGGAAGCTTTGGTACATCAAAAGACAGTTCTTCGAAGTGCTTTTAAAGTGTGTTGTCGTCATCCATCTGCCATTTTTAGGAAAAATTTTCAGATCAAGAAATACCAGATTGTTATTGGTAGTGACACTGGTAAATTTCAGAAACTCGTCTTGATAGTTGAGCCACGTGAGGAACTGCTGGGCGGTCTTATCATCTCCATCCCAGATGATAAGGATATCATCGATGTACCTCTTCCAGGTCATGATGTTTTTTCTGAATGGGTTGCTAGCACTCAATATCCTTGTTTCCTCAAGATGGTGAACATAGAGACCAGCTATGCTAGGAGCAAATGTGCTTCCCATGCTGGTCCCATGTTTTTGAAGGTATAGGGTGCCGTTGTGTTCAAAAAAGTTCTCCTTTAGTGCCAACGAGCAGCACTCCATCACCACATTTCGTGGGGTTTGGTATTCCCAGTCGTCTGTGAAGAGGACATCTTCGATTATTGCCAGGGTTTCATTGTGTGGCAAACTGGTGTACAGACTCTCTACATCACAGCTGATTAACAGCTGTGTGTTTGGATCATATGACACCTCCTCGAGTAGATTCAGCACATCCTTGGTGTCTCTAAGATAAGTCGATGTCCTTTGTATCATGGGTCTTAGAAATGCGTCTGCAAATCTAGAGACTGGTTCAAGGACCGACCCGATCCCCGATACGATAGGTCTACCCGGGGGGTTCTCTAGGTCCTTATGAATCTTCGGTAAGATGTACAAGTAAGGGGTTCTCGGGTTCTTCTGACATAGAAACTCCCCTTCTTTTTTGGTGATCCAATTATGGGACAGTGCCTCTTCTACCATCGTTTTGATTTTGATTGTTATTCTCTCCGTGGGGTTGGTCCGTAGGATCTCATAGTTTCTTTTGTCTTGTAGTAACCTTGTGCACTCCTTGTCATATTGTTCTCTGTTCAGTAACACAGTTGCACCCCCCTTATCCGCTGGTTTTATGACCACTTCTCGGTTGTTACTCAATTCCCGAAGTGCTTGTCGTTCTTCGTTGGAGACATTCTGGAAGACTTGTTTCTGCATTGGATCGAGGGCTTCGAGATCTTTCATAACCGCTTTTTCGAAGGTCAGGAGTTCGATGGGGAGTGTGTTGCTCATGGGAGTGAAGGTGGATCGTGGCTTGAGTCCTGTGTCTCCTTGTTCATAGTTATCCTTCTTGTCTTTGAAGATGACCTGGAGTTTCAGCCTCCTTATAAATTCCTGGATTTCTTTACAAAGGTGGAATTTATCCATGTTGGCAGTAGGGACATATCCTAAGCCTTTTTCTAATACTCTTTTTTGCGACTCAGATAGCTCCGTGCCCGTAAGGTTCACAACTAGACTCATTTCTGATTCTTGGACGCACCTGTCATACTCCTGGTTGACATTCTCGGAGTTCCTTCTTCTTCGGTGTTCCAGTGTACGGAGTTGCCTCTCCGGTTCCTCCCCTTGTTCTGTCCTCGGCGTGCCCCTAAAAAAGGAGCCGAATTGTCAAAATATCCATAGTCTTGTTGGTATCCCCATGGTGGAAAGGGGCCATTTGGATGTTGAAAAGGCGGTGGGCCATACTGTTGTGGGGGATACATCATCGGATGAGGGTAGCTGTTCCATCCCCGCATGCCACGATGATTGGGTCGTCGAAAATTTCTTCGTGTGCCCTGGTATCTGGGGCTTTTGTTGCCACTTGAATTGGAGCTATTAGATCCAGCATATGATGAATCATCATTAGAAATATTGTCACTCGATGGTTTGTAATTGTCTTTTATGTAAGGGTAGATCTTTTCTTTCGTCCACCTGCTGGTGTCCTTTTTGAGTTTCTCATATTTACTTTCTTTGAGAGTTATTTCAAAATCATTCAATGTTTTGTTTAATTCATCAAGATATTTCTTTAGATTTGCTGGAGATTCATAGCTCTTGAGACGTATCTCTATTGCTTGTATCTCCCCTTTTAAATCACTTGCTAGTCTGCTTGCCGTCTTGATGATCAAAACGATCCAATCCCGTGTGCATCTCCACGAAATTTGAGACCAATCAATTTTGAAAGTTTTGTCCTCAAGAAATATAAATGGTTCATTCCGAACTACAAGGCCCGCTGGAGCTGTATTGACCTTCAAGTACTCGGACATTAGTAGCCCATGGATGGCAGTTTTGATTTGGGTTCTCCTCAGTTCCTCCAGTTCATCCCAGTCACTATTTTTTGTGGAGGGGCACCCGGAGTTGAGTCCTTCAAAGGTCCCCAGAGTGGCCATTAGATTAGAAATTTCATCCTCGGTGAATGCGAGGCCTAGGTCGGCCATTCTTTTGCCAGAAAAACGGGAATCCCTCTATCTTCCCTGCGTTAGATACCGTGGAGTGCAGAATCACAAAGTGGTGTGGAGAAATGAATCTTTGTTGACTTCCGCAGCTGCACGCTGCCAGTAATTCCAAAACAATAGAGGAAGTGTAGAGGTATTGACAGAATCACCCTCCAATTCGATATGCATAAACAAAGAGATTCTATCAATGTGTGGTGATTTAAATTTTTTATTATTATTTTTGTGGGTGATGAAAAAGATAAACTCTCTCTTCGGGTGGTAAAGATGAGAGCACTATGTGCTTGTTAAAATACCCCTCACACACCAAAAAAATCCTTTAGTGTCATGCTTCATCATTGGGGTCTTCCCGTCCCTCTACGGGGCGGGGCGTGCTACGACCTGACGAACTACGCGGGAGCACTTGTAAGGTGACAAAGGCTATGTGACAGTGCAAGGTGAGTGGTGTCAGTGAAGTGTAGGGACCTATTAATGTGTGGGAATAAAAAGCTAAAAATCCTCTGGCTAGTGGAAAAAAACAATGTATTCACTTCCCTAGCTGGGGACGTTAAGAAGGGGGTTTTGGGGTAGAGCAATTAGCTACTACCTGGTCTACATGTTTCGTAAGCAGTCCCCTACTGCTTACTCATCAGGACCTTCTAATGGCCCCTACTAGAAAATGCTTGGTTTCTAAGTATGATATGCCTACAGTCCTACAAACTAACAGTAAAAATCCACTGGTAGTTTTAGCTTCAGGGCATGAGCTGGCCCAGGGGAAGCAAGATAAAATATATAAAAAAAGATGACCTAAATGTGGTCTCTGAAAAGAAAATGGGAAAAAAAGGGGGAAGAGAGAAAAGCACAAATTTATACAATTGTAACTATAATTTGTCTTTAGGCACAAATTATTATTAGCGCCACAAGTCCCACTTATCATTCATATTAGCCCGACTGATAAAGAATGTACTTCAGACTTTATGGACAGAGAGATGGTTCAATCTGCCATCCCCTGAATGTTCGTTTTTTCTGACCGAACATTGTGTAGCCCCATGTAATTAGGGCTGGTTTCATCTCAACACACGCACACTCATAACTCGATGCACACATAGGCACCACACAGGGATAAAAACGAGGGACCCGATTTTTGCGTAGTTCAATACCAGTAATAATGTTAGAAACAATCATTAAAAACCCCATTGGGCACACCCAGGTTTTTGATAGATTACGATATATACTGCTGTGGCGCATGTTGTATGCCCCATGAGCTGACAGTTGGTAGGTATTCACCGCGGTAATCTGTAAGAGAGAAACCACGCCCTTAGCGTCAAAATACACATACATATTTGCCCCTGTCTCGTGGACCAAGTGTTTAAAGACCTTGGTCGAGGTCTTATTACTCACAATGTCCGCATAAGTACACTGCCTTACTCCTACCCATGCTGCCGCTCTGAAGAGTGATCGCGTCTAGAGTTTAGCAATCATATAAGCTCTACTATGCGCCGTGGTCGCGTTGGATGTCTGCTGGCAAGACTAGCGTGCTAACCTAAGATGGCCGCCATAAATGGAACGAAGGATGGTGCTTTTCCCGGAAGTCTTTCTTCCGTGTCTACTTCGTTGCCAAGAGACATCTGCCCAAACAATCTTTATCGATATGTTCGTTAGTCTTTGTTATTTATTATCATTCCCGGACAGGTGATTCTGTGTCTGAGGTGACTGACACTCGATCTAATATACAAATACAACGGACTGGTATGGAAGTAGGGTTGCCACTGTGGGGGCATCGTGAGGCTTATGCCCAGATTATGTGTCAGAATCACTGAATGGTTCTAACGACGTCTGAAGTGTAAAGTCAGGCATTAGCGGACTTTGTCAGGGGCTGAGTAATGATATAAATATATAGAAAAATTATATTTATAAAAAAAACGGAGTGAGTTTCTCAGATACTGCGGACTTGTGTATTAGGATAAATGAGTTTAGCAGCAGTATTACAAATTTGCAAGGTATTCATTTGGCTTAATAGTTTCATTTGGGGAACGTGGGTAATTCCCTTGCCATAAGGGGGGGATAGACTCCCCAGTCAAGCAGTGTAACTGTCTTTGGAGTGTATCTGTAATGGTGTGATAAATCAAAAACAGATGTTTATCCAGAGCTGGGCTCTTGAGGGTGGACCGAGTTTGTATTAAAAACCCATGGGGAAGGGGGTACCTATCAATGGAGAGTGGGTGTACATGATCTACAGCTGACCCCACGGTATTTCATCGTTTAACCCATGCTTATTGGACTGGACACGAAAAACCCATCTTTGTTCTTTTTCCAGTAGATGTTTCTCGTTGTCAATCTGTTCTATCACCGTCCAGGCTATGTCCTCTGGTTTGTGCCCACTTTCCAGGAAGTGGTTGGTTAGTTTCGTACTTGACTTCTTGCATTTGATTGTACTCTTGTGCTCACCTATTCTTGTCTTTACAGCCCTGCTTGTCATGCCAATGTACTCAAGATTGCAGGGGCAGGTAATTAGATAGACAACATTGGAACTGTTGCAGTTACTGAAGCTTCTCTGCTCCCATGTTGTCCCATTGTTGAAAGTTAGTGTTTTACTCTTTTTAGTGAGGCAGCATACCTTGCATCCACCACATGGGTAGTGTCCTTGTACAAAACTGGAGTTACCTTGGGCATTAACCTTGTTTTCTTTGGGTCTGGTGTGTACCAGTATGTCTCTCACACTCTGTGCTCTTTTGTGTGAAAACATGGGTTTCGGAATTTCCAGACCTCCGCTATTGAGAATCTTCCAATTCTTATTGATGATCTTAGTTACTTGATCCGAGCTCGTGTTATACGTGGTGACACATATGGGTCTCTGCACTTCCACTTTTTTCACTTTCTCTTCAAGGAGGCTCTCTCTGCAGTTGTTCCTGGCTCTTTTGTACGCTTGATCAATGATCCTTTGAGGGTAGGTCCTCGTTTGTAGCTTCTTCTTTAAATCATTGGACTGTGATTTGAAATTGGCAATTTCGGTACAATTCCTGCGAAGTCGCAGGAACTGGCCGTAGGGTAGATTGTCCCTCAGATGTCTAGGATGGAAGCTTTGGTACATCAAAAGACAGTTCTTCGAAGTGCTTTTAAAGTGTGTTGTCGTGATCAATCTGCCATTTTTAGGAAAAATGTTCAGATCAACAAATACCAGATTGTTATTGGTAGTGACACTGGTAAATTTCAGAAACTCGTCTTGGTAGTTGAGCCACGTGAGGAACTGCTGGGCGGTCTTATCATCTCCATCCCAGATGATAAGGATATCATCGATGTACCTCTTCCAGGTCATGATGTTTTTTCTGAATGGGTTGCTAGCACTCAATATCCTTGTTTCCTCAAGATGGTGAACATAGAGACCAGCTATGCTAGGAGCAAATGTGCTTCCCATGCTGGTCCCATGTTTTTGAAGGTATAGGGTGCCGGTGTGTTCAAAAAAGTTCTCCTTTAGTGCCAACGAGCAGCACTCCATCACCACATTTCGTGGGGTTTGGTATTCCCAGTCGTCTGCGAAGAGGACATCTTCGATTATTGCCAGGGTTTCATTGTGTGGCAAACTGGTGTACAGACTCTCTACATCACAGCTGATTGACAGCTGTGTGTTTGGATCAAATGACACCTCCTCGAGTAGATTCAGCACATCCTTGGTGTCTCTAAGATAAGTCGATGTCCTTTGTATCATGGGTCTTAGAAATGCGTCTGCAAATCTAGAGACTGGTTCAAGGACCGACCCGATCCCCGATACGATAGGTCTACCCGGGGGGTTCTCTAGGTCCTTATGAATCTTCGGTAAGATGTACAAGTAAGGGGTTCTCGGGTTCTTCTGACATAGAAACTCCCCTTCTTTTTTGGTGATCCAATTATGGGACAGTGCCTCTTCTACCATCGTTTTGATTTTGATTGTTATTCTCTCCGTGGGGTTGGTCCGTAGGATCTCATAGTTTCTTTTGTCTTGTAGTAACCTTTTTTTTTTTTTTCCTCATTTGCGTGCATAGCTCCAATCTATCCAATCAGGAATATGCCACAGAGATAGGAAGAACCGGCTGTGCTTCAATACCGTCTCAGCGTAAGCTGGGAGGGAAATCTTAATTGGGGGGGAGTATAGACCAAATCCCATCGGTACATTCACACAGACCTGGAATTCCCATATAGGGCCATTCGTTGGAAGATAGTGCCCGTGACACCGTAGCCCCAATTGTTCCTTATTAAAAACAATGGCTGGAAATGCTCGCATTAATCATAGGACTCCTGGGGAAAAAAAAAAAAAAAAAAAAAAAAAAAACCCAGGCTCAATATGACTGTGCCAACCGTAACCAAAAAGCCCTTCGACTTGTATTTCCACCTCTAGCTAGATCTAGTTTAGAGATCTGAAGCACCGAGGTTCGCCATTCTTGAATTGTAGGAGGCTGGGCATCCTTCCAATGTCTACAGATTTCTCTCCGGGCTGCCAAAATGGAGTAAAAAATGAGGTTTGAAGCTGCGTTCCGTACTTTGTTCTTCAGGCCAAAAATGACAAGAGCAAGATCTATAGAAAGATGAGAACCCAAGGCCAGGGATAGATCGTTTCCTATTGACTCCCAGTATGATGTAATTTCTGGGCATTCATAAAACATATGAATATCAGATGCATCTACCATCTGACATCTTGGGCACAAAACCGGGCCTGTCGATGAAAATTTTGACAGTCTCAAAGGAGAGTAATAGGCCCTATGAATAGTGAAGATGTGATTACGACGCAGCCATGCTGGCTTCACCAGGTCCCACAGTACTTCACATGAAGCTAACCAAAGCTCCTCCAAGTCAACATCCGGCAGTGCGTCGGCCCATAGTGTTACTGGGAGGCAAAAGTTACCATCTATTTCCTCCATTATCTTCTTGTACCACAAAGAAACTTCTTTTTTTGCAGGGGGGCTGTCTAGCAGATGCGTTACTAAATCACTGATGGCTCCAATAGGTAATCTGCTATTTCGGGATGTCTGTGTATTATATGCTTGGGACCAGCTTGAAATTTGTGTAAATTTAAATCTGGACAAATTTGGCCCCGCCTTATTTATTAAGTAGTCCCAAGGCAGTAGTATGCCGTCCATGAACAAATCACCCCAGGTGTTGATGCCTGCTACTCTTAATGGTTGGGTCAAAGTGTCTTCTGCCCAAGCTGGGGGAGATGGCAAATCCCATATTGGAGTTCTTTCTGAATAATAACCTAGTTTAATTGCCTGCCTCATTCTGTACCATGTAGTAGCTATCCCCTTTAAGGTCTTTAGTTTTATTTTTTTTAAAAATTTTGGGTCTCCAAATTTAAGCAAGAAGCTGCTCTGTCCGATACCCTCTGAGTATAATAACATAGAGAACATTTGGCCTACCCCTGTTGCTGCTGGCATTTTTAGCAACATACGAGTGTGTGAGAGCTGAAAAGCCCATGCGTAGATCTGAAGATCTGGTCCCGCTAGCCCTCCCTTCTCTCTGCGGCGTCGTATTTTCTTCCAAGATATTCTTGGGTTTTTACTGTTCCAAATGAAAGTCGAAATTGCACTTTGTAGTTTAGAGATTAATTTAGGATCAAAAAAGAGTGGGATTGAGTTAAATAAAAAGGAAACCTTAGGTAGGATACACATTTTTACTAGATTAACTTTACCTAGGATGGTGAGTGGAAGATGCGACCAATCCCTCATGTTTTTACGGCACTGTGCTGCTATTGTGGAAAAGTTTAATGGAGCGATACGATCAATGTCTTTAACTATATTTACCCCTAAGTAACGTAGTTGAGGTCTAGCTGACTCATTATCCGTATCCAAGACTGCGTTCCATGTCATGGATTCCGTCTTAGAAGCATTGACTTCGTATCCAGAAACTTTCCCAAATTTAAGAGCAAGATCTATCGCTTCTGGATAAGCTGTCTTAATGTCTGACGTGAAAATCATTATGTCGTCGGCGTAGAGTGCCACCTTTTTTTCCCACTCACCAAAAATAAAAGGTTTAATAAGTGTGCTGTCTCTTAATGTTTGTGCAAAAGGTTCTATATATAAATCAAAAAGGAGAGGAGACAAGGGACAACCCTGCCGGGTTCCTCTGGTTATATCAAGTGGCGCTGTAAGGCCCCCATTGATCAAGATTGAAGCAGAAGGACTTCTATATAACAGATCAATTGCCCTTCGAAATCTCTCGCCAACGTTGAACCCCCTCAAGGCCTCCGACAGGTACAACCAGTTTACCCTGTCGAAGGCCTTGGTGGCGTCCAACGTCAGGACAGACAAAGGGAGAGTCTCCTTTATCGCCACATCGATAGATCCAATTAAATCGTATGTAAGCTCATTTAGTTGTCTCCCTTTTATAAACCCTTTTTGGTTCAAATGAACTATACTAGGGGCAACCTGGCCAAGCCGCTTGGCTAATATAGTAGCAAAGATTTTATAGTCGGCATTTAAGATTGAGATAGGCCGATATGAGCCACAATCAGATGGGGGCTTCCCTGGCTTTAGAATAAGCGTTATAGTGGCTTTATCCCAGGAGGATGGCGGTGCTACCCCTTCCCTCAATATTTGGTTAAACAAAACTGTTAAAATTGGGGTTATCTCTATGATCAAGTGTTTGTATACCTCACTCGGCAACCCGTCGGTACCTGCCGCCTTTCCCCCTTTAGAAACTTTTATGGCCTGTTCTACCTCGACAAGACTTATTTCCGCTTCCAAAAATTTGCTCTGCTCTATTGATAGAGAGGGAAGGGAAATACCCTCGAACCAGTTATTAATATCATTGGTATTGATATTAAGATTTTCCCGATATATTGACTGAAAGAATGATTTAAATGTCTCTCTAATTTCTGCGTCACTGGTGAAGGTACCCTTATCCGAAGTTACTGAGGCAATAGTATTCCGCACCCGGTCTGATTTAACTTTCCAGGCCAGCAACCTTCCCGCTCCCTCACCATACTGGAAATGAGAGAGTTTGCTTGTCTCCCATTTTTGCAATACTCGTTTCTCCATTAGAGAGGACAAGTTATTCTTAAGCACATTGAGCTCTGATAGTTTTAGGGCTAGGTTGTGACTGTCTAGAGATCGGTCAGTGTCTATACAGGACTGGATATCTGACATACTGTTCTCAATAGAAGAAATTTCTTCCCTATACTGCCTTCTTCTGTGAGCTACCCTATTTTTAAGAGAACATTTGAAAGCGTCCCATACTATACCTACTGGGGCTGAATCCCTATTAAAAATAAAGAATTCACGAGTCTCGGATTGGAGGAATTCTATATCTTCTGTCGATGCGAGGAATGACCTATCAAATGACCAGAGTTTAGGGGAAGAAGACTTAGGGCCATATGTATCAAGCTAATTAGCATTCGCAAAGGCCGAAATTCTGCGAATTTCGGCCTTTGCAAATGCTAATTAGACAACTGGTATGTATCAAACATGTTTGATGCAAAATAAGGAATAGCAAAATTTGCTATTCCTTATTTTGCGATTGCACTTAAGGAATTGCAAATTTTGCGATTCCTTAAATGCAATGTATCAATCAAAAAATATGCAAAAAATGCCATTAAGGATTAGCAAATTACCACCAACTTCTAGTTGGTGGTAATTTGCGAATTCTTTTCAAAAAGCTTTTTTCCAAAAAACAAAAGGTGCCATATGACACCCATACATGCCCTTAGGGCATGTATGTGCACCATATGCCCCCAAATGTCTTTTTCAGGGGTGCAGCAGGGTGTACTTGAGACACCCCTGCACCCTTGGAAAAATTCCTAATTTGCGATTAGCAAATTGCTAATCGCAAATTGCACTTTCATTCCTATGGGCCTCCTGGCCCATGGAAATGAATGGCTAATTTGCGATTAGCAATTTGCTAATTGCAAATTAGGAATGCTAAGGAATCGCTATTTAAAAGCGATTTTGTACATACATACCGTTTTGCATTTCCTAAATAGCGATTCCTTAAAATTCGCTATTTAGGAAATGCAAAATTGTTTGATGATACATATGGCCCTGAGTTCCCCACTCCATTTCTAGCTTCATTGCTGAGTGGTCCGATAGATGAGATGGAATATACTCTACTAAAGTTATGGAATCGACCAGAGATCTACTTGTTAGGATAAAGTCTATTCTTGAGCTGTGTCTGTATTTTAAATTTTTAAAAGAAAAACACTGCTTTTGGCCCTCTCTCAGCCTCCAAATATCGACATAACCGTATTGTTTCATTAGTCCCAGTAGACAATTTCTAGATTTGGAGGGAACTAGTTGTCTGCTATTTGTAGATTTGTCCAGTAGAGGGTTAATGGTGATATTAAAATCGCCAGTTATGATCACCGGCTCTGGGAAATTCAAGAGGTGTTGAAATAAGGATTCTAGTGCGGAAGTATCGTCGCAATTAGGCCCATAGTAACCAGCCAATGTTATGACCGCCCCTCTTATCTCTACCGCTGTTATGGCCCATCTCCCTCCCTTATCCACTTTTTGTTGTAAAATCTTCAAATTTAAATTTAAAGATTTTTTAAAAAAGATTGTAACCCCTCGCGTATTTAGTGATTGAGACGTTGTAATTGAGAAATTTATCCACCTATTTTTCTTCACTAATTCGAATGTCTCAATTTCGGTTAAGTGTGTCTCCTGGAGTATAATGATCTCGGCATCCACATCCCGAAGGTATTGTATGATCTTATTAGCTCGAGGTTTGGTGCGGAGACCATTAACATTCCAGGACAAGATTCTAGGCCTACTCATGTCTCCCAAAATAAATGTTAACCATTAAACCTAACAGATGTTTCTGTCTAAAAAAAACAGGAACAGAGAAAAGAACAGAAAAAAGAACAGAGCTACAAAGTGTGTCGACTGGAGCATTATTGAAAGTGGATATTTTTCTTTTTTCACCCCCACCCGCTACCACCCTGTGACCACCCCTCCCATGGGAAACCCCTGAACTCACTACCCGGAAAATTCCGGAAGTAAGTGCTCCTAGCTCTCCCCCGACCCCACCTCATGTGTCCCACTATTTATTAAAATGTGATAGCTCGCCTTATTATAAGTATAACAAGCATGAATTACTTAGTACTATTACGTTGGATTAGTGAGTGACAATATGCAGCTTTATTTTATATGTTATATGTCCCTTTTCCTATCCACCCTTTTTTTTTTTTTTTTTTTTATTCGTGGATTATGTACGTTTGTGAATTGTTTTCCCTTTTATTTCCTACCTTTTCACAAATCCAAGCTAGAACCTTTATTGCTCCTTCCTACCACCCCACGACATTAGAAGCTCGTCCGCTGCCTGTACCGATCGAACATTATGCATTTTATTGTTCATCATTATTTTGAGAGATGCGGGAAAGCCCATCTGCACTGTTGCTCCTAGTTTGCGAAAGGCTTCCATTCTTCTTCCTAGCTCCCACTGCTTTTCTAGAGTATATCTTGACAGGTCAGAGCGTATCTGAAAATTAAAGCCTTTACCTGCTAGCGACTTTTGCTTTAGGGCTAAATTCAAGATGTGTTCCTTGACCGAATAGGTATGAAAATTGACAAGGATTTTCCTTGGCTTGGCTCTTTGTGGATTGTGTCTGAAAGGATCCCTATGGATTCGTTGAATATCCAAAGCAAGTTCCTCAGGAGTATGAGGGAGGTTAAGAGAATCTTTTAATAACGTGATTATATATCCTTTGATGTCTGTTCCTTCACTACCCTCAGGAACGTTCAAAATACGCAGGTTACTGCGCCTGGCGTTATTTTCCAAGACCTCCATTCTTTCTGAGATGGCCAGATCTTCCCTTTTTAGCTTTTGAATGTCTTCCTGAGTACCTTCTGCCCGCATAGATATTTGACCTACAGTTTCTTCCAGGGCTTGTGTTCTTATAGACAAGTTACAAATCTTTTCATCAAGAGTCTCACAAAAACTCCTTATGTCCCTTTGATTTGATGCAGACTCTGCAAAACCTTCCTTGATCTCGGCAGACAATGAAGCAAACATCTGTTGCAAGGATACCATTGAAATAGGTACCTGGGTGGAGACTAGAGTTCCCTCTTCTCTCTGACATGGTTGATGACTATCATCCAATGAACTCAGGACTGGATGCGAAGCAGAGAGGGATTCGACATACTCTTTTCCTTCGTTAGTAACAGAAGTTGGATTATTTGAGGGGTCTCCCTGTTTGCTCGTCATGACAGTAGGCTCCCCAACATGGTCCAGTGTCCCGGGTTGATCACTGTGTTCACAGTGTACTCCTTCACCTTCTATTAGGCTGGGGTGTGCTACAGTTTGTGATGTAGAATCAGCATCAAATTCTTCCTGTAGTTCTTCCAGTAGCACCATGTCATCTATGGGATTGATAGGATCAATATGTTCAGAGACTGGGAGAGAGGCTGAGGCTGAGGCTGTGGCTGTAGCTGCGGCTAAGACTGAAACTAGGGCAGAGTCCTGCTCAGAAGATGCCATAGCCTTTAACCCAAGGTTGTGCCTCCGAGAGGTGAAATCTCTCTGTGGATGGTCTTGTCCTATTTCTAAAACTTGTGGGACAACCTTAAAGTAGGACCGCAGGGAGGGGGTGATTTTGGCGCTGGATTCTGCAAGGAGCTTAGCTTTGTTACGCTTCCTTCCTCTCTTTGCCTTAACTTCTGCTGTGAGGTATGATGACGTCCTCAAAGTTTTTAGACTAAGAGATTTAACTGAGCTTGAAGAGTTGTCCGCTCCCTCTGTCTGCTTGGAAGAGAATTCCTCCTCTAAATTTGGTGACCTCCCCTTGCCTTTTCTTTTACATGAGGTACCTGTCCTAGCCGCGCACCTTGCTGCTTTTTTATTTTGCGGACTTTTTTTATGGTTTGTGGTAGTAACAGGCTTGTTGGGCTTATCATCCGCTACAGAGTCACTCATGCATTTAGTAAGCAGATTGGCCTCACTCGAACCCCCCCCTCCCTTTACCTTACTTTTATCTCCTTCAGAAGCAGCGCCTTTAACTGCCTCCGCATGGTGTTCTGCTGTTGCTGTTTTATCTTCTTTTTCTGCCGTTGGAAAATAGTAAGTAACGGTAGGGGCAGGGGTGCCCTCGCTGCTTTGTCCCACACTGCTTGAGTGCGAGTTACCACGAAGGCTTCTCACCCGCCTGTTCCACCGCAGCTCCAGGGCGGCCTGCCTCCAGCGAAAGAGCCCAGGTGCGCTCTCACTCCTCGAAGCAGGAAGGCATCGATCAGGAGCAGAAGGGCATTGACTGCTGCGGCAGCCGGTACCGCTAGGTGTGCTGCTCTCTGAGCTCACCGAGCTCCTCTCGCCGATGACCTGGCGCCCGCCTCCTTCGCCGAGGCACATCCGAGAACGCCCGTGTGCTCCCCTGTGACGGGTCACGGTAAAGGGAGCTGGAGCAGGAGCAGGAGCGGGTACGTGAATGAAAAGGGAAAGGGAAAGGGAAAACGGGGAAATGTTTTCACAAAATGTTCTAAAGCTCGAGATTACTCATGGCGAGCAGAACGGGCGTAAGGGACTCAGAGGTGAAGGCGGAGCGGAGCACCGCAGCAGTCAGCCGACTGCCGCCATGTTTCCCCCCGTCTTGTAGTAACCTTGTGCACTCCTTGTCATATTGTTCTCTGTTCAGTAACACAGTTGCACCCCCCTTATCCGCTGGTTTTATGACCACTTCTCGGTTGTTACTCAATTCCCGAAGTGCTTGTCGTTCTTCGTTGGAGACATTCTGGAAGACTCGTTTCTGCATTGGATCGATCCACCTTCACTCCCATGAGCAACACACTCCCCATCGAACTCCTGACCTTCGAAAAAGCAGTTATGAAAGATCTCGAAGCCCTCGATCCAATGCAGAAACGAGTCTTCCAGAATGTCTCCAACGAAGAACGACAAGCACTTCGGGAATTGAGTAACAACCGAGAAGTGGTCATAAAACCAGCGGATAAGGGGGGTGCAACTGTGTTACTGAACAGAGAACAATATGACAAGGAGTGCACAAGGTTACTACAAGACAAAAGAAACTATGAGATCCTACGGACCAACCTCACGGAGAGAATAACAATCAAAATCAAAACGATGGTAGAAGAGGCACTGTCCCATAATTGGATCACCAAAAAAGAAGGGGAGTTTCTATGTCAGAAGAACCCGAGAACCCCTTACTTGTACATCTTACCGAAGATTCATAAGGACCTAGAGAACCCCCCGGGTAGACCTATCGTATCGGGGATCGGGTCGGTCCTTGAACCAGTCTCTAGATTTGCAGACGCATTTCTAAGACCCATGATACAAAGGACATCGACTTATCTTAGAGACACCAAGGATGTGCTGAATCTACTCGAGGAGGTGTCATTTGATCCAAACACACAGCTGTTAATCAGCTGTGATGTAGAGAGTCTGTACACCAGTTTGCCACACAATGAAACCCTGGCAATAATCGAAGATGTCCTCTTCGCAGACGACTGGGAATACCAAACCCCACGAAATGTGGTGATGGAGTGCTGCTCGTTGGCACTAAAGGAGAACTTTTTTGAACACAACGGCACCCTATACCTTCAAAAACATGGGACCAGCATGGGAAGCACATTTGCTCCTAGCATAGCTGGTCTCTATGTTCACCATCTTGAGGAAACAAGGATATTGAGTGCTAGCAACCCATTCAGAAAAAACATCATGACCTGGAAGAGGTACATCGATGATATCCTTATCATCTGGGATGGAGATGATAAGACCGCCCAGCAGTTCCTCATGTGGCTCAACTACCAAGACGAGTTTCTGAAATTTACCAGTGTCACTACCAATAACAATCTGGTATTTCTTGATCTGAACATTTTTCCTAAAAATGGCAGATTGATGACGACAACACACTTTAAAAGCACTTCGAAGAACTGTCTTTTGATGTACCAAAGCTTCCATCCTAGACATCTGAGGGACAATCTACCCTACGGCCAGTTCCTGCGACTTCGCAGGAATTGTACCGAAATTGCCAATTTCAAATCACAGTCCAATGATTTAAAGAAGAAGCTACAAACGAGGAACTACCCTCAAAGGATCATTGATCAAGCGTACAAAAGAGCCAGGAACAACTGCAGAGAGAGCCTCCTTGAAGAGAAAGTGAAAAAAGTGGAAGTGCAGAGACCCATATGTGTCACCACGTATAACACGAGCTCGGATCAAGTAACTAAGATCATCAATAAGAATTGGAAGATTCTCAATAGCGGAGGTCTGGAAATTCCGAAACCCATGTTTTCACACAAAAGAGCACAGAGTGTGAGTACACACCAGACCCAAAGAAAACAAGGTTAATGCCCAAGGTAACTCCAGTTTTGTACAAGGACACTACCCATGTGGTGGATGCAAGGTATGCTGCCTCACTAAAAAGAGTAAAACACTAACTTTCAACAATGGGACAACATGGGAGCAGAGAAGCTTCAGTAACTGCAACAGTTCCAATGTTGTCTATCTAATTACCTGCCCCTGCAATCTTGAGTACATTGGCATGACAAGCAGGGCTGTAAAGACAAGAATAGGTGAGCACAAGAGTACAATCAAATGCAAGAAGTCAAGTACGAAACTAACCAACCACTTCATGGAAAGTGGGCACAAACCAGAGGACATAGCCTGGACGGTGATAGAACAGATGGACAACGAGAAACATCTACTGGAAAAAGAACAAAGATGGGTTTTTCGTGTCCAGTCCAATAAGCATGGGTTAAACGATGAAATACCGTGGGGTCAGCTGTAGATCATGTACACCCACTCTCCATTGATAGGTACCCCCTTCCCCATGGGTTTTTAATACAAACTCGGTCCACCCTCAAGAGCCCAGCTCTGGATAAACATCTGTTTTTGATTTATCACACCATTACAGATACACTCCAAAGACAGTTACACTGCTTGACTGGGGAGTCTATCCCCCCCTTATGGCAAGGGAATTACCCACGTTCCCCAAATGAAACTATTAAGCCAAATGAATACCTTGCAAATTTGTAATACTGCTGCTAAACTCATTTATCCTAATACACAAGTCCGCAGTATCTGAGAAACTCACTCCGTTTTTTTTTTATAAATATAATTTTTCTATATATTTATATCATTACTCAGCCCCTGACAAAGTCCGCTAATGCCAGACTTTACACTTCAGACGTCGTTAGAACCATTCAGTGATTCTGACACATAATCTGGGCATAAGCCTCACGATGCCCCCACAACGGCAACCCTACTTCCATACCAGTCCGTTGTATTTGTATATTAGATCGAGTGTCAGTCACCTCAGACACAGAATCACCTGTCCGGGAATGATAATAAATAACAAGGACTAACGAACATATCCATAAAGATTGTTTGGGCAGATGTCTCTTGGCAACGAAGTAGACACGGAAGAAAGACTTCCGGGAAAAGCACCATCCTTCGTTCCATTTACGGCGGCCATCTTAGGTTAGCGCGCTAGTCTTGCCAGCAGACATCCAACGCGACCACGGCGCATAGTAGAGCTTATATGATTGCTAAACTCTAGAAGCGATCACTCTTCAGAGCGGCAGCACGGGTAGGAGTAAGGCAGTGTACTTATGCGGACATTGTGAGTAATAAGACCTCGACCAAGGTCTTTAAACACTTGGTCCACGAGACAGGGGCAAATATGTATGTGTATTTTGACGCTAAGGGCGTGGTTTCTCTCTTACAGATTACCGCGGTGAATACCTACCAACTGTCAGCTCATGGGGCATACAACATGCGCCACAGCAGTATGTATCGTAATCTATCAAAAACCTGGGTGTGCCCAATGGGGTTTTTAATGATTGTTTCTAACATTATTACTGGTATTGAATTACGCAAAAATCGGGTCCCTCGTTTTTATCCCTGTGTGGTGCCTATGTGTGCATCGAGTTATGAGTGTGCGTGTGTTGAGATGAAACCAGCCCTAATTACATGGGGCTACACAATGTTCGGTCAGAAAAAACGAACATTCAGGGGATGGCAGATTGAACCACCTCTCTGTCCATAAAGTCTGAAGTACATTCTTTATCAGTCGGGCTAATATGAATGATAAGTGGGACTTGTGGCGCTAATAATAATTTGTGCCTAAAGACAAATTATAGTTACAATTGTATAAATTTGTGCTTTTCTCTCTTCCCCCTTTTTTTCCCATTTTCTTTACAGAGACCACATTTAGGTCATCTTTTTTGATATATTTTATCTTGCTTCCCCTGGGCCAGCTCATGCCCTGAAGCTAAAACTACCAGTGGATTTTTACTGTTAGTTTGTAGGACTGTAGGCATATCATACTTAGAAACCGAGCATTTTCTAGTAGGGGCCATTAGAAGGTCCTGATGAGTAAGCAGTAGGGGACTGCTTACGAAACATGTAGACCAGGTAGTAGCTAATTGCTCTACCCCCAAACCCCCTTCTTAACGTCCCCAGCTAGGGAAGTGAATAAATTGTTTTTTTCCACTAGCCAGAGGATTTTTAGCTTTTTATTCCCACACATTAATAGGTCCCTACACTTCACTGACACCACTCACCATGCACTGTCACATAGCCTTTGTCACCTTACAAGTGCTCCCGCGTAGTTCGTCAGGTCGTAGCACGCCCTGCCCCGTAGAGGGACGGGAAGACCCCAATGATGAAGCATGACACTAAAGGATTTTTTTGGTGTGTGAGGGGTATTTTAACAAGCACATAGTGCTCTCATCTTTACCACCCGAAGAGAGAGTTTATCTTTTTCATCACCCACAAAAATAATAATAAAAAATTTAAATCACCACACATTGATAGAATCTCTTTGTTTATGCATATTCCAGGACAAGCCAAGAAGAGCCAGGTGCCCATGTCCACAAATCAAAACAAATACCTACAAACAGAGAAAAGACACATAGGGGCATATTTACAAGAGAATGGTAATCTCTGCCATTCTGAAAAGGGTGGGATGCACCGTGTTTACAATGATACGACGCACCCCTGATTTCCCTAGCGATTGCGCTAAATTCAGTTGCCTGGCACCAAATCAGGCATCCTTGCACCATAGTGCAAGGATGCCTGCATTGAGAGAATGATTGTTTATGTGCAGGAAGGTGTGCCTTCCTGCACCTAATTAATCACTAATGGTGATTTGTAACTTCTATGTGAGCTGCTTTGTGCAGCACACATAGAAGTTGCAAATCATAATTTTTTTAATGATTGTTTATGTGCAGGAATTGGCACCTTCCTGCACATAAGAATCATTCATGGCAATTTTCTGCACAAGCAGCACACGTTGAAATGGCAAAAATGAGGAGAAATATGGAATTTATCCCGCCATGTTAAGACCACTTTTTTAAATCTTAATTTTGGCACTGCCCCATATTTACACCACCCTTGTAAATAGGGGGTAGCGTCAAAAAGGAATGGGTGTTGCAGCAGAACAGCCACCAGAACACCCACTGCCCGCCTCTTTCATGCTAAGTGATGTGTGATAGGGGGCCTTATACAAAAGGCAACGTTAAGCCACCTTAACGCCACCTTGTAAACAAAAAGTGACGTTCCTGTGGTGATAAACTCTTGTAAATATGCCCCATATAGTCCTATTGAACATATATCCAAACACGCAACGCACAAACATGCACACATAGAGACACAGGGAGGTCAAATGAACAGAAAGAAAGAAGGAAAGGTATGTGTGTACAAGTTTCAAGCTTACCAATTGATTATAAACATGTCTGAATGGCAATCTACATATTCTGTTATTGTTTTACCATACCAAGAAGGTTTCCATGCTTATAATCAATCAGAGAGTGACCAACAGCACTGGTGTGCTGGTGCTGTCAAAGCACATGAAATGGATGATACAGAAAATAAACTTTTCTTTTTTTCGAAACCATCCATTTTTCAGATGCTTCTGTCTGTACTTTAGTACACTTGGTTCAATTTTATAACAGCACGTATATGCCTGATACTCACGTCATACAAAGCCAAAATGATATGCTTTACCAGTGTTTATTTTATACTGCATGGAAT
Organism: Lissotriton helveticus; assembly: GCF_964261635.1. NCBI lineage: Eukaryota > Metazoa > Chordata > Amphibia > Caudata > Salamandridae > Lissotriton > Lissotriton helveticus. The sequence goes on along the minus strand of NC_136068.1, from coordinate 704,623,105 downwards.
AATTGATGTGAAAGGCACAAGCACCATTACGTCAAATGTGAAAATGGCACAAGGGGGAAATGCTCCTATCTATGCCACTCTCCCTGACTCCAAGCCAGGTACCACTTTCTGTTTTACCTCAAAGTGTCTGGGCAAAGCATCATCTCATAAGCATTGACAAATACCATGGTTTTGACTTTCACATTGTGAGTCATTTTTTGGTTTGCACAGCTGGTGGGGATAAATAGACACATTTTAGAGGCTGATACCTGTGACTGCAGGACAGTTTCTATGGTTACAGGGAAACTATGCCTCAATTTACATAGCTCTTCGAGACTGGTCCTCAGAACAACGCAGCACTGCTGCAGTCTGTCCATTCTTAAAATTACCCTTTCTATTAAAATGGACTCAATTAATGAAGGCATAGAGGACCTACTGACTTAGGACAGGCTGGTTTCACAAAATGTGAATTTTTAAGATCTCTCTAAACATCTACTTCAAAGGATTGTTTCCAATCTGAGAATTCTCATCGTGGTACTTCAAAGGTGGATGTACTGAATATTAGTTCCGGAATGACATATATATAATATAACGTTTAAAAAAATATTTTGTGCTCGCATCATGCTGCATAAACACTTTCTGCATATATTCATGTCTTGTTTCAAATATATGCTCATCCACATTGATCACATACACAGTTACGCGCAGTGCATGAGCAGGACGTTATTTCATTTTATTCTTACATTAGGGTGGCACCCGCTCTGAGCGTCAGATCCCAGATTGCATTGTGGTTGGATAAAAACAACCAGGGCTGATACCTCTTCCACAGTGACCTGAATTCTCAGACTCCACCTCCATAAGACAAGCCAGCTCCACTGCCATTCTCTGATGCTTTAAAAGAAAATCCCCTGGAAAAGGGAGCAGCACTTTGGGCGATAATAAGTTGTAATGGTAGGTGAAGATGACCATAGTGGCCAAGTTTCCCAGGTCCATGAGTGATGTGAGGCTCCGGTTCACATTTTTTTCTTTGAAATCTGGGACTTGCAGTCCTGATTTATAATGAACAAACAAGTCCTAGAATTTAAAGAATACAACTGGACTAGAGCTGCACATCATGCTTGGGCCTAAGAAACTTGCAGGGCTGTGTGACTGTGGCAGTATGAACTTACCTCAGTTTGAGACTTCTGCACTTTGCACAAACTAATCACGAGGTCTAATCAATCAGGGTAAGTGTAGTGCACACTACAAGTTAACCTGTGCTCACCCTCTGGCAACTTGACACAGAGCAGTCAGGCTAAAGAGGCAAACTGTAAAGTATTTGTGTACACACACACAAACACACACACACACAGAGTAAAACAATGAAAACACCACAAGAGTACTCCACACCAGTCTAGAAAAATGACCAATATTTATCTGAGTAAAACAACACCAAAACAATAAAAATCTAACATAGACAAGTCAAGAAACGCCATTTGGCAAGATTAAATAAAAAAATGCAGTGATTAGAAATCAATAGCTCTAACTGGGACAATCTAGTCACGCTTGACTCGGGCAAATCCAAAGGTTCAGACCGACTGCAATGGAGCATGGGCCGTATACAGCTGTCACGCAGACCAGCTAACAGTACTTTGAATGCATCGAAGCTTGGGGATGATGCGTTGAACAAAGGAGGAGGATGCGTCACTGTTAAAAGCGATGTGTAGTTTCCAAAGTCGAGTAGGGTCGTTGATGTGTCGATGCCAAGAGTGCAGTGCGTCGGTCCTATGTGTCGAAGTCAAACCGCTGAGCTGTAGGTGATGCGTTTGCACAAAAGTGCGTAATGCTGGGAATGCATCACAGATGATGGGGATGCAGTGTCCAAGACTCGTGCAGCAGTGGTGATGTGGAAGCATTGCGTTGGCAAAGTCGGGGCTGCATTGTAAGTCGAGGTCGTTGCATCAGTGAACACCATCCACGGCTTCAGTGCAGGCAGAGGCAATGCATCAATATTGCAAGGGAATGCACCAGTCGATGTATTGGTTTCTTGGGTTGCAGCCCCAAACTGTCACTTCCAATGGCCCCGGACTATTTTTGGCACCACTTAGCTGAGCAAGACTCACAACAGAGGAGCTCAGGTGCTGTTAGCAAGATGCAGGTGAAGCCTTTGATATCCCTGAGACTTCATACACAGGAGGAAAGTCCAACCAGCCCTTTGAGAACCTTTAGAGATGCAGGATGTAGAGAGGCAAGCCAAGTCCTCTCCCTCCCAGGCAAGAAGCAGCAGGCAACAAGCCAACACAGCAAATCAAGCACAAAAGTGTCAGTCTCTCCTGACAGCACAACAGCTATTCTTCCTGGTAGAATGTCTTCAGTTAGATAATTATTCTGAGTATATGATGTCAGATGTCCAGTACATATATCCATGTTAGCCTTTTAAGAAGGGTGACTTCCAAGAAAGGACTTTGCAGTTCACAAGATCCTGCCCTTTCCTATCCTAGCTCCAGACTCACTATAAGGGTGTATGCAAGCCTTTCTGTGGGGACAGGCACAGCCCTATTCAGGTTCAAGAGTCAACACCTCCCTCTCACTCTAGCTCAGGAAGACCCATCAGCCAAGGGAGGGGTCATCAGGATGTTAGTGGCACATCTCAGCTCCCTTTGTGTGTGACTGTCTAGATGGAATGCACAACCAACCCATACATGTATTGCAGAGATGTGTAGAGGGCACAAAATGATGAAAGTAAGAAAATGCCAACTTTCTAAAAGTGGCATTTTCAGACCTGCAATTTAAAAACCAACTTGACTAGAAGATGTGGTTTTAAATTGAGAGTCCGGAGAAACCAAACTTACTCTTCCTATATTTTTCCAATTGAAAGTTACACTTGTAAAATATTACAATACAGCTCCAATGATGATCTATGGGAAGGATAGGCCTTGCAGCAGTGAAATATGAATTCAAAGGTATTTCACTAACTGGACATGTAAAACTGAAAAGTTCATGTTCTACCTTTAAAGTACAGTGCACACTGCCCATGGACTGTCTAGGACATACTCTAGGGGTGTGCTATGTGCAATAGAAATGAAGGTTTAGGCCTGACAAGTAGGTCAACTTGTCAGGTCAAGATGACAGTTTAAACTGTGCACACAGGCTCTGCAGTGGCAGACCTGAGGCATGTTTGAAGGCAACTCATGTGGGTGGCACAATCATTGCTGCAGGCCCATAAGTAGCATTTGATTTACAGGCCCTGGGCACATGTACTGCACTGTACTAGGGACTGATCAATAAATTAAATATGCCAATCATGGAGACACCAAATGGCATTACATTTTAGAAAAAGATCACATGTACTTTAGCACTGGTCAGCTGTGAAAACGTGCATAGAGTCCTAAAGCCAGCAAAAACAAAGTTCAGCACAAAGTCAGAAACAGGAGGCCAGAAAGCAAATAAAAGTCAGGGGAAACACTGCCAAAAGATGCCATGTCTAACACGTGTTCCCCCCTAGTGGATAAGGGGAAGAACTACTCATCCCCTTGGAAGTTCTCTTCACTAAGGTGGAAGAACCTGGAAAGACCATCTGCATTGGCCTGTTCTGTTCCGGGATGGTGTTCAATCATAAAGTCCATTCCAAACAGATGGAGCATTTCAGCAGTTTAGGACTATCAGTCCTCATCTGCATTAACCACCCGAGGGGCCTGTGGACTGTTTGAAGCCAAAAGTGAGTCCCAAACAAGTAGGGTCTTCGCTTCTTTAGTGGCCAGACCACAGCAAAATCTTCCCTTTCTATTCTGCTCCATATCTGTTCCCTGGGGAAAAAAACCTAATTCTACTGAAGGCTACATGTTGATCTAGGCCCTCTTCATTTAGCTGTGAAAGCACGACCTGTGACATGCTCTGAGGAATTAGTCTGCACCATCAATTCTTGGGAGCAGTCAGGAGCCTTGATCTTGTGCGCCGTTCACATGGCCTCCTTCGGGGTGTCAAAAGCAGTCTGGCTGCCTCTGTCCAGATCACCTCACGTGGCTGCTTCTTGGAAGTCAGCTCTTTCAAGGGGCAACAACGGTGCTGTATCCCTTGATGAATCTCTTGTAAGAGCCATTGAGGTCTAAGAAGGTTCTCACTCCTGTCTGGGTCTTGGGGGGGGTGTCCAAACTAGAATGGTGTACATTTTTGGTTGTAGGGGCTGCACCTTGCCTTCCACTACTTTGTGTCCCAATGAAAAACCACAGAACCCTGCCCTACCTGGCACTTTCTGGCCATGATAATTATGCCTGCTCACTGCAGGGCGTACAAAAGGGGGTGGTGATGGGCAGAGCATCTGAACCAATCAAACACTCACACCCAGTCAACAGATCTGGGTTTAATCCATCAACGTTCTTTAGCCCACTCTGCCACCCCAGTTCAGACATGGCCATATGCAAATCAGTCTGACCCTGTGCCTCATGGAAACTGTCCAGCCCGAACTGCCAAGCCATGCCTTCCCTGGACCGGAAACAAGCTTTCTAGGACCGGTTTCTGGCATTACAGCCGTCTTCAGCCAGGCTTGCTTGAATCCAGTGGCAAAGTGAACAAGGGACTCACGTCTGAGCATACCCTGCCACCTTAGGGTGAACAAAGCGGTACAAAAGGGGGTGGTGATGGACGGAGCATCTGAACCAATCAAACACTCACACCCAGTCAACACATCTGGGTTTAATCCATCACCGTTCTTTAGCCCACTCTGCCACCCCAGTTCAGACATGGCGGCCATATGCAAAATCAGTCTGACCCTGTGCCTCATGGTAACAGTCCAGCCTGAACTTGCAAGCAATGCCTTCCCTGGACCGGAAACAAGCTTCCTAGGACCAGTTTCTGGCATTACAGCCGTCTTCAGCCAGGCTTTCTTGAATCCAGCGTCAAAGTGAGCAAGGGACTCACGTCTGAGCATATCCTGCCAACTTATGGCGAACAAAGCAGTACAAAAGGGGGTGGTGATGGACGGAGCATCTGAACCAATCAAACACTCAAACCCAGTCAATAGATCTGGGTTTAATCCATCACCGTTCTTAAGCCCACTCAGCCACCCCAGTTCAGACATGGCCATATGCAAATCAGTCTGACCCTGTGCCTCATGGGAACAGTCCAGCCTGAACTCCCAAGCCATGCCTTCCCTGGACTGGAAACAAGCTTCCTAGGAATGTTTTCTGGCATTACAGCCGTCTTCAGCCAAGCTTGCTTGAATCCAGTGTCAAAGTGAGCAAGGGACTCTCGTCTGAGCATACCGTGCCAACTTATGGCGAACAAAGAGGTACAAAAGGGGGTGGTGATGGACGGAGCATTTGAATCAATCAAACACTCACACCCAGTCAACAGATCTGGGTTTAATCCATCACCGTTCTTTAGCCCGCTCTGCCACCCCAGTTCAGACATGGCCATATGCAAATCAGTCTGACCCTGTGCCTCATGGCAACAGTCCAGCCCGAACTGCCAAGCCATGCCTTCCCTGGACTGGAAACAAGCTTCCTAGGACCGGTTTCTGGCATTACAGCCGTCTTCAGCCAGGCTTGCTTGAATTCAGTGGAAAATTTAGCAAGGGACTCACTTCTGAGCCTATCCTGCCAACTTATGATGAACAAAGCGGTACAAAAGGGGGTGGTGATGGAGAGGGCATCTGAACCAATCAAACACTCACACCCAGTCAACAGATCTGGGTTTAATCCATCACCGTTCTTTAGCCCACTCTGCCACCCCAGTTCAGACATGGCAGGGGCGGCCTTAGGCATGTGCAAGCTGTGCATCTGCGCAGGGCCTCCAAAACCCAGGGGCCGCCACGCCAATATATATCCTTAATATACTAATCCTCTGAGGATGGATACATATTTGTGTGGCGGCCCCTGGCAGGGATTTGGCGGCCTCCGGCTCTGTTCCACTTCCAAACACCCTGACCCCCCCTCTTCACTGGTCTCTGTGCTCCGCCCCGCCCGAACCCCCTCTTCCGGGGCCCCCTACCTACGCTCCCTGCCCAGGGCCACCATGAGCCTAGAGCCGCCCCTGGACATGGCCATATGCAAATCAGTCTGACCCTGTGCCTCATGGGAACAGTCCAGCCGAACTGCCAAGCCATGCCTTTCCTGGACCGGAACAAGCTTCCTAGGACCGGTTTCTGGCATTACAGCTGACTTCAGCCAGGCTTGCTTGAATCCAGTGTCAAAGTGAGCAAGGGACACATGTCTGAGCATACCCTGCCAACTTATGGCGAACAAAGCAGTACAAAAGGGGGTGATGATGGACGGAGCTTCTGAACCAATCAAACACTCACACCCAGCCAATAGATGTAGGTTTAATCCATCACCGTGCTTTAGCCCACTCTGCCACCCCAGTTCAGACATGGCCATATGCAAATCAGTCTGACCCTGTGCCTCATGGGAATAGTCCAGCCCGAACTGCCAAACCATGCCTTCACTGGACCCCTTTTGTATCGCTTTGTTCGCCATAAGTTGGCAGGGTATGCTCAGACGTGAGTCCTTTGCTCACTTTGCCACTGGATTCAAGATAGCCTGGCTGATGAGGATTATGAATCCGAAACCGGTCACAGGATGCTTGTTTCTGGTCCAGGAAAGACATGGCTTGGCAGTTCGGCCTGGACTGTTCCCATGAGGCACAGGGTCAGACTGATTTGCATATGGCTATGTCTGAACTGGGGTGGCGGAGTGAGCTAAAGAATGGTGATGGATTAAACCCAGATCAGTTGACTGGGGGTGCGTGTTTGATTTGCTCAAACGCTCCGTCCATCATCCCCTTTTGTATCGCTTTGTTTGCCATAAGTTGGCAGGGTACGCTCAGACATGAGTCCCTTGCTCACTTTGCCACTCGATTCAAGATAACCTGGCTGATGAGGATTATGAATCGAAAACCGGTCCCAGGATGCTTGTTTCCGGTCCAGGAAAGATATGGCTTGGCAGTTCGGGCTGGACTGTTCCCATGAGGCACAGGGTCCCACTGATTTGCATATGGCCATGTCTGAACTGGGGTGGCGGAGTGAGCTAAAGGATGGTGATGGATTAAACCCAGATCAGTTGACTGGGGGTAAGTGTTTGATTTGCTCAAACGCTCCGTCCATCATCCCCTTTTGTATCGCTTTGTTCGCCATAAGTTGGCAGGGTATTCTCAGACGTGAGTCCCTTGCTCACTTTGCCACTGGATTAAAGATAGCCTGGCTGATGAGGATTATGAATCCGAAACCGGTCCCAGGATGCTTGTTTCCGGTCCAGGAAAGACATGGCTTGGCAGTTCGGCTGGACTGTTCCCATGAGGCACAGGGTCAGACTGATTTGCATATGGCCATGTCTGAACTTGGGTGGCCGAGTGAGCTAAAGAATGGTGATGGATTAAACCCAGATCAGTTGACTGGGGGTGAGTGTTTGATTTGCTCAAACGCTCCGGCTATCATTCCCTTTTGTATCTCAGGACCCACAGCACTTCGTCAAGGTGGTGCAAATGGTCCTATCAACTGGAGCTGAAGACTGCAATTTCATCAAGGTATGTGGCACTGAAGTTCTTCCAACCCAGCCAGGACTTGGGTGACCAACTTCCGGAAGGCGTCAAGGGTGTTCCTCAACCCACAAGACATGACATGGTACTGGTAGTGACCTTCTGGCATTGAGAACGCTGATCTCTCTTTTACCCCATTGGTCAAGACAATCTGCCAGTACCCAGACATTAAATCAGATGTGCTGAGGAACTTTGCAGCTCCAAGCCAATCAATGAGCTCATTAGCTCTATGAAGAGGCTATGCGTCAGTCTTGGTGACTGCCTTGAGCCCATTGTAGTCAACACAGAACCATAGTTTGAATGTGACACCAGATGGAGCAGCCTAGTGGACTAAACCCACTGGGCTGGATCAAGTACTGTTGGAGGGCTCAATAACCCCTAACTCCAACTTCTTAGAGACTTTCTCCTTGATGCTGCCTCCCTACTCAGAAAACCTGTAAGTTTTGTGCTTCACAGGAATGCTATACCTAGTATCCACATCATAATTGCATCAAATAGTGACTCCTGGGGTGAGTGAGAACAGGGATACAAACTGTCCCAGCAACTGGTGACAGTCTCTCTGTTGCTCTGGAGTCAAAGCAAGAGAGAGGCTCGCACCCTCTAATGACTCACTGTGCTCTTTGGAAGATCTCATCTTTTACCCAATCATTATTGACCAAGAGTATGGTCAACTCAGAAATCAGTATGGATGGGGCGGTTCATGTGCAGAACCCTCAAAGTGTTCGTAGGAATCTGCAAGTCCACCAGGTTGGTGACATCACTTATGCATGCGTTTACCTCCTATTGGCCAGACCAGGGGTCTTTACAGAGCACAGGGCTCTACGGGGGCCATTACCCACACCTCGTGACCAAGATGAAACTCAACCAGAACGGTATTCTGGTCATACCAGTATTTCATGTCCTCCTGGCTTGCATCCAGATTCTCCTGGGCGAGTTTCTAGAAGTGGGCTGTTTGGCTGCGAAAGGCCAGCATGTAGCTGAATGCATCCTGGTTTGGCTTACTCGGAGCTTGCTCCCAGCCCTCCTTCTCCAAACTGAGAGATCCTCTTACGGGGTGCCTGTGCAGAAGTTCAAAAGTACTGAAGCCAACCCCCTTCTGTGACACCTCCCTGTAGGCAAATAAAACACATGGCATAAGTACATCCCACTTACGCCTCATGGGTTCGGCTAGAGCCATTTTCATGCCTTTGAGGGTATGGTTGAATCTTCCAACCAACCTAATGGTTTGGGTATCATAAGGAGTTGAGAACTTGTACAATACCCCACACTCCTTCCACATGGTTTCATCTTCAGGGGCATGACATTAGTACTACAGTTGGATACCACCTCCTTGGGTAAACCCACTAAGGTAAAGATCCCCATCAGTGCACTGGCCACTGCGGGCTCAGTCACTGTCCTCAGATGGATAGCTTCGGGGTACCAGGTGGCATGGTCCACTAATACCAGGATGAACCTGTTGCCCATGGCTGTTTAGGGGTCCAGAGACCCCACAATGTCAATGCCCACCAGCTCGAAAGGGATGCTCATGACAGGGAAAAGTTACAGGGGGCTTTACATTTTATATTTCCCCCATCTTGTCACTCATCTGGCAGGTAGGACAGACCCTGCAGAATGCATCTGAGGCCTTCTTCTTTTGGGGCCAATAACAGTGGGTGAGAAGCCTATCAGAGGTCTTGTATTGCCTCAAATGACCTGCCAGTGGCACATCATGAGCCAGAACCAGAAGGAAGGATCTGAAGTGGTGGGGTACCTCCACAACACGGGCTCCACCAGCCCCTGAAACCTTAGACTCACTATGAAGGAGACAACTCTCCCAGTAAAGCAGGTGTTTTCCAGAGGTATCACCAGCTGCCTGAGCCTCGGCCAGCTGCCGAAGACCCACAAGAGAAGGACACTTGTTCTGCGCTGCATAGAACTTCTCCCTGGAGGGACTTCCATCCTGCTGCCAATGGGTCAGTTCAGTTAGGTTCCCCAGTTTGTCCACTTCTTCCCCAGTAGATCCTGGGGCATCCATCTCAGGGTCAGCCTCCTCCTCGACTGTGGGAATTTCAGGTGTGGGTTCCCCACACCCCTTGCCTTTCCTCTTCTTGACCAATCTTTCACTCTTTCAGGCTCCAGGTCCTTCTGATCACCCTCATGTGCTTCGATGGGCCCTGTGGTCAGGCACACCCACTCAAGCAACCTTCACATCTCTAAGTGTGACCTGAGCTCCACCTCCTTCTAGGTGGTATGCTCCAGGTCATTGCCACAGAGCGAGAGACAAAAGACAACATTGTTTACATGAAAAAAATCTTATCTTTTATATAGTTATCATGAACAACAATATTCAGTCAATCATTTATAACAATAGGCAGTTGTCAGAAATGGAAAAAGAGTGAGGAAGGAGATGGTCATTTGCAATGTGATCGTAGAAAAAACAGAAGACAATCAGAAAAAATAAAGAACACAAATATCCCATTTACCCCTGATTATGACTGAAGGAATTGAGCCATATCTTTTGTATCCTTTTAGTCATTCTAAAAAACATTTACCTCACAAGATTTAGGTTTGGCTCTGCTCACTTACTGATCTCATATCCTATCCTAACTTAACATGAGGCCCTTCTGGATCCTTGCCCCTGTGATTGCAAAACAAGCCCGAACCTGTTGCATTTTATTTCTTTCTGCAAGTTATATATTAAACCACACAGGGAATATATCCTACCACTTTTGAGGGTCTTGAATATCAAAAAAATGTAGGCCAGCATTGTTTTATCTCTGACTACTCAATCAGAATATATTTGCGAAATTATATATAGATTTATCTCTGCTGCTACTCACTTAAGGAGGTTAGTTAGAAAATAATATTTCATTGTTTCTGTTATTGATGGACTAATTTCAGGCCAGTTTCCACCCATTGTTTGAATTTTACTTTTTTCTTGAAAGGCACAGAAAACAAGAAAATAAATTCTTATTGATTGGAAATGTAAGATTCAGTGGTAAGCCACCATTCACTTTAAACTTTTAATATTTGAAACTGGTATTTTTAATGGAATGAACACTTTATGCACTTTATTTATTGTTTACATGCTCCAGTTTGCACATTGTGTTCAGTCAAGAAAGTCTGCACTGAATAATGGCGCTATGCACTTTTGAAAAACGATGATTATTGTTTGTTACTGATAAGGTCCGGTGCTTTTGAAAATTGAGAATCGAAAATGTTCTATACATGTGTTTTACCTTGGTCAGTTGTTCGTGGTTGGTCTTATGTTTTATTTTTATTTTAACCTGTCTTCTAAATATTCTGTATTTCTGTGTGTATATGTGACTTTTTTGGTTTATCAAAAAACCGAATAAAGTTTAATAAAAATGAAAAAGAAAATACGTCTGGACCAATTGTTGTTTCTACTGTATAGATTCCGAGATCCTTGACTTTTTCTGGGCTAACCCCATTAGTATTTAATGGTACCAAGTCATTTCCCAGCAGACAATCCACAGGCATAGGCGGACTCACAGCTACCCTCAAGGAACCTGAGCCCCCCCCCCCATCTCTATACCATGTCATTGCCATCCAGGGGCACTAGAGTTATCTCAGCTGTATCCCCACCACTACCTGGGGCCAACTCCTCCACATGACCTAAGCTAGCCATCCCCAGTGACTGCCTACAGGGGGGTGGTCTGTGTCCACTTCAGACACTTGGAATCCCCCTGAAGTACCCTTTCTGATTACGTTCAAATCACTTCAGGGGTCCCTTCCCTGCAGGCTAACCCATAGGAACCATTTCTTCTTTTCAGTAAGGCATTGGGAAACCTGACCATGGGAACTAGTTTGGGGCTGTTTAGAGAACTCCTTACCTTTGTTTTGTCCTTCTTCTGCTGGTCTGCTTGGGACCATGCCCACCCTTGGCTGGATCTTCCCCAGATACCTTCTTGTGGACCCAGTGCTGACCCTGTGGTCTGCCTCCTTAGCAAGCTTCCTGAGGTCAGAGAGCTTACTGCAAATCAAGTGCTGGTGCAGCTCTGTAAAACAAAGACTAAACATGTGCTCTTGTACAATCAAATTGTATAGCCCTTTACAATCTGTCACATCATTGCCCTTCACCCAACCACCCAGTGCTTTGCAGAAAGAATCAACACAGCTTAGTGGGGAAAGTTTCACACTGTCCCCACACTTATGCCTGTACTTCTCTGGGGTCGAACCATATTTCCTGGTAAAGTCCTCCTTTATGATGGGGTATATCATCCTGTCACCCCCATCTAGAGCCAGTAAGGTGTCCCTCCCTTCATTTGGGATATACTTCCACAAATCTGCCCACAATCCTCCTCAGGGATCTTGTGCATTTGTAAAGCTATCTATTAGGCCGCAAACAACTGATCTATACCTTCTCCCTCTCCACAATCAGGCACCAGATCCTTGGGTATGTGTACTCTCTACTCAGAGGACACTAAAGATATGCTGCCACCATCTGTGCTAGACTCAGCTCAGCTCATGAACTCAAATCATTTTCTTCTCCTCCATGGCCACTTTTTTTTTCCATACGCAATTTGGCTCTGCACAGCGTGCAGGCTCTCTGCAAGCTGTGCAATCTGCAATGTTTATGACGTCAGAAAAGCAAGAGAGGATAGATTCAGTGACCTATCTCAGTACTTAAAAATGGTATGATGCCCATAAGGGCCATGAGTGGCAGAGGGTAGATTGGCAGAGTTTTTTGTTTTATTTTACAGCTTCCTCCTGCTTGGAGTCACTCACATCGTCACTCTCCAAGACACAGTTTACCTAAAGTGGATATCAGCAGCTGATGAATTCCTAGTATGTCCTACCTTTCATCAGTGGGACATCTTGTGGTCGGAATTGGACTCCATATGTGGACCCTGTAGCAACAGTTTCCATTGAGTAAAGTCGGGTGAAGTTGGTAAATTCCATCCATCATGCTTTTGTTTGTGTAATCTATGTAGTGCTTTTTACCCTTGATGATTTTACAAGTTGCTCCTTTTTACCTTCCTGCGAGACCTTTGATGAGCATGGTTGATAGGGTGTTGTTTTGAATTAAGCTGACCTGGGAGGTGCTGAGGTGCTGCTTGAAGTTTGGAGGACATTCTGTAAAATAGTACACATAGCTAAGCATAAGCATACGGTGTAGAACATTTGTTCTTAACCTTTTGAATTCAGGGCACTGTGTCCAGGAACCATCACCTAAGCAATTTGCATGATTTGAATCTCAAAACATTACACAAAACTACTGATAAAAGTGTACATTAAACAAGTACATAAATATGAAATAACTTGTACATATACGGATGAAAGAGATACAAAAAAATCATGATTTTAATATTAATAGGAAGGTTGGAGCATTTCAAAAGTTGGATATCTTTCTAAAAGACAAGCAATATGGTGGGCTCCACCATATTGCTTTGTCTTTTTTGTCCTCCTCATGTATGCTGCTTGTCAGTGCAAATTAGTACTTCAAATGAGGTCACCAATTGGGCTTTCTATAGTTAGCCGAACTTCAGCTGCTCAGATGAATCCACCTTAATTTTCAGTTTCTAGTTTCATGTTCCTTCATATGTAGATACACTTGTATTAATCTGTTAATATTATTTAATTTGTTAAACAATCGTGGACTACCTGAGTAGGTGTTGCAGACCGTCAGGAGTCCATGGACCCCAGGTTAAGAATCACTGGTATAGTAGAATAGCTTTAAGATAAATGCAGTCATGCAAGGAAACACCACTCTTCCTGATTTAGGAGGTATCAACTTGGGAGCAGATACAGGCATGGGAATAACCAGGGGGCCTATTTTTGACAATGTCACGCAGTGCAACACAGCAAATCACCTTGCTGCACTGTGTGACAGGGAAAGGGCAGGAATGCGCCATGTTTAAGGTAATCCAGCACATTCCTGGCTTTTTTCCATGTGCTGGCGCTCTTTTGCCAGACAAACACCAATGCAGGCTCCCTTGAACCATGGTGCTAGGGTGCCTGTCTTGCATGCAGGATTGATTTGGTGCAGGAAACGGCACCGTTCTGCACCAAAACAATCCTGAGAGGCATATTCCTTTTTCTAGTGTGCTGCTTAATGCAGTCATGCATAGAAAAAGGTAGTAACAATGAGAAATAAAGATATTTATCTTTGTTACACCTAACCTGAGAAGGTGTATCTTTTTAGTGCATTATCTGGTCCACCAGTTCTGGTAAATCTGGAATGTGTCAATAACCATGGAAGTTGTGTAGGAACACCCACACAACACATATGGAATGCCTTTCTAGGGTAGAGTAAGGCAACCCCCGATTTGCACTGTGTTGCCTCATTTGGAAAAGCTAGAAGACTCAAACACAGCTACCTTCATTGAAGGAATGTCCAGTTTCCCCTTAAAACAATTGGTCAACCAAAGTACGCACAAAGCAGGACATACATTAGACGGAATATTCACATCTAATAATAAATTAAATGTACAGGAAGTCATCCCAGTGACCTGGACTGACCATAAAGCAATTGTATTTAAAATATCAGAGGCTCTAGTATCAACAACAGTATCAGCCAGCCAAAGTGAAGTCAGATACCAGGATTGGAGTAAAATAAATCATATAGAATTTAGATCCCAATTGAACATAACTAAACCTGCCCTAGCATGTGACGCCAATAACATGGTCAATAATGTAAATCTATGGATTAGAGATGCGGTGGACATCAATGTTCCCGTTAAACAACTAAGGTCAAAAAGGAAGAAGCCATCTGAACCGTGGTTCTCGGACAGTCTAAGAGCCCAGAAAAAAGTATGCAGAAAACTGGAAAGAACCTGGAGAGTCGACTATTCAGAGGTAGGGAAAGGAGAGTATGCCAGGAGTTTACTAGACTATAAAAAGCTGATCATCAGGGAAAAGAGTAATTATTTCACCCAAAAGATTTCAGAGTCAAAAAACTCGAGCAAGGAGCTCTTCATCGCGGTGAAAAAACTTGCCAAACTGCCAGAAATGTCCCAAAAAATAGAAAATCCCGAATTCTGTAACATGATATGAGAAATCTTTGTCAATAAGGTAGAAGAGGTTTATAACACTTTTAGAGAACATTTCAACATACAAACAGGAATAACAACATCACCACATTTAAACCAGTCACTTAATGTACCAACATTCTGTTTTCTCCCTCCATCAGAAGAAGAGGTCATACAAGCAATTAAATCTACAAAGTCAGGGGCTCCGTCAGATCCCTGTCCTCCAAAAATTATTCATCTCCATTCAGAGACTATTGGAGAGCAATTTAAGAAAGTCTTTACAGAAATTATTCAAGAAGGTACTTATCCTGAGGTATGGAAGTCATCCTCAATCAGAGCACTACTAAAGAAGGCAAATTTAGACCCAACAGCACCAAAGAGCTATAGGCCAATATCGAGGATCCCTTTTGGGGCCAAGGTGTTGGAAAGACTGATCAATGGACAGATTACGTCCTTCATTGCTCAGGGTGAACTTCTAGACCACTCTCAGTATGGTTTCAGGGAGGGTCATGGTACTGAGACGGCACTAGTAATGGCTGCTGAAGAGTTAAGAATAACTCTTGATGAGGGTAAGAAGGCCGCCTTGATTTTATTAGACCTATCGGCGGCCTTCGACACGGTCAACCACCAAATTTTGCTCAAAAGATTGGCCGATGTAGGATTTCAGGGGAGTGCCATTAAGGTCATGACTTCATTCCTGGAAAATAGGACGTTCAAGGTGGAGATGGATGGGTATACTTCTAAAGCCTTTAACCTGCCATGCGGAGTCCCCCAGGGCTCATCAATGAGCCCTACCCTTTTTAACATTTATGTAGCCCCTCTGGCAGAAATTATCAGAGAATGTGGGTTCTCGGTCATATCTTACGCGGACGACACACAAGTGGTGATCTCTGTGTCAGACAATGTCCAGGAGACGGCAGGACGCTTTAAAAACTGTATGTTACTGATTAACAGCTGGATGCAGAACAACTGCCTTAAATTGAACAGTGAGAAAACTGAAGTCTTGTTACTGGGTAACCACACACCCTTCTGGTCCCCAAGTTGGTGGCTGGATGAACTGGGTGACTGCCCACTACCAGTGTCAGAGGTAAGAAATTTAGGGGTCTTATTCGATCAAAGCCTGACCTTTAAATGTCAAATTAACAAACTTACATCCACATTTTGGGGAATTCTTAAAGTTATTAGAAAGGTCCGCCCATTTTTACCCATTGATTCGCTAAAAACAGTGGTAACAGCATTAGCCATGTCCAGGCTGGACTATGGAAATGCGTTATACATGGGTCTGCAGAAGCATCTTTTACTGAGACTCCAGCGAATGCAGAATGCAGCAGCCAGGTTGATCCTGGACATCCCAAACTTTGAACCAATAAAGCATCGTCTAAAGGAGCTCCATTGGCTGCCGGTGCATAAGAGAATCATTTTTAAATCACAGTGTCTGGCCTTTAAGGCACTGCAGGGGAAAGGTCCCCTCTTTCTTAGAACTCACCTTAAGAAATACGTACCAGCTAGAAATCTAAGATCAGGGCAATCCCACCTATTGGTAGTACCAAGGTACAAGCAGTTGCGTTGGAGGGGCAGGAGTTTCGTAGTGGGGACAGCTAAGATATGGAACTCCCCACTGTTACAGATTAAAACCAGCGACTCATTGATGAAATTTAGAGGCCAACTCAAGACCTGGCTATTTACAAACTAACCACTCATTCGTTAGGGCATTAGTTGGCATGTTGAGCCTTCCCAGACTAGGTTTAGCGCCAAGACGCCTGAGGGCATACGCCGCACTCTATAAAACGCAAAATCAAATCAAATCAAATCAAATCACTCCAGATTTATGGACCCACTCAGGGCCACACAAATTGGCTTTGTAAATCACATGTAAGGTTTGCGTAGCTCTGTGGGCGAGAGTGAAGTAAACCGGCCCATAAATAGGCCCCCGGGTTTTTATTGGTTTCCAAAATGGGTGGTAGTGTAAATTATTCTTAATCAACTGAAAAAAAGTTTAATATCTTAGCCCATGTAACAGAGGTAGTTTCTACCAGAGCAAGACTTATTGACAGAAGCGGTGGCCAAGAGAACGGCAGTGGCGTAGCTAGGCACGAGTTTTGGGGGAGGCTGTCTCGGGACGGCAATAGCAAGCCACCCCCCCCCCATACCCCTCCCCCCGCTCCTCAATCCATTTCCTGCGTGTGGCAAATAGAGAAAACTTGCCAGGACTTCACTTTTGCCGCTGCCGGGCCGCTGCGGGCGACAAATACAGGGACCGCCACGGGCGGCCAGAGGGCTAGCTAAGCCACTGGAGAAAGGCCTGCTAGATTGAGGAATGCATGTCAGAAATTATGCCATTATGAAACACTCATATTTTTTGCCGCAGACCACTGGGTTCGAGAAGAAAATATCTTGCAGGAGACCGATTGTAACAGAAAATGTGTCTAGAGACATTTTCTAAGCAAACCAGCCCGTTGCCTGTACCTGGTGTGATTTTTTTTAAACATTTTATCTGCCCACTTATTCAGTTTTCACTCAAAATAACCAAAGAGCATTTTGCATAGTCTTCGTGTAATTTTGCATAAAATTCTCCACATTTTGCTTGTTTTGTGAGAAAAAATATGCACATTTCCCCACCCTTAATAAGCAATACCATTTGTCTTCTGGTATTCCTTTCTTAGTGGAAAAACTAATAGCGCATTGTCCAAACGGAAAGTAAATCCTGAACACACGTTTTGAAATATAACCGTCCATTGCAGGATAAAAGAGTCACACCTTTTATTCTAAGAAATTTATCAAATGTACAGGTGTTTTCTGCAGAGTGCAGCATTGTACATAGTGTACACAGACTACGGGGCATATTATCAAGGGCCTTAATTCATGTGTTAGCGACCTTTTCCGGTTGCTAACGCATGAATTAATTATCGCCCTATTATCAATGCGTCGCTAACTCCGGTTAGCGACGCGTTTCATGCGTTATTCATCGCCCCCACGCTGGGGGCAATGAATAACGCTAATGAGATGCAGGGTGGGCGTTCCCACATCCAACCACATGTAAAATGTGGTTGGAGGTGGGATTGCCTTATTCACAAGGCAGGCCTTGGGAGAAGGAGACATGCGATAAACGCGTCTATCGCAGGTCTCCCAACGTCTGCTTTTAGTACGTTTTAGGCATTGCTAACATGAGGGGGTGGATCATACAGCTGAATCCACCCCCGATATTATCAAGGCACACATTAGCGCGTGAAAACAAGAGCGCGTGCAAACAGCGCTTGTTTTCACGCGCTAATGCGACCTAGCGACGATTTCACATCACCTGTTGGCTTTAGCGTTGAGAATACGCTGCTAACAGGCGATGTAAAATCGGCGATAGATTTTTCCACGTTATCAACGCTGTGCGATATTTTTTGTACAGCGTTGACAATATGCCCCTCCATTTTTCTATTATAATGTGTGCCTTTTGTATCGGGTATATTCCACCTAATGGCATTCTTGCATGTAAGACACAATCCTTAATTGCTTGTGAAAATCATTTTGCAGAGTATGTGGTCCTTGCACATTTTTCTTCATGGGAAACCTGTGTATCCAGTGTTGAGATCCCTCTTGTCTCAATAGTGTTGAAATGTCAGAATAACTATATAGTAATGCCCAAGGGTGCTCCGCATAATTTGCCTCTAATCGTAGGTATAACATACCACATATTTGTTTTTTGTCCTTTCCACATAATTTATTTCATTCTGCAACATAATGTTGTCCTCCACAAAGGCATAATTCTGGGTTGGGTGAAATTTAAATTATGCCAGCGTAACTCGTATAATTTTAGGAATTTTGCCGTGCTCTTTCCCGAAATCACGTTATCATCATGCTACTTTGCGTAATTAGGCGCCATATGTCAACCACATATTTTAGGGGCCATAGGTACCCGTCTACAGATCATATTTGAGGTGTTTTTCACCTCAGTCTGTTGTATTTTCTCCTGCGGTGGGTCGGAAGTGTTTTTTCCCCTTCGGATTATGTGGCATGCTTTTGCAGCTGAAGGCAGCAGTGGCCGACTCCCAAGCTGAAGCTGGGTGAAACATACAGGAAGCACACGGCACAAAGCTCCACAGCTTGCCTCAAACCCTCAACACAATGAGCTTTCTCATCCAATGGATGACCGGGGGTGTGAGGCTGGGCCTGCGCGCGCTCCTATCCGATGGCAGACATTCCGCTAAGGCAGAGTGGGATCAAGAGCTTATAGATCAGGCATGGTAATCTTTGACATTCTGCATTAAAACATTAGTTTTTTTTAACATCTCATTAAACCAGTTTAATGACGCCGAGCAGCAAAACCGTGGTGAATAAAATTAATTGGACACTCTCACACACACAGGGCAGATGGTTTGCTCAGTTCTTAACAGATCATTCATTTTCCTGAGAAATGTAGCAAACTGTTCAATGGCTCATTTAAAAAAAAATATATATGGAGAAAGGACGCGTACAATCTAGGGGGTGCAGAAAAACATATGTATAATGTGGAATAAGTCTGTAAACTTGAATAATACATCAACTCACGGTCATTTACAAAGGGCCCGGGGCCAGATGTAGGAAGCTTTTTTCTGCTCGCAAACCGCTTGCGACCAATTTCCTAATAGCGGCCCATTAATATTCAAGAGGCAGCAGCCGTGGCCCTTGGAGGGAGTTCCGGTGGGGCAGAAAGGCGGGGTGGGGGGGTGCTAAAAACCGGAATATGGATAATTGGAGGTAAGTAAAGAATTTAATTAATAAAACGAATTTCGTAGCGCGCCCTGCATCGCAAAATGCGATCATGCGCGCTCTACGAAATTCATTTTACTAATTAAATTGTTTACTTGCCTCCAAATATCCATATTCCGGTTTTTAGCAGCCCCCACCCTGCCCCGACCCACCTTTCTGCCTCACCGGAACTCCCTCCATGGGCCGCGGCTGAGAGGCAGGTCGCAAAGTGTAACCCATTGGAATCGTGACTTGCTGAGATCAGCAGACCACTATGTAAATGTAAATAAATGTAAGTGTACTTGTAAAGCGCACTGCGACTCCATGGAGTATCATGGCGCTGAAGACCGCTGGGGAACCCGTCCTGGTTTTCCCTCTGAAATGGTCCCTTTCTGGGTATACTCCAAGGTGAAACCAGGCATCCCCGGCGTCTGTGGGGGCCGTTGTAGAGATGAGGCAAGCTTAATGCCCAGAGTTGCCGAGTGTGTTCCCTGGTTAGAGTAGGCACCGAGGCGAGAATGATCAAGTCCATTTTGACCCTGGTCCACGACCCTGCCGCGTCGGGAATTGAACTCTAGTCCCGGGCCGTTTTCTGCTTACGGGTCTGCCGCCTCTAACCAGTGAGCCACACCACTCCACTATGTCTGTCTCTGCTTTTTAAATAAAGCAGTGTTTTATTTGTAAATGCAGCCCGTTATCCTTAAAGGAAAATGGAATGCCTTTAAAAAAGAAATATTTAAATTTTCCTTTTCAATTTTTAAGTGCAGGTAGTTGGCCGTGGGACCACTGCCTGCTTTCAAAAAATGTTTTCACCCATATTCACAAAGGGGAAGGCCTATCTTTGGGACCTCTTCCAGTTTGCGAATGGGTTACTGCCTCATCTACGGAGTCATTAAATTATGAATGCTTTGTGACCGCATTCCGATCGCAAAACATTCACACATGCCAGTGCGATTCTGTATTAAGTAAGGGTGCCCTAAACATGCCTCTTCCAAATACCAAATTTTAAAAGCACATGGATGCATCGTATTAGCAACACTACCTTAAATCCGTGTGCTTTCCCTGCGCTGGTGCATGATTGGCTGCCATGCGCCAGTGGAGGCACCCTTGCATCATGTTGCAAGAGTACCTGTGTTGCGGGGATGATTGTTTTTATGCAGGAAGGGACACCTTCCTGCACAAAAATATCATTGATGCCATTTTCCTCTTTCTATGCTGCAGCACAAATAGAAAGAGGAAAAAATGAGAAATAAAAGTATATCTCCTCGTTGCACTACTCATGAGCCCCCGCGTAGGATTCTGACGCATTCCCAGCTTTACAAAACTTTGTAAACCTGTGAATGGTCAGGCACCATGGATGTTTCATGGGAACACCCACAGTAGCACCCTGGAATGCCCATCAAAGCAGAGTAATGCGTATAAGGAGCCCATATTTACAAGGCCATGAAAAGTCACTGAGGATGATTTTAGGTGGTCTTGTAAATATGGGCACGAACACTGCCACCGGTGTGTCAAAGAAAGTGATGCATCAGCGGAGCAATGGCATTATAAATGAGGCTCATAGCTGGGGAAGAAAGAGGTGCAGAAAAAACATGCAAGGCCATGATGGAGCAAGGATTCGCACATGAAGCGACTTGCTTGTATTCATGAACCTCGAAAAACGTTAAAAGCACTAATCAACATGTTTGTTTTACTAAAATCGCATTTTACATAACCATTGGGTGTCCAAGAGAAGCTTGCTTATGTGTTTTACTAACCGTAATACGCTTGCATCTAAGATGGCTGCTGCTACGCGAGGGTTTCTACTGCGCATGCGTCTGTCATACTCACGTGACTTGACGTACTCTTTGATTTGGAGGGAATCTTTTCGCTTCTGCGCACTAGTATTAATATGGCTGCTCTATGTCTTCACATGCAAGAAGCTTGCACTGCTGCTTTTGCCAAGCTGTTCGTTCTGCTTAATCCTAATGCTATAGTTAAATATAAAATAATGGGTATAGAGTAGAGATACATGGTATACAGTGTATTCATTTATTCTGTGTTCTAAAACTGTTTCTTTTCCATTTCATGTTACACACGGAAAACTGGCCTAATTTATAATGCTGTACTCCATCTTTGTTGAAAGTGCGACTGTGCGAAAGTCTCAAGTCTCTGGAACAGTGACCTTTGGACTGCAACCAAGGAGCTGACTGACTAGAAGATGCTCCTGAGAACATGAACTATTGGACTCAAATTTTTACAATGTTATAACAATGTATTTGCCAATAGAACAACCATTGTTGGGTGGAATAAAGATGTCATGTGAAAATAAATTGATGGGCGGGAACATAAAATTAATATTCAACACTGAGGTATCAACATTTGGTGTGGTGTGATGACCTCTCCTCATTCTTTGTCCAATCAAATTTGGGGATCCTTACACTTGCAACATTGGGGGGTGGTACACTGACCTGAAAAATAGTAAAACTAGCGTAGGTTTAGCTAGAGAAATTGTCCGACTTGTCCGAATAGCTGACCTGTCACTGACCCAAGGCACTCAATAGGTGATCGGGAGCAGAGGTGCTGTTAGCTGCAGAGAGGGAGTAGCGCAGGCGTTGCAACTTAACTGCGGGTGCAAGTCTTTACCTTTGGTGGTCCTGTCTTGATCCAATTTGGCTTTACCTGTCCTGATTCTGATCCGCACCTGCAAGCCTACTGGTGACTGCAACTTTTGGGTTTTGTCTTTTAATCTGACCTATGGCCAGGGTTAGTTCTTCACACCATTCCTAGGTAAATATAAATGTATGTGGGTTCATCACTAATTTGTTTCCTTCTCTTCCCCTCCCTAAATGTTACATATTTCTTTACCCTTCTTATTGCTAAAGTTGATATGTTCCTTTTTCCCCCTCCCTTTTGTTAAATGCTTAAACATTTTGATTGTATTTTATGTTCCTTTTTCTACCCTCCCTATTGCTAAATGATCTAAATCAGTTTAATACGTCTTTTGCATAGTTATATTTTGATTCTGATCTTCATTATTGAGAGTCTATTTGTGTTTAATCTTTGGATCATGACCATTTAAGAAATTTAGATAAAGAGTTTAAATCTTTCCTGAGTCTGTGGTTATTATATGAGTGCAAATGTTATTATTCCTATTTTGCTAACACCCTGATCCAGTAGGTTTACAGGTACCAGCGACAAGGATTGGTAAGTCAATGGTATAGGACCTAGTAGGTAAAAATAACTGAGGGTAGAGCGAAGGTTACCTGATTAAATTATGTGTTATTGATAATGGGCCCAGGTGAGAATGGTAAATTCATAGTCTGGTGACCTGTGCGCTCTATCAGCCATATTGGCCATATCCTGAGTAGGGCTCGGAAAAATGTATGTCACGCAAGCGTATTCTTGCCTAATTTCATGTTACGCTTCCTACATGAAATTACAGAAATTAGGCTATTTTGCCATGTCGCAAAATTACACACCGTTTACAGCAAAAACGTGAACACACAGGAATGAAGTGATTGACTAGAACCTGAGATGTTGTTGTTTGCAGGGCTTGCGTTTTCTGCACTATTTTTAGTGTAAAATATGTCCTTGTGTCCAAAATGTACATGAACCTGCATTTCACTCTAAATATTGCTTCAAATGCTGCTGTCAAATTTTGCATGATTTTCCTAAAATTGCACATAATTGTGCAAATGCTGATTACTTGATTTTCACACACCCGTAATCATGGTGCGCTATGCTTGCTCAGAACAAGCCTAGGTAATGTTTTTAGAGAAGTGGGCAAGTCCCTGGAAGCTCGAGCCTGAAGCCTTGCTCTGGCACTGGATCTGGCTCAGCTCGTGGTTCTTTTGGAACCTCGAGCCTATAATGAGCCAAGCTTTCATGATGGCCAAGCTCACTCTAACCTCATTCTCAAAGAGATAAAAACAAAGCATTAATATTTGAGGTAAAAAGGAAACAAATAGATACCCAGTAGTGGCTGATTTGTACAAAGTAAAACCATAAACCTGCATTAATCGCAGCATCCCCACTTTGTGTGCTCTTATGCCAGTGGCGTAGCAAGGTCAGGTGGTACCCGGTGCGGAAAATTTCTTGTCACCCTGGCTTGACAAAATAGCAAAAATATGTGTTTAAAACACATATTTTTGCCATTTTGTCACCCCCTCAGTGATGACACCCAGGGCGGCCTGCACCCACTGCACCCCCCTTCCTATCCCACTGTCTTAGGCAAATATTTTATTTTACAGATCCAACTTTTTCTTCACAATCACATATTAAAGCACTTTCAAACACGCGGGTTCTGAATATCAGCTGTACTGAAACAGATTGTGTTTGATTTAACACCTTCGCTGCGGCGGCTATTCCGCCGCAGCGCTAAGGGGGCGGGGGGCCGCGCGGCGCTCCCATGTTGGTGACGGAACCGCTCCGTCACCAGCCTCGGTTGAGCTGTGCTCCTGACGGAGCGTTCCGTCATGGCCCCGCCCGCTCAATAGAACGAGCCGCGCAGGCGCGAAATCAGCGCCGCGCAGGCGAGTCGGGCGGGCCATGACGGAACCGCTCCGTCATCAGCACAGCACCACCGCGGCTGATGACGGAGCGGGTTCGTCATCAGCACGGAAAAGGTTAATAGACTATATTGTTGCTCTATCTAGAAGAATCTGGGCCACATACATGTTTCTTTTGCAAGAGTCTGGCTTCATAGTTCACTAATGGCACTGTCACCAGCGTCTTGGGGAGGGGACACAATTCTTCTAAGTTCATGTTTAACGCCTTCGCCGTGGGACTAATTCTCCCGCGGCGCTGGGCGGAGGGGGGCTGTGTGCAGCGCCATGGTGCTTGTGACGAGCTCGGCTCGTCACGCTGCATGGTGGCGCTGTGCTCATGACCACCCCCGTTTCCACAGAACGTTTAGCACAGCAGGGGAATTATCCCCGCGTGTGAGCGCCGTGGCAGGCATGACGAGCTCAGCTCGTCATGAGCACAGCGCCACCGTGCCTCATGACGAGCATGCAAGGTTAAAAACTATCAGTTTTGATAAGCACTTCCCAGCGCAGAGTTACAATTGATATATTAATGTCAAAATTTCTAAAGTTGAACGAAATACACTGAATTGTTATCTTACTTCCTCATATTTAATGTGATGTTTGTTGCATGATTTATATGGAAAACATTTTCAGGGCGCTCAGCTCTACAAATGTAGCCAAACCCTTGCCTCAGTTGTGGCTCAGCTCTCCCTGTTAATTTGTTTGCCCTCCCACCTCTAATTTTTATGAACCTGTAGTGTGTCAAAAGAATTTGTCGAACCCAATTTTGTCTCAGATTTAGAGCTTAATTTTCAGACAGTCCAACCCAGAAACAGTTAACAGGGTTTGACTCTTTCTGTTTGTTAGCTATGCTGTCTAACATAATGCCCTAACTCGGTTAAACATTGGAGTAAATAAATTTACTTTACACACTGCCCATGCATTAACATTGTGCCTCGCTGTCATTGAGCCAGCGAATCATTTCGTTATCTGGCTTCGTGGCTGTATCGTGTACATGTGAGCTTGCACAGGGATCAGCTGTATGCCTGTTTTATGTTTTCGAACTCTCTAAAACACATGCATTTAACTCAGTATTTCTCAAGTTTGTGCATGAGCTGCACACAGAAAATCTCTTAAACAGAGCGAGGCAACCATTGCTGGGTGTGCTGTCTGCAGCTCAGTCACCAACTTAGAGGTAAATCCCAATCATGCTGACCTTCCAAAAAGACTGTCAGAAAATGCATCATTGGGCAGATCCCCCTCTGTGGACATACATCAGTCAGTGCTTAATTTGTAAAATAAATAAGTGCCACAGCACTAGCCAGAAGGCCACTCAGCTTGCACCACTCATTTTCCCAGCCACCACTGCCAGTGCAACTACTATCATACTCTTACAAGTGTAACAATTCAGACTATTCCAGCTGCCCAAAAGCAATAAGAATGGCGTGGGTGGCAGGTATTAGGACCTGATTACGATGTTGGTCGGACCTCCACCGACACGCCATTGGTGGTGGTTCGACCAACCTACAGCCCTTCAGTCTTACCACCGCATGATGATGGTGATGGTAGGACCCTATTCAGTCAGAGTCCATACTGCTGCCTCTGCCAGGATCTCAGATCCCAACGGGGTGGCGGTGGGAGTCGTGTGGCCCTAAATGGCGGCAGTGCCAGATCAGGCACCCCTGTTGGGATTTGGATAGCCCTTTCCGACAGACTGTTCATGGTGGGAACACCCCCATGTACAGGCTGTCAAAAAGGGATATTTGGGGCCCAAAACAGTGCTCTCATCCCTTGTCGGCCACTACAAAGTGGCTCAGGGGGCAGTTGAAGTACCCCCACTCACCTCCATGCACAGAGTTTCTTGCACCACATGGTGCATGGCACATGGTCCATGGACGTGCAAGAAGTGCTCCATTTCATGCAGTTTGTGCTGAGGCCCCTTTTCTCCACAGCAGCACAAGCCACCATGAAAAAGGAGTACTTTGCAAAATCCAGCACGGAGGTGACATCGTATAATGGCAGTTGAACCTCAGCCTTCTTTTCGGGCGGTCTTCTGACTGCGTGTTAGCGGGTGGCTGTACAAATGCTCGACATCAGAGTCGGCCCCTAAGTAATTTTTTATGTATATGGCATTTTTAAACAACTGTTGTTGCGCTCATCTCAAAATTAGAAAAACAGTGCCACCATGTGGCACCCTGTCATAAGTGCCGGTGCCAAGCACCTGAGACCATCGGCTCAACTTAAACCCTGGACACCTCACATAACCTGGACATATGCCACAAGAAATATGCTCTCAGACATTATTTGAGGCTCCTTGTACCACACAAAACAACACTCAGTGCTGTCAAAGCTCTGTCCCTCTGAGGGTAGCTATCATTAGCGCAGTAAGTGCAATAGCAGAGGCTGACCCGGAAGATGATGAGCCTAGTGCAGCTCAGTAGTAGCTGTAACCTATTGCCCTAAGCAAGGGTGGCACAATGGGGTTCCATTTTCTTTTTTGTGAGATGGCTCCTGCAGCCTTTTGTCAACCACTACTCATATGCCGGCATGTCCCTGAGAACACACAAGACAAAAGCTCTTGTCACTTTTGCTCTGTGACACTTGTCCTAGGCCAAGGCTCACGATCAAAGGTATTTATTCATTCGTCTGGAAGTGGAGGCAATGAAAGACACATATGGAATGGCTATTAGGAGGAGCTGTCAAGC
The DNA here is from genome assembly GCF_964261635.1 of Lissotriton helveticus. Classification (NCBI taxonomy): domain Eukaryota; kingdom Metazoa; phylum Chordata; class Amphibia; order Caudata; family Salamandridae; genus Lissotriton; species Lissotriton helveticus. The sequence continues at coordinate 704,596,717 of NC_136068.1, read as the reverse complement.
CACTTGACCCTCAATCAAAGTAAGTCAGCCACTCAGATAACCCTGCTCTCTCTGGATTTCCCCTTCTGGTATGTGACTTGCTCCCCTATTCTCAGTCCTCTTATTTATTGCATCTGACTAGATAATCATGGGTTTCTAATCTATGAACCATTGAAGCTGGAGTGGAGCGTCATTGCCGCCTACTGACCAGTCAGTGTATTCACTGTTCTAAGTGCAAGAGGGGCTGTGCAGACTTTAACCTTGTCGCACGAGGTCACTGTACGTCAGCCTCATAAAAAATGGTGAAGGGCTGCAAGGTGGAAAAAAAACACCACACTAGGCTTTTGTGGATCAGTCCACAATGAAATAATGTGTCACGCATTTTTTGATTTATTATGCGTCTTGAATGTTTCTCTCTTTTTTGCCATTTTAATCAGCTAGCACTTCTTGGAAGTGACCCTGACAAACAAGCAAACAAAGCGGACATTACCAACCAATTCTCGGCAAGGAAACTGTTTGCATATGCAATATAATAAAACAGCCGTTCATTGAAATGCGCTTTTTCTTTATTTTGGCTAAAAGGTCTGTATCTAAGATGCAGCAAACCAGTAAGTGACGGTGTGCTTGGAGGCCTTTTGTTAAGGCCCTACCGGAGTCTTCGCGTCAAGAGAAGCTCTGATATCCTCAGTTCACGGAGTACTGCAGAATACACAAAGTCAGGTATTTACATGGGATGAAAAAACTGGGGGGGGGTATCCAGGGGATCTCGTGTGGCCGATGTAATTAAGGGCGTGGCTTAAAAATACATAAGCTACAAATATGTGCTTAGCATAGTGTGACGCCAGACTGGGTTTTTGCTGCTTCTGTCATTGCATCCAGGTATATAATACAACAAGTAACAGTACACCTACAATAAGCCAGAGCTATAGGCTGTCATAAGTTAGTTGCATATGATAAATAAGCACCAACTAAGGCTTCGTTGTATATAACACTAAAAATGCTTCAGTACTTGCATGATGACAGCATGAAAGAAAATTCATCAAAGGCAGCGAAGGGTGGTACTGTTGCAGAGTTAAGATCTTTTCTTTCCCCTGAGGGTGAAGGCGAAAAATGTAGAACCCAATAGCGACCCGTCTCAGCACCTGCTTTTTAGAACTGCCGGTAAAGAGCACCGGCAGGACCTGGCCTACCTAAAGCGCTGCAAAAGCAATCAGAGGAGCTAATACAAGCCTCGTGATAAGAGCCAAACCGACTTGGGGCCATATTATCAAGAACGGAGATAACATTATCGCCGCTTTAGAGATAGGAAACTGCTACTAAAGCGGCAATATGGGGCTTGATAATATGTCCTTGTGAATTCCCATAGAAGTCCAGGTTCTGGTGTGAACATGGGCCTCTATGGGAATTCACAAGGGCATAATATAAATCCCCTTTTTGCCGCTTTAGCGGCATTTTGCTGCCGCTAAAGCGGCGAGAACGTTGTCGCCGTTCTTGATAATGTGGCCCTTGTTTCTTCCAGCTGCGGTCGGTAGTGGGAGTACCTGCCTGGCGGTGACGTGGGGAGGGGCAGGGTGGGGGGTAGTAAACTATGGATTATTATTTTATTTTATTTATTTAGTAGTTTGTAGAGCGCGCAGCTACCTCCAACGGAGGTGTCCCGGCGCTGAAGACAATATCTCGTGAAGTTCGGAGGTGTTTCAGGAGAAGGAGAGTGGGTTAGATCAGGGAGAAGAGCCAGGTCTTAAGTTTTTTCCGAAACAAAGGCTCAGAAGTCAGAAATCTCAGTTCTGTTGGGAGGTGATTCCACAGTCTGGAAGTGGCTACTGCAAAGGCCCTTCCTCCCGTTCGTGCAAGACGAAAACGGGGGCAGAACATAAGGCGGAGATGGTTAGATCTGAGATTTCGGGGTGCATGTGAAATCTTCAGTCTGTGTCTCAGGTAGGCGGGGCCTCGACCATTAAGAGCTCTAAAAGCAAGGGTCAGGGATTTAAACTGAATACGTAGTCTCACTGGGAGCCAGTGGAGTGTGATCAGATGGGGTGAGATGGAATGACGGTAGGGGATATTACAGATCAACCTGGCCGCTGAATTCTGTACTGTCTGTAGTTGATTTATGAGATACACCGCGGCTCCAACGTACAGACTATTTGCGTAGTCCAAATGAGCAGTTATGAGGGCGTGGACTACTGTCTTGCGTGAGTCTAATGGCAGGAAAGGGATGATTTTTTTAATCATACGGAGCTTTCCAAAACAAGACGCTGAGACTTTGTTAATTTGAGTCTTGCAGGAGAGGGTAGTATCAAATTGAAAGCCCAGACTGCGGGCGGCTTGGACTGGTACCGGGGGAGGCTCTAATTCGGCCGGACACCAGAGGCTGGAAGAGATGGGGGATTTCTGGTTAAAAAATAGGACTTCCGTCTTGTCTGCATTAAGTTTTAAATCATTAGAGGACATCCAGGCGGCAATATTCACCATGCAGTGGCGAAAGTTGTGTAAGGAGCTTTCAGAGTGATCTTTGAAGGAGAACACCAGCTGAGTGTCGTCAGCGTAAAAGATCACTCTGCCGCCCCATGATTCCACCAATTTTGCCAGAGGCTTCAGGTAAACATTGAACAGGAGCGGGCTAAGGGCAGAACCTTGAGGGACCCCCAGGTCAATGGTTTCTTAGTGGAAAAGAAGGAGCCCAGCATCACTTGTTGGAATCTGTCCGTGAGGAATGATTTGACCCAGGCGAGAGAGGTTCCGCCAACTCCCACCTCTTGCAAGCATGTGAGTAGTGTGTCGTGGGAGATGGTGTCGAATGCTGCAGATAGGTCGAGGAGGACCAGCATGGCCTCCTCTCCCCTATCCGTGCACTCACGAATCGACTCCCACACTTCAAGTAGGGCTGACTCGGTACTGAAGTCCGGTCTAAACCCTGACTGAGAATCATGGAACAGGGAATTTGACTCCAAATAATTGGACAGCTGTTCATGTACCACCTTCTCAAGCACTTTGGCAGGCTTAGGTAGGAGTGAGATCGGTGGTAGTTGCTTAGACATGATGGGTCGACGCCAGTTTTTTTTTGGATGGGGATTAACATTGCGTGTTTCCAAACAGAAGGGACAACACCTGAATATAGGGAAGAGTTCCAGATTTCGAGCAGGGGGTTGATGACTAGCGGGGCAATCTCATTCAGGATCAGAGCCGGGGCTGGATCTAATGGTGAGCCTGATTTACATTTTAAAAATAGATTCAGGGCATACTCCTTGGTGAGTGGTTTAAAAGTTGTGAATGCTTTAGTGCAGGAGGTATCAGGATCTAAGGTGATTTCTGTACAATTCTGAAGGATTGTTGCCATAATATTGGTATTTTTTTCCGTAAAAAAGTCTGATAAATCTTCACTAAGTGCTTGTGAGGGGGTGACGGCGACGGACAGAGCAGTAGGATTAGAAAACTCTTTAACAATGTTAAAGAGGGTTTTTGTGGAGTTTTTTGCGTTAGAAATAGCTTCTGCAAAGTATGCACTCATGGTGTTACGTTTGAGTTTGTGAAACTCTTTAAGGGCCTGTCTGTAAAGGGACTTGGTTACAGAGTCATAGGTCCTGCGCCATTGGCGCTCCAGCTTTTTACATCTGCTTCTGTTTTCCCTTAATTCCAGGGTAAACCAAGGAGCTGACGGTTTTGATCTGCGGGAGGTAAGGGTCTGTAAGGGCGCTACTATCTCAATGGCGGTCAAGAGATCTTTATTAAATGTAAGGACCGCTCCATTGAGATCGTCAGGGAGTGAGTCTACGCTATTATTGTATGATTGCTCTAGGGCAGTACAAGAGATCTTGTGCCATTTTCTGCCTTGAGCTCTGATGGCAGATTCCTTCTTAAGAGATTGGGATAGTGACACCTCGAATGGAATCAGGAAATGGTCAGACCATGTCAGAGGTGTGGAAGGAAGGATTTTCAACTTTGTGCAGTTGGAAAAGATTAGATCAAGGGTGTGTCCCGCAACATGTGTGGGGCCCCTTACCCCTTGTGTCAGATTCATACTTTGCATTGAGTCTAGAAGATGGATGGCGCGACTGCAGCCACTTACATCTACATGATGGTTAAAGTCTCCCAATACCGTGAAGTGAGGATGTTTAAGAGACAAATCTGCGGTAACTGCTAATAATTCAAAAATGGCAGGTTGTGGGGTATTAGGGGGGCTGTAAACCAGAATCTCTGAAAAGATGGCTGTGGAGGTGTCTGAGACGGAGAAATATAGTGCCTCTATGGGCCCTATATTCGTGATTTTTCTCGACGTGATCGTCAGGTGAGTCTGTAAGACTACCGCGATTCCGCCTCCCGTCTTGGAGCCTTCGCGGCTTATACCTGTAAGACGGTATCCCGAGGGTAAGGCAAGGGACATGTCCGGGTTGGAGGAGGCTTTAATCCATGTCTCAGTCAGGAACAATAAGTCCCAGGACATGGACGACAGCAGCAGCCAGATGTTAATAGCGTGGCATGGTAGTGAGCGACAATTCAACAATCCCATAGAATATGTTTTTATGGGTGTGGGATGACTGACTGAAGAGTCATGGGGGCAATTTGTTTGAGGGCAGAAAGTGAAAGGCAGCTATGACATTTAAACAGGAGAGGGTTAGTCAGGGAGAGGTTGCACAGTGTAGAGGAAGTGCAAGTTGTCTTTCCTAGATCTACAAGCTGTGATCTAGTCCAGGCCTGCCTCTGTGCGAGAAGGGGACCGGTAGCATGGCTGGCCCTAGGCCCGGAGCTGGCGCGGACGGGCGCACGCGGGCTTGCCTTAGGCGCGCCCGCTGCGCTCGTCCGCTGCGCGTCCGGAAGATGCACATGATTTGTAAGATATGGAAGACGGCAAGTGGGGGCGTGGCCTCACAAAAGGGGCGTGGTCTGAAGGTGCGCCGGTAATGGCGGCAATGGTGTTTGTTTATGCTCCCGCGGCAGCGCTAAGATCCGCTGCGCGGGCTTGTCAGGAGCGTGTTTGAGCCCCGATTCAATGTCAGGAATGGAGGTCAGGTAAGTTCAGTTAAAAACACAACACAAACAGTGACCCTCAAAGTGGAGAGAGGGGGGGCAGGGTGGGGGGGTAGTAAACTATGGATTACGGAGGTTTACAGGTAAGTAAATATATAAATAAATAAAACGAATTTCGTTGCATGCTCTGCATCCTCAAATACGATGCAGTGCGCGCAATAAAATTGTTTTCATTTATTTATATGTTTACTTACCTGTAAACCTCCGTAATCCATAGTTTACTACCCCCCCACCCTGCCCCCCCCTCTCCCCACGTCACCGCCCGGCAGGTACTCCCACTACCGACCGTGGATGGTTTCTTAAAAAACACGAGTTTAGATTTTGTTTCTTGGAATTGCTTTTTTAGAAAGATTTACCTTTAAGATCTCCTCAGCAGCCTCAAGCTGCAAGAAATGACATTCACAACTTGAATCATGGAACATGAGTGGTCAGGTGCAAGTTACTGATGGGGTCAATGTCAAATTAATTGTTGTTATTATTTATAAAACACATGCAGCTTCAAATTGTCTTCATGGCGCTAGAGCAAAAATAACAAGCATTGTCAAATCAATTAGGTCCGGCCTTGAGACCTACTAGAAGTGCCATTTCTGGGGGATGCTGTGTGGCATGGCTAAAGAAGTTTTAAAAAAAGCCTTTGAAGTGGGCAGGCATGCATGCCCTTACAAAATGATGCAGGCTCTTTTTTCTGTTTAGTTACAGATCCGAGTTTGATCGGTAACTAAAAGGAAAACAAGCACTGCTTTCGCCAATGTGATGATTAAATAGCTGTTTTTTTCAATCATCATCAGGGAGAAGGAAAGAGCTCCCTGAAAAATAACAAGGGAGTGGAGAGGATGTGGTGCAGAACCAGAGCTGCTGATTCCAGAGCTGGGGATCCTGCATCGCGTTTGGGCGGTGCAACATCCTGTGATTCTTTGCAAATCTCTTAATCTCTCCAGGGTGATACATTGCAATATAATATGCTGCAAGAGTGAAAAGCAAAACTTTATGAAAATATAGTTCCACCAAAGCGGATGGTAACAGTATTTCGGCTACGGGAAACTGATAAAAGAAGCAGACGAGGAACAAGCATTGGTAAATGCAGGAAAATATGCCACAGCCGTTAGAAATGGAGGAAAAGTAAATAGCACGCACAGGAACCAATCAGAAGCCTGGAAAATGAGGAAGCAGGATGTAAGTCCCTTTTAAGTTTTATTAAAACAATAGTTTCTCAAGCACAGCGCAAGCGCCATGCAGGGAAAACCTAAAAATCTGCGAACGTTTTTAAAAAAAAAAATATGCGAGTGGGAGAAGCAACGTGAGGAAGCAACAGAGGGACAGAAGTAAAGGGAAAGAAGCAACAATGCAGGTTTCGGTGAAAAAAGCAAAACGGAGGGCACATGTGGTGGGAGGAGGAGCAAAGGGCAAGAAAGCTGCGGTGAGTGGACTTGGAGAAGCATACAGGCAAGCAGTCAATGTGGGGAGTACAGGGGTGGAGTGTAGAAGCAATGAGCAAGAGAGCAGAGGGCACAAGACAGGGGAAGAAACAGGGAGGGCTGGAGTGGGGAGCAGCAACGGGCCAGACAGCAACGTGGAGACAGCAGGGAAAAAGCACACTGGTGAGAAAGGAATGGAGGAAGTATGTTATGTTATGTTATGAGGGTGAGGGCAACATGGAGGGTGGACAGTATCAGAAGCACAGCAGAGGGCATCACAGAGTGCAGGGGAGAGAAGTACACAAGGGAGACAGCTGGAAAAAACATGCACTCTCATGGAGTACTTACCTGAAAAGAAAAAGTAGTGCTTAAGAAGCAAGTTGTGATAGCATAGAAGCCAGACAATCAAAAGTGATGTTAAAGAGGCAATCTCCATGTGATGGACGAACACAAGATTGACAAGCTGTAACACAAATAAATATGAGGCAAATGCGAGTGACAGGCAAGCCAACCAATGGTAAGCAAGGGGTGGGGTCAAAGCTACTGTATGATGTTGGTACATCCATAATATGTCTCGCAACAGATATCGCATTTGCTGTCTAGTAGGTAACATCTAAAACTGAGAAAGAAAGGCTTGAATCAAATTCAGTGTATGATGGCCAACAAAAAGCACACCAGACCAATCATTAATGCTTTCCTAAAATCCGAGTAGATCTGACTCTGTCTCAATTTCAGTGACAATTTGATCTGTAAGGAAGTGGATTATTACTTGCAAAAGATGTGAGTGCTTCACAACTAATAAGTCTGCACCCTTCCCTTACTGGGAACCAAGCACCCTTTTGTAGCTCTTAACTCTCTCAGGGTAGCGAGGGAGATCAGCCCAGGGCCTACTAAGGAATGGTGGCTAGCCTAGCAATTCCAGTTCACGGTATGAAACAAAAAACACTCAATAAAACATTGTTGAGTCAGTGCTTTTTTCTTATAAAAAGGAAAAACACTTTAATACGTACACACTAAAAAATAATATGCATTAATTACAAATATATATAATCAGGTAGATGGGAATGCTTTTGGTGGCACCCTCAGTATAGAATGGTTTATACCCTAAACAAGCCCTAAGCTCAGTATCAGAATGCCCCCATCTATACTAAGTAAAATATCACACTATAACAGAATATCAATATGAATAAGGGAAATCTACAGGCTTTGCTAGGTTATCACTATAATAATAAAAGCAGAAAACATGTTATAATTCAGCAGTGCAACATCACTGACATCAATGAGAATAGTAACAACATTCAAAACTGTTCATTATAATACAAAATCTTGCATTCCCAACCACCAACATCACTAATAAAACTTTGTGTCTCAGAGTCTAATTTCTACTTTAACCAGTCTGGCCTCGCAGCTTTAAAACTCACACACATATATCCTCCGATAACCCATATACAAGCTCCAGGAGTGCTTGAATAAATGAAGCAATCCTCCCAGGGTCACAATTTGAGTGCCCCAGGAGACTTAGGGTGACATTTAATGGCAACATTCGAGGGGCTGATATTCTTCTGACAGCCCCCAGACACTCAATAAAAACAAAGGTGGGCCCTTGCCCACTCCTGGGGCACCACAAAAAGGCCCATAAGTAACTATTTGAGACCTTGCAATGACTTATGGGATGTTCCTCACAGAGGACTTAGAGGCATATTAGCAAGAACCTCGTTAAAATTATCGCAGTTTTAGCGGCAGGAAACTGCAGCTAAAACGGCGATAATGGGCTTGTTAATATGCGGTATAGAATTCCAATAGAAGCCCAGGTTATATGTGCAGGACATCTAACCTGGGCTTCTATTGGAATTCTTTAACGCATATTAGCAAGCCCATTATCGCCATTTTAGCGGCAGTTTCTTGCCACTAAAACTGTGATAATTTTAACGAGGTACTTGCTAATATGCTCATTAATTATTAGATGTGTGGCTCCGCCACTCGGAAAATGCTTTTAATTTCCTTGCCTTTTTTGACAAAAGGGCCTTGGATGAATAAAAAAAGATTGCTCCAACTGCCATGGGCTTAACCCTCTTCTGGAGAATCTTAGAAAATATGGTTATATGCTTTTTTTCCTCCCTGGTTACACTGGGGATTGTGTTTTAAGCGGAATTTTCGGCAGCCCCATAGAGCTGATCTTTTTCATTTGTCTGTCCTTGTGCTTCTCTGGGCAAGTTCTATTCACCAGAAGCATTTTGAAATGTATCCTACTATCTAAAGGTTGCTTTTTTGGGAGCTTGATGTTTCAGTTCCCTGACCAGACCTGTCCTCTGACTGGTTACCTGATGCTTTATCCCGCTATGGGGGCGTCTCACTCAGCCAAGCCACAGCCAACAAGTAGAACCCTCTCTCTGCTTTATTCTCCAGGTTCCACAGCTCCGGGGTACTTGCACGGCACATGTGGAACAGTCCATATAAGTACTATGCAAACCCACCAGGGCCCCCAGCTGGTCCATTCCACCAACTGTTCCTCAGGAGGTTTAATAGGGCCAGAATTGCAGGCCCTAGAGAGACTCATCCCAGTCATGGGTGCCAGCTGGAGTTGAAGTCTATACAGAGCGCTGAAACTTTTCAGACACTCAACCCCAGTCACTATTAGATCTGGGTTTAATCGGTCATCGTTCTTAAGCTCACTTCGCCACCCCAGTTCAGACCCAGCCATATGCAAATCAGTCTTGACCCTGTTTCTCATGGGACCAATCCAGTCTGAACTGCCAAGTCAGGTCTTCCCTGGACCGGAAACAAGCGTCCTGGGACATGTTTCAGGGTAATACCCCATATCAGCCACTCTGTCCATCGTCTCCTTGTGTTTGCTCTGTTCGCCCAAGTTGGCAGGGTATTCCCTGACATGGGTCTCTTGCTCACTATGCCACTGGATTCAAGCTAGCGTGGCTGATGAGTGGTGTTATCCCAAAACTGGGCCCAGGATGCTTGTTTCTAGTCCAGGGAAGACCTGGTTTGGCAGCTCGGGATGGACTGGTCCCATGAGGAACAGGGTCAAGACAGATTTGCTTTTGGCTGGGTCTGAACTGGGGTGGTGAAGTGAGCTAAAGAACAATGATGGATGCAACTCAGATCTGTGACTGGGTGTGAGTGTCTGAAAAGTTTCAACGTTCTGTCCATCATCTCCTTGTGTTTGCTTTGTTTGCCTCAAGTTGGCAGGGTATGCCCAGACGTGGGTCCCTTGCTCACTGTGTCAATGGATTCAAACTAGCTTGGCCGATGAGGGGTTTTACCTCAAAACCAGTCCCAGGGTGCCTGTTTCCAGTCCAGAGAAGACCTGGTTTGGCAGTTCGGGCTGGACTGTTCCCATGAGGAACAGGGACAAGACTGATTTGCATATGGCTGGGTCTGAACTGGGGTGGGGAAGTGATCTAAAGAATGATGATAGATTGAATCTAGATCTGTGACTGGGGTGAGTGTCTGAAAAATTTCAGTGCTCCGTCCATCATCTCCTTGTGTTTACTTTGTTTGTTTTAAGTTGGTAGGGTATGCCTAGCCGTGGGTCCTTTGCTCACTTTGCCAAGGGATTTAAGCTAGCCTGGTTGATGAGGGGTGTTACCCCAAAACCGGTCCCAGGATGCTTGTTTCTGGTCCAGGGAGGTCTTGGCTTGGTAGTTCGGGCTGGACTGTTCCCATGAGGAACAGGGTCAAGACTGATATGAATATGACTGGGTCTGAACTGGGGTTGCGAAGTGAGCTAAAGGACGAATATGGATTCAATCCAGATCTGTTACTTGGGTGAGTGTCTGAAAGGTTTTAGTGCTCCGTCCATCATCTCCTTGTGTTTGCTTTGTTTCCCCTAAGTTGGCAGGGTATGCCTAGACGTGGGTCCCTCACTCACTTTGCCCCTGTATTGAAGCTAACCTGGCTGATGATGGATGTTATCCCGAAGCTGGTCCAAGGATGCTTGTTTCCGGTCCAGGGAAGACCTGGCTTGGCAGCTCGGGCTGGACTGTTCCCATGAGGAACAGGATCAAGACTGATTTGCATATGGCTGGGTCTGAACTAGGGTGGTGAAGTTAGCTAAAGAACGATGTTGGATGATGGATGGACTGAGGGTGAGTGTATGAAAAGTTTCAGTGCTCGGTCCATCCTCTCCTTGGGTTTGCATTGATAATAGTAAAACACATATAGGCTGATGTTGCATGGGGCTATGACGAGTAACAAATAAACAAATTTAGACACCCTAAAAAAAAATAAGGTAACTATATGTATAAGAAAGTAGAGTTTTCGAATTCTACCAGAAGACTATACCAGAAGACTATAACAGAGTATGAGGCCCAAAGCTCAAGAGGAAATGTATTCCATTCTTTGTCCACTGTAATTTTGAAAGCTCTGTCACTAAAGGAAACTGTTTTGGTCCTTGTAATAATCGGTAGCCATTGGATGCATGAGCATAATACACATAGATAGATATGTAATTAAAATATAGATGCTGAAAAGAGGAGTGAAGAGTTGTTGATCCCACTTTGTACTACAATCAGGGCCATGAAAATCACTGTTTATTTAACTAGAATTCAGAATAGAGCTCAAAGAATGGTCCCTAAATCTTGAGACATTTAATAGGTGAGAGTGGTATTTTGCATTAGTGGGAATGATCTGATTAGTTTTCAGGCAATTTGAAGTAGATGTGATTTCTGTAGCTTAGAAGGGACTGCATCAAAACAATGTTTATATTGGAATGTGATGTTCAGAGGCAATATACTTAAGAATTGTCCTTTGCCAGAAGATAGAGCTAGCCCCCTTGGATATGTAATGCTAGAGGGAAAAGTTTGAATTCAAATTATACCTAAGCTGTAAACTCATTTTGATGGGTATGGGAGGGCCCATGATGTCTTGCCAACAGCAGGAGTTCACATTTCCTACAAAATGTCTTGGTATAAATAGCTCAGTTTTGGATGAACTGAATGTAAGAACATTTAAAGCCATGCTATGTCATCAACAAAAATGTCCTAGAAAGGGGAAGTGGAAAATGGGTTGCTTGCGAGGAAGACATTTTGAACAGGATCTAAGTGGCATCATCATACATGCAAAATTGCTCTCTGCTGGGGTATATGAGAGAAGCAAGTTGTGACATGTAAATGCTGTATAGTAATGGACCGAGCACTGATGCCAGGGAGATAGGACAGGTGACCTGATTGGATGCAGACTTGAATGGTGGAAAAAACGGTGGCCGACTGGGAGCTGTTTATTTCGGTTGTATGATATTACAACGCGGTTTCTACACCGCGGTACGATTACAACGCGTCTATCACAACGCAAGTCGTTACAACGACTTGCGCTGGAGGAGCTGGATTTTGGAATAGTATGATTTACTATTCCAACTCCAGCCTACGTTACAGTAGGGTAGGTGTAGGAATTGTAAATCATGCAATTTCTCAGTACATTGCGCCATCCAGCCCAAGTCATTGTAACGACTTGCGTTGTGATTGACGCGTTGTAATGGTACCGCGGTGTAAAAACCACGTGGTAATGGTGTCTCCCGTTTATTTCATCTGTTTTATCTTCTCTTCACTTTCAACCAGAAAACATACAGGTCCACGAACGTTGAAGTGGCATAGACAAACTAAGGGCTCAGTCTGCAGAAGGAGCTGAGAACTGAAATAAAGGGCCAGATTCATCAATATTTGACGCAGTGCAATGCAGCAAGACAACTTGCTATGCTGCTCTGTGTCAAATGGTGTGGGCAGGAATGCAATATATTTCCTTACATATGGGGGCATATTTGACAAATAATCATGCAGTGCAGCACAGCACAGCACGCCATCTGGCTGTGCTGCACTGTGTGTTAGGGAAAGGGCAGGAATGAGCTGTACTTAATGATATACTGCGCATTCCTGTCATTTCCCAGCAGGGCCAGAAGGGACACCTTCCAGCACAAAAACAATCCCCTGTGGCATATTCCTCTTTCTGTGTGTGCTCCCTAGTACACATAGAAAGAGGATGTAATGAGGAGAAATAAAGATATTTCTTCTTGGTACGCCTCACCTGGGGAGGCGTAGCATTTTGAAGCATTCTCAGGTTGACCAGTAATGGTTAATCTGGGAATCCACCAAAATCCATGGGTGGATGAGAGGGAACACCCACTCTTCACCCATGAAACGCATCTCTGGGGCAGAGTAGCACAATACAGTGGATGGTGCTGCATTGCGTTACTCTAGATTTATTAGGCCACACAAGGTGGCCTTACATGGCTTGATATACCAATCTTAAGAGTTGTGTCACTCTTGCAACCCATTGCATGGCACAAGGGCAACAAAAGTATTTGTTAAATTTGGCTCATGGTGCATTCTTGCTCCCTCTCTGCCCTGGTGCACTTGTGATTACCAATCACCAATGCAGGCAGCCTTATGTCATGGTGGAAGGGTGCCTCTCCTGCAGGCAAGATTGTTTTCTGCAAGAAGGCACACCTTCCTGCACAAAACCCATCTTTAGGGATGTTTTCCTCTTTCTTATTGTTTCGTGGAATGAAGTACACTTAGAAAGAAAAAAATGATGAGAAATATATTTATTTCTCCTCATTGAGCCTCTATCAGGGAAGGCGTACAATTTTGATGCATTCCATTTGCCTTGATAAATCTGGGAATGCACCAAAGTAAATGGGTGTATGCATGGGAAAACCCAAACTACACCCGTGTAATGCCTTCCCAGTGCAGAGTAACACAAGGCAGTGACTTGCGTTACTCCAAGTTTACCAAGCCCCGCAGGGCGATGAAAGGCGACTTTGCGTGGCTTGGTAAATCTGACTTAAAGATTCTGTCACCTTGTGTGACAGAAGGACAATGCAATCCCTTGATAAATCTGGTACCACAGTATTTGTAATACGTTAAGACCAGAGACACTGGTATAATGCGATTGAGTGTTTTTTCACATAGTTATGGATTGGCCACATTTGACAGATAATCAATCATCGCAAGCATATCCGGCAGATTTTACTATAAAAATGATTTCCACTTCAAATGGTTTAACATTTTCTAAAAATGCAGCAACAAATGTTGCCTTGCTATGGAAGACCCTTTGAAACGTCTGGTTGGTCACCTTCTGTTGCTTATTGCTATATTTGTGTGTAAAATGGGTACTAATCAGGTGCAACCAATGCCCAGACAGTGTTAAAAAGTGTACAAATGAGAAAATAAGGAAGTAATACTGTAACAAAATGCGCCACATTACATCGCATAATGTGTCTGTCTTTGCCTCATATTTAGTCAACCTTGCGAAATAACTTGGGCCTCCCCGCCACATAATTCTGGTGGCCCAGGTCAAGATGAACAGATAGATAGACAGATAGATAGACAGACAGATAGATAGATAGATAGATAGATAGATAGATAGACAGACAGACAGACAGACAGACAGACAGACAGACAGACAGACAGACAGACAGACAGACAGACAGATAGATAGATAGATAGATAGATAGATAGATAGATAGATAGATAGATAGATAGATAGATAGATAGATAGATAGATAGATAGATAGATAGATAGATAGATAGATAGATATCACTTATTGTCCATACACAACCTTAATGCTGTATGAGGCAGGATTGCTGCACTTGCTCTGTGGTTCTCAGAATGCAATCAAGGAGGGGCTGCACTGGTACCTGTCATGCTCTCTATATAACTCCAGCTCACTTGTAAGTAAAAGAATGCGATGAGTGCTTTAAATAGAACGAAACCTGAGATTCACAGGCATCTGCTTCAGGAAAGAAGAAAGAAAGGACGTTAATGCATTTGCTTTATTTTTAGAACTGCCATTTGTAGAATAAAAAAATGAACACAGGGACTCACGACGACATGCAAGATGAATGTACAGCAAGCCTGAAGTCAGACAAGGCGGATTAACAAGCGCCTTAGTTTAAAGATGTACTATTTTAGATAATAGAAGATGGAACAGAAGAAAACATGCATGTTTAGAGATATGTTGGCTTGCAGACATGGTCATAGACGTTGATTCATCATGGGTAGCAGAATTGACTTCATCCACATGTTGATCTCAGATGACATCAGTGAGTTTGCCTCGGTCCAATCCTTAGTCCATATAGGATCCTTGACCATGAGTGAAAACTACAGCAAGTGAGCAACACTTGGTAGCCATATTCATTTTCTATTCTTGTTGCTGCCTTCAACGCTACTGAGACCAAAGATGGTGCCTGTGGTAGGAAGTGCTGCCTATGGCTACTTCTTATTGGCGTTGGTGGACATCGCTCAAAGTGCCTCGAAATAAGCTAAGAATGCCACATTCTCCTAAGCGCTATCAAGGCACTGGGATCACTCGTGCCACTCCCGTTAGCAGGTTTGAATTTAAGGGGCAACCTGGTGACAGAGAATGTTCATACTCTGCCATGGGAGCCTTTTTCTGCAGACACAGCCTGGAATGTGTTTAAGTTCAAGTACTTATATCATGAACGGCCTCTTCTTGCACTGAGAAGAAATCCCTGATGCCACTAGAATCGAGGAAGAACTTAAGTTTCCAGTACCATGATGAAGAAAGAAAACTTTTCAATTAATCAATCAGCATTTGTAAAGCACAGCACTGTCGCCCCTTAGGCTATCTGGGAGCTGAGGGTGCTGTGTCTCTGTTGAAGAGCCAGATCTTGAGTTTCTTTCTGAAGTCTGCCAGGGATGGTGCTATTTGGAGGTGGAGGGGCAGGTCTCTCCAGGGTGATGAAGAAGAAGGAATGCCCCCCCCCCTGTTGTGACAGCGATGGATGCTATGGAGTTTGTGAGGTCAAGGGTTGCATAGCACAGGTGTCTTGCGGGAATGTAAGTTGAGTCAAAGGTTGATGTAAAATGGTCCTCGGTCATGGAGGCTTTGTATGCATGAGTGAGGATCTTGAACATATGGGGAGCCAGTGGAGATTTCAGAGGTCAGAGCAGGGGAAGCTCATCCATAATGGCGGAGGAGCATTGCCCCACTGGTCAGAGTCTGTCACAGAAAAATAAAATGATATTAAAACAATATTACATTTTAGTTTTCTGTCACAGTCTCTGGCTGAGGCGTGGGTGGGTGCATGCGGGGCCAAGCCGGGCCATGACAGGGAGGAGTGGTGAGCACTTAGTAGTGCTCATGTAAGCTTGGACTGCTGTCTTAGGCTGGCCAAACAGAAATGTACACTTCTATTTCTCCAACCCAGCTGTGTTTCACAGCCGGGTTGAAGAAAAGCTGCAGGTCCAAATTCACTGTCAGAGCGGCAGACCAGGCCGCTTAAACCAATTATGACGCTCCTTTCATAACATGAGCACAGCATCTGGATTGGGTGGGGGGGCTGTGCTGTCCCAGAGAAGGCTGGAAGTGAAGCACTGAGGAGATCGTCGGGGTAGCTGGAGGTAAGTTTTTATAAAATATAATTTTCACCCTCAATTCCCCGTCCCGTCTGGCCCTCACCCCAACTCCCCCCTAACCTTCGTTGTGCAGTGGCCGCCACTGTGTGAGGGGTGATGTATGTCTGTTTGGGGAGGTCCAGGATGAGTCTGGATGCAGTGTTTTGAATGGTCTGAAGTCTTTTGAGGAGCTAGGTGGGGATTCCAGTGTAGAGTTTGTTGCCATAGTCAGGGGCCTGCATGACGGTCTATCTGGTTTTGATGGGGATCCATTTGAAGTGTATGCGAAGTATGCAGAGGGTGTTGAAGCAGGAGAAGGTGACTGAGTTGACTTGTCGTTTCATGGTAAGTTGGCTTTTGAGGATGATGCCGAGTTTGCATGCAAGTAGGTGTTGGTCTGAGTTCTGCCGGCCACCAGCTGTGGCCCCATATTGAGGTGTTTCTTCCGAAGATCAGTACTTATGTTTTGCCACAGTTGAGTTTGAAGCAGCTGTCTCTCATAAAATTTGCCATGTTGGTCATGGCGTGGCAGAAGTTGGTTGTGGCATTGGTGGGGTCCTCAGTGAGCGAGAGGATAAGTTCAGTGTAGCAATGTAGGAAATTATGTTAAGGCTGTGGGATCTGATGAAAGTCTGTGAGGGGGTCCTGTAGATGTTGAACAAGATGGGGCTGAGGGATGGTCCTTGGGGTAAGGCGCAGATTATGTTCTTGGGTGCAGAAGTGAATGGAGGCATTCGGATGCTCTATGTGCATTCTGAAATGAAAGAAGCAATCCACTTGAGGTTGTTCTGCTGTATGCCTATGTTGGGGTGCCTGTTGATAATGGTGTGGTGGGAGATGCTGTCCAAAGCAGCGGAGGGGTCGAGGAGGATCAGGGCCACTGTCTCTTGGCAGTTGAGGAGGGTTCTGATGTTGTCTGTGATCAGTGTAGTCTCAGTGCTGTGGTTGGCACGGAATCCTGATTGTGAGGCATTGAGTAGGTGCTTTTGTTCCAGGTATTTGGTGAGCTGTTGGTTGATGGCTTTCTTGAGTACTTTGTCTGGGTCGAGGAGCAAGAAAATCGGTCAGTAATTTTTTAGGTCGCTGGGGTCAGCAGACGGCTTCTTTAGGAGAGGTCTGACCTCTGTGTGTTTTCATGAATCTGATTAGGTTGCTGTGGAAATGAAGGTGTTGAGGATGTTGGTGAGTTCTGAGCAGACTGGGTTGGCTCCAAGGTTGAAGAGATGGTGGGGACAGGAGTCGTGAGCACTCCAGAGAGGATGGATGACATAATAGCTTGGGTGGTCTGGCTGGAGAGCAAAGACCAGGTGGTTATGATACAGCAGCTGCTCGCTGGTTGGTCAAGGTTGTCAAGGCAGAGGGTGGGGGGTTGGGTGTCGAAATTGTTGTAGATGGGAGTAATCTTGCCTTGAAAGTAGTCTGAGAGGGTGTCACAGAGTTTTTGGGAGTGGTAAATGGTATTCTCTGTGACTGTCAGATTGGAGTATTCCTTGACAATTTTGAAGACTTCCTTTGTGTGGTTGGTTGCAGTGTCGATATCGGCAGTAGTAGCTGCTCTCATGGCTTCTTTGATGCACAGGTGGTAGTAGTTGCGGGCTGCTTTGAGGGCGGCTCTGTCCTACGGATCCTTGAGGGTGCACCAACACTTCTCAAGTCAGTAGCAGTAGTGCTTGGTGGTTCTGAGCTCTGGGGTGTATCTGCTTGCATGTTTTGAGGTTTGGTGGACTTTCCTTGGTTTCAGTGGGGAGACTCTGTCAACGTACTTGTTGATCTAGACAGAGAAGTTCTGGATGGCCTAGTCAAGGTCTGCTAAAGACTTGGGTTGTGTGGCATTGAGGATTTGTGTCCCTAGTGTCTCGGCTACCTTACCTCAACTGCAGTAGGAGGCGCTGTGGTGCTTGGCGGTGAGGTGCTGGGCACTGGTGATGGTAAAGTGAACAATGGCATGGTCAGTCCAGGTGAGTTCTGTGATGTGGGTGACTTTGATTCTGTCACTGGAGTATCAGATGGCGTCTAGTGTGTGTCAGGCTTTGTGCATGTGTTTGGTCACCAGTTGGTGTAGGTCAATGTTAATGAAGTTTACCAGGAGGGCGGATGAATTGGCATAGTTACGGTCCTCCATGTGGAAGTTGAGGTCACTGAGCAGGATGTAGTGGAGGGAACTGATGACTAGAGGGCGATGAGGTTGGAGATGGCGCTGCAGTAGGTGATCGTGGTCCATAGGCACGTGAATTACTTTGCCTAAAAGAACCGATAGTGTTGCTGTATATAATCAGGAATCGACTTTGCTCAAGTGTATAACTAAAGGTATTGAAGGACTGCATATTGAAGATGATGAGGAGCTTGGATTTGTGGCAGGATTTTGGCCACCATTGCGATGATTGATTGCTACATTTTAGTTATAGTGCCCTGAAGAAGCCCTTGCTTAGGGGCGAAATGTGTTGGATGCGTCTGTCTGTTTGAAAAGATCAAAGGAGGATATCGGAATTACTAAAAGAATTAAAGAATAACCTACCAAAGCTGGAAGTTTTGGACTAACTTGTTTGAAATTGCATTTTTTACTGAATAGAGCTAATTGTGATTGTTTTGCCTCGCATCCATTTTGTGTGATTGTGAATGGTGTATTGATGTGGTGATTTGCTGGTAGTACCTTCGGAACTAAGAGTAAGAATGGTTTAATTGGCGCATGATGGACACTCTGGAATGAATGCTACCAAGAGACAAGTAAGAGAAGAAATTGCCAGGTAAGTGTGTTACCTCTGACCAGGAGGGGTACCAACAGCCAGCTGACACAATAGCTTTGTTCGACTCCTCGAGCTAATGATAGCGGTACTCTAGAACACACAGTAATGTTCAACCGGTTTGTACATATTAAGAACACTACACATCTCCCAAACTCTAGTTGGGCCTCGTTGAAACCCACTAATTCAGTGGGTTTAATTCCATAGGCCAACAACCACCATCTGGAGTCTTCAGAACATGTTGTGAGAATTCTTTTAACTCAATACAAAAATGGGAACCTCATGTGGACGATATTTAGCGGGGTCCAGTGTACATGTCCAGTCAACCATATATCACAAAGGTACAAAGTTCCCCGGGAGATGATAACAATGTGTGTGTCTAAGGGAGGAGAGCAAAGGCAGGGGACAGATGTTCCCTTGTTGGAACTAGAAGACCTCACACATCCAGTTAATTGGATGTCATGCTTCATCATTGGTCTCCTGCTCCTCGTCAGACTGGTGCTGCAATGTACAGGCTTGCTGTATTCCACTTGCTCCCTGTGACTGACACTATCGGAGATAATAGAACATTCTACTCTCTTGTTGAAACTCTGCACAACCTCAACTAACTCTGTGGTTGTGGCCAGATTATTCCTTATAAAATCTCCACACTTCGGTGATTGCTGATGTTAACTGCTATGGACATCTATGTGAGAGTGTTAGAAAGGCGAACCCAGGGGAGGTAGAAGGTGTCTGACTGACCACCCCTAGGTCTACCCCTCCTTCAGAGAAGGGACCGAGCGATGTCGAGGGGCCGCCGACGTGAGGGCCCTCACCTAGAATCGTACAGCAGAGTAACCACACCACTACAAATGTACACCACACGTAGCTAGAGTTTTCAATCTTTATCTGGCAATAAGTATCGTTTCAATATATACAGCAGATCCCGGGATCTGGAAAGTCTCGTGACAAGGGGCAAGGTAGCGGGACAGTCTTATAGATGGTCGGTTGCAAGGAGACCCTACGCACAGCTCTCAATCCTCGAGCTGGGGGGTTCCGGAAGGTTGGGCCGCGGCAGCGCCAGCAGGCTCCAAGATGGTTCAACGAGTGTGGACCGCGGCAGCGCCAGCAGGTTACAGGATGGTTCAGCGAGTGTGGACCGCGGCAGCGCCAGCAGGTTCCAGGATAGTTCAGCGAGTGTGGACCGCGGCAGCGCCAGCAGGTTTCAAGATGGTTCAGCGAGTGTGGACCGCGGCAGCGCCAGCAGGCTCCAAGATAGTTACAGCAAAGATGGACCGCGGCAGCGCCAGCAGGCTCCAAGGTGGTTACAGCGAAGAGGGACCGCGGCAGCCCCAGCAGGTTCCAGGTAGAACAGCAAGGTGAGTTCGTCTCAGGGTCAGCCGCGACAGCGTCAGCAGGGCTTCTCGACTCCGGGATACAACTGCCGTCCTACTCCGGGTCTGGCCCAGATATAGGTCTGGAGTCCTTTGATGTCCGGACCCTCTCGCCCGGGGGTCAGAGGGGCCGGGATGATGGTGTCCAGACACCCAGCAGGGGGTGGAGCCAGCGCTCAGGGAGGCCGGAGGCCGATCGAAGCCAGGCATCCGGGGACGGTTGGAGAGCCATCAAAACTCCCCTCTCCTTGTCTCTGGTTGAGTGGCCACTCTACCACCCGGAGGCTCTTGGTGCCTCGATGGCGGGCTCGCTGGGGTCGTGGCCGTGGCTGGGCGGGGACCACGTGTCTGTGACGTGATGGGCCCAAGATGGCGTCGGGCCTGGAATGAGGGTCCGGGGTGGGCACCGGACCGGTAATGCTGGGGCGGCCCGAGTGTGCCGTGTCAGTGGTTGTGGGCCGCCGGGTGGTGGATCTGGTGGTTTGTAGGTCGTGCAGAGGTGTGCCCGAGGCCCACCCGGGCTGGATGGAGGGCCGATGTCGTCTGGGGCCCGCCATGCGGGAGGGGTAGGACCACGCCACGAGGCCGGGTCCAACACACGTACCCTCCAGCTGAAGGCAGGGGAGAGTCACCCATCTTCTTGGGGATTCTCCTCGCCGAGGCGGAAGAATCTGGAGAGGCCGTCAGCGTTGGCGTGGTAATTGCCAGGGCGATGCTCCACAGTGAAGTTCATCCCTTGGAGGGAGATGGACCAACGTAGCAACTTCGGGTTCTCGCCCCGCATCTGCATCAACCACCGCAGGGGCCGGTGGTCGGTCTGTACTCGGAAGTGGGTGCCGAAGAGGTAGGGCCGGAGCTTCTTTAGGGCCCATACGACGGCGAATGCTTCCCTCTCGATGGTGCTCCATCGTTGTTCTCGGGCCAGCAGGCGCCGGCTGATGAAGGCCACAGGAGGGTTGACTCCATCAGAGTTCATTTGGGAGAGTACGGCCCCAATGCCGTGTTCCGAGGCGTCAGTGTGGACGATGAACTCTCGGCTGTAGTCGGGGGCCTGGAGCACCGGGGCACATGGCAGTCTTTAGTGTCTCAAAGGCTACTTGGCACTCGGGGGTCCAGTGCACCTTCGGGGGTAGTCTCTTGGAGGTTAGTTCTGTGAGGGGCCCCACAATGCTCCCATAGTCCTTTATGAACCACCGATAGTATCCAGTGAGCCCCAGGAAGGCTCGGACGGCAGTCTGGGTGACGGGGGGCTCCCAGGCCTGGATGGCGTCGATCTTGGGTTAAAGGGGAGCCACTTGGCCGCTCCCCACTTGGTGTCCCAGATAGGTCACGGACCCTTGACCGATCTGGCACTTGCTGGCTTTTATTGTGAGTCCGGCCCGTTGGAGGGCCGTCAGGACCTTCCAGAGGTGGGTCAGGTGCTCGTCCCAACAGAGGCTGTACACCGCAATATCGTCCAGATAGGCGGCACTGAACTCTTCCAGCCCTGCCAGCACCCGATTCACTAGTCTCTGGAAGGTGGCCGGAGCATTCTTCATGCCGAAGGGCATCACGTTGAAGTGGAAGTGGCCATCGGGGGTCGAGAAAGCAGACCGTTCATGTGCCCCTGGCGTGAGGCCGATTTGCCAGTATCCGGCCGTGAGGTCGAAGGTACTGAGGTACCTGGCGGCTCCTAGGCGATCGATCAGTTCATCCGCTCGGGGAATGGGATGGGCGTCGGGCCTGGTGACGGCATTCAGTCCCCGGTAGTCGACACAGAACCGCAGCTCCGGGGGTACCCCGGGGGCGGCGGCCTTAGGGACCAGGAGGACGGGACTGGCCCATGGAATGTCTGAGGGTTCGACTACCCCTAGGGCTAGCATCTTGGAAACTTCGGCTTGGATGCAGGCCCGGACTCGGTCGGGGACGCGGTAGGCTCGGTGCCGCACGGGCGGACTGTCCCCGGTGTCGACGTCATGAACACACCACTGGGTGACTCCGGGGGTGAGGGAAAATAAGTTCGCAAATTGACCCAGCAGTTTCTGGCAGTCCTGGCGCTGTTTGGGTGTCAGTGCGGGAGAGAGGGAGACTCCCTCGACGGAGCCATCTTTCTCAGAGGTGCTCAGGAGGTCTGGTAGAGGCTCGGAGTCATCCTCTGCTCCGTCATCGGTAGCCAACAACAGGCTCAGTTCGGTGCGGACAAAGTGGGGCTTGAGCCGGTTGGCGTGTAGGACCCGGAGGGGGTTCCGGGGGGACTCCATGTCCACCAGGTAGGTGACGGGGCTCTTGCGCTCCACCACTTTGAAGGGCCCCGTCCATTTGTCCTGGAGGGCGCCGGGGTCGACCGGGAACATGACCCAGACCTGCTGGCCCGGCTCGAATTCAATGGACGAGGCATTTTCATCATACCAGCGCTTCATCTCCTCTTGACTGCCGTACGTGATGTTCCTAAGCAATGCTTGTTATATTCTTCTCTGTGGATCCTTTACCCTTGTATATTTATGTAATGCTCTGGAACACTGATGCTCCCTAGCAACCTGTCTGTTCTGATGCACTTGTGAGATCTTTAGAACAGATGGAAGGCTGTTGGAGGAAAGAGCAGCTGTGTCCCAGGGGTCTGTTCCTGTAGTCTTAATAAATACATTACTTTTTCAAATTACCTGCGTCCTGCTTCTTCAAAACTGGCGACGAGAGTGGGATACCCTTTTTTAAAGAAGGACATCAACATTTTGGACCCATTCTTTTTTTTTTCCTACAAGAAGTGCTGGAACAAGTATGGACAGTAAGTGACCCCTGGATACATTTTGGATTTCCTGTAGTCTTAATAAATATATTACTTCTTCAAATTAACTGCGTCCTGCTTCTTCAAAAATGCTGCCATCAATTTCTTGCGCCATCAGCCCGTAATTAAACTGCGCACTCATACATTGCTAGTAACCAGTGCTTCCTCAAAAATTAAAGTCTACTGACATGCTTTGATGTTCTTTGTCACATCGCTCACCAACCGCAAAACATTCCTTTAACACTGCACAGAACTGCCCCTCACTATGCATCAGAGAGATGTCTTTCAAAGTGGATGGCTCTCCTCCCAGTCAAAAGTCCACCCTGCATCTCCACCGAAAAGTACTGAGGCCGGAACATGAAGACATTTGCAGGTAAGTTTATTACTTCTGACCGGGAGGGAGACCAACAAACAACTGACACAAAAGCTTTATCCTTGAGCCCGATGATAGCGGCTCCCAGAACAGAACACACAGTAACGATCTAATGGTTTGTAAATATTAAAAACACTACAAACTGGTCTTTTAGGGCTCCAGAAGGGAGTCACCACAACAAGGCCCGTGGAGCACTGTCTGCGATCGGCGAGCCCAGGGTAAATGTTTTTTTTTTTTTTTGATTTTATTTTGCCTATTCCTTTGTCTATCGACTCCCCCGCCCACCGCTCTTATCTGCAACAGCCCCATCTGGGGCAGTCACCCAAAGGTCATACCCCAGGGCAGCATCAGCAACAGTCTTCCGCAATGTCTGCACTGTATTCCAGCTGAGCCCCAGCCGTTATGATTGCAGCGCGAGTGTCGCACAGGCGAGCGCCTGCTCCCTGCCTAGGCTCTAGTGTCTGCACTCAGTCGCTCGCAACCGACGGACACTCCTTAGCCAGGCCCAACAGCACCGTCAACCAGCCGGCAAGCAACTCAACCACTCAGTAGTAAGCTCTGAACCAGGGTGGGCATCCCACCACTCAGCTGCCATTGCTCATCCCCGGAGCTCCACACTTCCCTAGCAGTCATTCCCTGCCAATCACAGGGCCATGCCCAAAGTCCACACATGGGCCTTATTCACAAGGCAGGTCTCGCACAGGCTGCAGCACACTTCTGTTAATGTTAATGTTAGGAAGATTTATTGAGCGCGCGATACCTGAGGTGTCTTGACGCGTGGATTGCGGTAAGCCCAGCAGAAGCGTCTAGTTCTGAAATAGCCAATATTTTAGCCCTTTTCTAAAGATGGTGAGGGTGCTTGTGCTTCTGAGCTCCATTGGGAGCATGTTCCAGAGTTTTGCGGTGCCATACAAGAAGCTTCGGCTGCCCCAGCTTGAGGACCATATTATCGGAACTTTCATAAGTCTAGCACCTGTGGAATGTAACTGTCTGGGCAGTTCGTACAAGGCAAAGAGATTTCTAAGAAATAGTGGTCCTGTGTTGCTCAGTGCCTTGTTTGCTAGGCATAATGCCTTGAATATAATTTGTTGTGCCACCGGTAGCCAGTGGAGTCTACGAATTTCCTTCTCTTCTGATGTGTGCTTAGGGACATTCAGCAGAAGTCTGGTAGCTGCATTTTGAACTGTATGGAGCTTTTTTTGATATTGCTTCTGCATACACAGATAGATCCCATTATAGTAATCCAATTTTGAATGAATTAGTGTGGTTACAACCATCTTTCTAGAGACAGTGGGGATGTAAGGTAGGATATTCTTGAGTTTCTTTATCAGAAAGTGGGAGGCAGAGATGATGGCATTGGTCTGGTAAGATAGTGCTAATTTATTATTAATTAGGACTCCCAGATTTTTTGCCTTCTGAGCTAGTTTTGATGGTTCACCCATCTCCGTTGGCCAATAGAGGTTGTCCCATCTGGGTTTCAGGTTGCAAAAGACTACTACCTCGCTTTTCTCAGAATTAATCTTAAGCCAGTGTTTTCCCATACATCTATTTATTTCCCTCATACAGTTCTGAAACTGTAGTGTGGGGGAGGCTTGATGTTTATACGCTATCACTACTAACTGGGTTTCATCGGCGTAAGATGTGAGACTTAAACCAAACTCTCAGATCAAAGGGGCGAGTTCAGATATGTACATGTTAAAAAGGGATGGGCTTAGAGATGACCCCTGTGGAACTCTGCATGGGAGGATGTAGGGATCTGATTTGTACTTGTCCAACGTTATTGTTTGTCTTCTTTACTTCAGAAAAGAGGAAAGTAAAAAGCCTGTGCCTCTCCCTTGACTCCCACCATTTCCAGCCACTGCTGCAGAAGATTGTGGTCCAAAGTATCAAATTTGGCTGACAAATCGGGAAGAAGAACAAGGGTGGCCGTGCCCCCTCTGTCCATCACAGTCCTGAGCTCCTCGTGGCCATTAATTAATGCAGTTTCAGTACTGTGCTCGTGTCGATAACCAAACTGGGCGTGATCAAGTAATTGATTTTCCGTGATGTATTGGGCTAACTGTTCATGATTCTTTCCACTATTTTGGCTGGAAGGGACAGATGAGCTATAGGGCGGTAATTATTAGGATTAGACACATCCAAATTGTTTTTTTTTAACAGTGGAAGTATAGAGAAGTCTTTCCTTAAAGATGGGAAATTGCCCGAGATTAACATATTGTTGAAAATTTCTGTGAGCTCAGGGCTCACCACCTCGGCTATATCTTTCAGCAATGGAGGTGGGCAGGGGTCAAGAGGGGACCCAGATTTAATTTCTCTAATGTGTTTTTCCACTACCTCAGGGGAAATCTGTGAGAAGCATTGAAACCTATTTCCCTTAGGTTCGGAGTTTAAAGATGATTCGGTGGGGCTGCGAGAGGGGGTGGCTTCAAAAGCATCTTAAATACCCTTGACTTCTATGCCACAATTCATCATACAAGGCAACAAATCTGTCATTGTTCAATTTTCTTACCTCACTAGACAAAACTTTGTTATTTACCATTGTTCAATCAGTTTGTTCACAATGAGGTTTCCATAGGTTTTTATACTGATTAGCCAGCCAGCCACTCAAATGTTATATATGTTCACCTGCAGCACACTTCTAGGTATGTCTCATTTGCTTAGATTTTCGGCCTGTAATCAAAAGAAAAATGGCTACTGAATAGCATAGTTGGTGAGTGCAAACTAAAGTTTGTTACGCCATTCAGTATTGCTGCTGAGGTAGAGGGTTAGAGCCATGGGTTCGCACTCCTGCAGAATAAAAAGTGCAACACTGGCACACTATATTCATTTGGCACCATGCTGTTTTATATTCTAACTCGCTTGTAATGACTGCTAGAACGCCAAATTAGAGGAGGGTCCCCACCTTGCACCCAAATCTGCAGTGGAGCAAACCATGAAGCTCCTCTTTTGTTTTCAGGCAAAGATAGCCTCCCTAAAGGTATGCTTCAAATCACTGAAAATGATAAGTATGATCTGATGCTAAGTCAGGAAACAATTTATAAGTAAGAAAAAAACCTTGTATCCGGCCCCTGTCTTTTCGAGAGCCATCTTTGAGTCCTGGATGTTGGGCTGAAGATATTGGTGATTCCACCCAATTACATCTCATATCTACAGATTACTCAAAGATACACTTGTACTTCAACCTCAAGGAAAAATAACTGCCTCATATTATTCTGTAGTTTTCATTTGTAAATATTATTTTGCATCCATATTTAATTGGAAAGATCAAGTATTACTTTGAAGGATGTTTTCTGAAATCACTTTGTATGAATATTTACACGTATACTAGCTTACCCGTCGCGCGTTGCTGCGATCTCAGAAGAAAGGAAATTTAAGGAAACTTGTTATGATAATATTCAATTTACATTGTGTCATTTTTATTGAAACTTATTTATTTTAATATGGAAATCATTTTAAAGTGTTGTTTTATTTCTGTTTATTTATTCGAGTGCTTGTGGATACACAGATTTTTTTTTTTCCGTCTGGTGCGTACACGAATAATTCAGAAGGTTTTCCGACGTGTGAGCTGGCCACATACAGTTGTCCATGTGAGAAGTACGGATTCTCCAAATCTAGTCCACACACTTGCAGCGATTGTCCTTGTGCTTTGTTGATGGTCATTGTAAAAGCGAGTCGCACCATAAACTGTAAACGTTCAGTATTGGAAAGATTATGAGGGCCCTGGGTGTCCGGGGGGGCCGATATTTAACAATTGTTTCTTTTTTTTTTTTGCCAGAAACCTTCACGGGAGTGTACTCAACAACTTTTAACAATTTTATTTTTTTGCCAGAAACCTTTGAGGGAGTGTACTCAACAACTTCCCAAAGTTTCATGCCGATCGGATGAATGGTGTAGTAATGCATAAAGGACAAACGGACATACTTTGGTTTTTAAATATATAGATATTATGAGTTTTAACATTTACAGTATTTTAGGTTTTGTATTTTTTTTCGATTGAAGTACATAGGTGAACGGGACTTTGAAACTTTTCAAGCCCCACACCTTCATCAGTGAACTTGGTTTGCCACATTTCTCATTCAAACGACCCTTTTAGAAGATTCCAACTTAATGTTTTAAAAAAGCTGGCTTATTTAGGTGAAATAGAATGCGTTTTTTCAAATTTCTGTCCACCATTTGTGGATGAAATTGGTTCAAAAAGTGGGTTAGGACCAATCAATCAATCAATCAATCAGGTCATTTGTAGAGCGCACTACTCACCCGTAGGGTCTCAAGGCGCTGGGAGGAGGGGGGGGGGGTGCTGCTACTGCTCGAACAGCCAGGTCTTGAGCTTCTTCCTGAAGGAGAGGTGGTCTTGGGTCAGGCGCAGATTGGTCGGAAGTGAGTTCCAGGTCTTGGCGGCCAGGTAGGAGAAGGATCTTCCTCCTGTTGTCGCTCTTCGGATGCGGGGGACGGCGGCGAGGGCGTGGTTGGTTGATCTGAGGAGGCGCTTGGGAGTGTAGAAGTTGATCCGGTTGTTGAGGTAGCTCGGGCCTTGGTCGTGTAGGGCTTTGTGCGCGTGGGTGAGGAGCCGGAAGGTGATTCTCTTGTTGACCGGGAGCCAGTGCAGGTCTCTCAGGTGTCCGGAGATGTGGCTGCGTCGGGGGATGTCGAGGATGAGTCTCGCCGAGGCGTTCTGGATCCGCTGGAGTCTCTTCTGGAGTTTGGCAGTGGTTCCGGCGTAGAGGGCGTTGCCGTAGTCCAGTCGGCTGGTGACGAGGGCTTGGGTGACCGTCTTCCTCGTCTCGGTGGGGATCCACCGGAAGATCTTACGTAGCATGCGCAGGATGTTGAAGCATGACGAGGAGACGGCGTTGACTTGTCTGGTCATGGAGAGGGAGGAGTCCAGGATGAAGCCCAGGTTGCGTGCGTGGTCTGTCGGTTTGGGTGCGGTGCCCAGGGCGGGGGGCCACCAGGAGTCGTCCCAGGCGGAGGGCGTGGAGCCCAGGATGAGGACCTCCGTCTTGTCTGAGTTCAGTTTCAGGCGGCTGGTCGTCATCCATTCGGCTACGTCTCTCATCCCTTCGTGCAGGTTGGCTCTGGCGGTGGCGGGGTCGTTGGTCAGGGAGAGGATCAGCTGGGTGTCGTCGGCGTAGGAGATGATGTTCAGGTTGTGTTGGCGTGCGATGGCCGCGAGGGGGCTCATGTAGATGTTGAAGAGGGTTGGGCTCAGCGAGGATCCTTGGGGTACGCCGCAGATGACTTTGGTGGCCTCTGACTTGTACGGTGGTAGGCGGACTCTTTGTGTTCTTCCGTCGAGGAAGGAGGTGATCCAGTCCAGTGCCTTCTCCTGGATTCCGATGTTGCTGAGGCGCTGTACTAGGGTGCGGTGGCAGACAGTGTCGAAAGCCGCGGAGAGGTCCAGGAGGATGAGGGCCGCTGTTTCTCCGTTGTCCATCAGAGTTCGAAGGTCGTCGGTGGCGGCGATGAGGGCGGTCTCGGTGCTGTGGTTCGCCCGGAAGCCGGACTGTGATGGGTCGAGGGATCCATTCGTCTCGAGGAAGGCGGCCAGCTGTTTGTTGACGGTCTTCTCGATGACTTTGGCCGGGAACGGGAGGAGCGAGATGGGACGGTAGTTCTTGAGGTCGGTGGGGTCTGCTGTTGGTTTCTTGAGGAGAGCGCTGAGTTCGGCGTGCTTCCAGCTCTCAGGGAAGGTGGCGGAGTCGAAGGAGGTGTTGATGATGTCCCGCAGGTGGGGTGCGAGGACAGCGTCGGCTTTGCTGAAGACGTGGTGAGGGCAGGGGTCAGTCGGAGATCCGGAATGGATGGAGTTCATGGTGCGGATGGTGTCTTCGGTGCTGATCGGGGTCCAGGTGCGGAGGGTGGTGGTGGGTGGCGTCGTTGCGGTTGTGGCTTGCGTTGGTTGGTTGCTGAAGCTGTTGTGTATGTCCGTGATCTTGTTGTGGAAGTAGGACGCGAGGGAGTTGCAGAGGTCTTGCGACGGGGTGATGTCGTTGTTTCCGGCGCTGGGGTTGGAGAGCTCTTTCACGATGTTGAAGAGTTCCTTGCAGTTGTGTGCGTTGTTGTCCAGCCGGTCCTTGTATTCATTTTTCTTGGTGGCGCGGATCAGTTGGTGGTGTTTCCGGGTGGCGAGCTTGAGGGTGGTCATGTTGTCCGTCGTTGGTTCCCTTCTCCAGGCTTTCTCGAGGGCTCGACAGTTCTTCTTGGAGCACTTGAGTTCGTCGGTGAACCATGGTGTTTTTCTGCTGCAGGATCTGCTGGGCGGGGTCCTCAGAGGGGCGAGTTCGTCCGCGCAGTTGCTGATCCACTTCGTGAAGTTTTCGGCGGCCTGGCTGGGGTTCGCTGAGTTGGCGGGAGGGTGCTGGCTCAGGGAGGCGGTGAGCTGGTCGGCTGTGATCTTGTTCCAGCTTCTGCGAGCAACCTGTTGCTGGAGGTGGTGGATCGTCGTTCTTCTGAAGGTGAAGTGGACGCAGCTGTGGTCCGTCCAGTGGAGTCCTGTTGCGTGGCTGAAGGTGACGTCTTTGCTGGATGAGAAGACGGCGTCGAGTGTGTGTCCGGCGAGGTGGGTGGGGGTGGTCACCAGTTGCTTGAGTCCGAGGTTGTCGAGGTTGTCGAGCAGGGTGATGGTGTTGCGGTCGTTGTTGTTCTCCAGGTGGAAGTTGAGGTCCCCCAGGAGGATGTAGTCAGCGGAGGGGAGAGCGTGCGGGCTGACGAAGTCGGCGATGTCCTCGCTGAATCGTGTGCGCGGTCCCGGGGGTCGGTAGATCAGGGTGCCTCTGAGGGTGGTCTTCGGGTCGGTGTGGATCTGGAAGTGCAGGTGTTCAGCGGTGGTGAGGGTGTCATCGGTGTTGGTACTGATGCGGATGGTGTCTCTGTGGATGATGGCGATGCCTCCTCCGGTCTGGTTGTCGCGGTCTCTCCGGGTGATCTTGTAGCCCTCTGGGATGGCGATGGCGATGTCCGGGGCTGAGGAGGCGTTCATCCAGGTCTCGGTGATGAAGGCAACGTCGGGGGCGGTGGTGTCGAGCAGGTTCCAGAGTTCTACGGCGTGTCTGTGGACGGAGCGGGTGTTGAGCAGGATACACTTGAGGTGGGTGCTGCTGGAGTTCGGCTTGGCGGGTGCAGGGAAGGTCCGGATGCAGGTGAACTTGCAGGCGCGGCAGCTGAAGGGTCCGTGGGTGTGCTTCGGGGCGGCTCGGTGACATCCTGGGATGTGGCCGGTGTTGAGTGCGATGAGGTCGGCGGCGCTGTAGGTTCGTCGGGTCGGCTTCCGTCGGTGGGGGCCAGGGGTCCTGGCGCTGGTCGCGGTCCGGTTGCGGACGGGCGCAGACGGGCTTACCTTTGGCGCGCCTTCGGCGCACAATCGGCGCGCCCGCTGCGCGTTCGCACGGTCGCCATATAAGGCGAAGTGCGCGGGTGGGCGGAGCAGCTGGGAGGCGGGAGCGGGGAGGGAACAAACCTTAGGACAGGTTTTCATTGGCAGCTCAGCAATTGTAACACTAACCTTCTCAGTGCACGAGAAATACACCATCCTGTGAGAAGCACACCCTTCTCTGTTCTACTCCCACTGAGGAATGGTGTAGCGGTTTGAGTGAAAATAAGTCTATCTGAGTTCTTGCAGATCGTGAGAGGAGGTACATCTATGCAGCGAGAAACATAGTTATGCAGTAACATATATATTTAGATCCAAAATAGTGTCTCTGCTCCACACAATTACTTATCATATCTATGGGCCTGATTATGATGGAGGTGGGACCCTCACCGTCAGCCGTGTTCCAACCGCCGTAGGACCGTGAAGGTGTGCCCGCCACATTACAATGGATGGGCGGATGGTTGGCGGTCAGAGAGACCAATCACCATGCATCCGAGGAGCTCAAGTAGCTCATTGGAGGTACTTGAATCCCTCTAATATTGGGGGTGCCTGCTCAGGGACCGCCGTAGGGTTTACAATGTCCCTTTCTGCCAGCCGTTTCATGTCAGTTAACTTGCCATAACAAGCATTTACAATGCAATGGTTTTGCCTTTGTTAAAGTTTGAGCTATTGGCATTGCTCTTGACAATATTTTTATTTATGTTTTTTTAACATAAATAAATAGCATTGTCATTTACAATGCCACTAGCTTGATCTCTCGCAAATGACACACACAAACACCCACAGAGAGCCCCCCCAATACACACTCAGAGGCCTCCCCACACACACCCACACAGAGCCCCCCACACACACACCCACACACTGCAAGCCCCCAACACACTGCAAGCCCCCCAACACACTGCAAGCCCTCACACACTGCGAGCCCCCCCACACACTGCGAGCCCCCCAACACACTGCAAGCCCCCCCACACACTGCAAGCCCCCCACACACACTGCAAGCCCCCCCCACACACTGCGAGCCCCCCCAACACACTGCAAGCCCCCACACACACTGCAAGCCCCCACACACACTGCAAGCCCCCACACACACTGCAAGCCCCCACACACACTGCAAGCCCCCCCCATGTCCCCCTCCAAAACTGGCTTCTAGGAAACACCCCCGGGCCTGCAGGAGAGCGAGCCAGAGTTTATTTATTCAGCCAGCTCGACAGGACTGAGAGCCCAGAAAAACAAGCCTCTGCCTCGCATTTGGAGAATCAGTCGCTTCTCCGGCCCTGCAATACAGCCTTAACTTTACTGCCGAAAAGAAGTACTTTCGGTTTGCAACTGCAAGTCAAAAGAGAATGGTCATCACAGCTTCTGGCGGGTTCCCATGAAATCGGAGAAGATGAAGCCATCTATCTCTCAAATTTCCACAGAGAGCAGCGTTTTCTTCAGAAGGCCCTCGAGTTAGAGAGAGTTCTGGTCCTTTTGAATACATTTTGTAAACATACTTCATGCAAAACAGACCTTCAATGCAGCAACAGAGAGGAGTTTTCCATTGAAGGCCTTAATTAAAACAGTTCCTGGCATCCAACTAGTCCCAGAAAACATGCATACAGATATACCCACAATTTTAAGTTAGAAAACCCTCTGCTTCACAGCACACTTCGGTGGCAGTTAAAGAAGAATTCTAATATGCATACCTGCCCACCCAGAGCAGATTTTCACTGTGTGCAAGAAGGCACAGGGCCTAAAGTCAGCCAGGGCCTGAAGACCTATATAGGGACACGGAGGGTACGAGCAGTGGCCCCATGGAAAGGGGCGGGGCTTTGTGACCCACTGGAAAGACAACCACTCCCATCCTTCCCAAAAACCCCAACTCCTTTGTCTCTGGATATTTTTTTGAAATCGTGTACACTGCAGATTATCACTGTAGAGCCTCCACAGCTGACTTGGAAACTCAGTTGGTGCACAGGGTTTCCTAGTGCCCCGCGTGTTATCGGCACTTCACCGGGTGACATGTCTTGTGCATTTTTGTTTCACAGTGCTAGCCCCATCCCAGCGCTCACTGACACGCTATCGCTCAACCCAAAGAGTACAGACAGAAAGAATGACACACTGCCGGGGGGGGAGGGGCCGCGATTGAAGCGAGGGGAATGGGGCGTCTCAGTCGGGGATCAGCTGAGAGCCCCCCGCTGCAATTTGCAATGTCAAACATTGTTTTTTTAAAGCCTCGCATCCGATGAACTGTGTTTAAACGCCGCCCTTTTTTACGTAAAAACCCCCCACATATGAAGCAATCACTAGCGACGTAGGCACGTGACTGATTAAAAAACACACTGTCGAGAAAAACGCACTATTTACAGGAAAACACTCAGCACTGCACTTTCCGTTTCGTTTCTGAACCTGCCGTTAAAGGGTGCCAGGGGCCCCTCGGCTGCCCGACGGAGACCACACAGGATGGGAGGGCACGGAGGATGTCCACTTGCATGCCCCACCGCCCCCGCCTGCTCGAGAACAGAACACCCCCCAAATGTATAAAGGAAGGGCCATCCAAACCAGGAGAGCGGGAGGGGGGAGAGCGGGAGGGGGGACGGCGGCGGGAGGAGGGACACGGACAACCTGAAAACTCACCGGACTGCTCCCAGGAGGCGGCGGGGGCGCTTGCGGTGTCCTTCCTCTGCCGGGGCCTGGGCTCTCTTCTCGGGTGCCGCGGGCGGGGCTCTCCTGCACCGGGGCCTCGCTGGCAGCCGCACTCCTTTCTCCTGGCATAGAAAGACCGGCGCCGACTTCCGGCTTGCCTGCGGCCCGGCCGGACCAGATTCGGGGGCGTTCCCGGCTTTCGGCTGACGTCGCGTGACGTCGGCAAAAGCCAAAGAATCGCGGGAACGCCCCCGAATCTGGTCCGGCATTGACGGACAGGCCCCTCGTCCAATGGCTAGGCTCCATTTATGGAGCCAGCCAATAAATGACGAGGGCCGACCCAAACCCCACTACAGTTCTCATCAGGTTTTCGCCTGCGCGAAAAAGATGCGCAGAGCGCATCTTTTCGCCAGGCAAAACCTAAAAAGGCAGGCAGAAAGGGACTTTGGGGGACCCTAGCAGGCCCCCTACCCCCTTGCTCTCAGCCTTAGGTTCAGGGAGCACATCTGATGCCCCCTACGTATCCCTGCTGCATGTGGCAGGCACCCCATGGTGCCTGCCACATAGTGCAGGGATATGCAAAATTGGTATTTTTTGTACTGCGGCATGTTCTTGCAGCCAACTGCACATGCCTCAATACAAATTATACACCTTGCGACCACCTTGAAGGTAGTCACATCATAATCCCTCTGGCGGTACCACCAACAGCTTGTCCAGGGGTCCCATTCCCCACAGGATGGCAGTCAGAAGCATGTCTGACCGCCATCATAATCAGGCCCACAGTTCGATAAACAGAAACATTTTCACTTAGAAAATCATTTCAAAGCACTCAAAATAAGTAATCCTACAATGAAAATGAAAACATCATTAAATAATGCTTGTGAATGCTTATTTATTAAAATGCATATGAATGTTTATTTATTGTATTGTCTCATCAAGATAGCCACATTTATGCTGATTCCATAAATAAATGTTATGAACGAATACTGTATACGTTCATAACATTTAATTATAGAATCAGCATAAATGTGGCTATCTTGATAAGACAATACAATAAATAAACATTCACTCAAGTAACCTACTTCCTCTGGAAAATTGTTTCCCGCATATATCACAAGATATACATACATAAATAAATCACTCAGTCTGACATATCATTGTTTTGATCAATGAATAATATTGCAAGTTCGCTTCAGAGGTAAAACTAGCTAACCCTAACTGTATCTAAAAATATGTCTATGGAAGTTGTCTTGGATATGAAAGAAAACATGTATGTTATGTGAAAAGCATCTTTGCATCTTGGAATGTTCAAACTGGAGATTCAGCAATGCCTTCTTATCATGTCTGTACCAATGACAGACTACTAGAACTCTTACAAAATCAGTAGGAATCCTTCACCCAGAGATACTAAACCAAAATGTTTACTTCACATACAAATATCTCTGTATCTCTGTGCATGGTGATGCACAATGCCTACTACTGTTCATCACTAAATATTTTGAGGGACATTATAAGATAGCTGTTGCATTTGGATGCAGAACAGTACACTTGAACATATGCACTCAAGCACCAATTTTAAGAACCTAGGGACATTAATAACATTGATAAATACCCAATGTGTGTGCATGAGGTCCCCATTCAGATTAATATTCTGACAACTGCACACCATTTTTGGCACAAATGAAATCCTACTTAGTGCTACTTGCAGAACTTGCCTCTGTATGGGCATCAAGCATTGTCTTATTGCACCCTTAGAGAACTGACTGATTGCATTAGGAAGTTTCCCAGATCGATATGATTTAGAGGAAGGCATGCCTATTTATATATTTATGTTAATCCCTTACTCTCCTTATGTGCCAACTGGACATGGAAGGCTTAATATGAGGTGTCTAGTACATTTGGATCGCAAGACTTTGAATGAATGAATGAACATTGTTTTGCACAATTACTTAAAATCATTTGAAATATTTCCTAAATAAATAAAACAATCGTTAAAATGCATGTGAGAGTTCACACTTTAAAATTATGAACAGTACCTGTTCTTCTAAAAGAGCATTTGCATCTGTGACTCCTGTAAAAATATCTCTTTGCAGCCGTTGGTTTAAAAGTTAATGTCGGGGGCGTGGCCAAGATGGTGAGTGGGTAAGACGTGGCTTGTTCATCTCCCCACTCCCGTCCATTGGGGCCCAGCGCCCGACGGATAGATCAGAGGCAGGCCAGCTTGATGTCTCGCTGAGTGACCGGAGACATGAGGCGCTCTACCTGTACACCAAGCTAAAACGGGCTAAAGAGATTCCGGGACAGGAGTACAGGAGAGAGAGGTCGGCAGGGCACTGGCTGGACACATCACAGCTCTCCAGCACTGCGTCAGTGGGGATGAGCTCAACAGGGCCCGACTTAGTACAGCGTTTTGTCTCAAAGCATATGCAACCCAGAGCAGACAAGCAGTGGGGGACAGGCGAGAGCTGTCTAGTGTGCCGACTCTACTGACACAGAACCGTCAACAAGGCCCATTCATTCCTCGGATTTGACCACAGCGGGGCTCGGACTGGTGCAGGTGCGGCCCAACCGGTGGCAACTCCCCAACTGCATCAGGAGGGCAAGAGAATGAGAACATGGAGGAACCAGTTACAAGGGCATTCCTAGCACAATTTATCTCGACCCTGAGGGAAGACTTACAAGCCCTCATAAAAAGATTTTTCCAATGAGATAAAGGAGGTGCAACAGGACTTGGACACAGTGGGAGAAAGAGTGGCTACAATGGAAGATCATGAACAGTCTCGAGATGAAGAAGTGGAGCAGCTACAGCAAGAAGTGATCCACCTTCAAGCACAACAAATAGACATTCAAGCCCATGCAGAAGATTTAGAAAATCGCTCTTGTAGAAACAACATATGAGTGAAAGGAGTTCCTCCCAACGAAGATTTGGGTGCAAGGTGGGGACCCTCCTCTAATTTGGTGTTCTAGCACTCATTACAAGCGAGTTAGAATATAAGACAGCATGGTGCCAAATGAATATAGTGTTCCAGTGATGCACTTTTTAATCTGCAAGAGTGCAAACCCATTGTCGGGTTAATGTGGGTAAATCATTGATCTTAAATTTAAACCTGGCGTTTCCCACACTGGATCCCATGGAAGACTGGCTGTCCGACATAATGATGGTAGACACTATTCCCTTCCTAGGGTTGGAATTAGCAGCCACAGTCCACCAAACAGCTCAGCTGAATTATGCTAAGTTAGCACGGCAGGCAGAAAAGGATCTGGGCACCTGGAGAGAACATCACCTTTCCATATTAGGGAGAGTAGTTGCGGTCAAAATGTCCCTGTTACTGAAGGCATTGTACTTGTATCAAACCTTACTGGCACTGCCTCCCGAGGGAATGATTGTCTCACTGCAACGCAACATCAATCAATTGAGGTGGGCAGGTGCAAACCACGGATGAGCAAGGCTATAAGTTATATGCAGCCGCAAATCGAAGGCCTGGTGATACCAGACCTCCTCAGCTATTAAAAAGCTGCCCAATTGAGATATTTAGTGGAATGGGTGAGGCAAGAATCTGAAAAACTTTGGCTTTTTCAGGACAGAGAACTGGCAGGTATTTCATTGAGGAAGGTCCCCTTCCTGAAAAAGTCGCAGCGCCACGCAGTCTGATGGGCTCGCCGATCACTAAGTCAGTGAGGAAAGTTTGGGATGGGGTGGGGACAACCAAGAAATGTACAACATTTCCGTCTCCTTTAATCCCCCTGTTCGGAAAAAGTGAGTTCGCTCCGGGAGTGTCAGATAAAGCATTTGGGGTGTGGTGGGGTACCCCCAGTTCTTCGGTGGGTCATCTATTTGACCTATCAGGAATAATCCCATTCACTCAACTGAAACTAGATTATGGGATCCCCGAGTCCGAGAGACTGTGATACTTGCAACTGGGTACTTCAAAAGGGGTCGAGAGAGCTGGGAAGCTACCGATTGACCAAATACAAAAAATGGTTAATCACCAAATACACTTATAAAGGAGTGATCTCCGAAATGTATGACATGATCAGAATTGGCCCACATCCACAAGCTACACCGAGTCAAAAGAGGTGGGGGAGAGAACTGGGAGGTGACCTCACACAGAAAGACTGGGAAGGGATTTACTATAGAGCAAAACTCACAGCCCGTAATGTGGCCAGTATTGAAACAGCTATGAAAATAGATACTTACTGGTACCTTACGCCGGCGCGCCTCCACAGAGGCAACCCAAACAGGAACCCTACCTGCTGGAGAGGCTGTGATAATGAGCGAACACTGCTACACATACTGTGGGAATGCCAATTGCTGACTAACTATTGGACTAAAATCCTAGATGAAGTAGATGAGCTATTTGATACACAGATTCCGAGGCTCCCGGTATATGTAATCTTGGGCCTCCCAAAACCAATCACATTTCGACTTAAAAGCATGAGAGGAAATCAGATGGGGCAGGCATTGGGGGCAGCTTTGCAGGATTTATTGACACATTAGGGGTCATTAACCTCCCCTAAATGTGTAGGATGGCTCCACAGGATATGGCACCTCTTAGGGATGGAACGCATTTCGGCCACACTGAACAACTCTGATGTCTCTTTTCAGAAAGTATGGAGCCCATTTCTAAAACTGCTCTCAACAGAGTTCAATGAAATTACCCAGCCCAAACATCTGAGAATGTTGTGGCTCTAGGGACAGAGCAACAACCACCCTCAACTGCTTAGTGGGCGATGCCAACGACATGAGACAGGGACTCGACAGACAAGACTTAGGACTATCGGACGGGGAGGGGGGTAGTTAAAGTTATTGGTTCCCTGCAAACGGTTGAGTCTTCAACAACTGAAATCACTTATTGCTTCAAAACTGTTCAGTTTGCACAACTTACTACGATGGCTATATATTTTCTTTGGTACAAGAACACATGTGAATTGTATACTATTTTGCAATTTATTGCATATGCCTTTGTATTGATTTCCAATATCGAAAATGCTAATAAACACATTTAAACATAAAAGTTAGTGTCAGTTCCCAGTCTTGATGCCCTCAGGATGCAAGAAGGAAATAGGCTGGTAGCATCCATTCAAAACATCAAATTGTCTAACAGCCTCAAATCTTAAAGTGCTGGTGTGCCTTTTATGGGGTAACTGCAAACACAACAATGATGGACAGAATGTGGATCAATGTCACACATTCACCCCAGTCCAAAGATCTGGGCCCAAATCCATCGTTTTTCCACTCCACACCACCCTGGGTTAGACAATGGCAATATGCAAATCAGCGCTGACCCTGTGCCCCATGGGAACAGTCCAGTCCGAACTACAAAAGCCATGTCCTTCCCAGAACGGAAACAAGCATCCGAGGACCGGCCCGGTTTCGAGGTAACACCTCTCATCAGCCCGGCTAGCTTGATTCCAGTGGTGTGGAGTGCCTGGGACTCACGTCTGAGCATCCCCAGTACACTTAGAGTGGTAACTGCAAACACAACAATGATGGACAGAATGTGGATCAATGTCACACATTCACCACAGTCCAAAGATCTGGGCCCAAATCCATCGTTTTTCCAAGCATCTGAGGACCGGCCTGGAGTCAAGCTAGCCGGGCTGATGAGAGGTGTTACCTCGAAACCGGGCCGGTCCTCGGATGCTTGATTCCGTTCTGGGAAGGACATGGCTTTTGTAGTTCGGACTGGACTGTTCCCATGGGGCACAGGGTCAGCGCTGATTTGCATATCGCCATTGTCTAACCCAGGGTGGTGTGGAGTGGAAAAACGATGGATTTGGGCCCAGATCTTTGGACTGGGGTGAATGTGTGACATTGATCCACATTCTGTCCATCACTGTTGTGTTTGCAATTACCGCTCTAAGTGTACTGGGGATGCTCAGACTTGAGTCCCAGGCACTCCACACCACTGGAGTCAAGCTAGCCGGGCTGATGAGAGGTGTTACCTCGAAACCGGGCCGGTCCTCGGATGCTTGATTCCGTTCTGGGAAGGACATGGCTTTTGTAGTTCGGACTGGACTGTTCCCATGGGGCACAGGGTCAGCGCTGATTTGCATATCGCCATTGTCTAACCCAGGGTGGTGTGGAGTGGAAAAACGATGGATATGGGCCCAGATCTTTGGACTGGGGTGAATGTGTGACATTGATCCACATTCTGTCCATCACTGTTGTGTTTGCAATTACCGCTCTAAGTGTACTGGGGATGATCAGACGTGAGTCCCAGGCACTCCACACCACTGGAGTCAAGCTAGCCGGGCTGATGAGAGGTGTTACCTCGAAACCGGGCCGGTCCTCGGATGCTTGATTCCGTTCTGGGAAGGACATGGCTTTTGTAGTTCGGACTGGACTGTTCCCATGGGGCACAGGGTCAGCGCTGATTTGCATATCGCCATTGTCTAACCCAGGGTGGTGTGGAGTGGAAAAACGATGGATTTGGGCCCAGATCTTTGGACTGGGGTGAATGTGTGACATTGATCCACATTCTGTCCATCACTGTTGTGTTTGCAATTACCGCTCTAAGTGTACTGGGGATGCTCAGACGTGAGTCCCAGGCACTCCACACCACTGGAGTCAAGCTAGCCGGGCTGATGAGAGGTGTTACCTCGAAACCGGGCCGGTCCTCGGATGCTTGATTCCGTTCTGGGAAGGACATGGCTTTTGTAGTTTGGACTGGACTGTTCCCATGGGGCACAGGGTCAGCGCTGATTTGCATATCGCCATTGTCTAACCCAGGGTGGTGTGGAGTGGAAAAACGATGGATTTGGGCCCAGATCTTTGGACTGGGGTGAATGTGTGACATTGATCCACATTCTGTCCATCACTGTTGTGTTTGCAATTACCGCTCTAAGTGTACTGGGGATGCTCAGACGTGAGTCCCAGGCACTCCACACCACTGGAGTCAAGCTAGCCGGGCTGATGAGAGGTGTTACCTCGAAACCGGGCCGGTCCTCGGATGCTTGATTCCGTTCTGGGAAGGACATGGCTTTTGTAGTTCGGACTGGACTGTTCCCATGGGGCACAGGGTCAGCGCTGATTTGCATATCGCCATTGTCTAACCCAGGGTGGTGTGGAGTGGAAAAACGATGGATTTGGGCCCAGATCTTTGGACTGGGGTGAATGTGTGACATTGATCCACATTCTGTCCATCACTGTTGTGTTTGCAATTACCGCTCTAAGTGTACTGGGGATGCTCAGACGTGAGTCCCAGGCACTCCACACCACTGGAGTCAAGCTAGCCGGGCTGATGAGAGGTGTTACCTCGAAACCGGGCCGGTCCTCGGATGCTTGATTCCGTTCTGGGAAGGACATGGCTTTTGTAGTTCGGACTGGACTGTTCCCATGGGGCACATAGTCAGCGCTGATTTGCATATCGCCATTGTCTAACCCAGGGTGGTGTGGAGTGGAAAAACGATGGATTTGGGCCCAGATCTTTGGACTGGGGTGAATGTGTGACATTGATCCACATTCTGTCCATCACTGTTGTGTTTGCAATTACCGCTCTAAGTGTACTGGGGATGCTCAGACGTGAGTCCCAGGCACTCCACACCACTGGAGTCAAGCTAGCCGGGCTGATGAGAGGTGTTACCTCGAAACCGGGCCGGTCCTCGGATGCTTGATTCCGTTCTGGGAAGGACATGGCTTTTGTAGTTCGGACTGGACTGTTCCCATGGGGCACAGGGTCAGCGCTGATTTGCATATCGCCATTGTCTAACCCAGGGTGGTGTGGAGTGGAAAAACGATGGATTTGGGCCCAGATCTTTGGACTGGGGTGAATGTGTGAGATTGATCCACATTCTGTCCATCACTGTTGTGTTTGCAATTACCGCTCTAAGTGTACTGGGGATGCTCAGACGTGAGTCCCAGGCACTCCACACCACTGGAGTCAAGCTAGCCGGGCTGATGAGAGGTGTTACCTCGAAACCGGGCCGGTCCTCGGATGCTTGATTCCGTTCTGGGAAGGACATGGCTTTTGTAGTTCGGACTGGACTGTTCCCATGGGGAGCAGGGTCAGCGCTGATTTGCATATCGCCATTGTCTAACCCAGGGTGGTGTGGAGTGGAAAAACGATGGATTTGGGCCCAGATCTTTGGACTGGGGTGAATGTGTGACATTGATCCACAATCTGTCCATCACTGTTGTGTTTGCAATTACCGCTCTAAGTGTACTGGGGATGCTCAGACGTGAGTCCCAGGCACTCCACACCACTGGAGTCAAGCTAGCCGGGCTGATGAGAGGTGTTACCTCGAAACCTGGCCGGTCCTCGGATGCTTGATTCCGTTCTGGGAAGGACATGGCTTTTGTAGTTCGGACTGGACTGTTCCCATGGGGCACAGGGTCAGCGCTGATTTGCATATCGCCATTGTCTAACCAAGGGTGGTGTGGAGTGGAAAAACGATGGATTTGGGCCTAGATCTTTGGACTGGGGTGAATGTGTGACATTGATCCACATTCTGTCCATCACTGTTGTGTTTGCAATTATCACTCTGGGTGTGCCTTTTATAGCATAATAAAGATTGTGTTGTGGCTGCCTGACAGGCCTCTTCACTACGTACTTACTTGTCGTTCATGCTAGCCTCAATCGTATTGTCAAGCCCTTCCAGTTCAGACGGCCGGGCACGCACCTCTGACATATATTTCCAAAATGTGGCCAGTTTAATTGGGGCGGTGCAATTGAACAAGGCAGATACTGATTCTTTGCATGTCCGAACCCCTTGGGAGAGACACATCGGTTTTAACAGCTTTCGACCTTGCAGTAGCAGACCTGGGCAACAACACAGCAGGTGCAGCAGGGACTCCTTTGTCGTACTTGCAAATTCTGCATTTGATTGTAAGGGCCAAAGATTTCCACACAGGATTCCACTGTTTTGTTGGCAGGGGCAACAGCCTGGTCAATTGAATGTCTTTTAAGCACTTCCTTCCCATTGCTTGATTCAGATACGGCTGTAACCTGTGTTCGCCATATGATTCTCGGGCCGCCCCTGGTCAAATAATGTAGTATATATGCTTCGAGTGATAGTTGCTGGATTTGTTTGTTTAATGCGTTTTTAATTGCTGCCTAACTTGTCCCTTCCAGGCACCAATGTTGCATTACCAAGCCAAGTACTGCCACAGCTTTTTGCATGTACGTGTTCCATGGGTTGGAGTTCGCTCTATAAACTGGTTTGACCATGTTTTTTAAGCTTCCCGCGGGTGCTTTAAGGTCTTGATAGTAGTATTTTGCCTGTGTTCCCAAGCATTCATAGGTTTGCTGGACCAGGCCGAACTCCAGGTGAATCAGGCTGTTGCAGGTGTATTTTGGTAAATTGAAAATGTGTTTGTATACCTGGCATTGAGATCTTTCAACGCCTGCTGTGTGTAGCCTGCTATTGTCCTTATTTTGCACCATATGGCCCTTCTGATTGGTAACGTCATTGAACTGTTCAGTTTCTCGTGGAGTTTGCATAAGGCGTAAATTGTTGAATGAACCTTTGACTTTATTCTTTGTTGGTGTGA
Organism: Lissotriton helveticus; assembly: GCF_964261635.1. Taxonomy (NCBI): domain Eukaryota; kingdom Metazoa; phylum Chordata; class Amphibia; order Caudata; family Salamandridae; genus Lissotriton; species Lissotriton helveticus. The sequence continues at coordinate 704,554,194 of NC_136068.1, read as the reverse complement.
AGTCGCCTTCGTGGTGTCGCTGAGCTTTGCCACAAGGTAGTTGTATGAACTTGTGGTGGAGATTATCTCATCACCCACTCTCCATTTATGTAAGGATTTGTTTGCACAACGCACAAGGACCATCACTTTGGTCTTGTTTGGTTTACAACCAGTTAATTAATTTCACTGTAGTTTTTAAGAGTGTTCAGTCCCCTTTGTAAACCACTTTTGTTGTGATCCATTATTACCAGGTTATTATTATTATTATTATTATTATGCGTTCTTATATAGCGCTCGATTACCCGTAGGCATCTCGGCGCTTGCCTTGGGAACCCGTCCTGGCTTCCCCAAGGTGAAAGCCAGGCATCCCGCCGCGGGGAGGCCATAGTGGAGATTAAGCAGGCTAATGCCCAGAGCTGCAGAGTGTGAACCCGTGATTCGAGTAGGCACCGAAACGAGAATTATCGAGTCCGTGGATATTTGGGCTCAAGACCCTGCCGCGTCGGGAATTGAACCCTGGTCCCGGGTCTGACCTCTGCTTCAGGGTCTGCCTCCTCTAACCAGTGAGCCACACTTCTCCACCGTCATCTGCATATTGTAATATTTGGATTCTGTTGGGGCTGATTTTAGGGACTGCAAGGTTTGCGTTTTGAAGCATCTTCCCCAAATCTGCTGTGTATAAATTGAAGAGAGTTGGGGCAAGGACACAGTCCTGTTTTAGGCCACAGTTAAAATTAAACAGTGTTTCCTGCTAATCTGATTCTTATCCAGGTTCTTTTGTATAGGGAAATGACTGCTTTCAAGAGGCCTTCTGGGATGTCCCATTTCCTTTGCTTGTTCCAAAACTTACTCTGGGAGACCCCATTGAACGCTGCAGAGTAGTCGCCCAAGCAAATAAAGACCTTTTTTTGTTTTTGATGTTTGCTTGCTGGCCCAGATAAGATAGGGCCACCATGTTGTCTACTTTCGACCCACCTTTGCCGAACCCAGTTTGATATGGGGTAGAATCTCTTTATCCTCCATTCATCTGCTGAGTTCTAAAAGAGTGCTGATGTATGGTTTCCCTTCCATGTCTAGAAGGGCGATTAGTCTGTAGTTTTTTGGATCCATATTATCCCCCTTTCTGAAAGTTGACGGTAACAAGGAGCCATGCCATGATTCAGGGATGTCAGCTTGCAATCTGCATTCAGTGAACAAGGTGGATAAGACATCTCCCCAATATGCTGGGTCGTCCTTAAACATTCCTCCCGGGAGCCCGTTTCGGGCTGGAGCCCCGCCTTTTCTTATCTTTTTTCTTATCTCCCTGATAGCCGGAACTTCTTGTTCTATGTATCCGTCTTCTGCCCTGGAAGTGCCATCACCATCTGCTCCATCAACTGGGGGATCCTCCATGTTGGCCTGCTGAGACCACACTTGATTTTCTATGTAAATCGTGCATATATATGGGTTAGCCCTGCTTCAGCCGGGATGGAGTTGCATCGGTCTTGTTTGTCATTTTCTATCCAGGCTATATATTCCCAAAATTGCCTGTGTTTGTGGCGCTTAGAGAGCTCGCTGTGATCCATTCCTTCTCAAGTTGCCTCGGTTTTTTTCCATGTGAGGGGTTTTCATTCCAACTGTAGTTCTCTCCTCTTTTGCTTGGAGACTTGTGTGACGGTATTCTGATGGTACCTATGTGCCCGTCTTAGGTCACTAGTGGACTCCCTTAGTGTCTTGTTGTCTTGCCAGATTTGCATTTTTACTGGATTATTTTCCAAAGAGATTTTCCTTATTCCTCCCAAGAGGGCTGTTTGCACGCCCAATATCCAAGTTCCCCAGTTTTTGATGGTGTATTCGGGGGCTTTGCTCTTCCCATGTTAGATTTACTGCAGTTTGTTCGTTCCATCTGATCCTTCTGATTAATGAGTATTCCTCAGTACCCCTTGTGTGGGAGAGGGAGAGAGTTTATTCACGTTGTTTGCAATGTATGCTTTAGATCCGCTTGGAGGATTGCATGCTCACTTGTTTCATGCACCACCATTGAAAATGTTCCATGTTTGGGATAAGATTACAGAAAAGAAAAATTTAGTCAATTGTTGTGTGATCGTTATATGAATGATTTTTTGGAAGGTTTGGATGCTGACTTTTAGTGAGTACCTCTGCAGAAGTGAAATTGTAGTTTTGTAAGAAGCAATTGAAGATTTTTTCTGAGTGTGTTAAACACCTTATTCCGCTTGTGTCAGTTCCAATCTTGGGTATTCAAGATTCTATCCATGCATAACCGTAAACGGAGTGGAGAAACATGTTTTCTGGATAAATACAATTTTAAAGTTAAAAGTAAAACACTGGACTTCATTTTGTTATAATCTTGTTATGTTCTCTACAGGTTTCGTCATCATAGTGGGCTCTTTTTGTAATATCTTGGAGGTCCAAAATTTGTTGGAAGGATCGCAACCTTCATTCTTTTCATAAGATATGCACAGCACAGCATTCGTATTCAATTAATCATTGCAAACAGTATATATCAAGTGTAACATGGGTGTTCAGAGCTGACAATTGTATCTAATCAGCGATTGTTAATTGGTTGAATTTTGTGATTTCTCTTATCTGGGTCTAATTTTAACGATACCTCTTTACATATTTGTACAAAAATATTACAGTGTTGTTCATTTCCTCAAAATGATGAATCTAGTTGGACAGTCCCCCTTTATTGTTACTCTGTGAATTGTACTATTCTGTATCTACTGTTATCTGTCGAACCACCTCCTTTGAGGTAGGTTTTAGTGATTGAAAATGTTACTCCAAATCCTCAAAAAGGATTGAGGAGCAAGCTTCCCATCAAAGAGACAGCATCCAGTGGCCACTTTGAATAGCATTCCTGCATGCACAGTGCAGTGCCATATCTACAAGGCCACGTAAAGCCATCCTGTGTGGCTTTTAATTGCCTTGTAGATATGGCATGAGGCAACGCAGTGCAACTCACTGCTTTGCCTCACACTGCGATGGGAGATATGCCATGGGTGCCATTTGGAACAGGATTACTTGGAGCAGGGACAGCCTAACTGAACGATTGTGTTCACGGGCAGACCCACCTGACGGACACCAGTTCGAGTTTATGTAGCTCATAAACTCGTAAATGCTCTCCCCTTGACCTTGGGGATATCTTCTCCACTATACCATTGGAAGACCCGGAAGAGTACGGATTTATGAGACCTACTACATTCGGGAAACCCAGTGACCGAACTACGGCACAGGGTAACGAGTGGATTTGACTGCGACAGTCCTGAGGAAGACCGACGTGACCTCTCGGGGCACAATTGAAGCGGTCGAAACATGTTGACTCTAGCAGTGGTAGGAGGGAAGTCTTGAGGAACCTTATTTTCTCCATAAGACATTTTCCCATCCTTTTCCTTTATTTTTAATCCTGATAGGGGTATCAAAATTGGGCTTAATGAAGTAATACTTTTTATTGGCACCCTTAATTAGTTTTAAATCACATCCTAACTGCACTTTTGTGTCGCACTTATATCAGATCCACGAGGTGTTTACCTACACGTCCTATCATTCATGTATGTTATCTGTTGTACGTATTGACTGACTGTGTTGTACGTCTCTGTGACGTGGAATTTATTATTTTTTCCCCCTCCCTAATGCTCCGCCCTGGATGTGGCTACACCAGGGCGTTTGTAGCAGGCCCTATGATGAAGCATGTCACATACTTCGGTATGTGAGTGAGGGCAGTTTTCACAAATTGGAGAATTTTCCTTTGTTGTAGTCGTGTACTCTATATACCCCTTGTGTGTGATTATCGGGTTGTCTTAGGGGGCCTGGGGTATTGGAGTTTAAACTATTGCGGCCCTCTCCCCTCTTGTGTGTAGATCATGCCATGGGTGTTACCAGGGGTACAGCTTCAGGGGGGTTATTTGTGGTGTTAACCCCCCCCCAATAAATGTATTTTGTATAATAGTTGGGTACAGGTGTTTTCAGTCTGGTGTGGTGAGGTGTCTGTCGGATTTCACCTCAAAATGTTACACAAACAGACAAAAAAACGCACACACACACTCTCCCTCTCACTGTTTAGAAAGAGAATTTAAAAAATGTTGGTCATTTCACAAAATAATGTATATTCTCTCACTTAGTACCCCTACCAATCTGCATTATTCACCCTTTCCACTGCCCCTTCAGCCCCTCTCTTGCCCCCTCCTTGTTGTATTATGTATTTGAACATTATGTGGTTTATTTACTAAAATGTGTTGCTGTGTTTGAGTCACAAAGTGATGCACATAGACACAAAGTGGCTTATTTATGAGCCCTTTTGTCACTTTTACGCTGCCGGTGCGTCACTTTTTCAGACGCACCAGCAGGGTAAAAAATGCGGCATGTTGCGTCATATTTACAACGTGATGCATCTAGATAGATGAGTCACTTTGTAACCCCCTGCGGCACATTATACCTGCGCCAGGTATAATGTATGCAGGGTGGGCGTTCTGACACAGGTAAGCCTCACAGAAGTGACACAGTGAAATCCATGAGATTTCACTGCGTCACTTCTAGGACGCAAATGCGTCAATATCTTACACCTGCCTCATAGCATACGTAAGACTGACGCAGGCACATTTCACATAAGACTTGCCAATGTGTAATGACCCACTGCTAGAGTTGTGTCACTTTCATGACACACTCCAGCAATTGGTAATTTTTGCGCCTACAGATACGTCAGAAATACTGACGTATCTGTAACTCCTTGCGACATGATGCATCATAATGTAAATATGACGCATCCAGCATGTCGCAAGGAGGGTGCAATGAAAAGTGACGCATCGCTGTTTTCATGCAGCGATGCATCACTTCTCATAAATGAGGCCCAAAATCTTTTTTTCTCAATCAACTTTCCAGTGCAAACCTTGTTTTGTGCTGGAAATTCCCTTGAAAGTAATTCAAAAAAGTATTTAGGGCTCCTTTGCATCACTTAGCGACAAGGGGGCATTCCATAGGTGGTGCCTGGGTGTTCCCATGCAAACACAAATGTTTTTTAACGCAAAACCCCATTTATAAAAAAAAGTAGACAGAGTTTTGCATAAAAAAATGAAACCATTTCAAATAGCCACTATCAAGGAGAAATGCTTTTATTTCTTCTTTCTTTTCTGACTTTGCATGTGTGGTGCACTGTACAGCGCACGTACAAAGTGGGAAAAGAAGGCTTGCAGCACTGCCCTTTGTGAATGAGGCCCCTAGTGTCAGTAGGAAATTCTTCTATTTGGGATTACTATGTGGTACTTGTAAATGTTTGAATGACAGAGGGGAAACTATTTGAAAATTCTAATATTGAGGAGTGTTATTCAAGAGTCCTGATTTACTAACTCCCTGTTGCCTAAACCGTTTTCATTTGAAGGATTTTCAAAATGTTTGATGAGAATCTGATTCCACTCTAGGACTAATAAAACAAGTGGACTTGGAACATATTTTGGAAATTGCATTGATGTTAGAAACTATATGATGGTATAGTGGAACACAAAGGTAAATGAATTTGGGTCTAATAGACTGTAGTAAGCAGGAACGTCTGTGCACATTTTCAAGAGTGAGCCACAGTCACCTTTTTCAAAACAAGCATTTGCAATGCAATCGGTCTCGCCTTTGGGGCCTTAGAAGTATTTAGCCATGCAGCAGATTGAAGCTGGAGGCAAGCAGCAGTTCCACCAGGATGTGGGGAAGAGGAACAGCGTGTCCCCAATAGAGAACCAGCTGTCTGAAAAATTGCAAATATCAAAGGATTGGTTAAATTAATAAGGTAATAATCACCTAAAATTAAGGGGTGGGGTTGTGAAAGCCATATCTGAATTAAGAGATCCAACTATGTGGGGTGGGACTGGATGCCAAGAGAACGGCAGGGGCCTGAAGGATAAGCCGTGAATTTGTGCACCTTGAATAACAAGAGGGTTCAAATTCACACCGCCATGTTAATGCGGTAGGCGATGGTGCATTGAGATAAAGAAAGGAGTTGGCGCAGGAGATAAAGAAAGGACTAGGCACAGGAGCACTGCGAAAGGCAGAGTGCTGACAATTGCGATTGTCAGCCATATTGGTAGATGTGTTTACAGTATGCCAGCCCCGGTAATGGGTTAATAAAAGGAGAACGGAAAAATAAAAATAAAATCAAGTAAAAAAGTTGCAAGGGGACTGCCGCCTACAGTTCAGTAGATATTGTTTCCAGGCCTTTAATCGACGACATAAAGCTTAACAATGCTGTAAAAAGATGGACTTCGAACCAGAATGCACCAGGGCCACAAAAGGAGAGAAATATTAGACCATCTAATTGGAAAGATTCCTGCCTGTGGGAGTGCTGCCGCAATACCATGTAATGTGCAAGCAAAGGTTTTGCTTCGCTGCTACAGATCGGGCGGGGTTTTGGTTGGCATATGCTTTATGAATACACCCTCCCCCCTTATTTATCAATTTATATAGCTGCTGTCTATTTGTTCTAACTTTTGCCTTCTCTAGGGAACGATTCCATTATTAACAAAATAAAGGCAGACCCTTACTACAAACATAACATTGGATCTTCTTAATAGCCATTAAGACACTGATATATGTGTTCCAGGCTCTATAACTGGTGCTATTTTTGAAACTAATATCCTTTGCATTTGCAACTGCAAAATGTATTTTGACGAAATAAAACACAATCTGTGCATGCCAAAGCAATTAAGTGCACACAAACAGAAGCGGGGGCAGCAGCATTGGGAATAGTAACTTTCTTGTAAGTACACGGTGTAGTTTGCTTGCAAAGCAAGTGCCCCCCATGGCAAAATGAAATACTCAGAAGGATCATTATAAGATCTACTGTACTGCGGAATACCATGGTAGAAACTATGGTTTCTTGGAGACTTTACAAGATTTAGGAGTAACAAAAACAAGACAAAGGGATGAGAGGTATTGCTTGCAGGGGTGGGGAAAGTATTGTTAAGAGAAGATCCCTTCATTAGCGTCCTGACCCCGTGCTCACCTTCACAGAGTCTACAGGATACAGGATGGTTCCTCCCTTGCCACCGCTCCAGCTGTCAGGTATGTGCCTATGGAGGCGCTGGATGGGAAGCTTTTGTATTTGTCCCCGGGACCGGCTCATCCCCAGCCCTTCTCCGCTACTGCAAAGGTGTTCCATTTGCCCCTGGAGAGAAGCAGCAGCCAGAGTGGTGTAGAGTACAGAATGGGCAGAGCACAACTCTCCAGTGTGAGACATAATTGCACCTCATGCAATTTCTCTTCAGAGCTTTTTGCACAATCACCTAAAACACTTAGCTAGTGTTACCTTGTGACACCCGGATCTGCTTGAGACTCCCAGGGTGTTCTCCGACAGGCAGCTATAGATCAAAGCTGCAGCCATTTTAACATTGTAAAGCCTGTGGTGAACTGCAACGTATTACCGGTAGCGCATCCTCCTCCACTCTGGCAGACTCAGGCAGGTTCACACATGCGTGGAGGAGGGGGCTTGATGCCCTCAAGAAGCCTCGTGCACATAAAGAGGTTTTGTGCATGAATAAATAAACAAGAAAAAAAACAATACCCAACGAGGAAAAGGGAAAAGGAGTTAAACGAGCACTGGGGCAACTGGGGCATTGACAGTAAGTTGCCTCTGTATAAAGCTCAGAAATTCAAGAACATGCAAGAAAACTAAGATAGGCGAGACGCGGAAACAGACAATCTGCTCATGCGTTTGGGGTACCGGAACATCTGGGAAAGCTTATTGAGAGACTGCGTACCTGCATGTAGTGACCCAGAGTCACAGTCAGCAGTCTTGTGTTTTGTATGCCAGCACACTGAACACCCACCCACCACTGATGTCACCGGTCAGGTGACACAGCTTTAATAAAAGGGGCCGAGCCCATGTGCTCTGGGCCAGTTTTACCATGTAGCCCACTGTGTCTTCGTCAGTGATTGCGAACAATGAGGGCCCAGGGCCCCCAACATTACATTGGCGACGAGGAGGGCGGACGCTAGCCACGCGTGCCGCATTTAAAAGAAGAAAAACCCCGGAAAGAAGAAGGGAACTGCCTATGTGGAGGGCACCCTCCCGGGGAAGCGGCGCCGACCGCCGAGAGGCCTGCAGGGCGTACACTGAGCCCAGGGCCTGCCTGCAGACAAGAAGGTGACCGGGAGCCTACCCCACACCTTCTGAGGCAAGCCTGCACGGCCCCTGCGTGGGGTGAAGAGGAGCGACCGACCGGAGCCCACCCGCGTCGGCCGCCACCGAGCCGGAACTGGATGCCCCACAGGCGCGGCAACCACGGTGAGACCTCCGCGGAGCCCACCCGCGTGGAAGATGAAGGCCCGTCGGCCAAAGGTGAGCCCAAGCACCGAAAGTGGAGCCCACCTGCAATGAACTGAATCTTCAGCGGAGCCCACCCCCATTCATTCCTCGGATTTGACCACAGCGGGGCTCGGACTGGTGCAGGTGCGGCCCAACCGGTGGCAAATGCGGCCATATCGGCGAAAGCCATTGACACTGGAGGACCCACGCCACCATAGGTGTTGGAGGAGCCACCCACTGATTTCACATAACAGAAAAGGACCTTTCATACCGTGATTAGGAGAAGTGTGGCTCAGTGGTTAGAGGCGGCAGACCCGGAAGCTGAGATCGGCCGTGGACCAGGGTTCGATTCCCCACCTCGGCGGGTCTCGGGCTCAAAATTCCACGGATTCGACAATTATCGCTCCGGTGCCTACTCGACTCACGGGGTCACACTCTGCGACTCTGGGCAATAGCTTGCTTAATCTCCACTACGGCCCCTCGCGGCGGGATGCCTGGCTTTCACCTTGTGGATACCCTGCCGGGGTATCTCACAGGGGAATACCAGGACGGGTTCCCTAAGCAAGCGCCTTGAGACCCCTGGGTGATTCGTGCGCTATATAAATCGAAATACATTTACATTTACATTTACATTAGTTGGGCACGTGATACTTTGCAACTCCTACCACGCAAGGCTTCGACTCAGACCGCTTCACGCGGCGGGGCTCCGCAACGCATCAGGAGAAAGAGACGGGGCCTGCACTGGGAAGATGACGGACATGCTGCTGCTCGGACCCACCCACCAGACGAAGAGCACAGGGGCAGCGGTTACTTCCACTCCTCTCGAGAGAGGGGCTACATTCTTATGTCATTGCTCCACATTCCTAGCCACAGCTTGGACATGTCTACAGCACGGGAGAAGAAGGACAGAAATGTGAAAGACATGTTCACCAAGATGACGGGAGCTAGTGGGGGGGATGGCCGCAACTCCCCAACTGCATCAGGAGGGCAAGAGAATGAGAACATGGAGGAACCAGTTACAAGGGCATTCCTAGCACAATTTATCTCGACCCTGAGGGAAGACTTACAAGTCCTCATAAAAAGATTTTTCCAATGAGATAAAGGAGGTGCAACAGGACTTGGACACAGTGGGAGAAAGAGTGGCTACAATGGAAGATCATGAACAGTCTCGAGATGAAGAAGTGGAGCAGCTATAGCAAGAAGTGATCCACCTTCAAGCACAACAAATAGACATTCAAGCCCATGCAGAAGATTTAGAAAATCGCTCTTGTAGAAACAACATACGAGTGAAAGGAGTTCCTCCCAACGAAGATTTGGGTGCAAGGTGGGGACCCTCCTCTAATTTGGTGTTCTAGCACTCATTACAAGCGAGTTAGAATATAAGACAGCATGGTGCCAAATGAATATAGTGTTCCAGTGATGCACTTTTTAATCTGCAAGAGTGCGAACCCATTGTCGGGTTAATGTGGGTAAATCATTGATCTTAAATTTAAACCTGGCGTTACCCACACTGGATCCCATGGAAGACTGGCTGTCCGGCATAATGATGGTAGACACTATTCCCTTCCTAGGGTTGGAATTAGCAGCCACAGTCCACCAAACAGCTCAGCTGAATTATGCTAAGTTAGCACGGCAGGCAGAAAAGGATCTGGGCACCTGGAGAGAACATCACCTTTCCCTATTAGGGAGAGTAGTTGCGGTCAAAATGTCCCTGTTACTGAAGGCATTGTACTTGTATCAAACCTTACTGGCACTGCCTCCCGAGGGAATGATTGTCTCACTGCAACGCAACATCAATCAATTCAGGTGGGCAGGTGCAAACCACGGATGAGCAAGGCTATAAGTTATATGCAGCCCCAAATCGAAGGCCTGGTGATACCAGACCTCCTCAGCTATTAAAAAGCTGCCCAATTGAGATATTTAGTGGAATGGGCGAGGCAAGAATCTGAAAAACTTTGGCTTTTTCAGGACAGAGAACTGGCAGGTATTTCATTGAGGAAGGTCCCCTTCCTGAAAAAGTCGCAGCGCCTCGCAGTCTGATGGGCTCGCCGATCACTAAGTCAGTGAGGAAAGTTTGGGATGGGGTGGGGACAACCAAGAAATGTACAACATTTCCGTCTCCTTTAATCCCCCTGTTCGGAAACAGTGAGTTCGCTCCGGGAGTGTCAGATAAAGCATTTGGGGTGTGGTGGGGTACCCCCAGTTCTTCGGTGGGTCATCTATTTGACCTATCAGGAATAATCCCATTCACTCAACTGAAACTAGATTATGGGATCCCCGAGTCCGAGAGACTGTGATACTTGCAACTGGGTACTTCAAAAGGGGTCGAGAGAGCTGGGAAGCTACCGATTGACCAAATACAAAAAATGGTTAATCACCAAATACACTTATAAAGGAGCGATCTCCAAAATGTATGACATGATCAGAATTGGCCCACATCCACAAGCTACACCGAGTCAAAAGAGGTGGGGGAGAGAAATGGGAGGTGACCTCACACAGAAAGACTGGGAAGGGATTTACTATAGAGCAAAACTCACAGCCCGTAATGTGGCCAGTATTGAAACAGCTATGAAAATAGATACTTACTGGTACCTTACGCCGGCGCGCCTCCACAGAGGCAACCCAAACAGGAACCCTACCTGCTGGAGAGGCTGTGATAATGAGCGAACACTGCTACACATACTGTGGGAATGTCAATTGCTGACTAACTATTGGACTAAAATCCTAGATGAAGTAGATGAGCTATTTGATACACAGATTCCGAGGCTCCCGGTATATGTAATCTTGGGCCTCCCAAAACCAATCACATTTCGACTTAAAAGCATGAGAGGAAATCAGATGGGGCTGGCATTGGGGGCAGCTTTGCAGAATATATTGACACATTAGGGGTCATTAAGCTCCCCTAAATGTGTAGGATGGCTCCACAGGATATGGCACCTCTTAGGGATGGAATGCATTTCGGCCACACTGAACAACTCTGATGTCTCTTTTCAGAAAGTATGGAGCCCATTTCTAAAACTGCTCTCAACAGAGTTCAATGAAATTACCCAGCCCAAATATCTGAGAATGTTGTGGCTCTAGGGACAGAGCAGCAACCACCCTCAACTGCTTAGTGGGCGATGCCAACGACATGAGACAGGGACTCGACAGACAAGACTTAGGACTATCGGACGGGGAGGGGGGTAGTTAAAGTTATTGGTTCCCTGCAAACGGTTGAGTTTTCAACAACTCAAATCACTTATTGCTTCAAAACTGTTCAGTTTGCACAACTTACTAAGATGGCTATATATTTTCTTTGGTACAAGAACACATGTGAATTGTATACTATTTTGCAATTTATTGCATACGCCTTTGTATTGATTTCCAATATCGAAAAGGCTAATAAACACATTTAAACATAAAAGTTAGTGTCAGTTCCCAGTCTTGATGCCCTCAGGATGCAAGAAGGAAATAGGCTGGTAGCATCCATTCAAAACGTCAAATTGTCTAACAGCCTCGAGTCTTAAAGTGCTGGTGTGCCTTTTATAGCATAATAAAGATTGTGTTGTGGCTGCCTGACAGGCCTCTTCACTACGTACTTACTTGTCGTTCATGCTAGCCTCAATCGTATTGTCAAGCCCTTCCAGTTCAGACGGCCGGGCACGCACCTCTGACATATATTTCCAAAATGTGGCCAGTTTAATTGGTGCGGTGCAAGTGAACAAGGCAGATACTGATTCTTTGCATGTCCGAACCCCTTGGGAGAGACACATCGGTTTTAACAGCTTTCGACCTTGCAGTAGCAGACCTGGGCAACAACACACCAGGTGCAGCAGGGACTCCTTTGTCGTACTTGCAAATTCTGCATTTGATTGTAAGGGCCAAAGATTTCCACACAGGATTCCACTGTTTTGTTGGCAGGGGCAACAGTCTGGTCAATTGAATGTCTTTTAAGCACTTCCTTCCCATTGCTTGATTCAGATACGGCTGTAACCTGTGTTCGCCATATGATTCTCGGGCCACCCCTGGTCAAATAATGTAGTATATATGCTTCGAGTGATAGTTGCTGGATTTGTTTGTTTAATGCGTTTTTAATTGCTGCCTAACTTGTGCCTTCCAGGCACCAATGTTGCATTACCAAGCCAAGTACTGCCACAGCTTTTTGCATGTACGTGTTCCATGGGTTGGAGTTCGCTCTATAAATTGGTTTGACCATGTTTTTTAAGCTTCCCGCGGGTGCTTTAAGGTCTTGATAGTAGTATTTTGCCTGTGTTCCCAAGCATTCATAGGTTTGCTGGACCAGGCCGAACTCCAGGTGAATCAGGCTGTTGCAGGTGTATTTTGGGAAATTGAAAATGTGTTTGTATACCTGGCATTGAGATCTTTCAACGCCTGCTGTGTGTAGCCTGCTATTGCCCTTATTTTGCACCATATGGCCCTTCTGATTGGTAAGAATGTCTGATCCCTTCTGTATGACTGACCAAATAGGGTCATTGAACGTCATTGAACTGTTCAGTTTCTCGTGGAGTTTGCATAAGGCGTAAATTGTTGAATGAACCTTTGACTTTATTCTTTGTTGGTGTGAAGTCGCCTTCGTGGTGTCGCTGCGCTTTGCCACAAGGTAGTTGTATGAACTTGTGTTGGAGATTATCTCATCACCCACTCTCCATTTATGTAAGGATTTGTTTGCACAACGCACAAGGACCATCACTTTGGTCTTGTTTGGTTTACAACCAGTTAATTAATTTCACTGTAGTTTTTAAGAGTGTTCAGTCCCCTTTGTAAACCACTTTTGTTGTGATCCATTATTACCAGGTTATTATTATTATTATTATTATTATTATTATTATGCGTTCTTATATAGCGCTCGATTACCCGTAGGCATCTCGGCGCTTGCCTTGGGAACACGTCCTGGCTTCCCCAAGGTGAAAGCCAGGCATCCCGCCGCGGGGAGGCCGTAGTGGAGATTAAGCAGGCTAATGCCCAGAGCTGCAGAGTGTGAACCCGTGATTCAAGTAGGCACCGAAACGAGAATTATCGAGTCTGTGGATATTTGGGCTCAAGACCCTGCCGCGTCGGGAATTGAACCCTGGTCCCGGGTCTGACCTCTGCTTCAGGGTCTGCCTCCTCTAACCAGTGAGCCACACTTCTCCACCGTCATCTGCATATTGTAATATTTGGATTCTGTTGGGGCTGATTTTAGGGACTGCAAGGTTTGCGTTTTGAAGCATCTTCCCCAAGTCTGCTGTGTATAAATTGAAGAGAGTTGGGGCAAGGATACAGCCCTGTTTTAGGCCACAGTTAAAATTAAACAGTGTTTCCTGCTAATCTGATTCTTATCCAGGTTCTTTTGTATAGGGAAATGACTGCTTTCAAGAGGCCTTCTGGGATGTCCCATTTCCTTTGCTTGTTCCAAAACTTACTCTGGGAGACCCCATTGAACGCTGCAGAGTAGTCGCCCAAGCAAATAAAGACCTTTTTTGTTTTTGATGTTTGCTTGCTGGCCCAGATAAGATAGGGCCACCATGTTGTCTACTTTCGACCCACCTTTGCCGAACCCAGTTTGATATGGGGTAGAATCTCTTTATCCTCCATTCATCTGCTGAGTTCTAAAAGAGTGCTGATGTATGGTTTCCCTTCCATGTCTAGAAGGGCGATTAGTCTGTAGTTTTTTGGATCCATATTATCCCCCTTTCTGAAAGTTGACTGTAACAAGGAGCCATGCCATGATTCAGGGATGTCAGCTTGCAATCTGCATTCAGTGAACAAGGTGGATAAGACATCTCCCCAATATGCTGGGTCGTCCTTAAACATTCCTCCCGGGAGCCCGTTTCGGGCTGGAGCCCCGCCTTTTCTTATCTTTTTTCTTATCTCCCTGATAGCCGGAACTTCTTGGTCTATGTATCCATCTTCTGCCCTGGAAGTGCCATCACCATCTGCTCCATCAACTGGGGGATCCTCCATGTTGGCCTGCTGAGACCACACTTGATTTTCTATGTAAATCGTGCATATATATGGGTTAGCCCTGCTTCAGCCGGGATGGAGTTGCATCGGTCTTCTTTGTCATTTTCTATCCAGGCTATATATTCCCAATATTGCCTGTGTTTGTGGCGCTTAGAGAGCTCGCTGTGATCCATTCCTTCTCAAGTTGCCTCTGTTTTTTTCCATGTGTGGGGTTTTCATTCCAACTGTAGTTCTCTCCTCTTTTGCTTGGAGACTTGTGTGACGGTATTCTGATGGTACCTATGTGCCCACCTAGGTCACTAGTGGACTCCCTTAGTGTCTTGTTGTCTTGCCAGATTTGCATTTTTACTGGATTATTTTCCAAAGAGATTTTCCTTATTCCTCCCAAGAGGGCTGTTTGCACGCCCAATATCCAAGTTCCCCAGTTTATGATGGTGTATTCGGGGGCTTTGCTCTTCCCATGTTAGATTTACTGCAGTTTGTTCGTTCCATCTGATCCTTCTGATTAATGAGTATTCCTCAGTACCCCTTGTGTGGGAGAGGGAGAGAGTTAATTCACGTTGTTTGCAATGTATGCTTTAGATCCGCTTGGAGGATTGCATGCTCACTTGTTTCATGCACCACCATTGAAAATGTTCCATGTTTGGGATAAGATTACAGCAAAGAAAAATGTAGTCAATTGTTGTGTGATCGTTATATGAATGATTTTTTGGAAGGTTTGGATGCTGACTTTTAGTGAGTACCTCTGCAGAAGTGAAATTGTAGTTTTGTAAGAAGCAATTGAAGATTTTTTCTGAGTGTGTTAAACACCTTATTCTGCTTGTGTCAGTTCCAATCTTGGGTATTCAAGATTCTATCCATGCATAACCGTAAACGGAGTGGAGAAACATGTTTTCTGGATAAATACAATTTTAAAGTTAAAAGTAAAACACTGGACTTCATTTTGTTATAATCTTGTTATGTTCTCTACAGGTTTCGTCATCATAGTGGGCTCTTTTTGTAATATCTTGGAGGTCCAAAATTTGTTGGAAGGATCGCAACCTTCATTCTTTTCATAAGATATGCACAGCACAGCATTCGTATTCAATTAATCATTGCAAACAGTATATATCAAGTGTAACATGGGTGTTCAGAGCTGACAATTGTATCTAATCAGCGATTGTTAATTGGTTGAATTTTGTGATTTCTCTTATCTGGGTCTAATTTTAACGATACCTCTTTACATATTTGTACAAAAATATTACAGTGTTGTTCATTTCCTCAAAATGATGAATCTAGTTGGAGAGTCCCCCTTTATTGTTACTCTGTGAATTGTACTATTCTGTATCTACTGTTATCTGTCGAACCACCTCCTTTGAGGTAGGTTTTAGTGATTGAAAATGTTACTCCAAATCCTCAAAAAGGATTGAGGAGCAAGCTTCCCATCAAAGAGACAGCATCCAGTGGCCACTTTGAATAGCATTCCTGCATGCACAGTGCAGTGCCATATCTACAAGGCCACGTAAAGCCATCCTGTGTGGCTTTTAATTGCCTTGTAGATATGGCATGAGGCAACGCAGTGCAACTCACTGCTTTGCCTCACACTGCGATGGGAGATATGCCATGGGTGTCATTTGGAACAGGATTACTTGGGGCAGGGACAGCCTAACTGAACGATTGTGTTCACGGGCAGACCCACCTGACGGACACCAGTTCGAGTTTATGTAGCTCATGAACTCGTAAATGCTCTCCCCTTGACCTTGGGGATATCTTCTCCACTATGCCATTGGAAGACCCGGAAGAGTACGGATTTATGAGACCTACTACATTCGGGAAACCCAGTGACCGAACTACGGCACAGGGTAACGAGTGGATTTGACTGCGACAGTCCTGAGGAAGACCGACGTGACCTCTCGGGGCACAATTGAAGCGGTCGAAACATGTTGACTCTAGCAGTAGTAGTAGGGAAGTCTTGAGGAACCTTATTTTCTCCATAAGACATTTTCCCATCCTTTTCCTTTATTTTTAATCCTGATAGGGGTATCAAAATTGGGCTTAATAAAGTAATACTTTTTATTGGCACCCTTAATCAGTTTTAAATCACATCCTAACTGCACTTTTTGTGTCGCACTTATATCAGATCCACGAGGTGTTTACCTACACGTCCTATCATTCATGTATGTTATCTGTTGTATGTATTGACTGACTGTGTTGTACGTCTCTGTGACGTGGAATTTATTATTTTTTTCCCCTCCCTAATGCTCCGCCCTGGATGTGGCTACACCAGGGCGTTTGTAGCAGGCCCTATGATGAAGCATGTCACATACTTCGGTATGTGAGTGAGGGCAGTTTTCACAAATTGGAGAATTTTCCTTTGTTGTAGTCGTGTACTCCATATACCCCTTGTGTGTGATTATCGGGTTGTCTTAGGGGGCCTGGAGTATTGGAGTTTAAACTATTGCGGCCCTCTCCCCTCTTGTGTGTAGATCATGCCATGGGTGTTACCAGGGGTACAGCTTCAGGGGGGTTATTTGTGGTGTTAACCCCCCCCCAATAAATGTATTTTGTATAATAGTTGGGTACAGGTGCTTTCAGTCTGGTGTGGTGAGGTGTCTGTCGGATTTCACCTCAAAATGTTACACAAACAGACAAAAAAACGCACACACACACACTCTCCCTCTCACTGTTTAGAAAGAGAATTTAAAAAATGTTGGTCATTTCACAAAATAATGTATATTCTCTCACTTAGTACCCCTACCAATCTGCATTATTCACCCTTTCCACTGCCCCTTCAGCCCCTCTCTTGCCCCCTCCTTGTTGTATTATGTATTTGAACATTATGTGGTTTATTTACTAAAATGTGTTGCTGTGTTTGAGTCACAAAAAGATGCACATAGACACAAAGTGGCTTATTTATGAGCCCTTTTGTCACTTTTGCGCTGCCGGTGCGTCGCTTTTTCTGACGCACTAGCAGGGTAAAAAATGCGGCATGTTGCGTCATATTTACAACGTGATGCATCTAGATAGATGCGTCACTTTGTAACCCCCTGCAGCACATTATACCTTCTCCAGGTATAATGTATGCAGGGTGGGCGTTCTGACACAGGTAAGCCTCACAGAAGTGACACAGTGAAATCCATGAGATTTCACTGCGTCACTTCTAGGACGCAAATGCGTCAATATCTTACACCTGCCTCATAGCATACGTAAGACTGACGCTGGCACATTCCACATAAGACTTGCCAATGTGTAATGACCCACTGCTAGAGCTGTGTCACTTTCAGGACACACTCCAGCAATTGGTAATTTTTGCGCCTACAGATACGTCAGAAATACTGACGTATCTGTAACTCCTTGCGACATGATGCATCATAATGTAAATATGACGCATCCAGCATGTCGCAAGGAGGGTGCAATGAAAAGTGACGCATCGCTGTTTTCACGCAGCGATGCATCACTTCTCATAAATGAGGCCCAAAATCTTTTTTTCTCAATCAACTTTCCAGTGCAAACCTTGTTTTGTGCTGGAAATTCCCTTGAAAGTAATTCAAAAAAGTATTTAGGGCTCCTTTGCATCACTTAGCGACAAGGGGGCATTCCATAGGTGGTGCCTGGGTGTTCCCATGCAAACACCCATGTTTTTTAACGCAAAACCCCATTTATAAAAAAAAGTAGACAGAGTTTTGCATAAAAAAATGAAACCATTTCAAATAGCCACTATCAAGGAGAAATGCTTTTATTTCTTCTTTCTTTTCTGACTTTGCATGTGTGGTGCACTGTACAGCGCACGTACAAAGTGGGAAAAGAAGGCTTGCAGCACTGCCCTTTGTGAATGAGGCCCCTAGTGTCAGTAGGAAATTCTTCTTTTTGGGATTACTATGTGGTACTTGTAAATGTTTGAATGACAGAGGGGAAACTATTTGAAAATTCTAATATTGAGGAGTGTTATTCAAGAGTCCTGATTTACTAACTCCCTGTTGCCTAAACCGTTTTCATTTGAAGGATTTTCAAAATGTTTGATGAGAATCTGATTCCACTCTAGGACTAATAAAACAAGTGGACTTGGAACATATTTTGGAAATTGCATTGATGTTAGAAACTATATGATGGTATAGTGGAACACAAAGGTAAATGAATTTGGGTCTAATAGACTGTAGTAAGCAGGAACGTCTGTGCACATTTTCAAGAGTGAACCACAGTCACCTTTTTCAAAACAAGCATTTGCAATGCAATCGGTCTCGCCTTTGGGGCCTTAGAAGTATTTAGCCATGCAGCAGATTGAAGCTGGAGGCAAGCAGCAGTTCCACCAGGATGTGGGGAAGAGGAACAGTGTGTCTCCAATAGAGAACCAGCTGTCTGAAAAATTGCAAATATCAAAGGATTGGTTAAATTAATAAGGTAATAATCCCCTACAATTAAGGGGTGGGGTTGTGAAAGCCATATCTGAATTAAGAGATCCAACTATGTGGGGTGGGACTGGATGCCAAGAGAACGGCAGGGGCCTGAAGGATAAGCCGTGAATGTGTGCACCTTGAATAACAAGAGGGTTCAAATTCACACCGCCATGTTAATGCGGTAGGCGATGGTGCATTGAGATAAAGAAAGGAGTTGGCGCAGGAGATAAAGAAAGGACTAGGCACAGGAGCACTGCGAAAGGCAGAGTGCTGACAATTGCGATTGTCAGCCATATTGGTAGATGTGTTTACAGTATGCCAGCCCCGGTAATGGGTTAATAAAAGGAGAAAGTGAAAATAAAAATAAACTCAAGTAAAAAAGTTGCAAGGGGACTGCCGCCTACAGTTCAGTAGATATTGTTTCCAGGCCTTTAATCGACGACATAAAGCTTAACAATGCTGTAAAAAGATGGACTTCGAACCAGAATGCACCAGGGCCACAAAAGGAGAGAAATATTAGACCATCTAATTGGAAAGATTCCTGCTTGTGGGAGTGCTGCCGCAATACCATGTAATGTGCAAGCAAAGGTTTTGCTTCGCTGCTACAGATCGGGCGGGGTTTTGGTTGGCATATGCTTTATGAATATACCCTCCCCCCTTATTTATCAATTTATATAGCTGCTGTCTATTTGTTCTAACTTTTGCCTTCTCTAGGGAACGATTCAATTATTTACAAAATAAAGGCAGACCCTTACTGCAAACATAACATTGGATCTTCTTAATAGCCATTAAGACACTGATATATGTGTTCCAGGCTCTATAACTGGTGCTATTTTTGAAACTAATATCCTTTGCATTTGCAACTGCAAAATGTATTTTGACGAAATAAAACACAATCTGTGCACGCCAAAGCAATCAAGTGCACACAAACAGAAGCGGGGGCAGCAGCATTGGGAATAGTAACTCTCTTGTAAGTACACGGTGTAGTTTGCTTGCAAAGCAAGTGCCCCCCATGGCAGAATGAAATACTCAGAAGGATCATTATAAGATCTACTGTACTGCGGAATACCATGGTAGAAACTATGGTTTCTTGGAGACTTTACAAGATTTAGGAGTAACAAAAACAAGACAAAGGGATGAGAGGTATTGCTTGCAGGGGTGGGGAAAGTATTGTTAAGAGAAGATCCCTTCATTAGCGTCCTGACCCCGTGCTCACCTTCACAGAGTCTACAGGATACAGGATGGTTCCTCCCTTGCCACCGCTCCAGCTGTCAGGTATGTGCCTATGGAGGCGATGGATGGGAAGCTTTTGTATTTGTCCCCGGGACCGGCTCATCCCCAGCCCTTCTCCGCTACTGCAAAGCTGTTCCATTAGCCCCTGGAGAGAAGCAGCAGCCAGAGTGGTGTAGAGTACAGAATGGGCAGAGCACAACTCTCCAGTGTGAGACATAATTGCACCTCATGCAATTTCTCTTCAGAGCTTTTTGCACAATCACCTAAAACACTTAGCTAGTGTTACCTTGTGACATTCACGCGCTGCTTGAGACTCCCAGGGTGTTCTCCGACAGGCAGCTATAGATCAAAGCTGCAGCCATTTTAACATTGTAAAGCCTGTGGTGAACTGCAACGTATTACCGGTAGCGCATCCTCCTCCACTCTGGCAGACTCAGGCAGGTTCACACATGCGTGGAGGAGGGGGCTTGATGCCCTCAAGAAGCCTCGTGCACATAAAGAGGTTTTGTGCATGAATAAATAAACAAGAAAAAAAACAATACCCAACGAGGAAAAGGGATAAGGAGTTAAACAAGCACTGGGGCAACTGGGGCATTGACAGTAAGTTGAATCTGTATAAAGCTCAGAAATTCAAGAACATGCAAGAAAACTAAGATAGGCGAGACGCGGAAACAGACAATCTGCTCATGCGTTTGGGGAGACCGGAACATCTGGGAAAGCTTATTGAGACACTGCGTACCTGCATGTAGTGACCCAGAGTCACAGTCAGCAGTCTTGTGTTTTGTATGCCAGCACACTGAACACCCACCCACCACTGATGTCACCGGTCAGGTGACACAGCTTTAATAAAAGGGGCCGAGCCCATGTGCTCTGGGCCAGTTTTACCATGTAGCCCACTGTGTCTGCGTCAGTGATTGTGAACAATGAGGGCCCAGGGCCCCCAACATTACATTGGCGACGAGGAGGGCGGACGCTAGCCACGCGTGCCGCATTTAAAAGAAGAAAAACCCCGGAAAGAAGAAGGGAACTGCCTATGTGGAGGGCACCCTCCCGGGGAAGCGGCGCCGACCGCCGAGAGGCCTGCAGGGCGTAAACTGAGCCCAGGGCCTGCCTGCAGACAAGAAGGTGACCGGGAGCCTACCCCACACCTTCTGAGGCAAGCCTGCACGGCCCCTGCGTGGGGTGAAGAGGAGCGACCGACCGGAGCCCACCCGCGTCGGCCGCCACCGAGCCGGAACTGGATGCCCCACAGGCGCGGCAACCACGGTGAGACCTCCGCGGAGCCCACCCGCGTGGAAGATGAAGGCCCGTCGGCCGAAGGTGAGCCCAAGCACCGAAAGTGGAGCCCACCCGCAATGAACTGAATCTTCAGCGGAGCCCACCCCCATTCATTCCTCGGATTTGACCACAGCGGGGCTCGGACTGGTGCAGGTGCGGCCCAACCGGTGGCAAATGCGGCCATATCGGCGAAAGCCATTGACACTGGAGGACCCACGCCACCATAGGTGTTGGAGGAGCCACCCACTGATTTCACATAACAGAAAAGGACCTTTCATACCGTGATTAGTTGGGCACGTGATACTTTGCAACCCTACCACGCAAGGCTTCGACTCAGACCGCTTCACGCGGCGGGGCTCCGCAACGCATCAGGAGAAAGAGACGGGGCCTGCACTGGGAAGATGACGGACATGCTGCTGCTCGGACCCACCCACCAGACGAAGAGCACAGGGGCAGCGGTTACTTCCACTCCTCTCGAGAGAGGGGCTACATTCTTATGTCATTGCTCCACATTCCTAGCCACAGCTTGGACATGTCTACAGCACGGGAGAAGAAGGACAGAAATGTGAAAGACATGTTCACCAAGATGACGGGAGCTAGTGGGGGGGATGGCCGCAACTCCCCAACTGCATCAGGAGGGCAAGAGAATGAGAACATGGAGGTACCAGTTACAAGGGCATTCCTAGCACAATTTATCTCGACCCTGAGGGAAGACTTACAAGCCCTCATAAAAAGATTTTTCCAATGAGATAAAGGAGGTGCAACAGGACTTGGACACAGTGGGAGAAAGAGTGGCTACAATGGAAGATCATGAACAGTCTCGAGATGAAGAAGTGGAGCAGCTATAGCAAGAAGTGATCCACCTTCAAGCACAACAAATAGACATTCAAGCCCATGCAGAAGATTTAGAAAATCGCTCTTGTAGAAACAACATACGAGTGAAAGGAGTTCCTCCCAACGAAGATTTGGGTGCAAGGTGGGGACCCTCCTCTAATTTGGTGTTCTAGCACTCATTACAAGCGAGTTAGAATATAAGACAGCATGGTGCCAAATGAATATAGTGTTCCAGTGATGCACTTTTTAATCTGCAAGAGTGCGAACCCATTGTCGGGTTAATGTGGGTAAATCATTGAACTTAAATTTAAACCTGGCGTTACCCACACTGGATCCCATGGAAGACTGGCTGTCCGGCATAATGATGGTAGACACTATTCCCTTCCTAGGGTTGGAATTAGCAGCCACAGTCCACCAAACAGCTCAGCTGAATTATGCTAAGTTAGCACGGCAGGCAGAAAAGGATCTGGGCACCTGGAGAGAACATCACCTTTCCCTATTAGGGAGAGTAGTTGCGGTCAAAATGTCCCTGTTACTGAAGGCATTGTACTTGTATCAAACCTTACTGGCACTGCCTCCCGAGGGAATGATTGTCTCACTGCAACGCAACATCAATCAATTCAGGTGGGCAGGTGCAAACCACGGATGAGCAAGGCTATAAGTTATATGCAGCCCCAAATCGAAGGCCTGGTGATACCAGACCTCCTCAGCTATTAAAAAGCTGCCCAATTGAGATATTTAGTGGAATGGGCGAGGCAAGAATCTGAAAAACTTTGGCTTATTCAGGACAGAGAACTGGCAGGTATTTCATTGAGGAAGGTCCCCTTCCTGAAAAAGTCGCAGCGCCTCGCAGTCTGATGGGCTCGCCGATCACTAAGTCAGTGAGGAAAGTTTGGGATGGGGTGGGGACAACCAAGAAATGTACAACATTTCCGTCTCCTTTAATCCCCCTGTTCGGAAACAGTGAGTTCGCTCCGGGAGTGTCAGATAAAGCATTTGGGGTGTGGTGGGGTACCCCCAGTTCTTCGGTGGGTCATCTATTTGACCTATCAGGAATAATCCCATTCACTCAACTGAAACTAGATTATGGGATCCCCGAGTCCGAGAGACTGTGATACTTGCAACTGGGTACTTCAAAAGGGGTCGAGAGAGCTGGGAAGCTACCGATTGACCAAATACAAAAAATGGTTAATCACCAAATACACTTATAAAGGAGCGATCTCCGAAATGTATGACATGATCAGAATTGGCCCACATCCACAAGCTACACCGAGTCAAAAGAGGTGGGGGAGAGAAATGGGAGGTGACCTCACACAGAAAGACTGGGAAGGGATTTACTATAGAGCAAAACTCACAGCCCGTAATGTGGCCAGTATTGAAACAGCTATGAAAATAGATACTTACTGGTACCTTACGCCGGCGCGCCTCCACAGAGGCAACCCAAACAGGAACCCTACCTGCTGGAGAGGCTGTGATAATGAGCAAACACTGCTACACATACTGTGGGAATGCCAATTGCTGACTAACTATTGGACTAAAATCCTAGATGAAGTAGATGAGCTATTTGATACACAGATTCCGAGGCTCCCGGTATATGTAATCTTGGGCCTCCCAAAACCAATCACATTTCGACTTAAAAGCATGAGAGGAAATCAGATGGGGCTGGCATTGGGGGCAGCTTTGCAGAATATATTGACACATTAGGGGTCATTAACCTCCCCTAAATGTGTAGGATGGCTCCACAGGATATGGCACCTCTTAGGGATGGAACGCATTTCGGCCACACTGAACAACTCTGATGTCTCTTTGCAGAAAGTATGGAGCCCATTTCTAAAACTGCTCTCAACAGAGTTCAATGAAATTACCCAGCCCAAATATCTGACAATGTTGTGGCTCTAGGGACAGAGCAACAACCACCCTCAACTGCTTAGTGGGCGATGCCAACGACATGAGACAGGGACTCGACAGACAAGACTTAGGACTATCGGACGGGGAGGGGGGTAGTTAAAGTTATTGGTTCCCTGCAAACGGTTGAGTTTTCAACAACTCAAATCACTTATTGCTTCAAAACTGTTCAGTTTGCACAACTTACTACGATGGTTATATATTTTCTTTGGTACAAGAACACATGTGAATTGTATACTATTTTGCAATTTATTGCATACGCCTTTGTATTGATTTCCAATATTGAAAATGCTAATAAACACATTTAAACATAAAAGTTAGTGTCAGTTCCCAGTCTTGATGCCCTCAGGATGCAAGAAGGAAATAGGCTGGTAGCATCCATTCAAAACGTCAAATTGTCTAACAGCCTCGAGTCTTAAAGTGCTGGTGTGCCTTTTATAGCATAATAAAGATTGTGTTGTGGCTGCCTGACAGGCCTCTTCACTACGTACTTACTTGTCGTTCATGCTAGCCTCAATCGTATTGTCAAGCCCTTCCAGTTCAGACGGCCGGGCACGCACCTCTGACATATATTTCCAAAATGTGGCCAGTTTAATTGGTGCGGTGCAAGTGAACAAGGCAGATACTGATTCTTTGCATGTCCGAACCCCTTGGGAGAGACACATCGGTTTTAACAGCTTTCGACCTTGCAGTAGCAGACCTGGGCAACAACACACCAGGTGCAGCAGGGACTCCTTTGCCGTACTTGCAAATTCTGCATTTGATTGTAAGGGCCAAAGATTTCCACACAGGATTCCACTGTTTTGTTGGCAGGGGCAACAGCCTGGTCAATTGAATGTCTTTTAAGCACTTCCTTCCCATTGCTTGATTCAGATACGGCTGTAACCTGTGTTCGCCATATGATTCTCGGGCCGCCCCTGGTCAAATAATGTAGTATATATGCTTCGAGTGATAGTTGCTGGATTTGTTTGTTTAATGCGTTTTTAATTGCTGCCTAACTTGTGCCTTCCAGGCACCAATGTTGCATTACCAAGCCAAGTACTGCCACAGCTTTTTGCATGTACGTGTTCCATGGGTTGGAGTTCGCTCTATAAATTGGTTTGACCATGTTTTTTAAGCTTCCCGCGGGTGCTTTAAGGTCTTGATAGTAGTATTTTGCCTGTGTTCCCAAGCATTCATAGGTTTGCTGGACCAGGCCGAACTCCAGGTGAATCAAGCTGTTGCAGGTGTATTTTGGTAAATTGAAAATGTGTTTGTATACCTGGCATTGAGATCTTTCAACACCTGCTGTGTGTAGCCTGCTATTGCCCTTATTTTGCACCATATGGCCCTTCTGATTGGTAAGAATGTCTGATCCCTTCTGTATGACTGACCAAATAGGGTCATTGAACGTCATTGAACTGTTCAGTTTCTCGTGGAGTTTGCATAAGGCGTAAATTGTTGAATGAACCTTTGACTTTATTCTTTGTTGGTGTGAAGTCGCCTTCGTGGTGTCGCTGAGCTTTGCCACAAGGTAGTTGTATGAACTTGTGGTGGAGATTATCTCATCACCCACTCTCCATTTATGTAAGGATTTGTTTGCACAACGCACAAGGACCATCACTTTGGTCTTGTTTGGTTTACAACCAGTTAATTAATTTCACTGTAGTTTTTAAGAGTGTTCAGTCCCCTTTGTAAACCACTTTTGTTGTGCTCCATTATTACCAGGTTATTATTATTATTATTATTATTATTATTATGCGTTCTTATATAGCGCTCGATTACCCGTAGGCATCTCGGCGCTTGCCTTGGGAACACGTCCTGGCTTCCCCAAGGTGAAAGCCAGGAATCCCGCCGCGGGGAGGCCGTAGTGGAGATTAAGCAGGCTAATGCCCAGAGCTGCAGAGTGTGAACCCGTGATTCAAGTAGGCACCGAAACGAGAATTATCGAGTCCGTGGATATTTGGGCTCAAGACCCTGCCGCGTCGGGAATTGAACCCTGGTCCCGGGTCTGACCACTGCTTCAGGGTCTGCCTCCTCTAACCAGTGAGCCACACTTCTCCACCGTCATCTGCATATTGTAATATTTGGATTCTGTTGGGGCTGATTTTAGGGACTGCAAGGTTTGCGTTTTGAAGCATCTTCCCCAAATCTGCTGTGTATAAATTGAAGAGAGTTGGGGCAAGGACACAGCCCTGTTTTAGGCCACAGTTAAAATTAAACAGTGTTTCCTGCTAATCTGATTCTTATCCAGGTTCTTTTGTATAGGGAAATGACTGCTTTCAAGAGGCCTTCTGGGATGTCCCATTTCCTTTGCTTGTTCCAAAACTTACTCTGGGAGACCCCATTGAACGCTGCAGAGTAGTCGCCCAAGCAAATAAAGACCTTTTTTGTTTTTGATGTTTGCTTGCTGGCCCAGATAAGATAGGGCCACCATGTTGTCTACTTTCGACCCACCTTTGCCGAACCCAGTTTGATATGGGGTAGAATCTCTTTATCCTCCATTCATCTGCTGAGTTCCAAAAGAGTGCTGATGTATGGTTTCCCTTCCATGTCTAGAAGGGCGATTAGTCTGTAGTTTTTTGGATCCATATTATCCCCCTTTCTGAAAGTTGACTGTAACAAGGAGCCATGCCATGATTCAGGGATGTCAGCTTGCAATCTGTATTCAGTGAACAAGGTGGATAAGACATCTCCCCAATATGCTGGGTCGTCCTTAAACATTCCTCCCGGGAGCCCGTTTCGGGCGGGAGCCCCGCCTTTTCTTATCTTTTTTCTTATCTCCCTGATAGCCGGAACTTCTTGGTCTATGTATCCGTCTTCTGCCCTGGAAGTGCCATCACCATCTGCTCCATCAACTGGGGGATCCTCCATGTTGGCCTGCTGAGACCACACTTGTTTTTCTATGTAAATCGTGCATATATATGGGTTAGCACTGCTTCAGCCGGGATAGAGTTGCATCGGTCTTCTTTGTCATTTTCTATCCAGGCTATATATTCCCAAAATTGCCTGTGTTTGTGGCACTTAGAGAGCTCGCTGTGATCCATTCCTTCTCAAGTTGCCTCGGTTTTTTTCCATGTGAGGGGTTTTCATTCCAACTGTAGTTCTCTCCTCTTTTGCTTGGAGACTTGTGTGACGGTATTCTGATGGTACCTATGTGCCCGTCTTAGGTCACTAGTGGACTCCCTTAGTGTCTTGTTGTCTTGCCAGATTTGCATTTTTACTGGATTATTTTCCAAAGAGATTTTCCTTATTCCTCCCAAGAGGGCTGTTTGCACGCCCAATATCCAAGTTCCCCAGTTTTTGATGGTGTATTCGGGGGCTTTGCTCTTCCCATGTTAGATTTACTGCAGTTTGTTCGTTCCATCTGATCCTTCTGATTAATGAGTATTCCTCAGTACCCCTTGTGTGGGAGAGGGAGAGAGTTTATTCACGTTGTTTGCAATGTATGCTTTAGATCCGCTTGGAGGATTGCATGCTCACTTGTTTCATGCACCACCATTGAAAATGTTCCATGTTTGGGATAAGATTACAGCAAAGAAAAATGTAGTCAATTGTTGTGTGATCGTTATATGAATGATTTTTTGGAAGGTTTGGATGCTGACTTTTAGTGAGTACCTCTGCAGAAGTGAAATTGTAGTTTTGTAAGAAGCAATTGAAGATTTTTTCTGAGTGTGTTAAACACCTTATTCCGCTTGTGTCAGTTCCAATCTTGGGTATTCAAGATTCTATCCATGCATAACCGTAAACGGAGTGGAGAAACATGTTTTCTGGATAAATACAATTTTAAAGTTAAAAGTAAAACACTGGACTTCATTTCGTTATAATCTTGTTATGTTCTCTACAGGTTTCGTCATCATAGTGGGCTCTTTTTGTAATATCTTGGAGGTCCAAAATTTGTTGGAAGGATCGCAACCTTCATTCTTTTCATAAGATATGCACAGCACAGCATTCGTATTCAATTAATCATTGCAAACAGTATATATCAAGTGTAACATGGGTGTTCAGAGCTGACAATTGTATCTAATCAGCGATTGTTAATTGGTTGAATTTTGTGATTTCTCTTATCTGGGTCTAATTTTAACGATACCTCTTTACATATTTGTACAAAAATATTACAGTGTTGTTCATTTCCTCAAAATGATGAATCTAGTTGGACAGTCCCCCTTTATTGTTACTCTGTGAATTGTACTATTCTGTATCTACTGTTATCTGTCGAACCACCTCCTTTGAGGTAGGTTTTAGTGATTGAAAATGTTACTCCAAATCCTCAAAAAGGATTGAGGAGCATGCTTCCCATCAAAGAGACAGCATCCAGTGGCCACTTTGAATAGCATTCCTGCATGCACAGTGCAGTGCCATATCTACAAGGCCACGTAAAGCCATCCTGTGTGGCTTTTAATTGCCTTGTAGATATGGCATGAGGCAACGCAGTGCAACTCACTGCTTTGCCTCACACTGCGATGGGAGATATGCCATGGGTGTCATTTGGAACAGGATTACTTGGGGCAGGGACAGCCTAACTGAACGATTGTGTTCACGGGCAGACCCACCTGACGGACACCAGTTCGAGTTTATGTAGCTCATAAACTCATAAATGCTCTCCCCTTGACCTTGGGGATATCTTCTCCACTATACCATTGGAAGACCCGGAAGAGTACGGATTTATGAGACCTACTACATTCGGGAAACCCAGTGACCGAACTACGGCACAGGGTAACGAGTGGATTTGACTGCGACAGTCCTGAGGAAGACCGACGTGACCTCTCGGGGCACAATTGAAGCGGTCGAAACATGTTGACTCTAGCAGTGGTAGGAGGGAAGTCTTGAGGAACCTTATTTTCTCCATAAGACATTTTCCCATCCTTTTCCTTTATTTTTAATCCTGATAGGGGTATCAAAATTGGGCTAATGAAGTAATACTTTTTATTGGCACCCTTAATCAGTTTTAAATCACATCCTAACTGCACTTTTTTTGTCTCACTTATATCAGATCCACGAGGTGTTTACCTACACGTCCTATCATTCATGTATGTTATCTGTTGTACGTATTGACTGACTGTGTTGTACGTCTCTGTGACGTGGAATTTATTATTTTTTTCCCCTCCCTAATGCTCCGCCCTGGATGTGGCTACACCAGGGCGTTTGTAGCAGGCCCTATGATGAAGCATGTCACATACTTCGGTATGTGAGTGAGGGCAGTTTTCACAAATTGGAGAATTTTCCTTTGTTGTAGTCGTGTACTCTATATACCCCTTGTGTGTGATTATCGGGTTGTCTTAGGGGGCCTGGAGTATTGGAGTTTAAACTATTGCGGCCCTCGCCCCTCTTGTGTGTAGATCATGCCATGGGTGTTACCAGGGGTACAGCTTCAGGGGGGTTATTTGTGGTGTTAACCCCCCCCCAATAAATGTATTTTGTATAATAGTTGGGTACAGGTGCTTTCAGTCTGGTGTGGTGAGGTGTCTGTCGGATTTCACCTCAAAATGTTACACAAACAAACAAAAAAACGCACACACACACTCTCCCTCCCACTGTTTAGAAAGAGAATTTAAAAAATGTTGGTCATTTCACAAAATAATGTATATTCTCTCACTTAGTACCCCTACCAATCTGCATTATTCACCCTTTCCACTGCCCCTTCAGCCCCTCTCTTGCCCCCTCCTTGTTGTATTATGTATTTGAACATTATGTGGTTTATTTACTAAAATGTGTTGCTGTGTTTGAGTCACAAAAAGATGCACATAGACACAAAGTGGCTTATTTATGAGCCCTTTTGTCACTTTTGCGCTGCCGGTGCGTCGCTTTTTCTGACGCACCAGCAGGGTAAAAAATGCGGCATGTTGCGTCATATTTACACCGTGATGCATCTAGATAGATGCGTCACTTTGTAACCCCCTGCGGCACATTATACCTGCGCCAGGTATAATGTATGCAGGGTGGGCGTTCTGACAGAGGTAAGCCTCACAGAAGTGACACAGTGAAATCCATGAGATTTCACTGCGTCACTTCTAGGACGCAAATGCGTCAATATCTTACACCTGCCTCATAGCATACGTAAGACTGACGCAGGCACATTCCACATAAGACTTGCCAATGTGTAATGACCCACTGCTAGAGTTGTGTCACTTTCATGACACACTCCAGCAATTGGTACTTTTTGCGCCTACAGATACGTCAGAAATACTGACGTATCTGTAACTCCTTGCGACATGATGCATCATAATGTAAATATGACGCATCCAGCATGTCGCAAGGAGGGTGCAATGAAAAGTGACGCATCGCTGTTTTCACGCAGCGATGCATCACTTCTCATAAATGAGGCCCAAAATCTTTTTTTCTCAATCAACTTTCCAGTGCAAACCTTGTTTTGTGCTGGAAATTCCCTTGAAAGTAATTCAAAAAAGTATTTAGGGCTCCTTTGCATCACTTAGCGACAAGGGGGCATTCCATAGGTGGTGCCTGGGTGTTCCCATGCAAACACCCATGTTTTTTAACGCAAAACCCCATTTATAAAAAAAAGTAGACAGAGTTTTGCATAAAAAAATGAAACCATTTCAAATAGCCACTATCAAGGAGAAATGCTTTTATTTCTTCTTTCTTTTCTGACTTTGCATGTGTGGTGCACTGTACAGCGTACGTACAAAGTGGGAAAAGAAGGCTTGCAGCACTGCCCTTTGTGAATGAGGCCCCTAGTGTCAGTAGGAAATTCTTCTTTTTGGGATTACTATGTGGTACTTGTAAATGTTTGAATGACAGAGGGGAAACTATTTGAAAATTCTAATATTGAGGAGTGTTATTCAAGAGTCCTGATTTACTAACTCCCTGTTGCCTAAACCGTTTTCATTTGAAGGATTTTCAAAATGTTTGATGAGAATCTGATTCCACTCTAGGACTAATAAAACAAGTGGACTTGGAACATATTTTGGAAATTGCATTGATGTTAGAAACTATATGATGGTATAGTGGGACACATAGGTAAATTAATTTGGGTCTAATAGACTGTAGTAAGCAGGAACGTCTGTGCACATTTTCAAGAGTGAGCCACAGTCACCTTTTTCAAAACAAGCATTTGCAATGCAATCGGTCTCGCCTTTGGGGCCTTAGAAGTATTTAGCCATGCAGCAGATTGAAGCTGGAGGCAAGCAGCAGTTCCACCAGGATGTGGGGAAGAGGAACAGTGTGTCTCCAATAGAGAACCAGCTGTCTGAAAAATTGCAAATATCAAAGGATTGGTTAAATTAATAAGGTAATAATCACCTAAAATTAAGGGGTGGGGTTGTGAAAGCCATATCTGAATTAAGAGATCCAACTATGTGGGGTGGGACTGGATGCCAAGAGAACGGCAGGGGCCTGAAGGATAAGCCGTGAATTTGTGCACCTTGAATAACAAGAGGGTTCAAATTCACACCGCCATGTTAATGCGGTAGGCGATGGTGCATAGAGATAAAGAAAGGAGTTGGCGCAGGAGATAAAGAAAGGACTAGGCACAGGAGCACTGCGAAAGGCAGAGTGCTGACAATTGCGATTGTCAGCCATATTGGTAGATGTGTTTACAGTATGCCAGCCCCGGTAATGGGTTAATAAAAGGAGAAAGGAAAAATAAAAATAAAATCAAGTAAATAAGTTGCAAGGGGACTGCCGCCTACAGTTCAGTAGATATTGTTTCCAGGCCTTTAATCGTCGACATAAAGCTTAACAATGCTGTAAAAAGATAGACTTCGAACCAGAATGCACCAGGGCCACAAAAGGAGAGAAATATTAGACCATCTAATTGGAAAGATTCCTGCTTGTGGGAGTGCTGCCGCAATACCATGTAATGTGCAAGCAAAGGTTTTGCTTCGCTGCAACAGATCGGGAGGGGTTTTGGTTGGCATATGCTTTATGAATACACCCTCCCCCCTTATTTATCAATTTATATAGCTGCTGTCAATTTGTTCTAACTTT
The DNA here is from genome assembly GCF_964261635.1 of Lissotriton helveticus. Classification (NCBI taxonomy): domain Eukaryota; kingdom Metazoa; phylum Chordata; class Amphibia; order Caudata; family Salamandridae; genus Lissotriton; species Lissotriton helveticus. Next base: position 704,522,442 of record NC_136068.1, on the reverse strand, counting down.
TGCCTTCTCTAGGGAACGATTCCATTATTAACAAAATAAAGACAGACCCTTACTGCAAACATAACATTGGATGTTATTAATAGCCATTAAGACACTGATATATGTGTTCCAGGTTCTATAACTGGTGCTATTTTTGAAACTATTATCCTGTGCATTTGCAACTGCAAAGTGTATTTTAATTAAATAAAACACAATCTGTGCATGCCAAAGCAATTAAGTGCACACAAACAGAAGCGGAGGGCAGCAGCATTGGGAATAGTAACTCTCTTGTAAGTACACATTGTAGTTTGCTTGCAAAGCAAGTGCCCCCCATGCCAGCATGAAATACTCAGAAGGATCATTATAAGATCTACTGTACTGCGGAATACCATGGTAGAAACTGAGAGAGCACAAGTTTGAAAAAAAATGTATAAGTACGCCATATTTACAAGCACGTAGTTAGTTAACATGTACTTTGCACCAGAGTGTTTATATTTAGAAGTGAAATACACAGAGTGTTTATATTTAGAAGTGAAATACACAGAGTGTTTATATTTAGAAGTGAAATACACAGAGTGTCTTATATTCAGTGGTGAAATGCATAGAATGTTTAAGTAGAGTAACGATAATCATAACTGTGTGAGATTAATGTAGAAATGTTTGGGATGAATATGAAAACCTCACGTTCTCATGTTAAAGGAATAATGTAAGAGCTGAATGTAACTCTAAAACCCGGTATTTTGTGTAGGCCTCATGGCAATTCACAAGCAAATCTAAACGTGCTGCTAAAATAATGTGAGACAAGGTTGACATGGTTCTTTCAAAATGTACTATTGAACTTAGGGTTAAAAGTATATGCTTTATAGATGTGTTATTTTAGAAACGTATGCTAGTTAAGAATGTTTGCTGTTTAAATCAAGTCAACGTTTTAAGAGTGCAGGAACCTGCTGCATGTAAATCAAGTAGGCCAGAGCCGATAATGTCATGTAGCTCAAATCGTCATGTGCTCGTTAGAGGAGAGGTCGTGAGGTGTCCAGTATGGAGCTCTGAGAGTGTTTTATGGCCTAAGATATGGTGAAGTCTGGAATTTGAGGCCCACTGCAGGACGAGCTGTATGCAGGTGCGAGGGTCCTAATCAGCTCGAATGAAAGGGACTTTGTTCAGTGGCGCCTTGCGCAGGCCTGTAGGAGTTTCCAGGAATTTCAGGGGGTATCAGCGCACGGAAGAAGAAGCCTGGGAACCAAGGTCAACTTTAACGAGGGTCTTCAAGAGTACCATCATGGAGTTTGCCGCGGAAAGATGTACCACGTGAGGGGCGTCCCAAGGGGCGTTTCTATTGGAAATGTGATTTGGTATTAGGGAAAGTGACCCGGGAGGAGAGCAGCAGATGATTTTGGGAGCCTAAGGAAGCGGATGGGTAGGCAGATAGGCTGATCAGGAGAGACCCATTATCAGAGAAGAGACAAAGAGAAGTGTGTGATCTTCTTAGGAAGTCACCACGGCTGACACCTAGAGGGTAAAGATCTTGTTAAGTAGGGATGTCATTTAGTGTAGTGTAGGGACAGACTAACTTTAATTTTCTTTTCTGTAATGACTTTGAGGTTGCAACTTGTATCTATTTTAGCAACCCTGATGGTATTCGAACTTGTACTTATTATTTTGTTCTTCAGACTCAGACTATTCAAGAAGTTCATGTTCATAGTGATTCCGATATACCTCTTGAATCTCATTTTGAGAAGTTTGTATCTTCAGTTATCTTTGACTTTATATTAAATCTTTAAAACTTAATTTTGGTCAGTGGTCATTTAGAGTGGTGTAAGTTCTTAAATTGATTGTTTACTGCAAGATTACCTTTTACTCAAGACAGGTACCAACGATTCAGTCGACAGGAAATGGGATTTGGTAAGATAATTAGTAACCAGTAATCCCGCGTTAGCAGTTGGTAGCAGAGTGAGGATGGTTATCTTCTTGAGGAAGGTAATCTAGAGAGGTTAGTTTACCCCAAGGCCCGAGACGTCGAGAGACGAGCAGCGGAAGAATCGTGTGCCGAAAGGTGCAGACGGTGCGAGAAAAGCAGCAGTATCGGAGAGTGAGTATAAAAAGGGTCATGCGTGAACAGATTGCGGTGTTTTGTGTTGTATTTGTATTGTAATGTCTGGCGGAGTTGAATGCCTGTAGTGTGAGTGAGAGAAGGTTGTGAGCGCGCGCAACCTGGTAAACTGGTAACCTGGTAAACGGGTGAACTGGTGAAATCTTAAGTTCAGGCCAGAGCTTAAGTGGTTTTGGGTGTATCGAACATCCAGGGTAGTTGTCGACCATAGTACGGAGGTCACGAGGTACCATTGACCGCCGTGGATCCAAGATAGGGGGAGTGTAAGAGTGAGTGTATGAGTAACGGACGCTGGTCGAAAGTTACTGCGTGTGAGTAACCTATCGGAGAAGGCGATTGTCTGGAAGTAAACGGAAAGACATCTCGCCAAGTTAGGGTGACAACTACAGAAAGACTGTGGGCGTACAGTCAAAGAAAGGTGATCGCTTGGACGGAAGTAATCATTTTTCAGTGTATGAATGGGATGCGTGCATGACCGAGGAGACGAGCTGAGAAAGGAGGGGAACTGCTGCGAAGGGGGACGGGTGACGTCGGCTAGAGCCGCGCTGTGATTGAGCGGTTGGTGTGACGTTAGCTAGAGCCGCGCTCTGGTTGGGCGGCTAGAGTGACGTCGGAGGAAAGCCGCGTACGGATAGGCCAGTTAGTGAGAACGGCGCCGAGATTGGTGGAATATCATCAGGAAGTAAACAAACGCGGAGTAAAGAGAAATCATGAAGTGTTTTAAGTGTTTGAAAGGGATTTTTAAACGTAAACGAAGTGAACATTATTACGGGGAAGAGGCTCCCCCAGAGGGTACGCCAGCTCATTATATGGCAACGAATGTGGGGCTGCATACGATATTATGGATTGGGGCTTGGAATAAGCTTACGGAAGGAAATGAGGAAATGCAGTTCCCAAAGTACGGAACGTTTAAGTTAGAGGTGTTACATCGGCTAAAAGCAACCATGTCCTCATTGAAACCTTCACCTAGACCAACACAGTTTGAGGCTCTTAATGCATGGATTAAGGCTGCACACGACCGAAATTTGAACAGGCGTCAACAAAGGCTGACGCGATCGGTAAGGGCAGTGCGAGATTCCAAATGGGATGAGGAGGAAAAGCGTTGGAGGGTACAGACTATTGAGGTGGAGAAAATGTATCCGATGAGGGAGGTGTCAGGAGGAGGAAACCTCATGGAAGAAGACGAGGAAAGCGAGTCGGAGGACAATCTGATAAACAGATTGTTAATGGATAGACCACCTCCGAGAGTGGGATTGATAGAAGATAGAGGGCTCGCAAGGGAAGATGGGAATGAGATAGAGGGATATACACCACTCCCTATATCGGAATGGACACCTAGCAAAGGCGGAGAAACACCTCCAAACAACACTGTACAGAGTGTAGTGGGAAGGTTTGTGGTGCAGAAAACGCCAACCACAGAAAGGGTTGAGTCTGTGGGATTGCCAGACGCTCTTCAAGTGCCTGTTACCATAGGACCCATAGTTTCGATCTATAATTCTGAGAGAGATAGAGGGGAACAACAAAGGCAATTGGATAGGGAAAGGATTGAGATGGAAAGGAGGAATAATGTGACGAATGCATGGAAACAATTACCAGGTTCGGTAACGTGGAACACCCCATTAGACACAACTGTCGGTCCCAATTCAGAACAGGGAGGTCCGAGAGGACCAATGGATCTAAGGGGACCGCGGCCAAGATCTTTTTCAGAGTCAAGAGCTGATTTGAGGGAATGGGACGGGTCCATAGTATCTCCGAGTAACAGGACAAGAACGGAACCAGAGTGGGAAAGCAGGGGAAACGGGACTGTATCTCATTGTGGGGCCAGCGAAAGCAGTCAGGGCCGGGAAGGCCAAAGTCAAGAGAATAGGGGGGATGCAGGTCCTACAAATCAGAGAGAACAGCCGGAACAAAATACTAGGATTGTAGAATGTGAGGAAATGTCCCGTCTCTGGGGGAACGGAGGAGATGAGGCGGTACGGAATTTCCAGAATAGGTTTAGGTGCCTTCATCATACGCTTGGGGAAGACGTTCAACATTGGAGAAAGGAGAACAGCGATAGGTCCCGCCACGCCTCGAATACTCAGGAAGCACAGGGAAGTAGGGAAGAAAGAGGGAGTAATAGAACCTCTTATCCTCAATCCCGTGAAACTAGCCAGGATGGAGAGAGAGAGGCTGGGAGGCATGAAGGAGTGTTTCACCACCCACCCCGAGAAGACGGAAAGGCATGGGACTTAGAGAGATGGGAACAGGGGAGGACTCCCTATAATTCACCAATACCTAAACGTAGATCTCGGAGCTGGGATGGGAGAGATGCGGATGGAGGAGCTAAATTGAGTGTCTTGAAAGCTGAAATAAAGGCAAAAAGGCTTGATGTTACCAGTTTAAAGTCAGATGTAGATGAGATAATAGATGGAACATTGCCTTTGGAAAGGATAGAATTGTATGAACAGGATGAGTTATTGTTCATGGCAAAGGATATTACTAGGAAAGCTAGAGCGTTTCATGAAAAACTGACTGATTTGGCAGACAAGTATGCCGTGGATTTGTCTAGGACAAGAGCATTGCAGAGCAACCACAGATTACAGTACGCAGACCAGGATCTAGATGAGAAGAGAACTACTGGATTAAAAACACACATAAGAGAGCTGGTAACAGGGATAAGAGTGTGGAGAGAACTGGATAAATGGGAAGAAAGGTTGAGGTTCCGTGACGATTTTACTCGTGTTTGTAACATTGTCGTAAATACATAATTTTGGTATCAGTGGACCGCAAATGATCCATTTAGTATATCCTGGTGTTTTCGCTATGCTACGAGCAAGAGCACTCCTGTTACCAACACAATTATGATTTACCCATGGCATCCATCTTAGAACACGGAAGCCATTTTGTATTCCTTGCCCTCACATAGTCAATGGACACGCAATGACCTCTTTTTATTTAAGGACACGTAGGCTTTAACCGGCGATTCACCTTGCTAGTGACACGTGCACCTTAGGCCAGCAACGCTGTGGCAGCATGACTCGGCAAGAGCGGCCTCCCCAGCCTGGGGCCAGTCCTGCTATACTGGTTCTTGTGTTCGTTGGCCTGATCATGATTAGGCGGCTGAAGCTGGTAACCGTGCCCATTTACGACCCACAAACATTTCTTATCCTGTCTTTCTATCTTCTACACCTGGCTCTGCTCCTTTCCTTCTGGGCCTTTATTAGGGGGAGGTAACGAAATTTACGATGAGGCGGTCCGGGTCTTGAATGAAGAATTGACATGGGATTATGATGGACTAGTGGGAACCCTTCATTCGTAATGTTTTGACATCAGATACTGTTGACGATTCCTGTGCAACGCCAAATATTTATTGTTTAAGACACGAATGTTTAGAACTGTGGTAACATGTAAAGAATTTGCCCCGAGCAGAATATTTAGTATATAAGGAACAACCCTCTTTGTACAAATCGAACAGGCTCCTAGACACTGCCCGTGTGCAGTTTCTGTGACTTCTGTGTCCCTGCAGTAATAAACCTTTGGTCTTTGACGCCACCATCGAGAAGCCCGTGTTTCTGTTTGTTTGTGCACCAAGACAGGTTGAACTCCGGGGTCTTCGGGTGTTGTCCCTGACACCTCTGGACGGAACCAAAAAGTCCAGAACTCCAATTGGCGCCCAACGTGGGGCGACGTCATTCGGTACCGGTCCAAAAGCCTGAAGAATTCGAGGAGCTTCGTGTGAAGATTTCAGAGGGAGGCGCCCCACTTCATCGATCCCGGCATATCGCAAAAGTGGCCCCGACGTCCTCTTCCACGAGGGTTCCCGTTCAGACGGCTGCAGTGCTCCGTTGCCTTGACCGTCGCCCTGTCTTGGACCCGAGGTGCAGTCCTCAGTACGGCGAAACGTGACGGGTTTCTCCTTGGTGACGTCTTCAGTGCCTCAGTTAAGTATTTAGTGGTTGCTAGTTGGTTATTTTGTGAGGGTTGCTCCTGTTTGGATAATCCTTTTAGTTCTCAGTTCAGTTCAGTTCTGTAAGATTATCACTGGTTATTCTGGTTACGATAATCATTCTGTTCAGTTCAGGTATCGATACATTTGTCAGTTCTGGTAGGCCTAAGTTCGTGGTTCGAGTGCGCATCTTTTCTGTTTATGTCTTGTTTGTCTTGTGTTCCGGATTATAAAATGGTAAGTCGGAAAAATTGTATGTTGTCTTGTTTTAGTTGCAACAGTGATTCCCAGTTGGAGGACTCGTGTTTGGTTCCTCCGATTGGAACTCCCCTTTATGATCTTTATTGCAAGTTTGGTGTGGGCCCTATCTCTTATAACGAGATATGGATCCACTACACAGAGAAAGATGGTGTCCTTAGTTGGCCACTACATGGTAGTTTCGAACCTGAAGTTCTCGATAATCTAGAAAGAAGGTTGTTTAAGAAGAAAGCCCGGCCGGCAATGTTTGATTCTTTCCGTTATTGGCGAAAAGAATCTAAACAGAGAGAAATTAAAAAGTTGAAGAAAGAACAGAAAGAGCAAGAGTTGACTTTAGAACAGTCTGCTAGGCAGCTGCAACTCAACGAGTCTGAAAAAGCGATGGAGGTGGCCCATAGAGAGCGTAATTTAGCGATAGACAAGTGCTATCCTGCTTTGCCAACGAGTACGACTAAGATAGTAGAGGACCCTGAAAAGGATCCCCTGTTGTCTTACTTGTTACGATCACCCCCACCGTATGCACAGGGTTCTACGGCTCCGCCTATACCGAATGTTCAATTACCGGTTGCTGGACAACCTGGTGTCCCTGTTCTCGCTCCCCTGAATCAAGTTCCTGTACCTCCTGTGGTCAATATTAATGTTCCTTCGACAACCCCTCTTCTAGGGTTGCCGACTTCTTTACCTATGCCTGTGTCGCTCACACCTGCTAGTTCACAAGCTATCTTGCCTGCTACTCCTACTGTTCCTAATCTATCTGTTCCAACTACTACTCTGTTCACTGCCTCTGCTAATATTATGACTCCGCTTTCTGTTCGACGAAGAATCACTGATTCTGTCTCTAATATTCTATCTCCCTTCTATAAAACTCTGATTAAGACTCCTGCCCCTGACTCTGTGCAGAGGCGTAGTCAGCTTCCCAGTACTGAAGAAAGAGGAATACTAGATTCCACTGCTCTTAGATGGGTTTCGAAAGTTGGAAGATATAATGTACAAAATGTATTAGATACATTTATGCAATGGAACGAACCGACACAACGATATGTGTTCGATGAAATGTGTTTCCTTCTACGTGAGGAATTGGAAGAGGATGACCCTGAATCAAATCTAGGAGAATTAATTAATGTTCAGAAAGAGTTTGCTACAGGTATGATAGTTGGACAGAATATAAAAGAAGCGATGGAACTGGTTTTAAGTTATAGATCCGACTCATCCCTTCTTTCACCGAGAGAGTTAGAGAAACGTAGTACGAAACGAAATCGTCAATATCCAATGAGAGAGGTTCCACCAATTTGGCGTGAAGCTGTGCAAGCTAATGTAAACCTTGGTATTGCAGCCGCTCCGGCACAATTCCAGAGAGTATGGATACATATTCCATGGAAGCGAGCTGAAGTGTTAGCAGTGAAACAGGCCTTGCCAGATCCGCGTAAAAATCCTGCAGGGTACTACAAAGAGTTGGCTCAAACAGTTGACGCTTGTGTATTGAATCTTGCTGACATAGATCTGCTATTTGGTAATGTAGTACCGCAACCAATTTGGGCTAAAATTCGTAAAGAGAATCATCCAGTTGCCCTAGGTGGTGACTGGGCAGCTATAATTGCAGCGGATGGTCAACAAATAGGTGGTTCCAAACCAGAACCCCTAATTGCTAATTTGCCTGGTAGAATAATCGATTTAATGAAAACCTTAATGCCTGCATTACGCGTTAACTGGGATAAATTGTCCGCATGCAAACAAAAGAAAGACGAAAGCGTCTCCGACTTTTTCACAAGATTCGAAGAGACTTTCGTAGATCATAGTGGTCAGGATATGAGCACAGAAGGGGGCCAGAGATTATTTGTCGATAAATTTGTGCACAATCTGTTGCCAGAACTTAGTAGTAAATTGAAGAATTCTGAAAGTGCGTGGGCTGTCTCTACGACTGCGCAAATACTTGCGACTGCTCAATACTACGAAAATAGGGATAAAGAAGAGAAGGAGAAATCAGATAAAAAGACGAAAGATTTAAAAACTAAAGTACTTTTACAGCAAGCTTATCCGCCTCGCACGAATCAAACTAATATGCAGCAAGGGTCATATCAAAGAACGGATTATAATTTTCAAAGGCCACAATATCAATGGAATCAATGTGCTTATTGCAAAAAGGAAGGTCATTACAAAAGTGAGTGTCCAGTTCGGGCGCAAAATAATGATGCGGCAGCTCAGAGAGGTCGTGGTAGTTCTATGCAAAACTCTAGAGGTCGAGGACGAGGTGCTATGCCTCCGCAGACGAGTGATCGCCCCTCTAATTATTTCGATCAGCGAAATGGACAATCTGCCCAACAGAATAGGTCTCCACAGTATCATGTCGAAGACTATTATGAAACTAGTGAGGAAATTCAGCAAAGTGAATACTAGGACAGCCATGGACAAAGAGAGGGAGTAGTATCAGTACCAGTAGATCAGAGTGGACCTTATGTCGCAGTAGCAACATCAGGTATAGTCGAACCGTTTCTGTTGGATACTGGTGCAGCAAAAAGTTCTATCATACATGCGAAACTCCCTGGCGCCCCTTTGTCTGGCTCAACAAACGTTTCAGTAGGTTTTTCGGGCGCCCCTGTTCACAACCCTGTTTCTGGTCCTTTGTCTATTTCTGTTGGACCCCGTCATTTGAAAGCACCCCTGATTTTGACGACAGGTTGTAACGAAAATCTGCTTGGTTTAGACTTGTTAAAACGCCTGTACGCGACACTGTACTGTTCTCCAGCAGGAGTACAGCTTACGTTGGGTAAAAGAATCATCTCCCCGATGTACTTATCGATGGATGCACTCCCACCAGAGCTGCGTTCACTCCCTGATACTCTTTGGGCGACTGGTCCTAATGATGTAGGTCTCTTGGAAATTCCACCCTATGTAGTAACTTTGAAAGCAAATGTCAAACTTCCACGAATTCCACAATACAGAATCTCTAGTGAAGGTGAGCGTGCGCTCCTACTAATAGTACAAGACCTGATCAAGAAAGATGTTGTAGAAGAGACTAGAGGTAATGTCTGTAATAGTCCTGTACTGCCTATTTTGAAACGAACTGACCCTACAAAGCCTCCAGTATATAGGTTCGTAATTGATCTTAGAGAGGTTAATAAAATTGTGATCCCACAGTTTCCTGTGGTACCAGACATTACTGCATTGTTAACGTTGATTCCCGCTACAGCAGCATGGTTTTCAGTTGTCGACTTGAAAAATGCCTTTTTCAGCATTCCGATAGCCGAGGAAAGCAGAGATATTTTCGGTTTTTCTCTAGGAGGACGAAGTTTTAGATTTAAACGCGCTCCACAAGGTTATTGTGAAAGCCCATCCATTTACAGTCAAGCATTAAAAAGTCAGTTAGATTCCGTCGTACTTCCTCGTGGTTCTGCTTTAGTACAGTATGTTGATGATCTTCTAGTGGCTGCCGATGACAAGGAAACTTGCAAAACAGCTACGATTTCTTTATTGCATCACTTATCAGATTTGAATCACAAGGTGTCACCTTCAAAAATGCAATACTGCTGCCAAGAAGTGACCTACCTAGGTCATCTCTTGTCAAAGGAGGGAAGGAAGTTGACCCCAGAGAGAATAAAAGCAATTACACAGATGAATGTTCCTAGCACGCAGAGAGAAGTACGTGCCTTTTTTAGGTATTACCTCATATTGTAGGCAATGGATCCCAAATTTTTCTCTTTTAGCAAAACCATTGGTAGCTTTGACTGGGAAAAATGTTCCGAGTCCGGTACCATGGTCTGCAGAATGTCAGCAGAGTTTTTCTGAGTTACGAAATGCACTGTGTTCAGCACCTGTATTGGGTACACCCGACTACAGTAAGCCATTCACGCTCTATGTCCACGAGAGAGAAGGTTGTGCATTGAGTGTTTTAACGCAGAAATTTGGTGATAAACAACGCCCTTGTGCGTATTTTTCATCAACATTAGATCCAGTAGCTAGAGCATTGCCTAGTTGCTTGAGAGCTACAGCCGCAGCTGCAGCTTCCATTCGACAATCTGCTGGTTTAGTAATGAACAACATGCTAGTAGTTATGGTTCCTCATGCTGTGGATACACTCATGAACCGAACCAAGACGCAACACCTTACCAGTGCTAGATTATCAGGCTATGAACTGACACTATTAGCTAGTCATATTCAGATCAAAAGATGCAATGTATTGAATCCAGCAACATTGTTGCCGACTAGCCAAGAGTCGAGTGATTCCGAACCACACGACTGTTGTTTCAGAACTGAGGAAGAAACAAAAGGACGAATCGACCTAAAAGACACTCCGTTGTCAGAACCAGATGGCACGCTGTATGTTGATGGGTCTTGCTTCAAATTGGAGAATGGTGATGTGACTGCTGCTTATGCAGTAACGACCTTGAGTACGATTGTGGAGACTGCAAGAGTGAGTCAGAATTCTGCCCAGGCTGCAGAATTGATCGCGCTAACAAGAGCGTGCGTTTTAGCTAAGGGAAAGAGAGTGAACGTGTTCACAGATAGTCAGTACGCGTTCGGCGTGGCCCATAGTTTTGGCCGTTTGTGGAAAGAGAGAGGTTTCATTACGTCCCATGGGACTAAGATTCAACATGGCCAGCTAGTTAATGACTTGTTGGAATCTCTAACCTTGCCGACTGAAGTTGCGATTGTGAAATGCAGTGCTCATAAAACAATCACAGATGATGTTGGTCGTGGGAATGCTTTTGCTGATGAGACTGCAAAACAGACAGCTAGAAATATGATGAGTAGAATGTATGTTGCAACGTCTACAAGATGGATTTCTGAGTCTGGAATGTGTGAAGACACAGTGGAAAGCGTGAAAGAAATTCAGAAAGAGGCGACTGAGGAGGAAAAACGTGCATGGAGAGAGAGCACGGGTAAATTGGACTCGAGTGGGTGTTGGATTGACTTGTCGGAACAACAGCGTTGGATGTTGCCTGATGCGTATGTGCTTGCAGTAGTGACGATGGCGCATGGATCAGCGCACATCAGTTCAAAAGGGATTTGTAAGATGTTGGCTCCGGTCTGGAAGAATGACGGGATTAGTAAGTGTGCAGAGAGAGTGGTGAGAAATTGTATGGTATGCTTGATGCATAATCCTGGCAAGGGGATCCCCACACCTGCGGGTCACTTCGCTCCTCCTTCCTGCCCTTTTGAAGTGATCCAACTAGACTTCATTCACATGGACCGTTGTAATAACCTGAAATACGTCCTAGTGGTAGTTTGTGCTTTTTCCAGATGGATCGAAGCATACCCACTAAAGGACAATACTGCCTTATCCACTGCCAAAATTCTTCTTAAAGAATACTTCCCCCGATACGGAATGCCACGGATTGTATGGTCAGATAACGGAAGTGAGTTCGTAGGGAAAGTTATGCAGAGTGTGTGTGCCGGCCTAGGGATTAGGCAAAAATTCCATAGTGCAAATCATCCCCAGTCCGCGGGTTTAGTCGAGGGTTACAATGGCACCCTTAAACTGAAACTCGCTAAGATACAAGCATCCACGGGTTTGTCCTGGCCAGACGCATTGCCTTTGGCTTTGCTATCAACAAGAGCAACTGTACATTCTAGAGTAGGGCTTAGTCCCTACGAAATAGTTTTCGGTCGTCCTGCAAATGTTTGGGGGGTACCTAGACCGAAAGAATTTAAGCAGCTGGAATACCCAATGTTAATTGATTACCTTTTCGACTTGACTGCTAAATTGAGTCTTATTCACCAACAGGTTTTCGACGCATTGCCAAAGCCATCGGAGAGTCCAGGCCATCAGCTGAAACCGGGTGATCAGGTGGTCATCCGAAATTTTGCAAGAACGAAAAATCTTCAGCCCAGATTTATTGGCCCGTTCCAAGTCCTGCTAGCAACGAGAACTGCTATTCGTGTGGCCGGAAGAAGAAATTGGATCCATACAACACACGCTAAACGTGTGCCTCTGCCACTTCCTTACGACAACTGGGTAAAGAAAGGAATCGGTGCCTCTGAAACGGAACAAGTCCCCAGGTTCATACCTTTCAGCGATGCAGAACTAATCACGGATTCACCGAATTCTGACTCTCCTCCTGAAACGGCTCTTTTGAACCCTGAACATTTGCCATCTGCACCAAAAGGACATTTGCCATCTGCGAACGTGAACATTGCAACGTCAGCTGAAAATATATTGTTTCCAGATCAGACAGCTCCTGCAAAACTGAGATACAACTTACGTTCTCGCAATATGGACAAATAAAGCAGGAAACTGCCTATTTTCAGATTTGAATTTGCTACACATTGCCTCCAGCCAGGAAGTTTGCTAAATACTCTGTATTGTTTCTTTTTGTTTTAAAATTGCCTTGCCGTCTGGGTAGCCGTAGGGTCGTGGCTGTGTGCCTAGTTGAATCTGCGGGGGTCAGACACAAGGTCGATCTTTCTGTTAGTTCTGGGAACTCCCAGGGCTGATAGAGGCATTTTCATCTACGTACACATCATCAGTGGTCGCGAACGGTCGTAGAAGATGGAGCTTCCTGAGCTGCAACGAGAAAATGTAATTTATGTTCGCAGAAATAGACTGTACAGAATACTTCACAGCAAATGCTTTCTAATGCAATGTGCAGTTACATTTTTAATTGTTTTGATAACGTTGGTGGGTGGAATCATCTTTGGTGTACATTTGATTTTTATGCCAGTAACTACAGTACCTCCCCTTGATCCTACTACTTCTACGGTTTCTTCTATGCATTCTTTTCACTCATTTCCTGAACACGAACAAGCTCGACGCTCGGAATTTATTAACAATACATTTGTACAGCTCTTGCATCAACACCAACTGGTAGTTAATACTACAGACTGCTGGGTGTGTGGCTTGATACCTCACACTATGGATAAAGGCATTCCCTATTTAGTCTTGCCTTTTAGCTACAATGGATCATTTCAGGCCTTTCAGACCATTTTTTTCATATGCTCTTGAGACCTATCCTGCGCGTCCACCACGGTCCACTAAATACAACTCAGCCAACAAAGCTTTAGTCCAGGGAATTATTGACATGATTAAAGACGTCAATAATACTCCATCTTACCCCAGAGATGAATTACGGGTGTATTTGAGTTGGAACTCTACAGAGTATCGCCTTAGTTTGGGAGAAAGCAAGCGTAAAAGCTCCACTTCAGTTTGGGTCGTGCCTCACCGAGGTCAAGTCTGTTTGCAAGGAAATGGGAGAAATCCGAGAGCTCAGCTAGGGAGGAGTGAGTGCGTTGAGACTTACGTATTTCCGTCTAACTCCTCCCCTGCCTTTCTGACTGCTAGGGGTACCTACTTCATCTGTCAGGACAGAGCTTATACATGGCTGCCTGCTGACTTCTCAGGTTCATGTTATATTGCTCGATTGTTACCTCCGACATACACTGCTTCTTCAGATTATCACAAGACCAGAGTAGCACGAGGTGTCTTCAGCAAGGAAGATACCGCTGGTCAAGAAGCTGGAGACTTTTTCAAAGGTTTCCTTCCGTTTTGGGGGCCTATGGCCAATAGTAGAAATCTACGTCAACTAACACGGGTAGTTGAATCTACTATTACAGAAACTGCTGGTGCCCTTAGTAACTTAACAGCTGAGCTTCAGGCGGACCGTCTCATGACGTTGCAGAACCGTATGGTTCTAGACGTAATACTTGCAGATCGAGGTGGGGTATGCAGAATGATCCAATCGAGCTGCTGTGTCTTTATTCCAAATAATGCTCCAACAGTCTATGAAGCAATCTCTAAGCTACACAAGATTTCCGACTCTATACACGTAGATAAGGGAAACTGGTCCTTCATGGAGTGGTTTTGGACTCTGGTATCAGCGTGGGGATGGAAGGTTCTGATGGTCATTGGTGTCATCCTAGTATTTCTGTTCTCGTGCTGTCTTATTATCCAATGTGGTCCCGCTCTGTGTAGTCTCTGTGCTGCAACCTGTTTCAGAAAATCACCTGCATTAGGAGAAAAGGCACGAGACAGGATGATGATACAACAACATGTCACTGACCTAATGAGCATAGAATTAGACTCTGACTCTGATATAGACTGAGTAATTGCCTATGTAAGGGCAAAAGGAGGGTCTGAGGTTCCGTGACGATTTTACTCGTGTTTGTAACATTGTCGTAAATACATAATTTTGGTATCAGTGGACCGCAAATGATCCATTTAGTATATCCTGGTGTTTTCGCTATGCTACGAGCAAGAGCACTCCTGTTACCAACACAATTATGATTTACCCATGGCATCCATCTTAGAACACGGAAGCCATTTTGTATTCCTTGCCCTCACATAGTCAATGGACACGCAATGACCTCTTTTTATTTAAGGACACGTAGGCTTTAACCGGCGATTCACCTTGCTAGTGACACGTGCACCTTAGGCCAGCAACGCTGTGGCAGCATGACTCGGCAAGAGCGGCCTCCCCAGCCTGGGGCCAGTCCTGCTATACTGGTTCTTGTGTTCGTTGGCCTGATCATGATTAGGCGGCTGAAGCTGGTAACCGTGCCCATTTACGACCCACAAACATTTCTTATCCTGTCTTTCTATCTTCTACACCTGGCTCTGCTCCTTTCCTTCTGGGCCTTTATTAGGGGGAGGTAACGAAATTTACGATGAGGCGGTCCGGGTCTTGAATGAAGAATTGACATGGGATTATGATGGACTAGTGGGAACCCTTCATTCGTAATGTTTTGACATCAGATACTGTTGACGATTCCTGTGCAACGCCAAATATTTATTGTTTAAGACACGAATGTTTAGAACTGTGGTAACATGTAAAGAATTTGCCCCGAGCAGAATATTTAGTATATAAGGAACAACCCTCTTTGTACAAATCGAACAGGCTCCTAGACACTGCCCGTGTGCAGTTTCTGTGACTTCTGTGTCCCTGCAGTAATAAACCTTTGGTCTTTGACGCCACCATCGAGAAGCCCGTGTTTCTGTTTGTTTGTGCACCAAGACAGGTTGAACTCCGGGGTCTTCGGGTGTTGTCCCTGACACCTCTGGACGGAACCAAAAAGTCCAGAACTCCAAGGTGGTCGAAAAAGGGCACCGTTAGGCGAAGTACAAATGTGATGACCCCTGAGGGAAGGGTGATGCAGATGGAGGCATTCCCTTTGCGAGAAATATCAAATGGAAATTATGTACATGTGCCCTGGAGTAGAGGAGACTTAGCCGCATTTACCAACTCATTTCCGAAGTTGCGGGACAATCCAGTCGAATGGTATAAGCAGGTAGAGAGGTTTGTTAAAATTTCGAAAGTACTGTGGATAGATTTGAACACGTTGTTTGACATCGTGGTCCCATCTGATTTGTGGACCCCTTGTAAGACTAGTGTCGAATGGCCAAATGCTGAACCATTGAGAGATGTTCGAACAAATGGACCATCTGAGATTGTCATGCGAAAGTATGAAAGGGTAATAGCATGGCTGAAAGATAAGGTACCACCACAGGACATAGATTGGGTAAAAATAGACCGAACAAGGCAGGAACCCAAGGAGACAGTTCACGAGTTTTATGAAAGATTGTTGAAAACATTCAAGCAATACAGTGGACTAGATGTAATGGATCCCAAAGACATAGGGCAGTTCGTGTCAAAGTTTGTCTTGGGGTTGAGACCTGATATTTGTTTGATGATACAGCAACATTTAATCTGTTGGCAGAACAAACCACTAGATGAGATTTTACGATATGCGAGGTACTGCAGTGACGAGATAGATTCTAAAGCCAAGAATCTAAAGGAGAAATTGATGGTGGTGCAAATGCAGTCCGCTGGGAAGGGTGGCCAGCAGAAGCAGGGGATGGGACGAAAACCAAATGGTCAGAGCAAAGATAATGAAGAAGGGCAGAGACCTAGGATAGACTTTGCCACTTTAAAGAAAACGACAAAGTGTCATCAGTGTCACCAGGTGGGGCATTGGCGACGCGAGTGTCCCTTTAACCCTGAAAATGGAGAGCTAGAAGTAGAAGAACAGGTCCAAGAAGACCCAGTGCAAAAGGTGACAGTCCCAAGTAGTAAGGTGGCCAAAGGGGGGACTTCGGCTCCACGGGCCCAATTCCCACAGCCACCGAAGATAGCAGCTGGAGGAAAGGTCTTTAAACAAATGCCTCTGTTTATCGAGGAAGAAAAATGTTATTACATTGATCCTTTGACAGGACAACGGGTGAGCAGTGAAGAGGACTGTACCCTCGGGGCAGTTCTAGAAGTGGATCAGAGAGGGCCATTTGTTGAGGCAGAAGTGGCAGGGTGTCCCACTACGTTCTTAGTGGACACTGGGGCTACTCGTTCGACTCTGAGGTCAGCGGTAGCTCCAGACTTGCCAATGTCAGGGGAAACAATTCAAGTGGTAGGAGTCGCAAATAAAAGAATGACTAGTCCCTTGACAGAACCAGTGTCTGTGAAAATTGGAAACCACATGAACGAACATCAGTTTGTGGTTTGTGACTCGAGTCCGGTATGTCTGTTAGGTAGGGATTTGTTATGCAAATTGAATTGCACCATATACTGCACCCCACAAGGAGTGGAGGTACAGACTACCGACGATGATGCTACTTTTAAGGTGGCCAATTCAAAATTCTGTGTAGAACTATATCCTACTCTGACTGTAGAAGATCTTCCACAAGACTTAAGAGATGCAGTGGCGTCAGAGGTGTGGGATTTCACAGGAGAAGATATAGGATTGATTAAAGGGGTAGAACCGGTAAAAATTCTGGTAAAACCAAATGTTGAGTTTCCAAGAACGCCTCAATACAAATTGTCCCAGGAAACGATTGCAGGAATAAAGCCTGTGATCGAGTCAATGATACAGCAGGGAATACTGAAAGAAATCGTGGGCAGTCCTTGTAACTCCCCGATTATGGGTTTGCAGAAACCTAGTGGGAAGTTTAGGATAGTTCAGGATTTACGAAAGATTAACAACATAGTCGTTTCATGTTGTCCCGTGGTACCGAATCCATCAGTGATATTGTTTCAAATACCATGTCAAGCAGAATGGTTCACAGTGATAGATCTTTGCCAGGCTTTCTTTTCAATCCCATTGGATGAAGAGAGCAGGTACCTTTTTGCGTTTAAAATGGAAGATCGCGTTTTAACATGGTGTCGAATTCCACAAGGATTCACAGACAGTCCATCCATCTTTAATCAGTTGTTGAAAAAGAATCTTGAGAATCTAGTACTGCCACAGAACTCGGTTCTGGTACAGTACATAGATGACCTACTTGTTGCGTCAGAAACAGAGGAAGCTTGTAAAGTAGATTCAATTGCCTTACTGAATCATTTAGCTGAAAATGGACATAAGGTATCTCCGAGCAAGTTACAGTATTGTCTGACAGAAGTACAGTATCTAGGGCACAGGTTAGAAAAAGGGAAACGTAAGGTGTCCCCAGAGAGGATTGAGGCGATAATGAAAATGAATGCGCCTACAACTCAGAGAGAAGTTAGAATGTTCCTAGGAATGGTGGGTTACTGCCGACAGTGGATAGTTAACTTTTCACTGAAAGCAAAGCCCTTACAGAAACTGACGCACAAGGAGGTGAGTGATCCGGTACCATGGGATGAAGAATGTCTGGTGGCGTTTTTACAGCTGAGAGACGATTTATGTCGTGCTCCGGCTCTGGGAATGCCAGATTATGAAAAGTCGTTTTCACTCTATTGCTGTGAGAGAGAGGGATGTGCTTTGTCAGTCTTGGCACAGACCCACGGTAATGCCCGTAGACCAGTTGCATATTTTTCGGCTACATTAGATCCAGTAGCCGCAGCGTTGCCCGGATGTCTCAAATCCGTTGCTGCAACGGGTGTCAGCATTGAAAGGAGCGAAAGTATTGTAATGGGACATCCAGTAGTGGTGTATGTACCACATTCAGTTGAATTGTTAATGACCAGGACGAAGACGCAGCATCTGACCAATAGCAGGCTCACGCGTTATGAGCAAGTTATACTTGCCGCAGAAAACGTGACTCTCAGGAGATGCTCTGTCTTGAATCCTGCTACTTTGATGCCATTACCTACGGTAATAGAAGGCGAAGGATGTGAAGACCACGATTGCCTTGATGTGACTGAACTATGCACGAAACCCAGACCAGATATAGTGGATGAGCCATTGTCTGACCCTGATGAGATTTACTTTGTCGATGGCTCATGTTTAAGAGACGATACTGGTCGGTTGAGAGCAGCTTATGCTGTTTGTACCATTACTGGAGTTGTGGAAGCCGCTTGCCTGGAAGGAGTACATTCCGCACAGGTAGCAGAGATTATTGCCCTAACTCGTGCCTGCATAGCAGGAAATGGAAAGAGAGTCACCATCTACACGGACAGCCAATATGGTTTCGGTGTGGTTCATGATTTCGGGCAGTTGTGGTCTCAGAGGGGTTACATGACCTCCTCTGGTTCGCCCATTCGAAATGGAGAATTTGTGAGATTGCTGATAGAAGCATTACAAGGTCCTGTTGATATTGCAGTGGTGAAGTGTGTAGCTCATACTAAGAATACAGATTTTGTGTCACAAGGTAATAGATATGCTGATGAAGTCGCACGCTATTGTGCGGAACAAAGTTATTCCTTCTCAAAGGTGGAAATAGAAGGTGCAGAAGAAAAGACTGAATTAAGTATGATGTTAGAAACTGTAGACACTTGGGAGGATTTAAGAATAATGCAGGAGAACGCACCTGAAAAAGAGAAAAAGGCATGGGAAATAGCAGGCTGTGTGCGAAGTGAAATGGATTTTTGGGTTTCAGCAGATGGGAGAGCTGTGTTACCTGAAGAATTAGCTAATCCCATGGCGAGAGAAATACATGGTCCAGTACATCTAGGAAGGGATGCTATGATGAGAGTTTTTAGGCAGACTTGGTATTGCCCGAAATTCAGAATAGCAGCAGAATCAGTATGTAAGCGATGTGTTACCTGCCAACAACTGAACGTAGGCAAACGAACACCAGTCACACTGAGTCACATTGGGAGGTCAGGGGGGCCTTTCAATAGAATGCAACTAGATTTCATCGAAATGCCAAGAGTCAATCGCCTTCGGTATGTGTTGGTGATTGTATGCGTATTTTCCAGATGGGTTGAGGCATACCCTACACGTAGGTGCGATACTCTCACAGTGGCTAAATTGTTGCTCAGGGAGTTGATACCGCGCTTCGGGGTGCCTGCCTCTTTGGAATCGGACAGAGGAAAACATTTTAACAGCGAAATAGTGAAGATGTTGTGCTCCACACTGAATATCGATCAAAAGCTGCATTGTAGTTATCGACCAGAAGCTTCAGGAATTGTGGAACAAGTGAATGGCACTTTGAAGAATAGATTGGCTAAAGTAGTGGCATCCACATCTTTGAGTTGGCCAGATGCTCTTCCATTGGTGCTCATGAGCATGCGCAGCACGCCTGATAGGAGGACAGGTCTTTCTTCCCACGAGATCCTGATGGGGAGGGCCATGAGACTTCCTACAGTTCCAACTACTGCTCTATTGAATATTACAGATGATCTGATCTTGGATTATTGTAAAGGACTGTCTGACGCCATCCATTCTGTGTCCCTTCAGGTGCATGCGGCGGAAGTTCCAACAGCGAGGAACCTGTGTCATGACCTGAACCCAGGGGACTGGGTCCTGGTTAAAAAACACGTCCGGAAGAACTGCCTAGATGTTCGCTGGCGTGGGCCCTTTCAGGTAATCCTGATCACGAACACCGCGGTGAAGTGCGGGGGGCTGCCAAATTGGATCCATGCATCCCATACTAGAAGAGTTCCAGCACCTCTAGAAGGAACAGCTCCCATCCCAGACGAAAGCCCGGAAGTGGAAGAAGAGTCGCAAGAAGGGATTGAGGCAGCTGAGGGGGTGTCGGAAGAAGTTGGGAACGCATCGGATTCAGAAGAAGAGCGAAGGCAGGACGGCAGTGAGACAGAAGACGCAACTGAAGGAGAGAGCAGAAGTGAATACGACTCAGACTCAGATCCATATCGGAGCGATCAAGAACCAAGTGGGAGGACAAGGAATAGGAGAATAAGGCTTGGAGCTGCCACTTGGCCAACAAGAAGAAGAAGGCTAAGTTTGAGGTCGGCCCAAGAAGAAACGCTTACTCCTATATCCGAAGACTCAGATCCAGAAGAAGATATCCAGGATCAAGCCGAGGAGGGTCTTAGAAGATCAAGTAGAGTGCGAGTGCCTAGCAGAAGATACTCTACTCCCGACTGGACCTACCTTGTTGCAGATGTCTGGGAGACACAGAACAGGGAGGATCAGGGAAGTGGAACTGATCAGAACTGACCCGATCATCACAGTGCAAATAAAGTTTCTACTGCCAGGAGCGGAGACCGAAAGGTTGCTGACACTCAACATCGTTCATCCTGCTCTCCTGAGTGGAATAAGAAAATTGCTTTTAGAGACAGTTGAGTTTCCAGTTTGCTGTTCACGATATCCAATATTGGAGGGAACTCTTCTTCGTTTGGAAATGCTTGAACGAGTAGTAGAATTGCTAGGAGTGCTTATTGTTGTGGACTAAAACCATACTACGAATGTCTTCAAAGGGGTGCAGATCTGGAAAAGTGAAGAAAGTGATCTTGATTAGAACGGACCCCTTTGTAACTGTGGATATAGAACTGATAGTACCAGGATTAGAAATTGAAAAAACGCTAACTCTCAATTTCGTCCGTCCACTTGTCTTGAGCGAAATAAGGAGAATAATCCTAGAAAAGGTTGACTTTCCATGGTGTGGTACGAACTGTCCAGAACCTGAGGGAATGATACTTCGGATGGACATTTATGAAGAAGTAGTGTCACTCCTTGAGTCATACATAACTTCAGACGAAAATAAGACTTTTGAAAAGAAATTGTGAATTGTTGCAAGATAACCTAGCGCCGAGTGGAAGAAGAAAAGTGATAGGGGTTTCATTTTAGTGGATGGAGAAGGGCTAGGGTTGTCTATTTTCTACTGGACTTTGAACTGTTTTGCGGAAACAAATTGTCAAGCTTCCAAGGGTTCCAAGAAAGACATTGCAGGAGAGAAAGACTTTGTTTGAAAAGAAGAGGAAGTGAATGCTGGAAGATAGTCGAAAACTACACTGTTTGAGAACATGGAGGCTGGCAACCCGAACCGCAGGGCAAAATGTATAGCTGTTACATTTTTAGGAGTAGTGGTTTCTCTTATAATTTTAGTGGTAACTGTTTCATTCCTAGCGGGACACGAAGGGGATGGAACCACAGTTAAGGAGGATAGGGGAGTGTCAACACCGAGAACTACCATTATTAAGGAGAAGGGAAACATCAATGAGAAAGACAAAGCGTTGTTAGATGCAGAAGTAAAAAGGTTACACATGGATGAATCACAGGGGAATTACAAGTCAAATGCTTATGCTAAGTTGCTTTATGAATATGTTGATGCCATGGAGGTAAAGGACTGCTATGTATGTATGCAGTTACCAATTTCGGTGGAGGAGGGTATCAAATACCATCATCTCCCGTTGACATATGGAATAACGTGCAGTTTATTGTTAAGTATGTTTTATGGACGAGACGGATTTGAGTATTACTTCTCGAATTTCGACTCGACATTGCCAGAGGTTCCGAATTTCAAGCATTTGAATAAATGGGACTACTACAAAAGCGAAGACAGGTTACACAAATGGTTTATTCCATGGAGAACGTTAGATACTTCACATGCTCGAAACAACAATCTGACTTGTCAAATATCAGAAGTTGAGAAAAAGTTTATAGCTCAGGTAGATACTAGATACAGAAAGCAGAAGGCATTGAAGGCATCAGGACAAGGAGAAACAGATTGGACCAAGGAAGAAAGGGCACAACAACGAAAAGGTAGTATTGGTCCAATTGCTTTGGATAAGGAGAAACGGGGGAAACTGTGCATTCACAGGAGTTACTCCTACTATGAAAACGTTTATGTAGGACAAGTCAATTGCGAACATGCTTTTCAATTGGAGTACTACTCTAAGAACTTCATGAAAGGGATGCAAGCAATACCAAATGTATATTTTGTATGTGGAAGATATGCCTATGTGAAGTTACCAGATAATTGGTACGGATCATGCTATCTGGCTGTTGTCTTCCCTAAAATATATCATGTTGAGAATTTAGACACGCCTAAGAAAGAAATATCAACTAGATGGAAGCGAGGACTGGGTGCAGCAGAAGTAATTGGAGATGTAATAGGTGCTGCATTCCCTTTCTTAGGATTGATAATGAATGACATTAAGATCAGGAGGTTAGCTACAGTCGTAGATAGACTGTCTGCCAGTACTGCGAGATCCTTGATGCTGATAGAGGGGGAGATGCAATCGATTAGGGCAATGGTTCTTCAGAACCGACTTGCTTTAGATGTTCTGTTGGCAAAAGAGGGAGGAGTCTGTAGGGCCTTGAAGGTCCAGGAATGTTGTACTTACATTCCAGACAATTCAAAGCCTCTAGAGAAGTATATACAAAACATCACTGCCATACACTACGAAATTGAGGACCTGGCAAAGGTAAATGTGTGGGAAAAAGTAGGCCATGGAATGGGTAAAGTTGGAAGTTGGTTTGCCAACTTAGGAAAGGGTATCGTTTGGTACATATTGAAACCCATCATCATAGTAGTGATTTGTGTAATCACTTTGTGGGGTTTGGTGCGTTTGTATCAATGGTATAGAGCAAATAGGTTACAGAGAGCTATGAAGAAACAGGAAGAAGAGTTGACAGCGATGCAGGACACCCAATATAAGAGCCTGAAAGCATTAGAGAGTATGAAAAGAAGTGGTACTGTCCTGACTTCACTTTGGAGGTTCTACATTTTTAGTGTCATGGTAATGATGACCCCTAAAGGTCATCAAAGGGGGGACTGAGAGAGCACAAGTTTGAAAAAAAATGTATAAGTACGCCATATTTACAAGCACGTTGTTAGTTAACATGTACTTTGCACCAGAGTGTTTATATTTAGAAGTGAAATACACAGAGTGTTTATATTTAGAAGTGAAATACACAGAGTGTTTATATTTAGAAGTGAAATACACAGAGTGTCTTATATTCAGTGGTGAAATGCATAGAATGTTTAAGTAGAGTAACGATAATCATAACTGTGTGAGATTAATGTAGAAATGTTTGGGATGAATATGAAAACCTCACGTTCTCATGTTAAAGGAATAATGTAAGAGCTGAATGTAACTCTAAAACCCGGTATTTTGTGTAGGCCTCATGGCAATTCACAAGCAAATCTAAACGTGCTGCTAAAATAATGTGAGACAAGGTTGACATGGTTCTTTCAAAATGTACTATTGAACTTAGGGTTAAAAGTATATGCTTTATAGATGTGTTATTTTAGAAACGTATGCTAGTTAAGAATGTTTGCTGTTTAAATCAAGTCAACGTTTTAAGAGTGCAGGAACCTGCTGCATGTAAATCAAGTAGGCCAGAGCCGATAATGTCATGTAGCTCAAATCGTCATGTGCTCGTTAGAGGAGAGGTCGTGAGGTGTCCAGTATGGAGCTCTGAGAGTGTTTTATGGCCTAAGATATGGTGAAGTCTGGAATTTGAGGCCCACTGCAGGACGAGCTGTATGCAGGTGCGAGGGTCCTAATCAGCTCGAATGAAAGGGACTTTGTTCAGTGGCGCCTTGCGCAGGCCTGTAGGAGTTTCCAGGAATTTCAGGGGGTATCAGCGCACGGAAGAAGAAGCCTGGGAACCAAGGTCAACTTTAACGAGGGTCTTCAAGAGTACCATCATGGAGTTTGCCGCGGAAAGATGTACCACGTGAGGGGCGTCCCAAGGGGCGTTTCTATTGGAAATGTGATTTGGTATTAGGGAAAGTGACCCGGGAGGAGAGCAGCAGATGATTTTGGGAGCCTAAGGAAGCGGATGGGTAGGCAGATAGGCTGATCAGGAGAGACCCATTATCAGAGAAGAGACAAAGAGAAGTGTGTGATCTTCTTAGGAAGTCACCACGGCTGACACCTAGAGGGTAAAGATCTTGTTAAGTAGGGATGTCATTTAGTGTAGTGTAGGGACAGACTAACTTTAATTTTCTTTTCTGTAATGACTTTGAGGTTGCAACTTGTATCTATTTTAGCAACCCTGATGGTATTCGAACTTGTACTTATTATTTTGTTCTTCAGACTCAGACTATTCAAGAAGTTCATGTTCATAGTGATTCCGATATACCTCTTGAATCTCATTTTGAGAAGTTTGTATCTTCAGTTATCTTTGACTTTATATTAAATCTTTAAAACTTAATTTTGGTCAGTGGTCATTTAGAGTGGTGTAAGTTCTTAAATTGATTGTTTACTGCAAGATTACCTTTTACTCAAGACAGGTACCAACGATTCAGTCGACAGGAAATGGGATTTGGTAAGATAATTAGTAACCAGTAATCCCGCGTTAGCAAAACTATGGTTTCTTGGAGACTTTACAAGATTTAGGAGTAACAAAAACAACACAAAT
Source organism: Lissotriton helveticus (assembly GCF_964261635.1). Lineage (NCBI taxonomy): Eukaryota > Metazoa > Chordata > Amphibia > Caudata > Salamandridae > Lissotriton > Lissotriton helveticus. The sequence continues at coordinate 704,497,768 of NC_136068.1, read as the reverse complement.
GGATGAGAGGTATTGTTTGCAGAGGTGGGTAAAGTATTGTTAAGAGAAGATCCCTTCATTAGCGTCCAGACCCAGTGCTACCTTCACAGAGTCTACAGGGTACATGATGGTTCCTCCCTTGCCACTGCTCCAGCTGTCAGGTATGTGCCTATGGAGGCGCTGGATGGGAAGCTTTTGTATTTGTCCCCGGGACCGGCTCACCCCCAGCCCTTCACCGCTACTGCAAAGCTGTTACATTTGCCCCTGGAGAGAAGCAGCAGCCAGAGTGGTGTAGAGTGCAGAATGGGCAGAGCACAACTCTCCAGTGTGAGACATAATTGCACCTCATGCAATTTCTCTTCAGTGCTCTTTGCACAATCACCTAAAACACTTATCTATTGTTACCTTGTGACATTCACCCGGATCTGCTTGAGACTCCCAGGGTGTTCTCCGACAGGCAGCTATAGATCAAATCTGCAGCCATCTTAACATTGTAAAGCCTGTGGTGAACTGCAACGTATTACCGGTAGCACATCCTCCTCCACTCTGGCAGACTCAGGCAGGTTCACACAGGCGTGGAGGAGGGGGCTTGATGCCCTCAAGAAGCCTCGTGCACATATAGAGGTTTTGTGCATGAATAAATAAACAAGAAAAAAAACAATACCCAACGAGGAAAAGGGAAAAGGAGTAAACCGAGCACTGGGGCAACTGGGGCATTGACAGTAAGTTGCCTCCGTATAAAGCTCAGAAATTCAAGAACATGCACGAAAACTAAGATAGGCGAGACGCGGAAACAGACAATCTGCTCATGCGTTTTGGGAGACCGGAACATCTGGGAAAGCTTATTGAGACACTGCCTACCTCGCAGGCTCAGTGAGAGCTTCAGCCCTTCATTTTTGTTCGCGCAGTAACGCTGATCCACATGTGTAACATGACTAACTGCCTTGGTTCCTACGGAAAAAAAAGCATTTGCAATTCAATAGAACTCACATTTGCTCTACATAACACATCTGTACAGTGTAACACTCAAAGTAAAGGGGCCAGTAGCTACGAAAGGATACAAATGACAACATGGCATAATAAGGCGAGATTAACAAGCCTCATTATCAATCAGAAGACATAATTTCCAAAGGATAAACACAGAAGACAATGAAATATATGGGCGGAGAGTGAGGGCAGCTTGTCTCCCCATACTGGTGTACTGCATGCCTCCCAGAGCGAGCAGCGCATAAATGCTTACGCTAAAGCTCAACCTAAAAATGAGTAAGCCACATCCACGTACATGTGATTTGTAAGCAATGAACCATGTAACTGACTTATTCAGCTTCATCATGTGGGTCACTAACTTTTAAATTTTAATTTAAATAAAATACTCACTTACATTTCACTTTTAATAACATTTTCACACTGTTAATACACATAAATGATAAGTATATTCAATAATTAATGAATGGCAGTAATGAAATGGCAGACTGAAAGGCAAATCATGAATGATTTCAGCAATAGCATAAAATACGTGTCAAACAATTGAATGAGGAGTTGTTTCTTCTTAAATTAATCTAAAGACATAAGGCTAAAAGAAACCTATATTTGCTGATTCATAGAATGCATGCCATTTCCCTACATTTGATGTCTGATATTCATTCGTTCCCTCCGATTCTCACACTCGCAAAGTACACCACAAGCCAACTCGTTATCAATATGTACAAAAGGTACATTCCTTATACATCATAGCTGGAACCAGAAGATGTTTCCCAATTACCTTGTCCAACTACGGGTAGTAATGTTAAACTACTAACATAATTATTGATTAAAGCCTGTGAACTTTATATACTGGGCTTTTTCCTTTTTATGTAAATTGCAACAGTGCAGTCGACTTGGACCAAGACTTTTTCCCTGTGAACTAAGTTGGTCAGGTCAGTGGCTTCCCATATATATTTTAGGATACATTTGATATCTTTGAGATTTGTGGCGTTTCTTCTAGAGCAAGTTCTACAGTAGCCTAAGCAATCTGCAGAACAATTACAAGAAAAAGTGGCTTGTTTGCAAATGTGGTATGCCTTAAAGGTTCATGCCTTTCTTTATTAGAGCGAACCCAACTGCAAGCAAATAACGGCTTACAATGAAAACTATGCATGGGAAAGTCTCAATATTGAGGATCCTTAGTGCCTCTTGGTCTTTCCTAAATCCCAAGTAACGGCATGTGGGATGAATCAATTTCCTTCTAGGTATTGCCTAGGATGAGCAAAAGAATAATATGTGTGCCAGATTTTATTTAGTGTGTATATTACACAAAGTACAGTTTGTGTCCACTGAGTCTCTATTGTCGATTATTTACCGCAATGTATACACTCTGGTTTAGAGAGTGTCATAGTGGAATTTCAAATAAAGTGATTTGCCCAATTTGGGTTGAACTTCATACAAAAATGATTCAGAGTGCGGAATGGGCTTAAACAATAGAAATGGATCAGTCACCCTAGCTGGTCTAGAGTTCTAGAGGAGTACGTTGGTCACAAAATCCAAAGAAATCCACTTTAACTGCTTTTTTGAGTGCACTGTTAAGGCCGCCAGATGACTCCAAAAGAAGCCCAAACACAATCTGGCAAGCCATGCCTCAACCTGTCATGTCTATGGAAATCTACGAGATTCATCTATCTCCAGAAGTTCCATTACCTCTTCCCTCTAAAAGCTACATCCCTGTGTAGTCCATAATCATGCCCAGAATAATAAAGCTCTCAGGGCCACTAAGTGCTCGAGTCTCTTGAGATTAGTGTCTTTGTAAAAGGGGATGAGAGGAGTGCTAGTAGGGAGACACATTAGTGATGTTATAAACATGTTCTCACCTTGAATAAGCTTATCCATCTTGTTGAATCCCCATAACTCAGCTTTATATGGAGCAGCTGCTTTGGCTTTTCTCCTATAAACGTCAGGTGCCAGAGAAATTGACCTTGATGTAGTGGCTTTGTGTTTTTTCAATATTGCCATGGACCTATGGGGCTAGGAAAGCTACATGTTTGCTTCTATGCGGGCTCAAGAGAGTTAAGAATCAAGTGTTATGTCCAAGTAATCAAATCTGGGTACACATTCAAGCTTTTGTTGGTGAAGGTCAATGTTCCCTTTAAGGGTCACAGGTGGATTGATTGCCATATATTTTGTTTTTATGGTATTTATTTCAAGGCCTTTACTTTCACAATATGTTTTACATTTATTGAGCAAGGACTTAAAACCTATCGGGGTCTGTGACACCAAAAGCATGTCAACTGTAAAAAGTAGTGCAAGGACAAAGACCCCATTGATCTTCCGTGAATCGTGTCTACACTCTTTTAGATAGCCAATAACATCATTAACATAGAGAGACAAAAGGGTGAGTGGGAGCACACAACCCAGACTCACTCCCCTGTTAATGAGTATGGTATCAGTGAGCTCGCACTGAGGGCCCCAGCAATCCTTTGCATAGTTATCTTGATGAAGTCTCATTAGCTGCAATAAAAGATACTCAGGGACTTTTTGATTCCCTAGGGCAACAACAAGGAGCTCCTTGGGACCAGATCAAAGACTGCCCAAAGGTCTACAAATATGACCTACAGATGATCCCCTTTTTAACTGTACTGATCAGCAATCTAAATACATCTTGAAATGGGGATAAGATCTTATTTTCTTCCATCCAACCACTGAGTTTGTTTAAAACCTGCAGCGCATATAATTTTTGCAGGGTGTATAAGAGACTAGTTGGTCAATGATTGGCCGGGTCTTTCCTGTTGCCTTTTTTTTAACATGGGTACTATTTCTGCACATTTTCAAGTTTCTGGAACCGGAGCTCCAGAAGCAACAGAATTGCGTAGTAGATTAACATACAGAACCCAAACAGATTGATTATTGCTCAAGAGATCTCCTGGGATCCTTTCTGGACACGGAGCTTTAACTAGTTTCAGGGCAATACTGGCTTTTGCTGTCTTTTCAAAGGAAAAATATGACTAATATAATACAACACTATTTAGTTAACTAGTCAATAGTGTCTGTGGTACTGACTGAAAGAAAAACGGTTAGTGGAGGGTCGCACCCAGGTTTCAGGATATAAAAAACAATCAGATTGAGGAAACAAGTCCTTATTACCATGGGTAATAATCCTCCAGAACGTTGTTGTGTCTTTATTTTTAGATGCCATAATCAAATCAGTCCAGTTACCATCATCCCACCAATGCCACTCTACTCTGCACCAGTGCATGCCAGGCAACTGAAAGCAACACCACTGCATGCTTTGCCACTATAAATAATTGCACTCTACGCCACTCTGTTCTACAATGCCCACTGTACTTTATGCCATTGCTCTCTGTACCACTCACCTCTGCACCACTCTACTCTGTACCTCCCTACTCTACACCATTCTATGTCACTGTACTTTAACCACTGTACTCTACGACACTCTACTCTGAAAGACTGCATTCTTGGTCAATGAATTCAATTCCACTCTACTCTTCACCACTGCACTCTACGCCACTGCACACTATGCCACTCAACACCATTGCGCTCTACGTCAAGCCACTATACCCCACTATATTTTACTCTGCATCTCTGCTGTCGGCACCACTCTACTCCGCTCCACTCTACTCTGCACCACTCTACTCTGCGCCATTCTACTCTGTGCCACTCTACTCCATGCCAGTGCAGTCAATGCAACGGGACTCTGCACCACTGCCCTTTACTCTGCACCGCTCAACTCAACTCTTCTGCACTCTACGCCAATGCACTCTATGCCTCTGCACTCTGCATCACTTCATGCCACTCTAATCTATTCTGTAACACTGCACTCCATGCCACTTCACGCTAAGCCACTCTACGCCACAGCACTCTATTCCACTCTACTCTACACCACTCCACTCTACCCTGAACCACTCCATTTTACGCCCCTTCACTGTACTCTGAAACAATTTACGCTATGCTGCTGCACTGTATGCCACTGCAATCTACTCTGCACCACTCTACTTTATGCCACTGCCCTCTGTGGCAATCTACTCTATGTCACTGCACTCTGTGTCAATGCACTCTTCACCACTTTACTCAAAACCATTGAACTCTACATCACTGCACTCTGTGCAAATCTACTCTGCATCACTGTACTTTGCGCCACTTCGCTCTAGGCCACTTGACTCAACCATACTACACTCTACGAGGTTGTACTCCATCCATTAAGCTCTACTCCACTCTACTCCACTCTATGCCACGTCACTCTATACACAACACTCTAATCCACTCTATGGCACTCTACCTTAACTCTGAGACGCTCTTCGCAACTCCCTCCATGCCACTCTATGTCACCTTACTCCACTCTATTCTACAACGCACTACTCCACTATACTCCAATCCACGCCATTCCACTCGTTGACACTCTATGACACTCCACTCTACTGTATGCCACTTGACTCTTCAACACTCTCCTCCACTCAATGCCATTCCACATTCCTACACTACTCCACTCTTTGACAATCTACTCCACTATATGCCACTCTATTCTGCAACACTCTACTTCACTCTAGACATCACACTCTATGCCACTCCCCTCTGCTCTACACCACTCCATGACACTCTATGTCACTCCATTCTGACTCTTTATGCCACTCAACTCTAATCCACACTCCTCACCTCCACTCTATGACAATCTACTCCACTGTACGCCACTCTACTTCACTCTAGACAACACCCTCTATGCCACTCCCCTCTACTCTACACCACTCCACTCTATGACTCTCTATGCCACTCAACTCTACTCCACACAACTCATCTCCACTCTATGACATCTGCTCTATCCATGACACTCCATGACACTCCACACCACTCAACTCGATTCTACGCCACTGTTCACCACTGCAGGCCTTTCCATAACACTCCACTCTACTCCAATTTACGACACTCCACACCCCTCTCCTCTACCCCACTTTTAGCCATGCTGAACCGCAGCCACGCTGGTGTATAACATGGCTAAAACATATTGGCAAAGCCAATAGCTCTTGTATAGGCGAGACCTATTAGCTTTGCCAATGCTTGTCCTAGATATGGCACTGTCCAGCTCTCTTCCTCTCGGGCAATGCAGTACAGCAAGTTTGGTCGCTGTGCTTTCTAACATGGCATTTTTGCAAAGCTGCCCCTTTACCTGCATAGAAACAGGTTAAACCCGCCTTTATTAAAGTCTGTACAAATCCAGGCAACAACACCTACTGGTACTCACCGGAAGTCGACACTAAACAAGAACACTCATAGCTCATGATAAGAGCGTAATCTTCTATTGACATCCAAAATCCAATGAATAGCACATTATTAGCAAAATCCATCAATTAGTATTCCTGTAGTGAAGGGCAATTACCAGTTAGTCACTTTGAAGAAATCAATTTTGCTTGTTTTCCGATATAAATAGAAGAGAAAGCTCCAGGGAGAGCGGGAACAACCTCCCGTCTTGTTTGTAGCTGTGCTGCTTTTGAAGAAATCGTAAGACATTATGGACGATGTTATATTGAAGTCAGGGGGCTGACATCTCTTGTAGGTGATAAAAGTAGGTTTATTCAAATAGAAGTAAGTAGGTAAATAGTTACAAGAAGATCCTTATTATTATAAGTAGTCTTAGGTTAAAGCCCCACCAGGAGCAAGGTCCATTCTGCTCAGCCCATTTCATCAACTGAACTTCTCATATACAAAGCCACCTTAACATTCCACATGACATCATAGCAGGCTGAGCAGGCAGAGAGAGAACCAAAGAGGATAGACATGAAATGGCAATAAGCACATTATAACACATCCCCCTCCTTAATAACTAAACAAATAAAGGAAAAGAAGAATCAGAGAATGTATAAAAATATATAACCAAATCATCCTTTAACTATACTAAAGAAAAGGAGAATAAGAGAATGTATTAATAATTGCAACAATAGGAAGAAGAGAGAATGTATTAATAAAAACCAAAAGGAGAAGAATAGATTGTATTATAAATGTAACAACAGGAAGAAGATAGAATGTTCTAATAAAAACCAAAAGGAGAAGAAGTGAATGCATTACTAAATGCAACAAACTCAACCCTCCCCTTGGATAGTGATCATAAGCATAAAAAGAATTGCACAGGTGGAATACGCATTTCCAACAGAAAGAAGAAGACACAGTATCAACACAATACAATACCTCCTTCTCCCTGAAAATGATCAAAAATCAAACGAAATAAAATAAGAAAAACTATTTTAAAATCCAATAAATCCAAAACCCCACACAAACCTAATGTGCTTTACACAAAAACTGCTATAAATTAAAACAAACACAAATCTAAATCCGGTTAAGTTGTGTCAATTGGGATCTACAACCCAAAACTGCACAAATGGCATATATAAAGGTAACAAGTGTGTACTCATTACACACAGACTGTGTAGCCAAATAGTATAACTAGAAAACCAAAACCTAGGGTAACCTTTGACCTCAAAACCAAAAACTTATGGTAACCCTTGACTTCAAAACTAAAAACTTAGGGTAACCCTTAACCCGATGTGTGAAGTAATCACACTCAGCATGTACACACTAATCAAAAACCATGTGTAACTTAAAACCAAAGATACTCTCGTAAAACTATGGGTAATTTTAAACTCACGTTATACCCATGAAAAACTATAGGTAAACTCTAATTTAATTGTTAAAAATCCTAGACAATATTGACCAAAACTTAAAATTTTAGAAAAAACCAAGCACAAGCATGCAGACAAGACACTCCTCGACAAAACCCAGGAAAACACAAAACACATGACAGTCACGCACAACTGTACAAGGGACACATCACCAGAGTTAAGGAAAAATCACACATACTCAACACACCACCCCAGAAATCAAGAGACAAAAATACAAATGACCAGCATATATAAATTTGTCTCATGCTCCGGTGAGTTGTTTCAAGTAAAGAATGTTGTAATTACAGGAAGATTCGCGACGTTTTCCGCAAAACAACATTATTCAGACAATACACACTTCAATGTTACAAACAATTCAAACACAATAACATGCCTTCAATACAAAATTGTGAATTTGCAATTGTAAAATAAGGTAATATTAACAAAATAAACTAAAATAATAAACGTGGTCACCGTAGTCTAGGTAGGTGAGCGATATCTCACCCGAAAATCCAGTCAATAATCTTTTATCCATAGTCTAAAAGTTGTAGGAAACATCCAGCGTAAGTAGTGAATTGCGCTACAAACAGTACCATCAACACGTGAACTTCCTTCATGGTTGAGCGTAGAGTCACCATAAAATCCTTGTTAGCGCATGTAAATCCAGATTTGTGCATGTTAGACCAGGTTTGCCACAATTATAGAAAAGTTAGTCTTCTCGTAAATGAATGTAGGCAAAAGTAAACAATTCCCGCCAGCGATGTATCTGCTAGTCAAACTTGGAGGTGAAACGTCGTGAAACTCAGGATAACAAAGGGATTCATCCCAATGTCCCAAAATGGCCGCCATAGCGTCGTTCGGCGTCGCTTTCTAAGGAAATTAGACCACACAAGGACGTTGGATCTGACGCTGTCACTGAGGTCAAAGGAGAGTTGCACCAATACCAACGAGGATTCCAGTGACGTCACCACACCAATCATGCAGGCGAAGATGAAGGAGCTGCAGAGACTAACCGTCACTGGTGCCAACGATGAGAAATGACTCACTGCTGCCGGCATATGCGCAGAAACAAAGCGGTGAGTGAACGCAGCGAAACGTCCCCCATGTGCGCAGAGTCCATCCGTAAAACAAAGGTCTCGAGTAGAATTACGTGCCGTGTCTCCTCCAGAGACAAAGCCGTTGGTCTCAAACTGCCCAAATCGCAAGTGCCACACATCTTCGCTGCACTGCTCCCAACACAGTGCAGTGTGTTAACATGGTGAGTCAGTCAGGATATAATTGAAGTTCACTGTGTAGCCAACCAATAAAACGCTGCGTGTGTAGCACTGTGAAGAACTCTAGGCACACAACATGACAGTTCATGAAAGTGATCACTCCAAGACGGTCAAAATCTGCCTCCAGGACAAGGCGATTCCCCCAGTGCTTGATGACAGTAAAATCCAGATCAGTATCCATTACATTAAAACAAGAGGGTATTCGTAATTTTCCAATAAGCGAAAATAGTCATAAGCTGAAATCTTGTTGTGAGGTTGTATACAGGCTAATGGAAACTGGCACTATTTAATCCAAAGGGCGACCGTTGGTAGGGTCACTGGTGGGGCCTTTAGGGTGCCTAGTTTCCCCCATTCAGCTTATTAGAAGACTATAAATTTCAAAACTTTAAATCCTTTTTGTGAAAACGCTTCTTCATGTACATAAACAGCTTCACTTACTTCTGTTTAAAAGTCAAATTCAAACAATGTAGCTCAAGTAGGTTCTTTTTCCGTCGTCGCCAGTGTTATATTGAAGTCAGGGGGCTGACATCTCTTGTAGGTGATAAAAGTAGGTTTATTCAAATAGAAGTAAGTAGGTAAATAGTTACAAGAAGATCCTTATTATTATAAGTAGTCTTAGGTTAAAGCCCCACCAGGAGCAAGGTCCATTCTGCTCAGCCCATTTCATCAACTGAACTTCTCATATACAAAGCCACCTTAACATTCCACATGACATCATAGCAGGCTGAGCAGGCAGAGAGAGAACCAAAGAGGATAGACATGAAATGGCAATAAGCACATTATAACAGACGACTATAAAAAGCTCTAGTTACGCTCGAGCCCCCGGAGGGTTTATCACCTTACACAGCAAACAGAGAAAAACAAGCATTTGCAATGCAATAGGTCTTGCATTAGGAAAGTTTGAGCTATTGGTATTTTAAATCATACATTTTTTATTTATGTTTAGTTTTTGAAAATAGCGAAATTAATAGCTTTGTCATTTACAATGCCAATAGTTATAACTTTCGCAAATGTGACACCTATAGCATTTGTAATGCAATATGTGTTGTGTTTACGTGATTTACATGTATTGATATTACAAATAACAATGGCTTTTAATTTTTTTTCAATAATTAATACCTAAATAAAAGCTATTGTAATTTATAATGGCAATAGCTTAAAGTTTTGTAAATAACTTTTGTGAAGATTATGTTCAGTGTATTTTATTGTGACAAAAATCCAAGAACAGAAGTGAAATATTAACATCTTTTTGTAACATTTGTAATAAAGCTTGATAGAACATATTTGAACCAGCTGTTGCTGAATGGTTGCACAGATTGATGCAGTGGTGGCGCTGGGTGATGTTGTGATGGCGAACGTTCAGTGATGCTGTGGTAGCACATAATGATGTTGTGGTGCCCCTGAGTGATGCTGTGGTGGTGCGGAGTGATGCTGTATGCTATGCTATGTTTTGTTTTACTATCCTAGGTTTTGTTTTGTTTTGCTATGCTATGTTTTGCTATCCTATGCTTTGATTTGTTATGTTATGCTATGCTGTGTTTTGTTATGCTATGCTATGTTTTGTTATGCTATGCTATATTTTGCTATGCTATGCTTTGTTATGCTATGCTATGTTTTCTTATGCTATGCTATGTTTTGTTGTGTTTTATTATGCTACGCTTTGTTTTGCTATTCTATTTTTTGTTATGCTATGCTATGCTATGTTTTGTTGTGTTTGGTATGCTATGTTTTGCTATGCTATTATATGTTTTGTTTTGATATGCAATGTTTTGTTAAGCTATGCTATGTTTAGTTTTGCTATCCTATGCTTTGTTTTGTTATGCTATGCTATGTTTTGTTGTGTTTTGTTATGCTATGCTATGTTTTGTTGTGTTTCATTATTCTATGATTTGTTTTGCTATGCTATGTTTTGTTATGCTATGTTTTGTTATGCTATGCTTTGTTATACTATGTTTTGTTATGCTATGCTAAGCTTTGTTTTGTTATGCTATGCTATGTTGTGTTTTGTTATGCTATGCTATGTTTTGTTGTGTTTTGTTATGCTATGCTATGTGTTGCTATGCTGTGCAGTGCTATGTTTTGTTATGCTATGCTATGTTTTGTTGTGTATTGGTATGCTATGCTATTTTTTTGTTGTGTTTTGCTATGTTTTTTATGCTATGCTTTGTTTTATGTTATGTTATGCCATGTTTTGTTATGTTATGGTATGTTTTGTTCTGCTAGGTTTTGTTGAGTTTTGTTATGCTATGCTATGTTTTGCTCTACTATGTCTACTATGCTATGTTTTGTTTTGCTATGCTTTGTTATGTTATGCTATGCTTTGTTTTGTTATGCTATGCTATGTTTTGTTGTGTTTTGTTATGCTATGCTATGCTTTGTTGTGTTTTGCTATGCTATGTTTTGTTTTGTTATGCTATGTTTTGTTTTGTTATCCTATGCTTTGTTTTGTTATGCTATGCTATGCTTTGTTATGCTATGCTGGTGAGGGTGTGTGAGCGTGTGTGAGGATGAGTGTGTGTGAGGGGGTGTGAGGGTGAGGGGGTGTTAGGGTGAGGGGATGTAAGGGTGAGGGTGTGTGAGGGTGTGAGCGTGAGTGGGTGTGAGGGTGAGGGTGTGTCAGTGAGGGTGTGTGAGGGTGAGGGTGTGTGAGGGTGTGAGGGTTAATGAGGGTGTTTGAAGGTGAGAGGGGGTGAGGGTGTGTGAGGGTGAGGGGGCTGGGAGTGTGAGTGTGAGGGGGTGTGAGGGTGAGTGAGGGTGAATGAAGGTGTGTGAGGGTGAGAGGGTGAGGGGTGTGAGGGTGAGTGAGGGGGTGTGAGGGTGAGTGAGGGTGTTTGAGGGGGTGTGAGGGTGTGTGAGGGTGAGGGTGTGTGAGGGTGAGGGTGTGTGAGGGCGAGGGTGTGTGAGGGTTAGGGGGTGTGAGGGTGAGGGGGAGGGGGTGTGAAGGTGTGAGGTGAGGGGGCGTGAGGGTGAGGGTGTGTGAGGTGAGGGGGTTTGAGGGGGGCCGAGGGTGAGGGGGTGTGAGGGTGAGGGGGTGTGAGGGTGTGTGAGGGTGTGAGGTTGAGGGGGTGTGAGGGTGAGGGTGAGGGTGTGTAAGGGTGAGGGTGTGTGAGGGTGAAGGGGTGTGTGAGGGTGAAGGGTGCGAGGGTGTGGGGGTGCAAGGGTGTGGGGGTGTGAGGGGTTGTGAGGGGGTAGGTGTGGGGTTGTAAGGGTGTGGGGTTGTGAGGGTCAGGGTGAGGGGGTGTGAGGGTGAGGGTGAGGGGGTGAGGGAGTGAGGGTGAGAGGCTGTGAGTATGAGGAGGGGTGAGGAAGGGTGAGGGTGACGGGGGTGAGGGTGACAGGGTGAGGGTGAGGGTGCGAGGGTGATGGTGTATGAGGGTGAGAGGGTGTGAGGGTGAGGGGGTGTGAGAGTGAGGGTGTGTGAGGGTGAGGGTGTGTAAGGGTGAGAGGGTGTGTGAGGGTGAGGGTGTGTGAGGGTGAGGGGGTGTGAAGGTGAGGGGGTGTGTGGGTGAGGGTGTGAGGACTGAGGGGGTGTGAGGGGTGTGAGGGTGAGAGGGCGCAAGGGTGAGAGTGTGTGTGAGGGTGAGATGGTGTGTGAGGGTGAGTGAGGGTGTGTGAGGGTGAGGGTGTGTGAGGATGAAGGGGTGTGAGTGTGAGGTGGTGTGAGGGTGAGAGGTTGTGTGAGGGTGAGAGGGTGTGTGAGGGTGAGGGTATGTTAGGGGGGGTGAGGGGGTGTGAGGGTGAGGGGGTGTGAGAGTAAAGGGGTGTGAGGGGATGTGTGATGGTGAGGGGGTGTGGGGCTGTGTGGGGGTGAGGGGGTGAGGGTGAGGGGGTGTGAGGATGAGGGGGTGTGAGGGTGAGAGGGTGTGTGAGGGTGAATGGTTCTGTGAGGGTGAGAGGGTGGGTGAGGGTGGGTGAGAGGGTGAGTGAGGTGAGGGGATGTGAGTGTGAGGGGGTGTGAGGGTGAGGGGCTGTGACAGTGAGGGTATGAGGGAGGGTGAGGGTGAGAGGGGGTGAGAGGGTGTGTGAGGGTGAGAGGCTGTGTGAGGGTGAGAGGGTGAGTGGGGGTGAGGGGGTGTGAGGGTGAGGGGGTGTGAGAGTGAGGGGGTGTGAGGGTGAGGAGGTGTGTGAGGGTGAGGGGGTCAAGGGGTGTGATGAAGAGGGTGAGGGGGGTGAGGGGGTGTGGGGTTGTGAGGGGGTGAGGGTGAGTGAGGGTGTGTGAGGGTATGTGAGGGTGAGAGGGAGTGAGAGTGTGTGAGGGTGAGGAGGTGTGAGGGTCCGAAGTAAATGGTGTCTGGGCAGACATCATAAGACAGAGAGAAGAGACTGCGTCGTGACTGCGTTGGTCAGTTTCAGAATCAGGAGGGGCAGAGTCAGCACAGTCTGCGACGGATCAACATGTCTAGAGGCAAAGCATAGCGGATGTAGCATTGCAGCTAGCAAGTCGAGTGTTTTCAAGCAGAGTGTCCCTAGAGAGATGGCAACACAGCAACAGCATTTGAGGAGCAAGGCTACTGTAAACAAGCACAATAGTCTTTCACTTTCGTTCAGAAAAAAACCGAGAAAGGTGCAGAGAACGCCAAACAAAACACGGCTTCCCCGCAAAATGGATGCTAAAAAAACCAAGCTCTCGGCATTGCTGTGGCAGGGGGGCGGGGGAGCAGGAGTGCATTTCTTTGAAGTCTGATGCCAAGGCTCAGGCAAATGGTGGTGTGCGATGTGCACGCTGGGGAAGCAGGGGAGCGACAGCCTTTGAAGTCTGCTGCCGAGGAACAGACAAATGGTGGTGTGTGATGTGGCTGTGTAGTGAATGAGCCACTTTAGTGGTCTGATGATCTGTGATGACCCTCGATCACCACCATTGTCTCCTGACTTTAGTGTGCTATGTAACTTTAGCCTTAATGTAGGATGGTCTTGCATTAGAATAATCTTGCCAAAGAATAGAAGGTATGTGATGACAAGGTGCAGTGTTGTTGGTGATGGTGCACACAGGTGCTCCATAGTGGATACTGAGGGACTAAGTGCATAGTGTTAATTGAGTTAGGTGAATTATGACTTTAGCCTATTGGCTTTGACGTTGTCTAATATCATTCTGCTTTCCAAGTAGTAGAGGCCTATGCTTGAGCAACTCCATATTCTAAACTGCAGCCATCTTCTGAGCCTCTGTAGGTGAGAGATTATATTTTAGATTACATGTGTTGTCCACCAGTAGCGAACCAGACAGGACCTCATCTTATCGGGTGGAATGTGCTCTCTTCATGCCGAGTCAGAGCAAAACGCTTGGCCAGCTGCTTGTTGTGCTCTTGGTACAAGGTGGTACAGGAATCCAGTGAGAACTGTGGGCGGAGTTAGCTAGAGACTTCGATGGAGAGCTGCATTCTATATTAGAGAAAGGGGGTCCGTGAGAGGGAGAGATTCTGGGATTCTGAGATTCTGAGATGCTGGAGAGATGCTGAGATGCTGGTCTGGTGTTTTGGCGGTCTGATTATACATCACGGTGCAGACGTGCAGTCGTGTTTGTGCAACAGAGAGCCCTGACCCAACCAGAGAGAGGGAAAGAGAGACGTACCCTTCTTCAGATGTCAAGACGCCTAAGATTATGGTGAGGTGTTCCAGGTGTACTTATGGTATCTAACTATGCTTTTATTTTCAGGCTCTATGTATATGTATGTGTTGGTGATTGCTACTAATGTTTACTTTGATGTTTAGTTATTTCTTTCTTTTGTCATCCTTTTATCATGTAATAAAGAAACCCTAGAGCATATCATTTGTTTGCATTCCTTGTGAGGGAAGGTCGGGACCCTTTTTTACCAAGTACTTACAGAGGGATGGGCGATTCCCCTCTAATGGGTAATTGTTGATACGGGAGGGAAATCAGCTCCCATAAGGGATGTCTAAATTACATTGCTAGGAGGAACATGTGCTGTGTACCCTCTTAGATTAGGAGGTGTTGTGAATTTCTGCGTACCCTCTCGGATGGGGAGGTGTTGTGATTTGTTGTTATTTGCGAGCTCCTCGGCAATGGTCTTATATGTTGTCAGTGTTTATTCCTTTCTTGGGTAAGTATTTTGAAATGTGGTGTCTTTCTGGAACCTGAGAAAGGATGTGGTAAGTAATAAACCTGGTGACTGACAGAAGCACCAAAACATACAGAGAAGTAGGTCATTACAGGCTGGCTCTGTGCACGCGAATAGCTCACATGAATTGTACGCGATCCGCAGGCTAAGTAGACTTTTCTTTTCCACTTACTATAATCTCGTCTATTTATCCCTGTGAGATATAATAGGCGAGACCTAAATACACAGCAACAAAGAACAAAAAACACAGCAGCATCCTGCTGTGCAGGTGAGGCGAGTACGAAAGGTCCCATGAAAATATAGACTTTGCATAGAAAATCTTCGGAATATAAAATTCGAAAAATGTCACTATAAGGGGTCTTTTGCCGCTCTGAGCTGTAATGTGCAGAACTTAATGTCACAGTTCATAGCCTGATGCGAGTGAGTGAGTGCGTGAGTGCCTTGCAGGGGCACAGGGAGATTGCGTGTTAGAGAGGAGTGGGAGAAAAGTAAGATGCAAGTTTGAGAGAGAGAGACAAAGAAATGTGTGAGAATAAAGTCTCATTTGGACAGAAAAAAACATGAGGGTTTGCGAAAGAATGAGTGTGTGAGTGAGTGTACAAGTGAATGAATGTGAGAGATTGAGTGAATGGGGGTGTATATGAGTAAGGAGAGTGGGTATGTAAGAGAGGAGGGTGAAAACCAGAGTAAGGGTGCTGATCTGAGAAAGTGTTTTTTTATTTCAAGAAAGTCCCACATGTAGAGTTTATTTCTGCAAAACCAAAAACCAAAAAAACCTGACAGAGGGATTTTTGTCTCTGATAGTTGTGGTCATTGTTTCATTTCCATGCTTGGGACCGTCTCTGCCAGGGAAATCTCCTGAAGGGCACTTGCCCTAACAAGCATTGATGAAACGAATAAGTCTTGCTATTATTTTCAGTCATGCTGCACAGCATCTTCGATGTGGGGAGTAAGAGAGGAGGGCTTGGGCGAAGGGGTAAAGCAACAAGAAGGGTGGGACTAGGGAGGAGAAGCAAGGAGGAAAGCGTAGATTGATAGATAGATAGATAGATAGATAGATAGATAGATAGATAGATAGATAGATAGATAGATAGATAGATAGATAGATAGATAGATAGATAGATAGATAGATAGATAGATAGATAGATAGATAGATAGACAGATAGATAGATAGATATTTGGGGGTTAGAAAATGAGTAAAATAAATAAAAACACAGCAAGAGAGAAAGTGTCAGAGTGAGAAGATAGATGAGGGAGTACAATTGGCTGAATGAGTGGTGGAGTAGGAAAGATGAAGTGAAAGTAAAGAAAGTTGAAAATTGATAGAGTGCTTTAAAGAGATAGTGAGTGAAGGAGTGAACAGTTGAGTGAAAAAAATAAGTAGGAGGACATATGGGTGTGGCATGTTTGACACAGCAGCGCTGACGGTACTCTTGTAACGAAATCATCGTGATTGCATCTCATATAATTTGGCTACTGCTGTAGAAAGAGCTACATAATATCTTATTGTATATTTGGTTAATGATTAAAAAATGAAGGTTTTGGTGGATTTAGACTATGACACCACGGAAGGAAAATGCCTCCTAGGGGACCTAACCAGCCCAAACCTTTGCAGATATCTTATCTCACAGTGGCCAATACACAGTGTCTTGCCATGTGTTTTTGTGTTTTTGCGATTTTTCCAGATATGTTAAGAGTTTTGTATTGCACCATAATTTGCTGTTTTAAGCACACTTATTTTAAGCAGTCCTATTTCCAGACTTCCTCTGCATTGGAGTCTCCTCCTCTGGCCACTCATAACCAATTCCAACTACTGACCATGAAGAACGTTACGATTAGGGTCAATAATATTAGGTGAACTTCTGCCTCGGACACATGTCACCGAGTGTACATTAATCATGTTTAATCCACATTTGCATAGCTGTTAAATCATATTCCTACCTTTTTTTTTTACTCAATCTCTGTATCTATTGTACTAGGCAATCTTTCTCCCACTGCTAAAAAGACAAATTTGCAAATCAGGTGTCAAAGAAAACTCTCTTTTACATTTTGGGTTGAGTCTGGAAAGTGTTTATTGAGAAAATGGGTTAATTTGGGTTTAGTACTAGGCATATAACTAAAGTAATATGAAAGACAGCAAGCAACAATGATTTGTATCTTGGCCGCCTTGAAATTGAAAGGGTGTGTGTTTTAGTGGTCAGTAACAGATCACCCGCATCATGGGGTACAGTATCAAGGGCAATAGTTTCAGACATTTTCACAAGATGGACAGCCACTGCAAACGTGTGCAGACGTGGAGGAAACCATGCCACCAACGCATTAAGTACAGAAAAGTAATAAGCAGTTGGTTTCCTCTTGTCACCATGGTATAGTGTTAAGAGTCCAATGGTGAAACTCTCCCTCTCATGGTAGTACAGGGTGTAAACGATCTGTAAAATTAGGCAAATACAAGACAGAGCAGAAGAGAATGTGTTTTTCAGGGACCCAAAGGGTTGTTCTGCTTTGTGGAGCATGGCAAAGATGTCAGTGTATCATTTCTCACAAAATTCTGTTGCAGTTTCACAGTGTTCACATAATATATAATCTAGTCACGTATAACTGGTGAATTTCAGTTTTTTGTTTGTAAATACCATTTTTATCCGATGACAACACCTGAGTATAATTTCATTATAAGCTTTTTTTTCCAGTGAATTTCTAGGATTTGTTTTTTACATATCTGCATGTAGAAAACATTCTAGTCCTAGAGACAGTCTGATTCAGTATGAAAAAATGGATATGGTGGACAGTTTTGTGGTCAGTAAAGTTAAAAATATAAGTAGTCCTTTATTTAAATATGGTAGAAACTGACCACAACTATTGTGATTTGAACATGTATGTTTCAAATACGTAGTAGCTTCAATCAAAGGCTGTTAGAAAAATATGTAAGATACCGTAAAGGTTCTGCTTCAAATGCATTATTCATCTGTGGATTGATATGCAGATGCTGTTGTTAAAGGATTGTTATGGTGTGATATTGACAATCTCTTTATAAAGTGGAGATTTATAGCATGCACATATTTATGGCTAAAATTTCAATTACATTTTGAGCCATTATGCGTTGTATAATGTGTGGTTGACTCACAAATGGTTCAACTTGTATTATCATTTTAAACTTTGCTGTAGTAGTATGCACCATTCTACTCATTTCAGGAATATATGTAGGTTTTTTTAACAAACGATGAAGGGTTGTCCTTTGTGCCTCATTGGCATGTTTTATCAGGGGCTAAAGCATAGATATGAAACTGTTGACTTAAACATTCTATATCAGGTGAGATATTAACAGGTACACCATACAAAGGTAAAAAAAGACAAACTTTCTGAACAGTATTCCAGGTTTAAGAAATACCCTCAAGACATTACTGTGTACAGAGATTAGTATTTCTTATGCACTTGGATATCAGTTAAAAAGTATAATATCTACTAAATGTGGACAATTTCACAGATATGCTTTATATCACGGAAGTTGTGAAAGGTACCCACATTGTTAGAGAGGTAGCACAAAATTAGATCTATGTGAAGCTTGCTGAATACTTCCCCTGTGAAAAGCATATACCAAACTGTTATATGTGTTTGTTGATGTAATCAGTGATGTTATCAATGATGTCAATAACATGTCATAGGATGTAATATGCGAGGTCATAAGTAATGTATGGCCGTAGCACAGATCATAATTAGCTGTTCTAACTATACTGTGTGAATTTCTGTTTTTGTTTTAGTTCAACATGTTATGTGGGCAGTGACATATTAGCCTACTTATACTGGCATTTTTTTGTTCTAAAAATGTAATTTCAGCTTTAAACTGCTGCATATGTAATGTTTTCTATACCATCAAAAACATGTTTTGCTTTTTCCATTTCTTGCAGCATTTAACTACTAGCATTGTAAAACAGTGATATTAATTGAAACTTTTTTAACCTATTTTATTAAATCTTTTATGTTTTAAACATGTTTTTGTGTTCTGTTGGTAGATGTTGTTCCATGGCTCTTGTATATATTAAGTATTGACTTAATCACAGGCCATACCATTATGAAGTTTCTGTATATGTGCCAAAATGTACAATAAAAAATACAATGAAAAATAACATTACCAGGCACTGTAGAACAAAAGCAATGTAGAACAAGGAGTACAAACAAAAAAGATGATTAAAAGTTTTTTTAAGTTTTAATGATCATGATAATTATTACAAACAGAATCAATGACTTTAAGTAATACATTTGTAAATCATTATATTTAGAACAATAAAAGGAAGTATGTGATGGTAGCTTTGAAGTGAGTTTCGACACAGGCGTGTCTTCGTCAGGAAATACCATCAAGTTAAAAAATCTAAAATTAAGTAAAACCAACAGTTAGAACTCCAATTGTATTGTACATTGCTATAATTGATAAATATACAGA
Organism: Lissotriton helveticus; assembly: GCF_964261635.1. Taxonomy (NCBI): domain Eukaryota; kingdom Metazoa; phylum Chordata; class Amphibia; order Caudata; family Salamandridae; genus Lissotriton; species Lissotriton helveticus. The sequence continues at coordinate 704,478,372 of NC_136068.1, read as the reverse complement.
TAATAGTGTGTGGATAAAAAATGCTGCTATCAAAAACTTTCATTGTCTTTATACAAATATATATATATTGTACGGTTCCTGTCAATACAAATATTTTTCCTTCTATATACATATATGTACATATACATGTAGAAATGTGCCACACTTATATATGTACATATATGCATATACATACTCATACACATACATCTCCCAATTCATCATATAGAGACAATCTTACAGGATAACACAATGAAAGCAAAATACAGTGTCTATATATGTGGATATCTTCTAATAGTTGTGATCATCATTATCAAATCTATCGATTTCATACTTAAAAGAACACCAAAATTGCCTGATATATGCATGGAAATAAGAAAGGAAGGTGGGAGAAGGGAAAGAAGAAAGGAAGGGAAAAAAAGAAATAATGAGGAAAAGACAAGAGAAAAAAAAGAGAACGGGATGATTTGACATTGTTGTGGGCAACTATAGATTGAATATTTTACCTAGTGGCCTGCAAAAATGGACTAACTGCACTTTATTTGGAAGGAGAAAATGGGGACCTACTTTAAATGTCCGTTTGGGTAAGTTCAGCCTTGTATGATGAAGGCGTTTGGCGATGAAAATGATCAGCTCTAAAAGATAAACATAGCTAAATTAACCAAGGAAGAGACTGCTAAGGAAGTCTCCTTATCAGACAAGCACCCGCGAAAAGTATGCCTCAGTGGTGGACAGGCATGTCCGAGACATAACTTTCTCAAGTATTTATTATGAAAGACGGGGGAACAGGTAAAGGCATCCAAATTCCAGATAATTCTAGAGATATGGCAAAGACTTGCTCGGTGATGCAATATCTTCGTATTAACGATAATAAATTGCCTGAATTACATAAATACCACTTCGTCTAAGAACGCACGATGCTGAAGATATATGTACATTTTAATTGATCTTTTTCTTTCTCTGCCAAAATGTCACATGTTGTCATCATTTTCTTGCTGTTCTTGTTCCAGTACTTCCTGAGGAGAAGTTGATTCTCTATCTACTGCTTGCTTCTTCCTCCATCTCTGCATGTGCTTGGCTGTTTGGGTGTACAGCTGTCAGGTGCTTCCACATCCCAGTGGTTCCCATTGACTAGTATCCAATCTTCCCTCTATGCAGCACCTCCTAGCACAAAGTGAACGTGACCACCTGTACGCCTCTCTTTGTTTTCACTAGCTTGAAACTCATAAAACTGTCATATCAGTGAGTACTTCCATGGCATTGTTTCTTGTTGTGCTGTGGAAGTGCGTAGAAGATGACTGATGTCATCTTTAAGTCCGGTACCTTGCATAGGCTTGGTGGATTATGCCCTTGGTGTTTGCTGGTCTCCTGTTTTGTATGAGGCCATGACGGCCTCAGATTGCACCCATGAGGCCAAAATGGTCTAATAAAAGAAACAGCATTCTGGGAGACACAAGAAGTTTACAACCACTCACACCTCACAGACTTTGGAGTCTTTCACTACTTTTTCTGTGTGTGCGTGACTGTTACGATTATTGAACACCCTAGCAAAGACCTATCGACGTGGGCAACAGTCCACCTCATTCTCCTAGGTCACTGCCAAACTGTCATCATTTGGCAGAGATGGGGGTTGAGCAGAATCCAACCTTACTCTTTCCAAGGCTCAAGTGACATTGTGAGAATTGGAAAGAGAGGGGAGGAATTATCAGTGTTTCCCTAACTGTACATTGTAAGGGCTTGGTCACCTAACGAGTCTTGGGTGTCTTGAGAGAATGGGCTCTCCGTCAAAACTTCTGTGCAGTGTGTGTGTATTAAAGGAATGGTTTCTATGTGAACATTTCTGTATAAAGTGTAGGCTCTGCACTGTGAGGCCCTAGCTTCTCACAACTCAGAAACTGCATCCATTAGATTGCCATTGATTGCGCACGTAGGAAAGTGCGTGCACTGCAGATATCTTTAAATAACTAATGATGTCAATTCTTCAGGACTACCCTCACTTAAACACAAAGGGGCATATTTACAAGAAAGTGGCGGTGTGTGGGTTAGCTCCAAAATTGTTAACACCAAACTCTGTCACTTTAGAAACGCATGCATGCACCGTATTTACACTAATAAGGCACACCCCTGCATTTCTCCCTGTGCTGGCACTAAATTCAGCTCCGTAACGCAAAAACAGGCACCTTTGCACAACAGTGCAAGGGTGCCTGCGTTGAGGGAATCATTGTTTATGTGCAGGACGGTGTACTTTACTGCACATAAACAATCTATAATGGCAATTTGTAACTTCTATTTGTGCTGCATTGTGCAGATCACATTGAAGTTGCAAATCATCATTTTTCAAATGATTATGTGCAGGAAAGGACACCTTCCTGCACTTAAACAATCATTCAGGGCAATTTGCTGTTTGTATGGAAGGAACACCTTCCTGCAAATACACAATAATTCATGGCAATTTGCTGTTTCTATGTGTCCTGCACAATGCAGCACACATAGAAACAGCACAATGCAGCACACTTAGAAACAGCAACAACGAGGGGAAATAAAGACTTTCTCCTCATTTTGCCATGTTAAGAACAGGTTTTCCCTGGTCTTAATTTTGGCACTGCCTCTTATTTACGCCACACTTGTAAATAGGGGGCAGCGTCAAAATCAATGGGTGTTGTGGCGGAACGCTCACCGCAACACCCATTGCCCACGCCTTTCATGCTAAGTACATCGTGAAAGGGTACCTTAGTTACAAGGCGACATAATGCCATGTTAAGTGGCTTAGCACCGTCTTGTAATTAAGGCAAAGCCCCTATCGCCACAGGAACATCATAAAAAATGACGTTCCTGTGGTGATAGGGGCTTGAAAATATGCCCCAAACTTTTTTATCTTTCTGCTAATGGTAATTGTGTATGGCACTCTCCTGTATTTGACAGATTTCATTAGGCAAGCTGCTAGTAAATTGCTCTGGCACCAACACTATGATTATGCCCAGTGAGTGAATTACTTTCAGCGTAGGTCGCTGTAAACCAAGATAATGCTCTCAAAAATCTCTGAAGTGAATAGCTATTGTATGCTACCAATTTGGCGCTCTAAGGGTGGGGAGGTTATACAGCATGTTTTTAGAAATGCAAAACTTCCCATTAAAGATAAAAAAAGACACAGCGCTACCATTTAACTTTCTTGGCAGTGTGTCAGAGGGAGCGACATGAGACTAAAACTAAAATCGTAATATTCCTGAACTTCATAACAGCTTAAGTCTGTATTGTTTTCAATAAAGACAACTATATTTTTATTTGCCACATTTCTGTACCTAAAAGCATCATAAGAAAAACACAGTGCAAACAAGCAAGAAAAATATCGAACAATCCAAGAAAATAATAAAGCTATACATAATACAAAATAAAAGAATCTCAATATTGCAGAACTCCTAAGTTTTCATATCTGCCATATAAAAGAGGCAACCGAACAGCATCCCAGAGTACTAGGTAACTGTTGTAGAAAAAACAGAGCAGGTCAACATTGTCTGAATTTAAAATCTTTAAAAATTGGTAATAAAAACTCTCTTCAACTAAACCATATCATAAAAACGTTGCTTTAAAAAAACCTTTTCATGTAGGTTGCAGGACTTGGGAGTAGCAAATAAACCGGTAGACCATTCCTCTTGGATGCCAACTTCACGTCTGCATGTCATGGTATACCCAAGGCAGAGTGAAGCTGGAGACTAACCTTGAGTATCGGCTTTTTGAAGGCGGTCTCCTCCCTTTCCCAAATAGTGTGTCACAGAAAGAGAGGGAATAATTTGATTCTGTCCTCAACATAAGGGAATCCCAGTTCAGCGTGACAGATAGCATATGCACAGGTTCGAGGACCTGCCAACACTTTAAAAAAACATTTTCTTTCTGTCGGATCATCTTTGCGTCAATCATGCCTCTGATACCTGCCGCATCTGAAGCAATAGACACACATGTGCTGGAATACATCACCGATTTTTTTTCACTGGTTTTGAGCCCATCTATGTACATTTTGCAATCACTGTGCAAGCTAAACTGCGGTGTGTACCGTTTGTGTGTATTCCTTTAATTGAACCCATTTATCTGAAATCCCTTGCATAGGAGAAATTTCATATAATGCAACTTAAGGAACATAAGAACAATAAGCTATTAAGGAACATCAATAAAACGCTCCAGCAATGGTACTGTTGAATTTGATGCACAGAGCTCAAAAAGTCACCTTAATTATTTGTTGGTAAAAGACCACATTTACATTTTTGTGGGAAATATTAAACCTCTAAGAGAATCCCTCAAACAGAGGGATAATGGACAGAAGGACTTTCTGTCGGTGGATTATAGTTTTTAGTCCATAAGTCTGAGAATGTTTCTTTATCACCCAATTGTAAATCATGCCCTTGGCTTAAGTAAACGTTTTGAATGGTGGTGAACTACTTTGCCAGGCCTTACTCATTCACGCCAGTTCGTTGGCTGCAGAAAACCACCACAGAAGAGAAGCTGGACGGGAATTTATTAAGTTCATGGAGGTTATTGGAAAATTTGAACGGAAACTGAAAGAGAATTCCAATTCAGAATTGATGATTAAATGGACAAAAAGTAGACAAAGTAGAGGTGACTCTTGTGGTCAATGTCTGCATTTTCAATCAGCAAATTAGTTCACATTTCCAAAAAATTAACACATTTTCAGCAATGGATCCTCACATAAGGCCTTTTGCAGAAGCAGAGAATTTTCTCAGCAAGAATATTCCAATTCATTTTCCAAGGCACAAAACATTAATCTACATTAGATCCTAATGTCTCTGGCATAATTACGTAGAAGCTCTCTGGTTATGAATGAAACCTAGGCCTTGTGCTTAATTTGAGCAGGTGTTTGCCACAGTTCAGCACTAATGATTATTTTAGAACACTGCAATTTTTTATTTATGATTGCATGACTTTACCTGTGAAACATCCACACTACTCGCATCAGACTCAGGTTCAAGCCAGCTGGGAATAGATGTTGATCACTGCATTTTGAAAACAAATGACACAATGTAATGTATTTGCTGTTTTTGTTTTTAACTGTGTTATGCAAATCTAGACTCAATGGAGAGCCATGCATATAAATAGGGCTAACAAAGGAACTGTACAAGAGAAATGTACCAGAATGATAGGTGCACAGCAGAAGTGGCAGTGGGCAGTGTTGGCCTCGCAAGAACATTTTAGGCTCTGAACATGGGCCTTAGTCGAAGTTTGGAGGACAGAGTATTCCTTCAAAAACATGGCTGTTGTTCTGTCTACTAAAGTGAGATTTCCCCCCAACCTTTTCCACCTGGGTTGGTGTGAGCGCCAAGATACTCCTTGGAGTGAAAGAAGCGCTTTATAAATGTCCATTACATTTACATTTACATTTACATTTACATTTACCCACTCTATGTGAAGTCTGGAAAAGTAAACTTTTTCCAGCGACGGAGCCAGCACTGGCTAAGTTGGTGGAATCTTTTGACAGGCCTAGGGCCATCAGTCAGAGTATTACAGACAGTCTTCCATATTTAGGACAGATGTTTGGGCATAAGTTTTTCCAGTATGGGACGGCTACATAAAACCTAGCAGTTATAACAGCAAACCAAATAAATTACCTTCATATATATCTAGAGAATACTCCAGGCTTGTGAGTGACATATCTATTCTGTTTTTAAGTTACAATCGCCTGCTTTGGGACTTTGTTTTAAAAAAATCCCAAAAACATATGGCCTGATTACGATCTTGGTGGATGGGATACTCTGACACAAACATGACAGATATCCTAAGTGCTGTATTACAAGCAGTGGCGTAACAGAAATTGAGAGGGCTCCCCTGCAAATTACATGCAGGGGGCTCCCAATGCTCCGGTTCCAGTTTGGAGGCCTCAGGCCAGGAACCTGCCAGTGCCTGAGCCCCCCCCCCCCAGAGCTCAGGCCCTCTGCACCGCAGGGGCTGCAGGGGCTTTTGTTACAACACTGATTACAAGATTCATAGGATATAATGGAGCTTGTAATACGGTGAACAGGATATCTGACACGTTTGTGACAGAGTATGCCATCCGTCAAGATCGTAATCAAGCCCTCAGCTTTGAGGGAATGAATGTAAAATTATGCTCACTGAGAAAGGTGTACGCCTTCAGTGGAGTCTCAGAGTTCTCCACTTGCCTGACAGACATCTTTAAGTATGGTGGTCGATCCTCTGCCAGGACAGCTGAGTACTTCCATCCTTTGTTCTGGCAGATGGATGGACCGGCCATCATGCTCAAATTGAAATTCCTATTTTTTGTTTAACAGATTGAGCACTGCCTATGACATACTAATCTTCATCCATTTATTCGGGTTGCCACAGATAATTCCAAAACGATTTACAAACTTGGGGCATCATTAGGATGGCGGGTGGACTTTTTCCGCCCACCATCCTCACGGTAAAAGGGACCGCCCACCACAAGGGCAGGGGTCCCGTGGGGGCAATTAGCATGCGCCTGCCACAGTGGCGGGCACATCCTGCATTCCTGGCATTGCGGCGGGCGGTGCACTCAGCACCGCCCGCCACAATGACAGGAAGGCATGTTGTGCACTTCCATGCACAACATGGGCCCCAGCAGTCAATTCCTGCATGCCTTTCCGTGTCAGCAATACCGCCACAGAAAGGCATGTTACCGCACCCATGTTAATATGGCTGGCAGTGTCTAACAGACACCGCCACCATAATAAACCTCTTCCGCCCAGTCAAATGGTTGACCGGGCAGAAAAGCGGCGGATGGTCTTTCCGTCCACCCATAGTAATATGGCGAGGGAAATGGGTGGCGGGCAGAGTCAGATCACGGATAGATCGCCAACGCCATGCGGGTGGTGGCGATCCGCCCATGATCCTAATGGGCCCCTTGATCTTATTTTTGAGGGTCTATTTTTTTTTGTTCATTTATTTTTCTGTGTAGCTCTTTCCTTCCTCTCTTGCATGCACCATACGCTCGGGTATTCACCTTAACTACATCTCATTAAAAAAAACATATTTTATGTTCAGGTACAGGTTCTTCTGCCTACACGGAGAGCGCTTTAAATCTTGTTGCAATAAAGCAAATATCTTGCAGGCCATTGAGGAGCCTGTCCACAGCTTGAGATGACAATGTTCATATGAATGTGCTCTTTTCAATGTGTTCTTTTTAGATTGCAGAATCATTTTGCCTTTTGTTTTGTTTTCCCGAAATAGAAATTATGTTGCTCAGGCAATTGAAGCAGTGCTCAATTGAGGGAAAGAGAACATTTTCTGTGAAAGTTATAGATCATTTCTTATATTATCAACCTCATGGACATTCTGCATACTTGTTTTATATTGAAGGGCAGCCATATTTGGGGTGCAGCGGAGGGCTCACATACCTAGGCCCTGGAGTTGTGCTAATTGTACTACTCTCCTGCAATTCTTTACTCAGTAGTACGCCTTCACTACATGCCCATAAGCCTCAGGAAAATCTGACTTTTGCATCAGGCCTCGGAATGAAGAAAAACACAGAAAAATATGTCTCTGACTTACAATCTATTTACAGATACATCTGTAGAAATCCACAAATAATGTGTGTGTGGAGAGGCAATTGCTGAATATGGTATTACAGTAAATTTACTGCTGGCCTCTAAATGATGGATTCTGGAAGGAACCCTCCTTCATGATACCATGCTGTGAATATTTGGTATTTTGTACTTTGCAGGGGCTACATTCAACAATAATGAGCAGACTCAGCCATATGAGTTCTGATCAAAGTGTAGGTGTTTTCAAATGCACTTTTCTGCCTGAAAAGATACTGTAACACGCTCAACACATTTACAAGAGAGGTTCAGTGGACGCACTCCATGCACGGTCCACGGTCATCTATTGGCTATTGGTGGTTCTCAGAGTCAGAGGAGGGATTGGCATAGCTTAGACAAGTATCCACTGTTGAGGAATTTTTGGTGGATTGAACAGTGGAATGATGTTGATACCAAAAGTCATGTATGCAAGGCACTAACTGCATGGCTTTCCCGAAAACTAAAAATGGGAAACATGGGAAACATATTAGGATTGGCTGCATCTTTGAATCTCTTTTTCTATGGATTGCTGTTTCACACTTTCAAACATAATTTCCAATCCCTGCTCCAAAGCATGAACTTTCTTAGACCTGAAGAGGAAAGAAGGCTTCCATGTGAATATAGCATGTTACAATGCGTGCATTCACAACATGGTAGTTTACAACGCGGTCGTTGCAACGACCGCATTGTTACCACACATGCCATTACATCGCAAGTCGTATCAACAACTTGCTGTAGGGGGCGCGCTGGAGTTAGGAATAGTATTAATTACTATTCCTACTCCAGTTTGTGCAACAGCAGGAATGGTGTTGGATTTAAAATCCGACACATTCCCTGGTGTTGCAAGCCCCCTACAGCAAGTCGTTGATACAACTTGCATTGTAATGGCATGCGTAGTAACAACGGGGTTGTTGTAACAACTGCGTTGTAAACTACTGCGTTGTGTTTACAGAGTTGTAAACGCTGTTTCTCCTTCCATGTCTGCTGCACTGAAGACACTACTGTAGAGAAATGTTTCTTGCTCTGCATAAACTTCTCCTCGAGAAAGGCAAGGTGCTGTAATCAGTGAGTTCAACATAAGCTATAAACAAAAACATTTATATGCAGCTGACACGTAACAAACACAAAGCAAAAATATAGCTATTTTTGTATATATACTTACAGAACATCTTAAATTGAAGCAAAAAAGAGAAATAACGTTCCAAATATAATAAATAAAATGAAAACCAAAACAAAAATCTTTAAAACATAATAGACCTGAAATAAAAAACAAGACGGTACCCTTACTTCAGGAACTCTTGAAAATATTAAGGAGTTCTTCTTACTGTCTGAAATCTTTTAATTCTGGTAAGACTGCTCCCATTTTCACGTGACAGTGACTTGTCATCCACACCTGAATTATTATCACCAGACCCGGAATTGCCAGAGTGTGACACACTTGACCTGTATTGGTTCTCAAACCACTTACTGCTCCATCATCCTCCATCAGCATAAACCCAATGCACCCTTCAATTCTATCATCACTTTTATTCAGACAACCTTGTGATGCATACTTCATAACAGTTCTAAGATTCCATTGTTCACCATTGGCCAAAACTACATTCCAACAATATACTTCTTTCACTTCAAATGGACCACCAAACATACTCAAACCTTCCCTCACACTTCCAGACCTTACTTTAAACCAATCACCAGGCACATTTGTAATCGTGACATGAAAAAACACCTAATTGGCCATCTCTACTGGAAAGATTCAATTCCTCCATCAAATTCTTCATCCAATAAATGAGCCTGATACGAGGCTTTCTTCCTCTCATCAAACTAAAAGGTGTAGAAGATATGATAGAATTCCCAGTCGTAGAATAATCCCAGACCAAATCGAAAACAACTTTCTCAGCATTCAATCTGTTGGCAAAAGCCAATTGTATTGCTCATTTGATCATACAATTCACCCTTTCCACTATTCTGTTGGCCTGCATGTTGTACAGAGCTGTGCATGAAAGTTTAATCCCACATGAACACAAACATTCTTTCATATCTAGGGATATCAGTTGAGTACTATTATCAGTGATAAGAACAACTGGAAAAACCTCAACCCTAAAAACCTCTTGCAAAACATATATTGTGGCTCTGATACAAATTGCTGACGTAAACCTTACCACCAACCATCTGGAATGCACATCCACCGTTACTAATGCAAACCTCCTTTCACGCTCAACACCCAGAATGGGGTAAAAGAATCAACACGCACACTATACCACACCTGACCAGGATCCTATAATGTGCTCAAATCAACTTTACAACCTACCTCTTTTCACACTCTTTCACTGGTCACACCACTACACCTAAGATACTTCGTCATCCATTCTTTCCCACCAAAACACCCTTCTCAACCGGTTCTTATTGACTTTCTTACCTATATGTCCCTAATGTGCTAGGTCAACTACACTTTATGCACATCATTAAGTGATAGAATCTTATTTTTCTGCATCTCAACTTTACCCCAACACAGAAAGCTTCTCCAATACATTACCATAGGTTCTCAGAACAATGAGCAAAGTAATCTCTCTTCTCCCACCTTTCACAAACACCTGAATACTGCTTTTCAATACCTCATTGACACCCATTCCACACACACACTCCACGTCACTCAGATCACCTTGGCTCAACTTAACTACATCACTCAGCCTTGCCAAGGCTTCTTCCATCTCATTCCGAACCACTGCCTCCCTATCCACATGTTCGCAATCCAAAGGCAAGTGAGAAGGCAATCAGCTTGGATATTTCTCCAGCCTGCTACGTATTCAATTGTGAAACTGCATTTTTGCAACTGAGCTGCCAACCTGGCAGGTCCTGCAGATTCTTTTCTACCAGTCAACACACATTGCCCCTGCTGGCACCACATTGGTTAGATTGATGTAACCAACTAAAATGGACAGAATCAGGTACTTAGTTTCCTGGCGCTACAGCCGACTGGCAGCATCTGCACTAGTGTTGCTTCGCTAGCCCCGTAACCAAAAGGTTGTGACCTAGGAAGCTGCTGCTTACAAGTCTGGAGTAATCTTCCTTTCAGGCAGAGATGTGAGCTGTCATAGGTCCTGACAGCCAGCCGTGGGTGCCCACAAGGCACAACGGAACCCCTTGGGCCCCGTCACAAACTTCTCCACAAGAAAGTACCTTGTGGTGTGGGGACAAGGAGAGGGAGCTAGTGACCTTGGACAGAGGCGGCAATGTCAGGCACTATTGTCCTCCTGATCTGGAGGTCGAAGACGGTCTCAGCTCCAAGCTCTGGTCCCCCAACAGCCATCAAATGCCACATGCTGCGGAGTCCAAGCTAGCACTGGTCTCCTGGTTGTAAGCACGGGTCCCTCAGACTCTGCAAGCTTCCCTCACACTCATCGAACTCCTCATGTCCCAGCACCTCAGGCAGCCTGCTGATCTTTATGAACACACCACTCGGCACAGAGTGGTTGCAGTGTACATCAGGATGGTCCTTGTCCCAAACGACGATCACTTCCACCCATTTCGCTGCACCTCTGCACGGTCCTTATGATCTCATGGAAACAGGGAGATCCTTTTTGTCCCTGGGATCTCTTGAACAGGAGGCCAGATAATCAGCTCTTGGAGAGTACTTAGGGACCCAGGCCAGGACAGTTGGCACTAGCGGCAGGCCAGCAAAGCCCAGGCAAAATCCACAAAGTGATAATCCCGTTCCTGGAGCACGACAAGCTCCAGGCCACTACAAGTCTGCAGATAACCCAGTTGCAGTCCCTCCTGTCCTAATGATTCCTTGTGACAATGTCACAGCATTGGATCAGCGTACTATGGTTTCAAATCCAAAAGCATCTCTCGCTTCTGAGGCCAGAGCCCCAGTAGTTATACCCACTATGACCTTTGCAGATTCAATCAGTTCAAAATGCCACCTTTGAAATGCACAGGCCGTCTCTAAATTCTGTCCTGTCTGCCATCCTACCCTGGGAGGTTTGATCACTATCTTTAGTGGGGTCAACACCCTGCCACTTGGAATGCAGGTGCAATTCCACCCTCACATAACCGTCCCTCCGAGTCAAAGGTCTGCAGTTTTACTTGAGCACCTTGTTTATGGCCTTCTATCAGGAATGAACATATGTAGCTGCCCCCCAGCACCTAGATGTGAATTATAGGCAAGCCTACAGGCACACAGACCCTGAGCATTGAAATGCCCACTTTCCTAAAGTGACATTTCCACACACATAAATCCACTCTCACCCCTGGAGAGGATTCACCATTATGAACTCAACAATACCAAACACTATACAGTTACTCTTCTATAGGTTGGGAATCCTGTGCACTGACCTTTCCCTACATTCCCACAAGCTAATCCAATGCGAGAAGCAGGTCCCATCATACCGGAAACACAGCCCAGTGCCAATTAAGACCCTTGCATGTAATGCGCATCCCCTACCTTTTCCTGACCCGGCACACTGTCACCTTGGAGAACTCCCATATTGCACGAGACATGCAGAGCCTTGGCACATAGCATTTAAACTGCCATGTCGAGTAACAATAATCCATGCACACAGGCCCCACCAGGGCGAACCTGTGGCATGGTCACTGAGCTACCTCCATGGATGGCACAACCAGTGCTGCAGGACCTCGGAGGAGCATTTGTGGTACATGCCCTGGGTACATCTCACCCCTAGACAAGGGACTTACAGGTAACGCAATTCAGCCAATTATGTATACACTAATACTGTTTGGCTGAATAGTTCATCTTATGGGATATTTACTTTTTTTTTTTAAAAGAAAAAAATCTTATATTTGTTTTTAAAACTACAGTAGTAAGCTAAAGTAACAATATTGTCACAAATGCATTCCCGGCCACTGTCAGAGATTTTTATGCATTTATATTTTTGTGCCTCATCAATAATGTGTGTAATGCATTTTCATACTCAATTAGTTTTGAAGTGCATACTTTATGATTTCTAGAAATGCTATTTTGGGGTATGTGTTCAATTAGGACTAACTTTAAGTATAAATGCCATCTTTTCCCAGATGGAAGTCACCCCCGTCACTCTTTTTTCCCACCCCCACCCGCATATCTCCTTGCATTTGAAAGAAAAAACACCACCATCACTATATACATTACATTTTATTCAGCCTTACTGAACATAGATCACCATGTAAACATATACATGATGTCTTAATAGATGTACACCTTCAAGCCATCTTTTAAACTCAAAAGTCCCACCGTATATATAGCTATCTGCAACCACAAGAAACATATCTTACCATTTAAGCATATGCAAAGCGGTCATATAAGTTAAAAAACACATTGACAAACAGTTGCCAATACATACCTAAAAAGTATTACTTCATTCTAATTCATTTACAGGCAGACAGCATGTTCTCATCTTTTATTTGTGACTAAGGATGGGTGTGCAGAGTTTTGCCTACTCCGCGCTCCGCAAAGTAGGCAAAACTCCACACACGCCGCGGCAGAGCAGAGTTGGCCTCCCACCCACACTATTACCAATTATGTACATTTAAAAAAAATGATTTAAAGAGTAACAAAACTGTGCATGCGCGAGCACCAGCGCATGCGCAAGTTTGAGGAAGAAGTCACGATGGAGGAAAAGGGCAGCCCGGGGACGCCGTAGATAAGGTAAGGCATTTTTTTTTTACTCTTCAAATCATGTTATTTTAATGTACATAATTGGTAATAGGGTGGGTGGGAGGCAGTTGGTGTGTGGAGGAGCTACGCGGAGTGTGCAAAGATTGTTTTGAACTCAGTGGCACTCCGCATAGCGCCACTACGCACACTACCCCCAGGGTTATTTGTGACTACGCTACTCTTGTTTAATAATGTTACTAAAAGTACTACAACTTCCAGAAGGCAAATAAGAGATGTATCTCTTCTGCACATCATGTTTAGACATTTAAAACATTCTTAGTTCCTCATTGCAACTTTCCACAATACTATACTATTATTTTTAAGTTACACAATGTAATGAAGAGGCACTAATTAATTTTTCTCTTTCTTCCCAAAATGTTCACCACTAAACTCTTAAACACATACCCTCTAATAGATACAGTTCTTCTGATATATTTTTTCATATCACTGTAATACTCTTTTTTATCAAACTCCCATATAATCTTCATTTCTAATGTAATCTAAAAAGGATTAAAAAGTTATGTACATTCCAGTGAATTTAATTTGTAGATTAAATTGTTGTTTTAGCAATTTATGGATAATTTTGACACTGTTAGGATTTGTAAAAATTAAGCACTAGAATGGTACACCAGTATCATACAAAGCAACCATGAAATGGCAACATCTTCAACTTTGCACTCTGTGATCATGAGAAAGGCAGCAAATGAAATCATGTCTTTCATTTTAGACTGCACTATCTCAACTTGGAACGGTTGTTGTCTGTTACCCCTTTCCATACCTTTCAAAAAAAGAGTCCTATCTATCTGTGTTCTCAATATATTTGCGATGATCGTGGAGAAATCACGAAAAAAATGGGAGTTCAAGTCTATATCTAGCTTAATTTAAAGAAAATGTAAATACATAGTCTTGACGTGGAAATTAAAGCTTGCCATTACATAAATTGTGTCTTCACTCCTCAACTTTTAAAAACATGTTTTGTCTCTATAACACCCTTCCCAGATACACTGTTAGCTCAGTGAAACTAACAACCCAGTGGAATTAGTAGGTCACAAGTGCACAGCACATTCTAGTAGGAGCATGCTACTTCTAAATGAGATACAGCAGGTGTAGTTACTCCACAGATCCAAAAGCATATCAATGTCAGTATTCATGCTATGGCATCAAACAGGCTACCTAATTTCATTCGCTTTCATGCTGACAGCATCCAATGAAATATATATTTTCTTAAAGGCCTCCATTTCAACTGCTTTTCTTTTGGAAAGCTGCCTCATTCAGCTCTAGCCTTCTACTGATTACTATTGCTCCTTTACCTAAAAATGCTTAGAGTATGGAATATGAGCCACAGCTTTATCCATTGGGCTAAAGGGGCTGCATAAAAAGAAAATGTTGGCGGGGACTTGGGTTTGCCAAATGTGTAGATTACTTGGTTTTGCCAGAGAAGGTTAAAGTTTAATCAGTTGCTGGATTTGGTTGAATCCATTGTGGATTCCCAAGCTCCTCACCTCAAGATTGTGCACTGTGGTGCAATGACCTAGGCACATAGACTGGGGCAGGTCTGGAAATCCTAATGAAAAAAATCTTTGCAGACTGTCTTGGTGTACAATATATGCCAAAGACAGAATTGGAAGTGATCAAATCAATTCTGTCCACAGATTGACAAAACCAGGAAACATGTCAATATAACTGTTTCTGCATTCCTTTGAAACCATTGCATGGGATGTATCTGTAACAACAATCTGCATTTTGACATGCGTGGAATTTATAGAAATGATGGCCTGCACTTTACAGACAAAGGCAACAGGGTGTTTCTAAATAACCTGAAACTCTGCATCCGGTCTTATGTGCTGCTGTCATGTACACACAACCGACACAATGGCTCGTCTCAGAGCCGCCCTAGTACCCGAAATATTGTGCAGTTTATTTCCGTAGGTTTTTTTCCTTTAGTTTTTGGGATCTTGCGACGATGTCGTGATCCCTGCAAATAATTTGTGAAAAAGAAAAACAAAAGTAGACATTCAATGACCACCAGTACATCCAAAAATAATATGTAAAAAAATCCATTCTGAACAGTGCACTACACATATTACTATATACATACTTTTTTCAAAGCATGGTTAAACTCATATTTTGTATTAAGTTTCTTTAAAAAACATCTTTCAGACCTATTTTCAGTTTTTGCGGCTATTTTGGGTATTGAGATGATGTCGTTAACCACAACGATTATACCTTTCCCATGAAGTAAAACACATATATCCACATATCCACATATCTTGCAGTATTTTACACACTAAGGGTTACTTACACTAATCTCTAAAGTCATGTTTTTCTTGAGAGTTTCTGCAAAAACAATCTCTAAAACCTTTATTATCTTTTCGCTGTAACACCGGAGATTGCGATGCCTTTGATAATCGCGATGCCCATGGACATGTCGCGAAAGCAGGCATTCAATGGCCACCAACATATCCAAAAATAATATGTAAAAAAATCCATCCTGAACATTGCACTATATATATTACTATATACATACTTCTTTCAAAGCATTTTAAACTCATATTTTCTGTTACATTTCTTTAAAAACCATCTTTCAGGCCCATTTTCCATTTTGGCGGTTATTTGGGACATCGCGATTACATCGTTAACCGCTATGATCACACCTTTTTCATAAAGTGAAAACACATATCGGCACACATATTACAGTATTTTACAGACTAGAGGTTTATTACTGTACACTTCAAACTCATGTTTTTCTAGTGTATTTCTAGAACAACCATCTCTAAAACTTACTGTCAGTTTTCGCGCTGAGTCTGGAGTTTGCATGGACATTGGTCATCCCAATGCCCGTGTTTACGTCTTGAAGGCAGAAAGCAAAAGCAGGAATTCAATAGCCACCACCACATGAAAAAATTATAGGTATATAATTAATTCTAACCATCACAGTATATACACACTATATAAATAATTCTATAAAAACATTTATCAAAATCTCAATATCTCTATAACAATGCATATTAATGATTCATTAATATACATTTTTAATAATCCTACCAATATTCGCAACCTCATCGTTAGTCGCAATGTCTCCACTATGGTACACGGGGGTGGATGCGCTGCTGGCCGCGGCACAGTTGCAAATATTCTGTATGATTAAAAAAATCCATTTTGGACACATTACTTGTGGCATTAACACCCCCATTTCTCAAACATGGGGTCAGAGTACCTCTACTCTGACCCCTTATGTGGGCTTTCGCACACATTTTCAGCCCCAGGAACCGTTCCCAATAGATAAAATGATGGCCGCAACTTTCTGTTCAGGTTGGGTCCATCCAATCAGAGCATTCCCATTGGCTCGTGCATTCACAATTCATCTAGAAACATTCTCGAAATATCCGTGGCCAGAGATATCACTATAATTTTCAGCTTAAATTTCGTAAAAACTGCTGAACAGATTTAAACCAAATAGGCAAAAGACACTTCCTTGAACCAACATCTACCTCCCTGCCAAATTTGGTGTAAGTCCGTTCAGTGTTTCAGGCTGCAGGTGTGACTAAAGGTTCCTATGGGAATTAACATTACAAAAGCACCCTTATTTTGTGCCCCTAATTCTCGGTCCCCACTGAACGGATCACCCCCAAACTTTTCATGACAACAAGAACCTAGACCCAGAACCTACCTTGGAACTTTTTGGGGAAACGTTCATGAAGATTGGTCAAACAACGCCAAAGTTATAAGCAAGTCAAAAAAATGCTTTTCCTATGGGAACATGATCCTAACTATAATTTGCAAAAACAAAGGAGGAGTAACCCCTCGTAGGCAGAGAGAGGTACCTCTCTGACAATGAGCTTAAGTGCTCTGGTCAGCACATTTTGCCCAACCTGTTACTGGATAATGAATATCCTTGTAGAAGACCCCTCACTCACCAACCTAGTTGGTGACATGCTTCATCATCGGGGTCCCACCCCATAGGCCGAGTGCCTATAGGGTGTGCTGCGACACCTGATTACAGTGGAGCTGGTTTTATTTCTTTTATGTGTTCAAGACTATCAAAAAATCTGTATTAAAAAGGGCCAACACTACTCACTGCAAGTGTTTTATTCTTGAGTGCTTGAACCCTCATTAAAATTAAAGTGTGGCACCTTTGCCTAATTAGGTAGGCTTTGGTGTCATAAGTAGTATTCAAATATATAAAAATAGCTAAAGTGTGCTATGTGAATGTGAATCTATACAAACTATTGTTTAAGGAGGTCTACATGTTTCAACCCATACATAAATTCAAGGGTTTTCGTCAGGACCGTGGTGATTTGAACTGGGTGGTCCGCCCACGCTAAGGAGCGTCCTGCCCTAGTTCAAGTAGGAGACCGCAAATTGCGATCTCGTGAAAAAAGGTGCGTTTTTCTTTTTTGAAAAAACCTGTGGAAAGACAGGAAGACAAAGAACAGGAAGGGGTCACATACTGGGGTAGACAAAATGACTATACCACATTTAACACAAGCGTTAGTGGTCAACACCACAATCGTGACATCCAGGTGTTGAGTCATGCCAGCATATCAATATTGAGTGTAGATTTTCTCTATTGCGTACTTACAATGGTACTACAGTGATAAGTTGCCGAGTTGTGCCTTTTCACTCAAAGGACCGGCGCCAAAATGAGAGGTGTCGGGATGGTTTTGGAGTCATGGATATGTGAAAAAAACCAGGGATCGGTAAATGGGAGGGTGACCTTATAGCGTGTTGCGGTGTGAACGGCTGCCAGACGTTGTGAACAGTCGTGTAATAACTGTCATGATTTGTGGAGTCGACTAGTTAATGGTAGATGCTAACTATAATTACCTACTGGCAACCACTAGTAGGTAATATGTACATGCAGAAGCCTTTTACCACTCCAGGCACAATATTACAGCATTGACTTAGGGGTTGCTTTTATTCATTTCAGGTTGGTTTGGTTGGTCTTTTACCAATTCAAAGCAGTAATACTGTACCTGAAGTGGTAAAAGGCTTTTGTCATTTTACGGCTCAGCTTGGATAGCACTGTGCTATTCCCATGTTTAAAAACTTTGCTGTAGAAATGGCAAAATACTTTGTCCCTTTCTATCTCGGCGTGGACGGCACTGTCTAATCCTATGCTTAAAGACTTTGATAGAAAAGCAGATATTTGAGGTGAGCAAATGAGTGCTGCTGGTGTTGAGGGTGCTCGATACTGAAGCAGCTTTCCACCTAAACTTGAGAACTACATATATATATTCTGTCCACAAGGTTGCCCTTGAAGGATTTGCCGCACAAGCAGGGGTTACTGCACACGGCGCCACAGGAGGAGAAGTAGCAGCATCCTTCCCAGCCTTAAAACACTCCCATGCGCGTTTTGAGCTAAGGAAAGCTCTTGATCACTGGCTCAATGAATGTTGAAAACAGGTAAGTTTGGAGCGCATTTTATTCAATCTTAAGTCCTGCCCAAATGGGCATTACGTAGGCATTCTGGATGTGGTAGTCCTAAGGTAGGCCTGATAACTTTGATTGGGTTCCTCTATGCCTGTGCACTGTTTCCGCACACACTTCTTAAATATAACATCCAGTTGGTTAAAAGGCATCAGTGTCACCACTGGTTGCTTCCCCAAATATCCAATGTGGCTCAGACCCCCTGTCTTCCTCAATGTTGCCCATACGGTTACCAGCACTCCAGATCCGCTGAACCGCGGCTAGTCAAATCCCCGACCTGGCTGGCCGCTAGTATTCTGTCCACAAGGTTGCCCTTAAAGGATTCGCCGCACATGCAGGGGTTACTGCACTCGGCGCCAGAGGAGGAGAAGTAGCAGGGGGCCTGAGCCACATTGAATATTTGGGGAAGCAACCAGTGGTGCCGCTATTGCCTTTTACCCAACCGAGTGTTATATTTGAACACTTCTGATACGCCAGTCAATCCGAGTTGCAATGATGCATTGTTGTTATTATAGTCTAAAATAGAAAATCAGAAACAGTCATGTTTTAGCAATCCGACTGGAATATATATCGTTTGGTATAAATATCACAGTTCTTGAAATGAATTTCAGTCAATTCCCTTTGGTCATGTACATAAAACAATCACTTTGCTTGCTGTCCTATGCATAGCCCTACTCCAAAGGCAAACTCGGGCCCTCTACGCAGTAGAATCTGTGGCAGCACAAGTCACCTCCAATCCTCCTGGCGACACAGTTCTAACATTAGCGAGGTGGTGTCGTCCCTTACCAGCGTCGGGCTATGCCATCAAATGTAGTTTACTTCTCCAGTACCCACTGAGGAGAAGAGAGGCACACAACTGCAAGCATCCAATCAGTTTATTTTCACCAGGACATAACACAAAGAGTGCCTACCTGACGCGTTTCGGTCACCTGACCTTATTCATGGGTGTAACCGGCAAATCAACTTGTCATGTGACTGCTGTCCTTTATACCAATGGCACTTCTGATATGCCAGCCAATCGGAGTTGCAGTGATGCATTGTGGTTATTAAAGTCTAAAATAGAAAATCAGAAACAATTATGTTTTAGCAATCCGACTGGAATATATCTTTTGGTATAAATATCACAGTTCTTGAAATTATTTTAAGTCAATTCCCTTAGGTCATGTCCATAAAACCATCACTTTGCTTGCTGTCCTATGCATAGCCCTACTCCAAAGGCAAACTCGGGCCCTCTACGCAGTAGAATCTGCGGCAGCACAAGTCACCTCCAATCCTCCTGGCAACACAGTGCTGACATTAGCGAGGTAGTGCTGTCCCGTACTGGCGTCGGAGTATGCCGTCAAATGTAGTTTTGTTCTCCAATACCCACAGAGAAGAAGAGAGGCACATGACTGCAAGCATCCAATCCGTTTATTTTCACCAGGACATAACACAAAGAGTGCCTCCCCAACGCTTTTTGATCACCTGACCTTATTCATGGGGTAACCGGCATATTAACTTGTCAAGTGACTGTTGCCAAATCCTCGCCGAAATGCATCTGCCTGAGAGAAAAAACTGATTTATCTGAACCTCACTGAGTCCTCCTGATGTTCTGTTGAGCATCGTTGGTGAGAATATTAATCTGTGTAGTTACACACACAGTTAAAGGAGGCACCTGATCAGAAAAACGTTCAGCACCAAAGTGTGGCAGTTGGTAGGAGAATATATATATGTATATATCAAACTACACACAATAAAAAAGGGCATCCAACACACATAACATACTAATGTTGTGGTGTTGTATAATTTAAATGTGTTTAAAAATACGCAACAAAAGTTTTCTATGTAGATAAAAATAAACTGAAACTTTACTTCAATCAGAACACTTCACTCAGGAACTTAAAGGGACAGTCCAGCCTGTGTTTAAATATTAGCATAAAAATCTCCCTTCACATAGGTAAAATCCTCAGTTTGTGGTAACTTTATTCAGCTGTTGATGCGTCTCATTATTGAAGAAAGATCTTCTTGTAGCACACCAGTGAAAATTGGTTGTGACATTCCAGAGATACTTCAACACTGTATTGGAAAGATCCTGTGGCAACAAAATGGAGTACACCATTATTTTCACTATTGGTGTCATTGATGAGTGATTGCTATAGTGAAGCAGATACATCATTATTAGTTTATCTATTTAATCAGAATTTTTTGATTATATCCCTTTCTTCCATGATGACAAGGTCTGGAACCATAAATTACAATATAGCATGATGTATTTAGGTTCAAATGTATTAGAAAAATATGAAAAACTATTCTTTATTTCAATTTAACAAAATACCTTTTGATTTGTCATTCTTGTTATATGTTGTGATTTAAAAAAAAATTGAAAAGCATTAGCTACATGTCATTTATTTATAAATAAACAACCTTTGTAATTTTTTTTTTTAAATACATGCTAAAATATTACATTAATTTAACTAAACAAAATAAAAAATAGGATAAAAAAGCAAACAAAGTCAACCATGGTGAATGAAACTAACATTAAAAAGTCAAAATTGATTGAAATCCAATGTACAAAATACAAGTGGCATCAAAAATGTAAATGTGTCCAGAAAATAGTCCAAAGAGAGAATGCTTGTGACGCATTGGGGGAAATTTGGTTCTGCGTCTCTTGTTGGTGGTGGAAAAGGTCTTTCCATCCTCTCCTGCTGGTCTGGAGGAACATCCCCTCCTGAGTGTCAGATCTGTCTCCCCACCGAGTGTGAAGACACCGGGACCTGCCAGAGCCATGCCAAAGTAATACCTGTGGTACCGGAACCCTGTAACCTACACCGAGACAAAGAATCCAAACCAGACTCCAATTGCCCAGGAATCAAGCACCCATCGAGACCCCTGAGACCCTTGAGTGGCCCAGCTGTCCAGAATTGTTCCTGCAACCTGCTTACCCCTGACTGCAA
Source organism: Lissotriton helveticus (assembly GCF_964261635.1). NCBI lineage: Eukaryota > Metazoa > Chordata > Amphibia > Caudata > Salamandridae > Lissotriton > Lissotriton helveticus. Next base: position 704,456,818 of record NC_136068.1, on the reverse strand, counting down.
AGACCAGCTTGACGCACAGAGCCTGGCTGACCAACCTGCTCTGTACCCAGCCCACCCAGCCTGTGTAGTGATAATCCAGCTTGCTCCCATACCCCTGAAGCCCTTTTTGACCTGATCCCTCATTTGGGATTCCTCACACTTGCCTACAGTTTCCACTTTGCAGCCTGATTTTAGGTGGCCAACCTTATCTGCCCTCCATCTACCAACGCCACCAGCACCCTGCAAACCGGCTGAATCTGGAACTCTCCCGATGATCTGCTGGCTTGCAGCTACCCTAAACCTCAAAGGTGAACACCTAGAACCAAATGTACGATTTGATGTGCATTTTTTAATCTTCTCCCATAGGAAATCCTTGTGCGTAATTGCGCACAATAGTGAACTACTTTGCAAACTTTGATAAATCATAACAAACTAAGGACTTACCTGTGAAGGAAGTTGTTCTCCTGAAAAATTATATAAAAGTAAGCAATATTTTTGCAAATTGGTCTCCGATTTATTCTTGAGTGTGTGTATCTCTTGCATTGCCTCTGTGAGTGCAACAAATGCTTAGCACTACCCTCTGGTAAGCCTAACTGCTCTCCCACATTACCACAAATAGAGCATTAATATTATTATCTACTTTTGCTTCTGTATACCAATCTGTGACTAACTGCTCTCTGCACAGTGTACTCCATTTTATTGCACTATATAGAGAGCCAGCTTCCTACAAAACTACTGATGAAAGTGTGTCTTTCCCCGGTTGGATAAATGTAGTTTGTCAGCATTAGATTGCAGTTGTATTGCAAGCAGCTGAATACAGGGTGAAGAAGCACCTGAAAACGGCATCCACATAATGGACAGATCTGCAGTGTGCTGGGTTATTCTCTGGCCCACAGCTGCTGAATCTGTGTGCTCATCATTGTTACATCAAATCAGGCTCATTGTTGAGATCAGATTTAAGGTAACTTTTATTAGAAAGACGACTTTAGAAATTCACCAGTTGGGTGTCCAAACCTCCGGTAGCCTCTAGTTGCACATAAAACAACATGGTAACAACCCTCCACCCCTTACGCCCAGCAAAGTGTGAAGCTCTCCCAGAAACAGGGAGCTTAGAGAATTTTTGGAGGGAGCAGGTGTGCCCTCCTCTAACTGGAAGCCTACCAGGCAGTGGCTACAGATGACCAGTTTCGAAGAGGGCATAGCCAAAGTGAAGCAAATGGCAATCACACCTTCACTTGCCCGCTCCTTTCTGTAGTCATACAGGCTGGCTTCCCCTCCATGTCAAAGTCATTATTTCTTAGCTATATTTCATTATTTGAGATAGTTTGTTACCCAAAAATCTAACAATGTATTTATGTAATTCCCTATCTAATGCGAGCCTGTAATTGATATTGAACTTTTATTCCCAAACTCTCCATTTCTGCACAAAACAGTAGCAAGTGTTGGATAACCATCAGCATCTGATGGGCCAAAGGCCACATAGTTAGTGCCCAAGATAAAGAGACTGTCAATATTGTCCCATATGGAGACATCTCATTGGATTCAATCAGGCAGATGTTGAAATGACAATGACAATTTGAATTCTGGCTTTAAGTTAGAAAGGAAAGAAGTAAATACTTTTTTGAGACCAGGTTAGTACAGAAGCCAGCAAAACAAAAATGGGCCCTAAAGAGCATCAAGTTTTCAGTGAAGATGGCAAACAACTTGAATGCTCCAGTTTCCTTCCTAAACTCCTCTGTGTACAATCAAGAAAATGTTTGATTTCTCAAAAGCATCACATTTTTTAATCCAAACAAAATTGCTCTCAATAGAACATTCAGGGGGCACTTTCAGTAAAGCTAACCTGGGTTGGTAAATATAAATTTTCGGCAGTACACATTCGACAGCATTCAAAAAGCTTTGCAGCAGTTACTAAAGGATTTTCAATGTCTACCAACTGAGAGACCATAATTGTTAAAAGTCAATCCAGTGGACAGATTTGTGATTGACTATGAGGCTCATTTTAAATGGCTTTTTTAAAAGTACGTTATATGGAAGAAGTGAAACTACGATAGTAGGGTTACTTCTGTGCCAGACCACGTTGATATAGTTTTAAAATTAGCACGGAATTAAGATCACAAGTTATCCCCAAATTTATCTCCATGGTAGACAGCACCAAATAACTCTGAGATGCAGAGTAGGCATTCCCGTGCAAAAATACACAAAAACCACATCACAACTTTCACAACAAACTGCCAGATCTGTGAAGCGAAACAAAAACCGGTGATAAGCCGCGCTAGCACAAGGGATTTTACACCTGATTTTTGCTGGTGTTAAGCAGGACAACTACCCGCTGCACGAAAGGGAACACAACCAAGAACTACACCAGAAGACCCACAGGTGTCTGGTTTGTGCCCCCGTTCTTCGACGGCTGCTCGTGGAGACACATGACCAATCTCTGCTTGGGGTGCCATATGCAGTGGGGGCTGTGGGCTTTGCTGCAGCAGGCGAGCGGAGTGTGCGCCGCATGGTATGGTGGCCCCTGAAGAGGGCGCCAGAGGCTGGGTCCCAGGGGAGATGTATCCTGCAGTGCTGGCTGACATTGGCTGCAGACCAGGGCAAGTAAACAGCGGAACAGGGACACCTGGAGGCCCAATCCTGGGAGAGGCATGAGCTGCAGCATCGGATTTGTGGTTGACACCGTCAGTCAGGCGGAGCAGGCCTTGCCATAAGCAGCAGTTCCCAGGAGTGGTGGTGAGGGGCCTAGGGGTCACGAGAGCTGGTGACACTGGCATCACTCCAGGCATTAGAGCAGGGGGGCTGCCCCCATTTTACTGTGGGAGAGGTGTGGCGCCGCGGCCAGGGCGACTGACGCTGGAATCTGGGGATCAGGGTTCGATCCCCGGCTCCGGCGGCAGGTTAGCCCAGCACCATGCGACTCTGGGCAATAGCTTGCTTAATCTTCCCGATGGCCCCCAGCGCCTAGAGACCCTTATGGGTGATTGTGCGCTTTACAAATGTGGATTATTACTGCCCAAACAACCCCCCATGATTCGGAGAGTCATGCTTTGTTTGGCCTCAGTGGCCCCCTCCTCTTCCTTCTCACCCCCCCTCCGGGGTGAGCATCTGAGCAGGACCCCGGAGGGTGCCTTGCCGGGGGACAGCTGCATGGAGGCTGGGGTGCCAGCCTACTTCACATTCCCACGTGTATGGCTGACGTGCATGTTCTGTAGATGAACCTGGGGTGCAATTGACTGCAGTGCAAGACTTGGCTAATAATCTTTTTTCCCAGCCCTTCCAGACCTCACGTGGGGCCCATGAGGAATTTCCGGTGGACAAGGGAGGACTGGCCATTATCACTATTAAATAACACCATACGGAGGGTTCTTATCCTCCACTCACCTTCCCCCGCCTTCATTTACCATTGCTGCAACGAATGCCCACAGCTAACACCCGAGCCCCCCCACGTCGTGTGTGTCAGCCCTGGCTGAGACAGCTTCCCGGGCACACACACAGCCGCACCCGAGTACTTCACAGTTCTTCAGAAGGCCATTTACTTACGCGAATGAGCGCATCGCACATTTTTCTGTGTTGTGGTTCGTTTTTTTATCTCCATCGCGACTCTTGCGGAAATTGGGCGCGTTATCGTCGGACTATCGCATGGTAACGCAGTGTTGAGAATTCCACGTTGACACGGCGTGATATTCCCGCAATAGGCTGCAATGTGAAAAGTTGCGTTAGCAAACTCTGGTGATGTTTAACACAAGTTGTTGTGAATATCCCCCCTAGATTGCAAGACATTATTTAACGTCTGTGAGGTAGTTGCTTATTGAACGTTTCCCATTCCGTGTGCTTTTGTTCATAAAATATGGTGACTAAATGGAAAATTCTGAATTGCATATTTGGCTATTAGGTAATTCATAGTAAGCATGTCTGATGGCTGTGAATGTTACATCAGATTGGCAAATTCAATGTAGGATGAAGCACGCTTTACGCTACTCACATGCAGGTTACAAAATGTGAAATTGACTGCTGCCAGACAGACCTCTTACAGTACAGACAAAAGTAGGGAGGAGATGTGGCCTAACGGCCAAAGCTTATGACTTTGGCACTGGAAAACCTGTTTTGAGTCCTGGCGTTGGCTCAACATCCAGTTATTCTGGGCAAATCCCTTAATCTTCTAACGCCTAAAGACGAAAATAATCTGACCTTATGTAATGTGGTTGCTCATCTAAAGCACTCTATTGCCATTACGCCAATTTCGCGCGAGATCAAAGTGCAAAAATAAGTTGTCAAATCAATTCATTTTTATCATTTTTAGGCCTATATCTGACATTAAATGAATCATTTTTAAATATATATTTTATCCTAGCATGAATGTTTAAGTGACAGCAAAGACACCGTAGTGTTGTTACTACATGGGCATGTGACAGCTTTACACTGCAAAGGCAAGTCCCACATTTAAAATTCACGTTTCTGTGACAAGGGCTATTTACCACCTAAAAATGATGTCCTTCTAACTTTTTAGTAAGAAGTTAAAATATAGTTAATTGGTGAACATGATCTATTGGTACAAAAGTCTCAGAATGTTTTTTATAACTTTTGTAACATTATGTCTTTCCATAAATATAAGTCAAAACTACTTTGTCAGCAAAAGCCAAAACCCGATTATGACTGCTCTTGTAGTTAAGATTTTAATATGGGGGAATCATCCTACCTTAAGTGCACATTTAGTGACTGCAAGTAACCGCACAAGCTCTCTATTTGTGTTCTGATTCATTTAACACTATTTATTAACACACAATGCATCCTCGCGTCCAGTTTTATTGCAATTGTGCATTTTGTGCTAGGAAAATATGCTGGATACCAGGAGTAAATTAGAGGGGAAATTATACCTCACTAGCACATTTAATGCTATTGCTTAGCACAAAGTTTTGGGATGTGAGGGGCCAATTTGGGATGTGAGGAGACATTTTAAGATAAAAATGTATCACTAAATGATGCGGGAGAATTTGGTGAAAATCCTACCTGAAGAGCACATTTTTCGAGCACAATGACAACTTGCATTTTGCATTGGTGTTCTAGTGCATTTAGTGGATGAGGCATTTTTGGACTAAAAAGATAGTGCTAAGAGCAGAATTACTCTTCACGCACAATAAAGCATAATCTCGCATAATTTTCGGGGAATTTTCACATTATTATGCTACACTGAATTATGCGAGTTATGCCCACTCCAATTTTTAATAAAGATTATCTCCTGCTTCAGTTGTGGTATGGGCTGTGAGCATTATAACTGGTACATCACAAGACAATGGGGCATTCCGTTCTTGGGCCCCTGTGTGCAGGGCTACAACAAAATATGGGGACTTTATTACAGAAAAACTTTGTTCAACAAACTCTTGTGAGAAGTAAAGAGGGAATGGGGATAGTTGTGCCACAAAAAGGCATGTCCTTTCTACAGTTCTAAGCAAACATACAAAAGAATAACACTGGAGAGATTTTCTATTATGACAACTATCTCAAACACATCAAGGCACCATTCTCAATTTGGGGAGAAGCAGATAATAGATCAATCAAGTATTTGCTTCTTATAGGTTGGCTAGACTCTGAGATATGTTTAATGCAACCGCAGAGGCAAATCTGACTAATCCTCTCATCAGTCTTTTAAGGGAACCAATAAATTGTCCTTCCTTGGGATTGATTGAGCCTCACTTGAATCTCCAGACAAAATCTTACATCGACTGCATCTTGCCCGGCATTTTGTGACTGAGTGCTTGTCTCCATTACTCTGTTCTTGACACTGAGTACCCATTCTGCCTGTAAGGCCCTTAGAAGCGCCCATTAAACCCTAAAGTCTCATCTCAGATTACTTTCCTTTCTGGCCAATGAATTTAACTTCTATCGTCTGTCATGGTTCCTCAGATCAGCAAACCATTTTTATGCCCCAACTAGGATCGAAATGGTCACTCAGGCAGACCGTGCCTTTTACTACAGCAGCAGCTAAAATGTGGAAATCTCCTTTGACTTTGAGGGCGCAAAGAAAATCTACTCCACTTTCCACACCAGTTTCAAACCTGGCCTTTTAATAATTAAGTCGCAGCTTTTTCCTCTGTCACGTTTCAAGGTGTTGTCTTCTCCAAGAAGCATCTGTGTACGAGCAAGCCACAAATATTTGACAGCACAACATAACATGATGCAGCTATAAACAAAATAGAATAACATTAACAACATTTTGTTGTGATTGTCTTGTTTACAACAGTGGCAGAATTGATTATCAACTGGTGGGAGTGAAAGCTGCAACGGCAGGGGATTTTAAGCCCCAGGACACATCGGGCTGGACAGAGGAGGTCTGTGCAAGCCCCAGCAAATCCCAGCTGTGCGCCATTGGCACTAATAAGCACCTCCAGCAGTCCCGACCCACGTGAGTGAAAGCGGCAGTGGCTGGGGTCTTCAAGCTTCAGGATTCATCTGGGCCGGGTAGATGAAGCCTGTGCAAGCGCCAGCTAAGCACTATTAGCACTATTAAGCTGTTAAACCGCTTCAGTGGTTCTGCCATGCAGAATGTGCCTGGGCTAAGGGTGAGCCTGTCTGTGACCTTTCGGTGCTGGACAAGGCTGCGCTGGGCCACAGCTCTTGTATTTGATGTTTTTCTGAGGGGATGTGAACAATTAACTTTGTTTGGATCCCTAGGGGAAGATAAGGGTCACTTATTAAGGTTGGTGTCTACAATCATTCCTGTCTTGCCCCTTTTCTCCCCTTGCCTTATTCTCATGGTATAAGGAGCACTGCTATTGAGATGCAATTTACTCCCCTTCAACTCTGGTTGGTCATTTTGATACTTTTGGTTCGTGGGGAAGAAGACTGTACTGGCGACCAAGGGAGGGAAAAAGGACCCAGGCTCTACCCCCTCTATCACTACTTATTTCACCACAGATATGGGCGCCATCTCCACTGAACTCAATTTGGTTGAAAACCATATAGAGGCAGGACAGAAGTTGATAACTGACCCTCTTCCATCATCTGATGCTCATATCATGTTACCTTCCGTAGACGCCAATATGACCCCTGATGCTATTACATCAAAAGCCATTCCACCAATGAAAGTGTAGAAGCGGAATAGGGACAAAGTAAAAAACCCATGTATTGCTTAAGACGATATAAGCACCATCGACCTTGGTTAGTCGAGCTCGGCTACCGCCATCAACAATAATCCACCACCTTCTAAAATTAAATCGGTCGCAGATAAAATCTCATGTCACCTTGGCTTCTCCCCAAATAGACAGGGATGGAGCACCCTCATCTTTCTGCCCTACTAAGCCAGCAACAAACAATCTCATTAACCCAACCATCATGACCAACACATTTGCAGCTTTTCAAGCTTGCTGCCAGCCACTGGTGGCAGGAGTGGAGGCCCTGCTGCAATTCTTTCTGCAGGTCATGCATGGTGGGCCAACTCATAACTTTGGGGCATATTATCAAGGGATTTATCTCCGCTTTTTGGCTTTAAAAGCCAAGAAAGCGGAGATAAAATTATCTCCCTATTACCTAGCTGTCGCTAACACCAGTTAGCGACAGCTAGTAGGAGATAGCGACCATCTTGGGCCCCGCTTTGCATGTCAGAGATATTTAACACTAATGACATGCAAAGTGGGCGTGCCAAGATGTTAGCGACTGGAAACAGTCGCTAACATCGCTATTTCCTATTACCAACTTTTGGAGATATTCGCGCTAAGTGCGAATATCTCCAAAAGCTAACACCTGCCCTGAGCAGTTCTTAGCCATGTTATCCAATGGGAGGTGGATAACATGGCTAAGAGTATTAGCTCGGTAATGCATGAATATCGCTGACTTTACAGCGATATTCATGCATTTCAGCCGATTTTTATCGCTTAGGAGATAAACGTTGATAATAGCAAGGCTCCTAAGCGATAAAAATCGCCGCAACACGGCGATACAATTAATGCCGCTAAGCCAACATAGCGATAATTATCGATAGTTGTTGGTAATATGCCCCTTTGTCTTTTAAGATTACATCCATGACCGAGACACTCAATAAGGTTTTACCAAGTAACTCAATGTAAAAATGGTAACATCTCTCTAGGGCAAATGATCACACCTGAGGTGCTGCTTACAAAAAAAGTTGATGTTTCTCATCTTTAGTATAGTTCATTTTTCGCACAGTGAAATATTTAATATTGAGACTGCCAACCTGGGTTCGATGCTTATAGGAACTGAGGTTTATGTTTGGGGCACACCAGTAGGTGAGGGGGGGGGGGGGGAAGCACAGACACAGACACCAGAAGTGTGTGAAAAAGGCCGCTTTTATTGGAATCAGGTGCACATATAAAAACATCCCCCTTGGCCTGTGCCGCACAAAACTACTGCTCACTAATTAACAACTGCCTAACAGCCCCCCACCCCCACCCCTAAATGTAAGCCCGAACATTGCAACAGTAATACAACAACATACGCTCATCAACCTGCCCCTCTACTAGATGCCCCTAATGACCTCCATGACCCCAAACCCCCGCTACCATGCAGTCCCAGGCCTCCAGCCAACCACCCTATTTCCTTAGGACAGCGCCCCACAACGCACCTGTTCCAGCGACAAAAAACACAACCTCAAACCTAAATAGTGCACCCTCAACCAAAAAAGCCCCTCGGGACAAATCCTCGACCACCCCCCCCCCCCCCCACCCCGCAAAGGGAAAACAGCCTTGGGCCTAACAAAAAACCCGAAAAAACCCTGCAAAAAGGGAGGGAGGGTGGGACAAAATTTTTCCCCGACCTGGCTGCTGTGTCACCGCACCACAAACGTGCGCGGTGACACAAAATGGCCGACTATATAGCCCCACGTCCCTGGGCAGCCCAAAAGGAGCCCAAACCGCCCAACCAGCCCAAAAAGCGCCGCTACGGCGCACCCCGAGGGTCAAACTTCCCCCTCCCCCCCCCCCCTCCTCCGGTGCCCCAAACTTCCCCGGGGGGGCGAGCCTCCCGTTGGTCGGCCACCCCCCCAAATCCCCATTGGGGCACACCAGTAGGTGAGGGGGGGGGGGGGAAGCACAGACACAGACACCAGAAGTGTGTGAAAAAGGCCGCTTTTATTGGAATCAGGTGCACATATAAAAACATCCCCCTTGGCCTGTGCCGCACAAAACTACTGCTCACTAATTAACAACTGCCTAACAGCCCCCCACCCCCACCCCTAAATGTAAGCCCGAACATTGCAACAGTAATACAACAACATACGCTCATCAACCTGCCCCTCTACTAGATGCCCCTAATGACCTCCATGACCCCAAACCCCCGCTACCATGCAGTCCCAGGCCTCCAGCCAACCACCCTATTTCCTTAGGACAGCGCCACTCGAAAGTCGCTTACGACTTTCGACCCCCCCACTAGGACTCCTGTCTCCTGGGATACCGAACCACCCCCAGGGCCCCATCTATAGCCTCCTTTAACTGCACTATATACAGCTCCATGCCGTACCTGGACAGATGGACCCCATCCTCCAAGAAGAAATAGTTAGCACCATAGCGCAACTCCGGGTGCTCCATCCTCCCCACCCCTTCCTTGGCGCAGAAAACGCGCATCTCACGATTGATCTTCCTACGAGCCCTGTCTATGGCCCCTGGGCGCTCAGCTCCCCTCCACACCCGCCTGGGAATAAATTCCGACCATATGACATGGCAGCCCGCCCATTGCCTCCCGATTTCCTGCAGGTCCTGTCTCATTTGCTTGAGCAGCGCCAAACCCTTGCACTGCACCAAGTCGTTCTCGCCCAGGTGAATTACCACCACGTCCGGGCACACCCCCCCTTTTACCAACGTGTTTAACAATGGCAATAACTCATGCCAACGCCTACCCCCTTTTCCCCTCCAATGACATCTATACAACCCCGGATCCAATCCCAAATTGAGAGCCTGATGTCTGTCCCACTCCGCTCGTTCAGCCCGCCTGACGAACGAATGTCCCACAATATACAAATTCAGGACAGCCACATCCGGCCCCGCCACAGCACCTGCAAAGACACATATATTAAAATCGGGAATCATTGCGACAAAGCACCATCCGCCTCCCTCAACCTCACATACGTCCTGTAAGCGTCCGATTTCCACCTACCCAGCCTCTGAATCTCTTCCTTACCCCAACCCCTCCGTGCCGCCTCCGTCGCCGCCCCAATCCGAAAAGAATGCGTCCCGAACGCCAGGGGATCCTCCCCCAAGACCCGCAGCGCCCGCCGCAAGACCCACAAAGCTTGCGACGCCGTCACCCCTCCCCCCCCACCCCGCCCAAAAACCTCCCCCTCCGACACGCCACTTTCAGCCATCAACCTCCTGCCCCAAACCGCCGGGCACACCCCCTCCGTGTCGCCCGGCCCCAGCACCACCCAAGTACCAACCCCCCGCTGGTCTGTCTTCGAGCGTCTCAAACACACTGCCACTTCCCGGGCCCGCACCTCCACCTCTCCCCACAACACCCCCCGCCGCCCCCTTGCGCCCAGCAGCTCCGACACTCGAAACGCCCCAAAGAAAAGCCATGACATCAACGTAGAGAAACGCACCGACTCGCCCACATCCCTGCACACCTCCGGCAGCGCGCCAATCACTCCTGCCAGCAAAACCGCCGAAATGGGACGGCGCCGCCGCACCGTCGCCCCACTCTCCCTCGCCCACCCCTCCAGCAGCCTGGTTCCCAACTCCCCCGCCGACGGAGGGTAACCCCACCACATCTTCCCCATGAAGGCCACCGCCGACAACTTTCCCGCAATTGACACCCGCGACAAACCCCTGTCCATAAGCGCCAACATGAATCTTACCACCTGTTCCTCGCGCTGCCACCTGTCCCCACACCGCACCGCACCTGACTGCAGGAATTCCTCCCACGCTAGCTCGTAAGCCTTCCACGTCGACACAGCCACAGACGTCCTCACCAACTGAAAGACCCGGCCTCGCCTACCGACCACAGTTCTTCCGGCACCGGCGTCCTGACTTCCTCCGCCGCCGTGGCTAGCCCATGGAACCTCTCCCACTGTGAACGAGACAAGGCATCCGCAATGTCATTGTCCACACCGGGAACGTGGCGCGCCTGAAACAGTATGTCATTTTCCAAGCACCGCAAGACAAACACCCGCATCAGTTTCAGCACCTGAGGATCCCGAGCCGACTGCCTGTTCACCACCTGCACGACGGCCATGTTGTCCACTCGAAAAAGCACCCTCTTGTGTGGCAACGCCCCTGCCCACACCGTGACTGCCACCACCAAGGGGAACAACTCCAGGAACGCAATGCTCCTCCCCCCCGCCTGCCAGTGGTCCGGCCACTGCTCCGCACACCATTTTCCCTCCCAGTACAGGCCGAAACCACCGACGCCCGCCGCATCCGAGTACATGGTGACCTCCCACTCCCAGTCCTCCGCCGGCGCCATCGGCACCCCATTGAAACGCTCCAAGAAAGCCCGCCACATGCGCAGGTCCTCCTTCATCCCCGCCGAGAGGCGCACATGGTGATGCGGCAATGGCAAACCCGACAACGCCAGCCCCAAACGCCGGCAAAACGTCCGTCCGGCCCGCACCACGCGGCACGCAAAATTCAAATGTCCCAACAACACCTGTACGTCCCGCACCGTCACCTTCCGCCTTGCCAACATGTCATCCACCAGACCCAACATCGCCACCCGTTTGTCTTCTGGCAGGCGTGCTTCCATGGCGACCGAGTCGAGCTCGATACCGAGAAAGGACAACACCGTACTGGGACCGCACGTCTTCTCTGGCGCCAGGGGAACCCCAAATTCCCCCATCAACCCGGCCAAACCATCCAGCAGCCGCTGACAATCCGCCGCACCGGGCCGCCCCACCAGGAAGAAATCATCCAGATAGTGCGTCACTGACTCCGAGCCTGTGCGCCTGGAAAAAACCCACTGAATGAAGGAGCTGAACCGCTCAAATAGTGCGCACGAAATGGAACACCCCATCGGCAGCGCCTTATCCACAAAGTAGTGACCTTGAAACTGGATCCCTAGCAGCTGGTAATCCGCCGGGTGCACCGGAAGGAGTCGGAAAGCCGACTTGATGTCGCATTTCGCCAACAGCGCACCCTGCCCCGCCGCCGCAACCAGACGTCGCGCCACGTCCACCGACGAATACGTCACCGACGCCAAATCCGCCGAAATGTACGCATTGACCGACTCCCCCTCCGGCCATGACAAGTGCTGTATCAGTCGGAACTGCCCTTCCTCCTTCTTAGGCACCACCCCGATGGGGGAAACGATCAAACCTGGCAGCGGCGGCGCCGTGAAGGGGCCCGCCATCCGCCCTTCCCTGACCTCCTTGAACAGTTTCTCTCGCACTATGCCCTTGTGCGCGTTCACCGATTTCAGATTTTCCGCCCAGCGAGCAATCCGGGGACCTTCGTACCCCAACCGAAAACCCTCCCGAAAACCCCTGCGCAGCACTGCAGCATCCTCCGCCCGCGGATACGCCGCCAACCAGGGCTCCATCCGCTCGATCCTAACCGGCGTACGAGCCCCTTCCCAGAGCCCCTGCTCCCCCCCTCTACCCCCACCCCTCCCCCCGCCTGAACCCCCTCTGGCAAATCCACCCCCCTGCGGAGGCAGCTGGCCTGGGGGGCCCCCGGAGCCCCAACACCGCAGCGCCGGATGGTTCCGTCCGCACGAAGAGCACTCATGCCGGAAACGGCACGCCGCCCGCCCGCAGACACCCCTATTGAAATCCCAGCAGGCCCCGACTGTGGTCTGGCTGCCGGAGGCGCCCTGACCCACCCCCCCACGGGTGGGGCGCGCCGCAAAGGGGGGGGACGCCAGCGGCAAACCGCTGGCCGTGTAGATGGTGCGGCCAAACTTGGCCCCTCCCATCGTCTGCTGGTATAAATCAGAATCCAGCTCCCCCCACTGGGCCTCGGGGTCCCCCGCCAAGCGAGCCCGAAACTCCTCGTCGTAGTGCGACCAAGCATACCCGCCGTATGTCACCTGCGCCCGCCGGACCACATCCATGTATTTAAAGAGCGCGACGCACCTGTCCGGGAATTTCTCGCAATACACGCTCGCGTAAATTAGGAACGCCGCCGACCAATTGTCCAGCGTCAGGGGTACCTTTGGGCGCCTAGCCAACTCCTGCTCCTCCTCTTTTGACCCTTCCTTCGATGTCAACTCCCTATGCAGCAGCTTCAAAATATCGATGTATTCCCCCTTCCAAATCTTCTCCTTCGTAGCCGCGGAAAGGTGTGCCCCCAGCGGCTTGGTCAGCCCCATGTACGGAAGCCTCCGCACCGGGATTACACAACTCTCCTTACTTCCCCCCGCCGCCTCCTTTCCGCCCGGCGCCTCGTCGCCCGCCGCCTCAACCCCGCTTCCTCCGCCCGGCGCAGCCCCGCCCGACCCCACGCCTTCGGTACCGACTCCCGCGTCCTGTACATACCGACCCCGCACCAGCCGCCACCCATCCTCCCCATCGCCCCCAGACCCCACGGACACCTGCACACAACGCCTCTTAGCGCTCCCCGCGCCGTCACCTGTCTTACCTGGCGTCAAGGTCGGCGTCCTTGCTGGGTCCCGCCGCCTAACCAGTGGAGCCGAGGGGGCCGTCACTCTGGGAGCTTCCTGCCGTGCCGGCACCTGAAATACACTTCCAACACCATTACCAGCCCCCCCATCTTCCCGAATCTCTCCCTCTTCCTCAGACTCACCATCCGCCGGTACCACACCACCTTGGCCCCCCAACTGGAGTTCCACCCGGCTCAAACCCGCCCGCTCACGACACACCCGCATTAAATCCATCAAGTCCACACTCCCCCTCCTAGGCACCACACTCGCAGGCAACTCAGAAATAGTCGTGTCCATCCTTACTCCCCCAACCCCGGCGGCCGTAGAGACCCATCGGGGAGGGGCCGGCGGAGACGCGTCTCGCCTCCATTCGCCCAGTCCCTGAGCCAGGTCCCTCGCTGGAGCTCGGCCGTCCGCACCAAACAGAGCCGGCCCATCCACTCGGTGGGTGGGAGCCGCATGCTGCTCCCCCGAGCGCCTTACCAACAGCTCCTGCCAAGGAAAAAAGGTGGAGTCCAGCATGCCAGGGTAAAAACCACCCCCCTCGCCCCCCCACGCGCTGCCCCCACCGCCAAACCCCCACCCCATCGCCGCACCCCTCCCCCATCCCGCCGAATGGCCACCGCGCCGCGCCGGGACACTCCCTCCCCCCAGCTCCCAACCCCCTTCCCCCGCCCAACCCCCCGGCCCGCCCCACCCCCCGAAACCCCAACTCGGCCCCACCCCCCTTCCACGCCCCACTCCCCCTGCCTCCCCCCAGGCCACGCCACTGCCCCCCGCACCCCACCCAAAACTCGCCACCCGCCCGCCCGTGCCCCCAGCCCTGCCCCCAGCCCCCACCTCAAACCCGCCCCTCCCAAACGCCCACCCCGACCCACCCCCCTCGCCGGTCAAGCCGCCGCCTCCCCTCCCGCCTCCCAGCGCCTCCGGCCCACCCCGCCCTCTACCCCGGCCCCTCTCCCCCGCCCGGCCCCTCTCCCCCCCCCGGCCCCCCTGCCCCAGCGCCAACCGCCCCCTCGCCCCCCCTCCCCCCTCCTCCTCCGATGACTCACCCCAGTCCAGCTCCGTGTCCTCCCCCCCCCCACCCCCCACCTCCTCCTCCTCCACATCTGTCTCCTCTATGAGAAGCGGCGAAACAGCCCCCCCCAGCCCCACCCCCACCAACTCCCCGCGCTCCCCACCGCCACTTGTGCCCTCCCCTCCCGCAGGCCCCTCCGCACTGTCACCCCCCCGCCCCCCCCCCTCCAGCGCTCGCGCCCTCCCCATCCACAACTATCCGAGCCCCACCCCCCTCCCCCACACCTCCCAGGCCCCCCGGCCGCGCATCCAACGCTTCACTCCCCTCCTCCCGCCCTCCCCCCACCCCCCCCTCCCCACCGGTCACAAAAACGAGCGGCCTCTTCCGCCCCGCCTGCCGGGCCTTCCGCGCCCCCCCCTTCGATTTTGCCGTGGCCTTTGCAGGAGCCTTGGTCACCGCCCGGCCTCCCCCTTCCGCCCCCCCGCCCCCCCGCTGAGCAACCCGCGACCTCGGAGGGTCGCACGCCGCCACAGCTGCCGCGGCACCGATGGCAGCGCGCCGCGGCGGCCTCACCTTCACGTCGGGCCGCATCAAGTCCATGCGGCCCGCCTCTTCTAACAGCCTCAGCGCCTCCACAACACGCGGGTCCGTCGCCGCCATCGCAGTCCTCACGCCCCCTACCGCCGACGCAGATCACCGCACCACAAACCGCCTGAGCGCCGCACACTCCTCTGCCTGCTACCACGGTTCGGACAAACCGCGCACCGCCGCCACACAAACCGCCGGGCCCCGAAATCCCCACTATATCTGCACAAAATTTTTCCCCGACCTGGCTGCTGTGTCACCGCACCACAAACGTGCGCGGTGACACAAAATGGCCGACTATATAGCCCCACGTCCCTGGGCAGCCCAAAAGGAGCCCAAACCGCCCAACCAGCCCAAAAAGCGCCGCTACGGCGCACCCCGAGGGTCAAACTTCCCCCTCCCCCCCCCCCCCCCTCCTCCGGTGCCCCAAACTTCCCCGGGGGGGCGAGCCTCCCGTTGGTCGGCCACCCCCCCAAATCCCCATTCCAGACCTTAACTACACAAGAATGTCTGTAGCTAAATCACTTTATTTCGTGGGAAGGAAGAGCTGAACTTGCTTACAGACGACTGCTGTCATTCGACTGGTCCAGAAAGGAAGGAGCCTGCAGCACTGTCTGTAACATGTTTTCTTGTCTTTTATATGTGTGCATGTTCCCAGTAGGTTTTAATGCTTCTCATAATTCTTTCACAGACCCATTCCTTTTTTCCTTGCTTACAGTAATGGCTACTGCTGCTTCTGTTCATCTTTATTTTATTTTGATGCTTTATTTTTACAGATTGATACTTGCTCGTATTACAGAGACTCAGCTGAGTTTCATGAGCTACTCGTTATTGGAGGTACTCCTGCCTTAATTTGGCTTTGAGCTTTATCTCACTCTTTTCCTTTTGAACTTGAACTCTTCATGAGTTCCACTAACTCTGAATTCTTTCAGTCATTTATGGAATGGGCTAAATGCATTATTTGAATATCTGTTGTAACCAAACCATTTACTGAGATTTCTGTAAACCTTCTGATGATTTAATGGCTACTTTTAATTAAAAATAAATAAAAAGAAACTTACTAGTCTCTTAATGAGAAGAAAGATTTTAAAATTAGCCAAACTCTCATCATTGACTAAACTTAGAATTGTATTTTAAAATGTGTTTATGATGATGAAATAGCTCTTTGAATCAAAATATGGTGACAAAGATCCCTCACCTAAGGCATGAAGAAACCAGCGAGGGAATGGGCCTTGACCATGTAAGTAATGGTAATTGAAAGGTTGAACCATAATATTTAAGTTTGGCCCATATCCACGCCATCACTATCATGAACCGCAGAAAAATGTCAGCAAGCCACAAATACCTGCAAGGAGCCACTGCACACAGTTATAATTTAGAGCTCCTGAAGGAAGTTTGATGGAGGAGCTGATGAACAGAGGAGTAAGAGCAGCTATTATAAATCAGGAATGTGGATTAGTTGTTGGGAGCTTACGGCCACATGCATCAATGTTCCCGTTTGCGAATTCTTAATTGTGAAAATTAAGGAATCGCAATTAAGAATTCGCAAACGGCTATGCATTAAAAAATCGCAATTTTTTTGCGATTCCTTAATTTTCCTTACTTGCGATTCACCGTTTGCGAATCGCAATTAAGGAATCCCTTTCCATTGATTCCTATGGGCTAGAGGCCCATAGGAATGAATGTGAAGGCATTCTCATTTTGCGATTCGCAATTAAGGAATCGCAAAATGAGAATGCAATTTCAAGAGTGCGGGGGGGGTCTAAAGGACCCCCCCTGCACCCCTGAAATGTTCCTTTACAGTGCTTTTTTTCACACACACACATGCCAAAAGGGCATGTGTGTGTTTAAAATGAAACTTTCAAAAATTCACTTTTGTGCATTTTTGAAAGTTTTCGAAAAGTGGGATTTCGCAATTTAAAAAAAATCATGCATTGCATTTAAGAAATCGCAAAATTGCGATTTCTTAAATGCTATCGCAATTTAAGAAATTGCAAATAAATTGCGATTTCTTAAATTGCGAAAAAAGCCAAAACCTTAATGCATCCCAAAAAAGGGATTTGCATTCGCAAACGGCCGATTGTTGCGAATGCAAAAACCCTTGATGCATGTGGGCCTTAGCTCTGAACTCAATAACAGAAACATTTGTCCGTGAATTTTTCAAGCAAGATCCCATGTTTGCTCCCATACAACACATTTGCAATATTCTTTTTATGGGAAGAAAATTATCTTCCTAAAGCTTGTTAATTGATTTGCTGTGACTGTGACTAATCTGTGAAGTATCCACTTGTCTTGGGCTAACAGTGCAATTGTGGTGTGTTGTGATATGTTTCAGCTATTAAAAGAGCTAAGTCCCCACTGACAGACTCCAGTCTTGGTCACCAGCCGTCTGGACTACGGCAACTCGCTCTACGCCGGAACCACCGCCAAGCTCCAGAAGAGACTTCAGCGGATCCAGAACGCCTCAGCACGTCTCATCCTGGACATCCCCCGTCGCAGCCACATCTCCGGACACCTGAGAGACCTGCACTGGCTCCCGGTCAACAAGAGAATCACCTTCCGACTCCTCACACGCACACAAAGCCCTACACAACCAAGGCCCGGGATACCTCAACAGCCGCCTCAACTTCTACGCTCCCAAACGCCAGCTTCGATCAACCGGCCACGCCCTCGCCGCCGTCCCCCGCATCCGAAGAGCCACCACAGGAGGACGGTCCTTCTCCTACCTCGCCGCCAAGACATGGAACTCCCTCCCGACCCACCTCCGCCTGACCCAGGACCACCTCGCCTTCAGGAAGCAACTCAAGACCTGGCTGTTCGAGCAGTAGCGGACCCCCCCTCCCTAGCGCCTTGAGACCCTTTGGGTGAGTAGTGCGCTATATAAAGACCCACCTTTTTACTATTAACTAACCAGCTTATGATTTACTACCTCTGTAAATGACCAGGCATGGGACAAATCTCCATTTCTATAACAAGCGCGGAGATACCCCTTCGGGGGTTTATTCAGGCGCTATAAAAGCACATAAAATAAATAAAATAAAAAATAAAAAATAAATGCTGTGATTGATTGATTGATTGATTGATTGATTGATTGGTTACAGGCATTCGGCATCCGCCTCTCACCTCTCCTAATGCGAGTGTATTAGCTACTATTAGTTAGAGCTTGGTTATGTTGAAAACATAAGATTACTAATAACTTGTTTGGTGTCTTGCTTTTGCACTCTTTCGTTATGAACACTATTGACAACTTATTTGTGAAGTTATTGCTATTTTGCTACCTATATTCTGTACTATATTGGCATATTAACACCTTTATTCACAACTCCATATATTTCCACTTAATTCCCAATATTTGGACTTTTTCAGGTCTTATTCAGCTATACATTTTGGTAGGTTAAACATGCCAAAATCTGTATGGAGAAAGAGTGGGATGCAGCGGTATTTGTACAATTAAGAATAATGATCTGTGCGTAAACTTCAGTCAGAATTGACCCCACACGCCGTAATCAGACCGATCTTTTTTCTATTTTTTTTTAAGTGGACAGATGAAAAACGTCTGATCCCAAAAGACCTTAAAGAAACAGAGGGGCATATTATCAAGTAAGGGCGTTACATTATCGCCGCTTTTATCGACAGGAAACTGCAGATAAAGCGGCGATAATGGGCTTGATAATATGCTCTATAAATTCCAATCGAAGCCCATGTTAGATGTGATCTAACATGGGCTTCGATTGAAATTCATAGAGCATGTTATCAAGCCCATTATCACCGCTTTATCGGCAGTTTCCTGCCGATAAAAGCGGCGATAATGTAACGCCTTTACTTGATAATATGCCCCATAGAATTCTATAACAACATAGAGGTGTGAGAATTTGGAGATATTTCCATCCACAAACCTCATGACATTTAAAAGAAAACGCTTTGGCCCTTATTAAGAGTAAGCTTAAGGTATATCACTAGGGTTTACCACCCTGGGTGATTTTAAGTGGTCCAGTATTACACACCTGGAATTAATGTGTGCAAGAATGTCAGCTGCAATATTACGGGGTGAAGAAATATCACCCGTAGTCGAGGTGTTATAAAGGTGACAATAAATGTAATATTGAAGCACTGTATACATCGACATTTTAATAGTTTGTAAAATTTGATGTTCACACAACCCTCGTTCATTATTATTGAGCATAATCATTTGGTTGGACTAGGTAAAATATCGAAAGAGATCAAAAAGCTGTTTTATTTCTGTTATTTATAGACAAAGACAGTGGTAAATTATATGGCGATAATTTTTCTTTGGCAAAAGAGAGAAAAATGGGAGACCGATCATAGGCTGCTACAAATGATTTTAACCCAACATAACAATTCCTGGGCTCAAGTAAGGAACACTAATGAGTGTTCCCTGAACATGAGATATTTTATCCTGAATGTACTCAGGCAGGTTGTGCCTTATCCTCTCTGATATTTTCAATATTTCTGGCCAAAGTGCCAAGACCTTTGCTAGATGCATGTGGACTTATTTAACAAATTGTAGCAGTAGTGTTATTGACTCCCTATTGTAGGCAGATGGCTTGATCAGTCTTATTCTGCCTATTTAAAGCTTTTTATAAGAGACATAGTAATGGAAGACCAGATAAAGAAATTCCCTATGCTTTCATACAGAATTCAGTAATGGGCTTATGAATTCACGCATGAGAGAAGAAAACTGAGACAGTAACTGTTGAACCTAGCCCTTTTTGCAGGATCTCCACCTGATGTTTGCCTTCTGTAGCTGAACCCTTTTTGTTGGCATTTGAACTCTGCACACTTTTTACCTGCAAAGCAGGGGTAAAGGGTTTGTGCTCCCTTCCTTAAACATGGCACAGTTGGCATATACCAAATTGGTACATTAACCCCTTGACCCTGCCGCAAATTCCGCCATAGTGCTGTGGAATTTATGAGTGGGCGTGTTTCGGACGGCCCCCGGCCATCCTCCACACACGCCCACTTGTAAGTCAGTAGTAAATGGTACCCTGGGGCTGCATATTAAATTCTGCTAGTGGGCCTGCATCACTCATTGTGCCACCCACTAAAGTAGCTTTTTAAAAAATATCTCAGGCTCGCCATTGCAGCCTGTTGTTCAATTTTGAACTGCCATTCTACAAGGCAAAATAAACCTTTTCTACCAGACCAAAAATAAATCTTCCCCTTTAATACAAATAAGTCTTCCCAAAGGTAGCCCCTGAAGGCTCTTTGGGCAAGGTAAATTGTATTTGAAATGCAGGACATGTGTCCTCAAGTTGTACATGTCCTGGTAGTGAAAAACTCATAAGGATGTTTTTTTCATTAATGCAAGGCCTATCTTTCCCGTTGACAAACATGGGGTTACATTATTACATTTCTTAAGTGATAACTTTTTATTGAGAGCAGATAGGGATATCGTTTTTATACATAAATGAATTGGAATTTTAAATCCTCTTTAATGCCACAGTCAGATTTTAAGTCAGAATACTGAACATGCCACTTTTAGAAAGTTGCCATTTTCTTGTATTAACCATCCTCGGTCACATGACTGAGAATGGCTCTGCTGTTGCGGTTGTGTATTTCTTCCAGACAGTGACACAAAGGGGACCCAACGTGGACAGGATTGGCTATCCTACCAGGATTGCTATGGATGAAACTGTAAAGTAAGAGGGTTGTTGGGACCGGGAGCCTATTGTTTAAGCAGGTCCTGCACACGTAGCTCCAGGACAACGTGTAGAACAAGGAGAGTGCAGTACCTAAAGGGGGGATGCAACGGAAGGTGGGAAAGACAAATCATTTATCATGTTGCCCTCACACACCCTGAAAGGTGTCATGCTTCATCATTGGGCCTTGCTCCTCGTCGGGCCGGCGCTGCAATGCTCGACAGGCTCACCGCTTCCGGGGCTCTTGGTCGGAGATCTTTTTAGGAAGCCACTGGGTGTGTGCGGGTGTGGGGGTAGTGGAAGTGTGTGTGCACAAAGGTGGTGAATTAAACTAAATCAGGGACAGTCCTATAATCAATAACTTTAATGTTAAAGGTAGTACCTGCCTAATTAAAATTAAGTGGATGCCCCATGGGAGTCTGGTGTTCCCGGTGGGCAGTCTCTAAGGTGAGTGTAGTGTTCTCACTTATCTCTCTGCACCAGAATGTTTCTTAGGTTACCTAGCTATGCTCCTGGAATGTGGAACCAGCTTTGTAAGGAAAGAGTGTGAGCAGCTTGTCAGTTAGCAGCTGCAGGGTGTTGATGCTGGATGAGGTCTTATACTTTGTGATACTTAATAAATCATCTTCCTCAACTACAACATCTGAAGAGTACCTACTTCTTTACATTTGGCGATGATCGTAAGAAAAGTTTCCCACGTGTCAAGACCTCAACACATCGAATCTTACCTCCTTTTAAACTTTCTTCCAGGCTGGTTCCAGTGCAGAGGTAGCGGGGGACGAGTGAAGTTTTTGCTGTCCTAGTGCTGAGGTAGCTATTGTCAGGCTGAGGTCGGGCGAAGCCTTTCCCACTGTTCCGGTCCAGGAGGTCCCCAGTTTGCTGATCTACCATCTCCTTCCATGTTAAAAGGGAAAGGAGAAGAGATTCGCCTATTCGCTGTTCACTGCTGCTCACCTAAACGAGACTCGTGAGTAGAAGGTGTTTTGTTTTAAAATCTTTTCCTTAATTTTTCGCCCGCTCTGCTGTTATCCTTGTCACAAGTTTTCTCTTGTGTTCAAGTGCGAGCTTGAGCATGTTCCAATATCGGGAGATAAAGCGCAACACTGAGCGCGAGATTCTCCGCAGCCACCTCTTGGCGACGTCATCACGTTGAACCATGACGTGGCGGCCATCTTAAATCAACATTTTTCACGTATTGAAGCTATGGCAGTCAAGTAGTTGAATGACACTCCTCTGTGTCGTCATCACGTGGTATTAGGACGTGGCGGCCATCTTAAATAAACATTTTGTTTCCAAATTGAAGCAACGGCAGTAAAGCTTCTATGGTGTGTACATCTCGCAAAGATTTACGAGCGCTGACACACACAGCTGATTGATTCTTCTAACGATTTTCCCTATGTGTGTCTTCATACACTGCTATATTGTGCTTTCATTATCTCGTCTTCTCTACAACCCTGACACACACAGCCCACATCTGTTCTTAAATATTTAGAGTGTCAACGCAATCTTTCTACAACGCTGACACACTCAGCATACAACAACTGACCATTACAACCATCTTCTTTGCAGTGCTGATACGCTCAGCATTTTTCTTTTATTAACAATCAGAGTGTGTCAGTTACGTTTACTTTACTAAGGGTTCATATTGTTGTATCTTTTTTGATTGTTTATTCTTATAGCTTTAAGATATATAAGCATTATTTATTTATTTCTGTTACACTGCTGATTTTCATTTATTCGCCATGCAGAATGTTCCTGCACCTACCTTTTTCTTGCAGTCTCCTGGTGAGCCTTCTCTTCCATGGCTCAAGTGGAAAAAGGGTTTCTTTAATTATGCAAGAGTGTGTGGCACCTCTCTTAGTGCCGAAGAAAAACATCATTATTAATGCATTGTCTTAGGGCAGAGGGGCAAGAGGTTTATGAACATCTTCCAGATCTCTCTGATAATGACTCTGCCAACCTCAATGAGTATGATATTGCTATAAAATAAATTGGACTTGCATTATTTACCGAAACTGAGTACGGTTCTTCAAAGATATCACTTTGGGAGGCGCATGCAAAAAGGTGAAGAATCTGTTGAGCAGTATATCACAGAACTTCGAAAGTTGGCCTCAACATGTAACTTCGGTGCGTCTTTAGAGGAACGTTTGCGTGATCAGATGATGCTGGGCTGTAATGTTGACAAAGCTAGAAATAATCTCTGGAAAAAGGACAATCCTTCTTTACATGAGGTGATTACTATTGCAAAAACATATGAACACTCGAAAGTTTGTTTAGAAACTATACACAAGGCATCTCAAGCCGAGAAAGAAAATTCTTCTGTGATGAAAGTCAGTAATGGTAGAGACAGTAATGATAAGAAAGAAAAAAAAAATGTGATTTCTTCTTCACCTCAACCAGGAACTTCAAGAAACTGTAAGAATAAGAGTGATAGTCAATCCAGTGTTATAAAACACTTTCAAGGAAAATGTTTTAGATGTGGGAATGCGGGCCACTTGGCGAATTCAAAAGATTGTCCTGGGTGGAAGGCCTTCTGTACGAATTGTGGACGCAAGGGTCATTTCACTAGATTCTGCAGATCTGGTAAAAGTCAGAGAAATGTTAGAGAGGTAGATCTCTTTGAAGATGACATAGAAGAGATTAATATCTGTCAAATCAAGAAATCAGAGGGTGAGTCTCTGGTTGATGTGATACTAATCAATGATGCCCCTGTAAAGATGCTTTTTGATTCTGGGGCCAAGATTACCTTGATACCCAGAACCTTTTATGATCAATTTCTTTCTAAAAAGGTACATTTGTTAAAACCTGATATACGGCCAGGAGGTTATGGAGGAGAAATAAGACATCTGTTGGGCTGGTTCTGGGGTACCATTGATTATAAAAGTAGAGTGATTCCTGGCAAGATTTATGTATCAATGAAAGGTGATTCTATGTTGAGCTGGTTTCATCAACGTGATCTACATGTTTTCTTAGATCCCAACCGAACGCCTTCTATCTGCCTAGGAGATTTACCTGATGTCAATCAAATTAGGAAAGACTCGAAATCCTGGGTTGAGCTGTTTCCACAAGTCTTTAAAAAAGAACTGGGTTGTCTTAAAAATTACATGCAATAGATCAAAATCATTCCTGGTTCTTTACCTAAGGCGTCGAAAGTCTCAGGGGTTCCTTTTGCAGTAAGAGACAAAATGAAGTGTGAGCTTGACAAACTTAAAACAAACAACATTATTGAAGAGGTTAAAGCTACTGAATGGCTTTCTCCAATAGTTATGGCTCATAAAGCCAATGTAGAGGCCAGGCTATGTGTGGACCTCAGAGAGCTGAATAAAGCCGTAGTGGTAGATCATTATCCACTCCCTAACATCAGTGAGATGTTTTGTTCTCTTGCAGGGGCAAAACATTTTTCTTCTCTAGATTTGACCTCGGCCTATCACCAGGTGAGGCTAAACTCTACTTCTCAAGACTTAACTGTTTTTAAAATGACTTTCGGCACCTTAAAGTTTTTGAGAATGCCCTTCGGTTTAATTTCAGCTGCCTCGGTGTTCCAGAGAGTTAAGGAACACATTCTTGAAGGTGTCGAAGGTGTGAAGGTTTATCAAGATGACGTATTAGTGTTTGGTTCCAACTCTAAGGAGCATGATCACAGAATAAGCTTAGTCTTAAAAAAAATGAGTGATGCTTGTTTAACCTTGCGAGGTGACAAATGTAAATTTGATGTATCTGAAATTGATTTTTTGGGTCATCACATTTCACCTAAGTCTGACTTGGTGGATACTATTTCGAAACTTAACACACCTGAAAATAAAGAAGAGCTTGTGAAATTCCTGGGCATGGCAGAATTCTATCACAAGTTTGTTCCGAATTTTGCAAGGTTGACAAGCTATATTAGAAGTCTATTGAAGAAGGGGTGTGAGTTCATTTGGTCAAAAGACTGTGAGAGGGAGTTTAATCACTTAAAAATATGTCTCAACAAAGTGCAGGATCTAAGTAGTTTTGACCCTAAGAGAAATCATATTTGATGACAGATGCCAGCCCTAAAGGGTTGGGGGTGGTCCTATTTCAAAAACCTGAAGGAACTGAGAAGGTAGTCTTATTCATGTCAAGACCGTTAATAGGTGCGGAGTTTATTTACTCTGTTGTGGAAAGAGAGGCTTTGGCCATATATTGGGCCATCCGAAAGTTAAGAAAGTTTCTTTGGGGAGGTGATTTTGAGGTTTTAACAGATCATAAGCCTTTAAAAGAACTTTTTTAAAAGAAAGGCATTGACTTTGTTTCACACCGCATTCGTAAATGGGTGGTTGCCTTGCAAGAATTTAAGTTTATTGTCTCCTATCTTCCTGGTACCACTAATATTTTGGCAGATTGCCTGTCCAGATTGAGAGGAACAAATGAGGAAATTCAAGAGGGTGATCATTTTGGTGGTGATGAGTTTGATGATGGAGTAGATTTTTGTTTGATCAGTGAAGGAGTTATTTCTGAAGATGAATGGAGAAGCGCTTTAGAGAAGGATGGTGAGTTGAAGAGGATGTTGGAAATGATAGTCAATGACTGGTGTGATAAGAAGGATTGTGATCAGGCATTAATTGGTTATTGGCAAGTTAAAGATGAACTTACTGTTGTGGATAGATTACTCTTGAGAGGCACTAGCCTGATTCCTTCAAACGTGTTATGGTCAAGATTGTTGTCCCGTGCTCATGAGAAGTCACATGGGTATTGTTAAAACAATGGAGAGGCTAAAGGAAGCTTACTGGTGGCCAGGCATGGATGTCTGGATTGAAAGAGAAGTTTGGAATTGCCAGGAATGTGTGTGTTGTGACAAGATATTGAAATGCAGAACACAACCCATGGTGATAAGAAGTGAGTCGGAGGGTCCGTGGATGGATGTAGCTATAGACATTATGGGTCCAATTAAGTTAAGATCGAGAGATGTCTATGTTCTTGTGTGCTTGGATATGTATTCTTTTTGGCCAGAGATTAAGGTGGTTAATTCTGTGGTTTTATCTGTTGTCACTGAATTTTTGGATACTCTTTTTGAAAGGGAAGGTTTCCTTAAATCTTTGTTATCAGATAACTGGGTACAGTTTACTTCCTCTAGTGTGGAGGAGTTTTTTTCATTGAGAGGCATCAAACATAAGAAAGCAGCGCTATATCAGTTTCAGTTCATACGTCTTTATTTCGAGAATTTCATCATAAAAGACACGCACATAAAAATAGCATCATCCAAAATTATACAACCAAAGATTTAATAGACAATAAAGTATCACAATATATACATGTGATACAATTTTTATGACTAAGTAAAAAGGATGTTACTACCATGAACCAATACCTCAATAATACAATATAAAAAATAAATCTCTAAGATCAATTAAAAAAAAAAAACACAATGATCCTAAACCCAGTCAACCTCTAACCTGATGAATGGTCCTAATAGTCCACATCCAACCCAGGAATGTTGCTACTGCTATTACAATGCATTCCCTAGTATCTGTCTTGAGAATCCTTAAGGCCTCCAGCCCCACCCGAGTGCCGATGTTTTGGCAAAAAGGTTTAAGCCATTTTTTACGGGGGTCTGCATAGGCAGGAAATGCAAAAAATATGTGACCAATAGACTCCCTCTGATCCGCACACCAGGAACAAGATTCATCCCCCTGTCCTTTCCAATTTTTTGTGAACGTTCTTATAGGCAAAGAACCGATCCTAAACTGATGGTATAGCTTCCTATCACTCATCTTAGTGATAATGTCCCAATAATCTTCTAGGGACAGATCAAACTTATGTTCTAAGAACATTCCTGACAGGGATTAAATATTTATCTGTGCAAGATGTTTTTGTCGGACTGAAAGCCAGTATAAATCTTTAAAGACTTTTTTCGAAGGGAAGCGATTGTTTACTGGATCAGACCACAAGTTACTTAATTCCATATCTACCAGTAGCAATCTTACTTTTTTAAACCAAGTGTTGATATCTAGATTGCAGCGTAACCATTATCGGCACCATCTTGTCCCTTTTCAGGCTCATATGTGCGCGTAAGTAGCAGCCATTTTGAATGCCATGCCTCTCTGCCCACTGCCGATAGCCAGCGCGTCTCTCTCTCTCTCTGACCTCGCCAGCATCCCCCGCGCACTGACAGCCCCCGCTCTCACATGCTTGGGCCATAAACCACCCTTTCAGCGCGACCCTGCCTCGGAGCCACACCCCGTACCGGCTAACACCTCCCTCCGTCCCTTTCATGATCACACCCTTTGATGAATCCCCTTCCTCTGTGCCCGATTGTCCGGCCCGATCCCAGGCCATCACCTGGCCCTGCGGATACAGTTTATTGCCCCATACAGTAGGAAGCTGTTCCTCTTCAAAGGATCTCCGACTGATCAAAGCCCCCACCCCATGAGATCCGATCAATCGCACACATTCCGGGAATCGGCAGAATGTCCAGCTGCGCGACAGTCATCACCTACTGAGACCGGGGTGGGGACTTCTACTGTAAATATGTGTGGGAACGGGCTTGGAGCGGGGATTCCGAGAATGTCTTTCCGTACATCAAAGCATTGCCAAGAATGTGTTGTATGTAATAAAGCAATAAACCTGTGCATAAGAGGCCAGGCCTCAGAGATACGGTTAGAGCACCTCAAGAAGATACCCTGTTGTCTGATTTGACGTGTTCTGCTCCGTCGGAATAAACTTCTGTTTCCTGCCTTCCAGTCTCCAGCACCCGTCTCTTTGTTTGATAATTTCGAGTGGTATGAGAGGCAACTAACGCCGGGCAATACTTAAAGGTTATCGGTTGAAATCTGCCTACCCTTTTACACAAGGTAGGTTACACGCGCCCACGACAGATCTAACATCCATGATTTCTTTAGCAAAAATAGCCAGTTCTGGAGTAGTCCAGATCCTCCTCCATAAGGCCACCGGTTTGAACCGTGCCACATCATCAATTGGGTGGCAGCCTAGGTCCATTAAAAGTGGTTTCAATGGGCTAGAGCGGGGGAGGCCTATTAGATTTCTTAAAAATTTATTTTGGATTTGAACAATTTGGGTTAAGTCCGCAAAACCCCAGAAGTCCGCCTTGTACAGGATCGCTGAACTAATCCTGGAATTATATATCTTTAAAGCAGGACCTATCCTTTTTGTTAGTGGGGACCTCTGCTCTTTAACTAAACACCCCGATAACTGGGCAAATTTGAGTGAAAGAGTATCAATCTGGGGCTTTCAACTAAGCTTATTCTCAAGAACAACCCCTAGATAAGTCATGACATTGGTCTGCTCAAGCGGAAAACCATTCATTGTAACGTGTCCCACCACTGGTTTAGTTTTTGTAAGTATCATAAATTTAGTTTTTGCTACATTCACCTGTAGGTCATTAATTTGACAAAATTCCTCAAATTTATTTAGGGCCGCCTGCAGGCCCTGCTGGGTTTTTGATATTATAAGGGTGTCGTCCGCAAACATAAGTAACGGAAACTTAGTACCACCCAACGCAGGAGCATCAGTTGGGAACGCTAGGAAGTACTGCACAGCCCTGTTAATGAACAACAAGAACAAGGTTGGTGCTAGTACGCACCCTTGGCACACACCCCGAGACACGGGGAATCTCTTGGTGACCTGACCCTGCTTTCCCCAGCACACCTGAGCAAAATTAACATTATGCAGCTTAATCACTAAATCCAAGAGCTCCTGGGGCATCCCCATACTACTAAGTGCCTCCCATAACTTTGCCCTAGGAACCAAGTCGAATGCAGACTTAAGGTCCACGAAGGCTGCATAAATAGTACCACCTCCCAGGCTAACGACTCACCAATAAATCATTATAAAACGGAATACCTGTTTGATGGTACTTATACAGGACCTAAACCCAGCCTGCAGAGGAGACAGAATATCCTCAAGTTCTATCCAACTCTGTATTTTTGCTAACACCATCCTTGCAATGATTTTCTGTACAGAGTCTATCAGAGTTATTGGACGAGAGTTCCCCGGAGGGGAGCGGTCCCCCTTTTTGTAAATTGGCAGGATCTCTGCTCCGCACCAGGAGTCCGGAATACCTGCCCCCTTGGCTATTGCATTGCCAAGAAAGGCAATGTATGGGACCCAATTTACTAGGTCATGTTTAAAGAGATCTGCTGGGATGCAGTCCATTCCCGGAGCTTTTCCATTCGGGATCTTTCTCAGTGCATCCTCCACATCTTTGCATTCAAATTTAAAAACTTGGCGGTTGGACAAGGGACTTAAATCAGGAGGTGGGTGATCACCTTCCAGTTCGAGCCCCCTAAACTGAGACTCGAAAAAGGACCTTATATGTTAATTTCTATAACTCTGGGAACAGTGCCTATGACGGCTGTAACATTGCTAGTTTGGACAGCATTTTAAACACAGTCTTACAGAATATCGCATTTGTTTCTGAGTCTATTTTATTAGGTGATTTTAACATACATTTATGCAAATTAGCCTGTAAGGGAAGAGGAGTCAGCGAAGATGATGATGCCGCCCCAGTAGTGCCTCACTTCGAACATTCAGTGGAGGGCCAGGAGCTCGAAGATTTACTTGCAAACTATAATCTTTACGAACCCGATCACGGTCTGAGATTGCCAACTTTTACTGGCGGTCATCATGGAACTGTGATAGATTACATCTTTGTCTCTCTGGGTATTTTAACTCGGACCTCCGCCTATCGTACGGTAGCAACTCACTTCAGTGACCATAATCCAGTACTACTCGAAGTGGCTTGGGGGGCTCATATGGGTGCATCACCATCAATCATAAAACCAGCCCATCCCCTGAGGACTACCGATCAAGACAGAAGAGTGAAGTGGGCGAATGTGATCCCGGAAAATTTTTACAAAAAATGCTTCCCTAAGATTAAAGACCAGGTTGAGCTTTGTCAGAACCCGGACACTCAAGGGAATCTCATGGTAGTAGCCTACGAGGATATATGTGTCCAGGTCTCTAACGAACTTTTAGCTAAACCCTTCCAGGGAGTCCAGGGTCACAAGCGATGGTTCGATTCTGTATGTTCGAAGGCCCATAGAGACTTGATGGTGGCTCTAAAAATCGTTCCGAGAGTAACAGATGACATCGTGAGGCTAAGGAAAATTTACAAGATAGCCGTAAGGAACCGCAAAGAAGCCATTAAACGTGAAACATGGGATAATCTCCTTTCGGCGGCGGTGCTGAAGGACAGTAGGAGATTCTGGGAGATCATTAAGCAGCCCCTATTCTCGGAGGATAGTAACGTACCCATGGATTGTGTGATCACTGAGGAAAAATGGCTGTCTTTCTTTAAAAATGTTTATGGGGGTGATGTAGTTGATGAGGGCATTAATATGGGTCAACTGCCTAGTGGGGTTGCACATCCTATCGTATTTAATCCCCAAGAAGTGGAAAAGGCACTCGCGGAAACTACCAAACATAAGGCACCTGGCCCAGATGGAGTCCCGGCTGACTTCTTTATGTATTCGCCTAAAATGTGGTCGAGGGTGTTGTCCAACGTGTTTAATGCAGTCAATGGCAATTCAGCTCCCGCATCTTGGGCCATATCTACTATCGTCCCCATTTATAAAAATAAAGGCCAGCGGGACGACCCAGCATTCTATAGGCCTATATCCCTTTTAGACTCAACTATAAAAGTTCTGGGCAGAGTCCTTTTATTTAGACTGAGGGAGAATGTTGAGGGTTGTGGAGGGCTGTGCGAGTTGCAATATGGCTTCAGAGAGAGAAAAGGTACCATCGAGCAATGTATTAATTTGCATTTACTCATCTCTAAGTACACGGTGGCCAAGGAGGGTTCAGTGTATCTTGCATTTATGGACCTCTCCTCGGCCTTCGACCTCGTTAATAGGTCCAAATTATGGTTGACCCTGTTGGATTTGGGCATTGACGAAGCCCTGGTCATGTTTATGGCCAGTCTGCACCAGGAGCTTTTTGCAGCCGTTCGAGTGTCAAACAACGGCAGGTGTACCCCTTTATTTAGATCCTTAAAAGGGGTACGGCAAGGTTGCATTTTGGCCCCCACGCTTTTCACCATCTATATTAATGGCCTGGGGGCGCACCTGCGAGGCCAGGGCACGGACGTTCCACGCGCAGGAGATGCCCAAATTCCGGCACTCCTGTACGCGGATGACGCCGTGCTGATTGCCCGCACTGGTGTTGGACTCCAGGTTCTCCTGAATGCTTTTGGTTCCTTTATGGGTAATTTGGACCTTAAGGTCAATGTGTCCAAATCCCACACGATGGTCATGGGTCGTGAGTGTACTAAGAGAAGACACAAATCATTCTTTTGCTGTGGGGTCCCTGTTTCCGAGGTAACTACATTCCCCTATTTGGGTGTTTTGTTCGATCAAAAAGGTACCTGGGGACCGCAGATAAGTGCAAAGAGGCTGGCGGTAACCAGATCTGCTTCTGCACTTTTGGGTTTCGCTGGTAAGCTGGGAGCCCGGCCTATGGAAGCGATGTTAAAGATCTATAAGTGTAAACCTGTGGCCATCGCTTCATATGGATCCCCTCTGTGGGGGTACGTAAATCTTGATCCCATTCAGAGAGCAGAAAACAGATTCATAAGATCTCTTCTCTCTGTGCCCCAGTCAACCCCAACTTATTCCATCCATAAGGAGGTGGGTTTGCCATATCTGTCGGATTCACTTAGTGTAGTGCCCTTGATCCTGTGGTTGAAATTGTGGTTAAACGACGATCTCCCACTGAATCATAAAGTTTTGAGGGATGTCCAATCATTGGATAATTATAGTAAAATCCCATGGCTGGCCTACTTAACTAAATCATTTCAAGAACTGGGCCGCCCGGAACTTTTCATTTGCCCAGAAAATATTAGGGTCCAGGATATAGCCTACATAAAAAAGGTATTCAAAGAAAGGAAGGAAGCATGCCGTGAGGCAGTCGAAATGCAGAAATCTGCAGTCAGGGCTCACTATTTATTGGTTAGCGTACCCTATTTGGCACCTTATCTCCGCTTTGTAACAATCCCTTACCACAGGTTTTTATTAACCAAACTCAGGTTTAACCTTTTACATTTTTATCTTGGTTCTTTTAAGGGCTGGCAGAAGCCAGAATTAGCCGCCCCCTGCAGTTGTGACCTTTTTTCTGTGCAGGATACAATGCACTTTGTCATGTTTTGTAGTCTGTATCATGAGCAGAGGAAAAAATACTTGCTCCCCATTCTGAAAGAAGCAGGGTTCACACAGGTGCGCCCTGCGCTGCTCTACTTACAGCTCATGACAAATCCACGCACAACGTTTAGTCTTGCAAACTTCTTAGTGGCCGCTGCGAGGGTGAAAGCTGTTGGTCAAACTTCGTCTTAAAAATCGTTTCTTGTAATGAGTCAATATGTATTCTTTTTAGATATAAATGTATTATCTTAAATCTTGTAAATAGTATTTATAATGAACATCTAGTATGATGCTTTTTAGATATTAGGAAGATTAAGTATGCTTTCTATGTTATGTTTTATTGTTTTCTTTGTTTTGTTTCTTTGTATGACTTGGAATAAGTCGAATAAAGATATTCTGACTGACTGACTGACTGATAGAGACTCGAAAAACCCAATCCAATCCTCAGGAGACACATGATTATCTGGATCTTGGGAATGGGGGATATTTCCCCACTTAACTATATGCCAAAACTTCATCTGGTTTTTCAACCTACTGGCATCTAGGAGCTCCTCCCAATGATGGTCGTCCCACTCTTTTTTAGCAAGGCTTTGCACTATACGATAGTTTATCCTAGCCTTCCTAATGGCTGGCAGATTGCCTGACCTTATAGCTGCCGCCAGCAGGCCGTAGGATTCACGACAGGTTTTATTATACCAAATTTTTCCGTAGGCCTGTAATTCATACCTTTGGGGCTTTCTGGGTTTAGAAAAGTACGATTTTAACTCCTGGAAGAGTGCTTCATGGATTACAGATGTCTTCCCAATAATATCTTCCTGTGAAGGAAGGGAATGCAAAGCACACAAGGTCCTGGAGACCACCGTATTAATCCTAGCTAGGACACCCGGGTATTCAATGATCCTTGACCAGCGGACCCTTCGCATATCATTAGTTAATAAAGCATCCGCAGTGTCGTTATCTCGTTTTGGTTAGTACTCCTTTCACCACCATTTAAGATTAAGCTCAACAAAAGTGGGTAGTGGTCACTCTCAGGGCGGTCAAGAATCATCATATCATCAAGTATTGACGAATATTCAATCTTGAGGAGAATATAATCGATACGGCTAGTAGTTTTACCATTATCATATGTTGCCCTACCGATTTTGTCGGAAATGGAACGTCCATTAACTGCCCTAAAACCACGCTCCCGGCAAAAACCCATCCACTGCAGGGCTGCCTCTGTCCATTTCTTAATTGGCTTCACATCAAGGGAAGGGATATTCCATTGTGCATCCTCCTCAACCCATAGAGTTTCGCCATCAGCATTGAGAGGTTCGAACGAGCAGTTTAAATCCCCAGCTACAAGCGTATAGCAATTTAGCCTGGTCGAATCAAAGAAGGTGTCTAAATCTATAAAAGTTGAGGAGCACCTCCCACCCGGCTGTCCCCTAATGTACAAATTAACAATGAGGATATCTAGCTGATCAGGCCATTTCAGATTTACAACAAGGATGTCCGGGCTGTCTACAATTATATCCATCGGACTATAATTAATAGATCGTCTTACCCAAACAGTTAGGCCCCCAGATGGTTTTCCTTTTTTCCCTTTCACAGCCGCTTTATAAAATTTTTAGAAACCTGGGCGGTGTATAGGGACCACAGCCCACGTCTCCTGGAAGATCAGAATATCATGATCCTCTACAAATTCGGTCCACTCAACTATAGACACTTTACTCATTAAGCCCGCGATATTCCAAGAAACGATTTGTAACTTATGCGTTAAAGTAGTTAGCGAGGACGGGTTGGGTCCAAAACTTGTTGGGAGATCATAGTGGGCACCCCGCGATAGCTGGGACCCCCATACTCTATGGGCCCGGAGGCTATCATTTTGGAATTACAACTTTCCTGCAGTAGACCCCCACACTATTCTCGGTACAAGGTTCCCCATTTTCCGTTATCAGGTACATAATATTCAAACCAACACCCTCTTCAGGCAGAGAGCGATCTCTATCGAGGAACCCCGTACCTAGGTCAGCTTCCTCCTCCAAGCGAATATTTCTGTTAACAATATGCTTGTACAAGGTGGATTTAACATTTACCATACCCTGGACCTCAGGAGTACCTATGGGATTTTGACCCAGTCAGTCCACTCCCTCCAAGCCAGAAAGCAGGTCAAAACGGTTAGACAAGAGGGGGCAGAACTCCTGCCAGCAGTCAGGATTAGATCAACTGGATTGTTTTTCTTGCCATGTTTGCGAGTTGGAAGACTGGCACAGAGGTGTACGGACATAAAAATATTTCAAGTTAAAAGGTTGTATTTCACCCTCCCCACCCTGTGCCGTTACAAATAAATCTTACCACCCTAGGGTCCCCGAATTTCACTATTATACAGTCCCCCTCTTTGTCCTTCGGTCTACAACCCAACCAGCTAACCCTTCTAACGTGGATAATCTCTGCATTAGTGTAGGCTGGGAGCGATCTATTCCTATTCAACCAATAGATGACCTTATTTTTCAACTCTCTGTGAGTTTCCAGCATGTCATCTCGTAGTCCGGGGACACCAGTCAATACTACCGTAAGGGGGACAGACTCGGGGGGGAGATCAATGCACGGGAACTTCTTGATCCCACCTGTTTTACCCAAAACATTATCCCCTTTGGGTAGTATCTCCCCAACCACAACCGGGATCCCAGACTTTTTCCCATCATCCCTACCGGTCGTTTCTGAACCCTCTCTGCTACTAAGGTTAGACTTTCTAGAATCAGGACAGCGCTCAATGCTAGGTTGGATTTGGGAATTATCCACGCTACCAGCTAAATCTTGGGGGATGTCAATAGTGGAGCTCACAGGACCCGGGGTCACTAAGGGCCAGATGTAGGTAGCCAAATACCGGTCGGTAACGGCCAAAAATTGGTAATTTCGGCCGTTACCGACCGGTATTTGGACATTGAGATGTAGGGCGTCCAAAATTTCCCGATTCGGTAAAAATTCCGATTCGGTAGATTTACCGTATCGGAAAATA
Organism: Lissotriton helveticus; assembly: GCF_964261635.1. NCBI lineage: Eukaryota > Metazoa > Chordata > Amphibia > Caudata > Salamandridae > Lissotriton > Lissotriton helveticus. The sequence goes on along the minus strand of NC_136068.1, from coordinate 704,421,925 downwards.
TTCTGAATCGGTAAAAGTACCGATTCGGAAAATTTACCAAATCGGGAAATATACCGAGTCGGTAAATGTTCCGTATCGGTAAAATTACCGATTCGGAAAATATACCGAGTCGGTAAATGTTCCGAATCTGTAAAATTACAGAATTGGAAATTAAGAAATGGAAAAAGTAACACCCTTGAGATGTAGGTGACCCATAAAATACCGATTTTGTTGCAAAATCAGTATTTAAGAGTCGGTATTTAACATGGATTGAAAGCAGGTGGTAACCAGGTGCAGCCTATAAAATAGGGCCCCAAAATGCAACACTGTAACCAGAATGGTGGCATTCTACGTCATAGCAAGGCGGCTACGGCTACAGGCAGCAGGAGAGAGGGAATGGAGAAGGGAGTAGCAGGTCTACAGGCAGAGGATTACACTCTTCCAATTGACAGAGCCAGAGATACTGCAAAGATACAGACTGCACCCCCAAACCATCATGGACCTGATCAGGGACCTGCACCCACTCCTAAAACCAAGGGCCCACGCCATCCCACCCCATGTGCAGGTGCTCTGTAGCATACACCTGCTTGCATCTGGGAGTTACCAGAGTGTTGTTGCTGCGGTAGGTGGGGTGTCCCAGAACTGCCTGTCCCGTTTTTTCAGGAAGTTCCTGGATGCCATGATGCAAAGAATGGAGCATTACATCCACTTCCCAGACACTGATGCAAACTTGCTCAGGACCAAGACTGACTTTTACCTCATGGCAAATTTCCCACACGTGATTGGCTGCATTGATGGCACCCACATCCGAATATGCCCACCTGCTGCCACTGAGCACATATACAGGAAAAGGAAGTCATCACACACAATTAATGTACAAGTAATCTGTGATGCCAAGTACATGATCACAGATATGGTGGCCAGGTACCCAGGAAGCACCCACGACTCCTACATCTTCCAAAACAGTGGGATCTACACCCGCCTGACAGCGGGGGAATTTGGGGAAGGATACGTGCTAGGTAAATTACTGTGTGACACTCCCTTGATGATAGAGGATGCAGACGAATGTTAATGTGTGCCTGTGAGTAATGTTTTTCTCCTTTCACATTAGGGGATAGTGCATATGCACTCCGTTCCTTCGTCCTGACACCCTACCTTAACCCCACGACCCCCCGCCAGAGACGATACAATGTGGCACATAAATCCACCCGGAACATCGTGGAGCGCTCCTTTGGCCTCCTGAAGAGCCGGTTCCGCTGCCTCCACAAAAGTGGGGGGGCACGGCAGTACTCACCAGTAATATGCTGTAAGATCATTGCAACCTGTGCAATGTTGCACAACCTCGCAACTAAGAAGGGCACAGAGGTGGAATTGGAGGACTATCAAGACCATGACGATGAGCAGGCACTACCAGCAGCCAACACAGTAGGAGTACCAACACCCACAGACGGAAGACAGAGACGGGCAGAGATCACACACAACTACTTTTGAGTAAGTATAGAGACAAAGCACGTGTTGTAATGCAATGCACGTAGTTTATTTGGCACTACGTCAAATGTCTGAAGACACAATTGTAACATCCTAAGTGTGCCTAGCACAACTGGGTGGGCGGGGGTTACCTCACCCTCACATGTCTGACCGAATTTGGCAGCCTCACTGCTTGCACCCATGCACTGCACTGCGTGATGCGTGAGGTTGGCTTAGTTCTATGTCTGCTGTGCCAGCGCCGGTACTCTGGCGTCTGCTGCTCCTCCGTATTTCAGGGATAGGGGTGCTGCTCCTGCTACTGGTGTTGTCTTCGTCCCCTAAACCTTCAGCTCCTGTGGTGGCTGACTGGTTTGTCAGCAGCACTTCCATTGCTGTAGTGACTCTCCCCATCCCCCTCGTGAGATCAGTACAGCAGTGCACCAGCCCCTCCTGCATCGCAACTGAACGGCGACACAGCAGTGAAGTCGTAGTTGCAAGACGGTGCATGCCCCTTGTCTGCTGTTGCATGCAATGCCTCTCCCTGCGCCTTTGGGCGCGGTCCTCATGTAGTTCCTCACAAAGTGACATCACACACTGTGACATCTTGCGTCGCTGCATTGAAACTATGATGAGTAACAGTAATAGCAGCTCACCACTACACAGATCTCTTTGATCACACTCACCTTGCAGTAAATGTCACTTCCGGTGATGGACCGCAATATATATGCACATTCTGCCCATCTTTTTGCACCTCTTTAGGATCCACTTCTCTTTACTATCAGTTTTTCTCCTTCCTAGCACATCCCCCCACTATGGCCCTTTTTTCTCACTTGACCACACGTACCCTTCTCTCCTCACTCCTTCATCACCAGATATACAAAAAACATTTTCTGACTTTACTTTATTTCCCCAGCCCTGAAGAGTCACGGGTCAACCCCGTTTTTGACGAAACACGTGTCGGCTGGTTTGCATGTATATAATACCTTCATGTGATATAATAAATAAGGAAAGGAATAACTAAAGAAAAGTTTGGTCTTATCCTTCCATCAAAAGACACATCACCAACTATTGAACAGATTCAAGTTGTGTGCGCTTGACCTTGCACATACACACTGTGACATGTCCCTGACTCCATCGGCCATGTCCCTCATGCTGTCCGCCATTGATGTTATTCCCTTGTTCATGTTATCGAAGTTTTTGTTCATATGGTGCATTTGTCTGTGCACTGCACTAACAGCTTTTGCCTGCAGGCACTGCACCTTGACCATTGTGGTTTCAAGGCCACGGAAGACACCCTAATCACGGCCACTCACACTTGCCTCCCGGCCCCTACGACGTCTTGTTCCTCCGGATAGAGTGACAGGAGTGGATGGAAGACCTGCTGCATTTCCTGCCATTGACTCAATTGGGTCCTCACCCTCCCTTTCCTCATCGGAGGATGTTTGTAGGATCCTTAGCGGGGGAAGGTCATGCCTCCTGGGCCTGCAGATGTCTGACACCTCTGTGTCTGCTGGTGTGTCAAGTTGTTGTGACTCATGTTGTGGTGAGTCAAGGAGCAGAGGAGATGCTTCAAGTTGCATGGTGGCTGCCTCTGGTGTGGCAGCTGCTTGTGTGCAGGGTGCTGTAGGTGTTGCAGTGCTGGGCCCTGCATCCCTGCGTTCTTCCTCACTCCTCTCCATTTAGGGATGTGTCTTCTCCCTCTCCTGCATTGACTTGCGCGAAGTCTCTCCTGTGGACAGATATGGACAGTGTCTTAGTGGTGCTTTCACGGTGTAATTCACTATTAAATCACATTATATTTGCACTATTTCCTGCTCCTCCCCTGTCTCTAATTGCATTGTGTGGCATGCCTGACATTATTTCATGTTGACTGCTCTGATGTGTATTCTTATGACTACCACTCCGATAATGCATTGCAGGTGGATACTGAAGCCTGTACTGGATTTCCTCAACACACAGCCACATTGGGGGAGGGAGACAGGCAAGGGGTGAGGAATGATGGACATGTCCCTTACCTATCTTTGATGCAGCTCGGGCTGAGCTGTCTGCATCACCAATCCCCACAACGCACTCTGGCTCCAGTGTGGACTCCACGAGCTCTTCCAGATCCGTGAGAGCAGGTGCCCTGTTCTTTCCTCCACCTGTAGCATTGGCCTCTTTACTTCTTGCTGCCAATTTCTTCTTGGTTATGATCCTTAGATCATACCATCTCTTCTTGAGATCGTCCACTTCCCTGGTTGTCACTCCTAATGCGTTCACTTTTGTTTGGATCCACAGCCAGATGTTCCTCTTCACAGCCTCTGCTACCTGCAGAGACTGCTTTCCAAATATCTTGGAGTAGTGCTTTACCATCTCTTCCACCAGCACCTGAAGTTCACCTGTGCTGAACTTCATCTTCCTCTTCCTCTCTGTACCTTCCCTCTGGGAGTCTTGGGAATCCATTTGTTAGTCCTGCAGAGCTCAGCTTCACAACAGCCTGTCACTGTGTAACTGCTCTCCTGTGTGATCAGGTACTCTGCACCTGCATGGGTGTGGCCACTTCCTGGTTGTTGGGTGGGGTGGATGCACAGGATTGGTAGATTGCTCTGTTGGTTGGCTGAGGGGCGGGATGGAGGCACGTGATTGGTTGATACATCAACTGCCTGATATTTTGTATCCCCGACTCGGTATTTACCGATTCGGTATTTACTGAATCGGTAAATACAGATTAGGTAAATCCAATTCATTCCTATGGGCATCCAGGCCCCTAGGATTGAATGTGAATTTCCGAATCAGTATTTGCCGAATCGGTAAATACCGAATCGGTAATTGCCGGGTCGGGGTTTCCGAATTTTACCGAATCGTTTTTTTTTTCACCTACATCTCATTCCCCTTTTCTTAAATACCGAATCGGTAAAATTCGGTATTTTAGAATCGGTAAAAATGAGTTACCTACATCTGGCCCCTTATGTTGTATTAGGGGGCCTCGGCCCTGCATGCTTTCCACAGCTTTTTCTAACATACAAGAACTCGACGTTACCACTTTCTCTAAGTTCCCCAGGTGACCACTTATTAGTTTTATTCTTTCTAGTAGTGACAACATCAGGGATTTCACTAGCTGCTCAATTTGACCCAGGAGACCCTCGTTAGTTCCTGTAACGACATATTGGCTTGATGGTTGCTTAGAATTCCAACTTCTTTTGTCAATAGCAGGAGTAACGGATTTCACAATGGTTGGTGTAGTGGATGACAGCCTAGCCGTTTTAGTAACTTTAACACTCCTACCCTTTGGGCACTACCCCCACGCTTTCTTTTACCAGTGGGCTGCTGCGCTTTGGTTCCTTCCCTTGGTTTCGGCTCTATAGTGACCTTTGTACTTAATGAGGTTGATGAGGTTGGCAAGATTAGATCTACCCTCCTATTTCCAATCAATGAAGTGCTATCATTAGAGGTATTCAATGAGGTACAGGCAGACAAGCCTACGGACCTTACAGATACTAGGCTATTACTCAGATTTGGAACTCCGTTGGGTTGGTGAATAAGAGGCTGCTCAGGAGTAACAGTAGACCTGATTCTACCCAACGAGGATCGTTTTGCAAATAGAGGATCCAGAGATAGTCTATTTTCAGTTAATGCTATCTCGTGTTCTAATACTACTGCTGCCCTAGTGATAAATTGCTCGAGAGTTCCACTCACTGACCCTCGATAGTACTAGTCGTAACATTTCTACCTTTCCCTGAACGAAGCGCCATTTAACTACGTGCATTAAAAATAGATATTATAAATAATTATTTTTTTTAAATGCGGAAGTGGTAAATTGATTAATAGACCAAGGCTACAAAACATGTACTAATCCCACAATAAATTACAGTCAAGGAATATAAAACACAAAGTCTCACTGTTGGAAAAACAAAAGTAAGGGGGATGGCCCAGCCCAGCCTCAATCGTTCTTGGACGGCCTCAGATGGCCCCACCCTTGTCCCGGGCTTCTCCCGGCGCGCGCACGCACACGTACCGCGCAGCGGAAGTCCAGGTTAATTATATACAATCAGGCAGGGGGCGGGAAGAGGCACACAGCTGTACGGGGTTACAGGGCTGCTGGTCCTCGCAGTCCCGTCCCGTCAGACCTCTTACCACGGCAAGATTTCAGAGCCCGGGGCTTCGTAGAACAGGAGTTTGCAGAGACCAAATAAAGTTTAAAACACCAGAGTCAGGGAACAACCTCTGCGAGCGGCTCCCGCGGAGCAGGGGCCGCGAGAGGTGAAGTACACTTTGAGGCAATCAGGCAGGGGGCGGGAAGAGGCACACAGCTGTACGGGGTTACGGGGCTGCTGTTCCTCGCAGTCCCGTCCCGTCAGACCTCTCACCACTGCAAGATTCCAGAGCCCGGGGCTTCATAGAACAGGAATTTGCAGAGACCAAATAAAGTTTAAAACACCAGAGTCAGGGAACAACCTCTGCGAGCGGCCCCCGCGGAGCGGGGGCCGCGAGAGGTGAAATACACTTTGAGGCAATCAGGCAGGGGGCGGGAAGAGGCACACAGCTGTACGGGGTTACGGGGCTGCTGGTCCTCGCAGTCCCGTCCCGTCAGACCTCTCACCACGGCAAGATTCCAGAGCCCGGGGCTTCGTAGAACAGGAGTTTGCAGAGATCAAATAAAGTTTAAACCGCCAGAGTCAGAAAACAACCTCTGCAGCGCTATATCACCCAGAGAGCAATGGGGTTGTTGAAAGATTTGTAAACGTTTTGAAAGAAGCTTTACAGCAAGCAGTCGCAACTGGTGCTGATTGGGAAACTGCCTTGAGGAAGAAGGTGAGAGAATACAGATTTACCCCACATTCCACTACGGGTGTGTCTCCTTTTCAATTGTTTAAGAGAAGGATTTCTAGTACAGAGGTGTGTCCTTCTTGGGTGTGTGAAAAGAGAATGTCTGTTGACAAGAAAGCAATGGATGCTGAAGGGTGGAGAAAAAAAGAGAGAATAGTCAAGGAGAAGAGGAAAACTTGATTTTATACGAGGAAGACTGTTAAAAGAACAAAGGTGTCTGCAGGAGATTGGGTAAAAATGAAATCTCCTCGCTTAGGCAAAGCTGGTTCAAAGTTCAGTATGCCGTTCCGAGTTCCGAAGGTGTTAAACAATGCTATTCGCACTAATGATCATAAGGTGTGGAGTCTTAATAGAGTTGCTAGGTGTCATGGACCTGATTCTCAACCTTCTATGGTGTCAAAAGATAATGGTGTTACGGTTTCTGCTAGGCCACGTAGGTCTATTCAAAGACCTGCCAGATATCGAGATTAAATCCTGTTTTGTTATTGTCAAATTAATAGAGCACTTTGAAATATATATACAGTTATTTTCTGATCATATCATTATTTCCTCCTTTGATGTTATTTATTTCTGGTATTTTGTGTTATGAAGAGGGAGGTGATGTAGTGTTCTCACTTATCTCTCTGCACCAGAATGTTTCTTAGGTTACCTAGCTACGCTCCTGGAATGTGGAACCAGCTTTGTAAGGAAAGATTGTGAGCAGCTTGTCAGTTAGCAGCTGCAGGGCGTTGATGCTGGATGAGGTCTTATACTTTGTGATACTTAATAAATCCTCTTCCTCAACTACAACATCTAAAGAGTACCTACTTCTTTACAGTGAGGTCGACATGTTTCATGCCTGGTCGTTCCTAAATGAATCAGGTGGCACTTCTTCAGGACCTATGTGAAGTGTGGTGCACAGCTATAGAAATGCTCTAAGTTTGTTGGAGGTAGCCTAGAGTAGGGCCCTAGTAGTCCTGTACTGGGCGATGTGGCAACCCGAGTAGCAAGAGCTACAGGCTGATGGGAGGTAGGGGAGCATGGTGTTGCTCCACTCGGCTGGGTGGCGGCTACTTGCAGGAAGCCTACCCTTGCTCCAGTGCCCCGTGGGATGAAACTGTACCTAGCCTTAATTACACTTCAAAGGGTTTGCCTTCAGCACTCACACAAGAACCTGACACTATTCTTTTGTCACCCAGACATCTTGGAGCCTTGACAGAGGAAGAGAAGAACTTTCCAAAACCAGATGTGGGAGTGGTATAGGGAATCCTCCTACCTCCAAGGCTGGCACCTGGTATACATATTGAACCTCAAGAGCAACTCATAAGTTTACTTCTGAACCTGTGGTTATTACAGAAGAAGGACAGCCTTGCCCCCCCCACCCCCCCCCCCGAGGACTGACCGGCGGCTACCAGAGGACTGAACTGCTGCTTGAGGGATGATTAGCTCTTTGCAAAGGAAAACTGGACCTGCTCTCTTCATCTCCGGCAAACCTGAATGGCTACTAGGGTCAGTTGGCTGATTGCCTATCTGAGCTAGAGGGACACAAAAAGCTCCAGAGGACTCCCTGCAGCTGCCCAGCTGACCTGCTGCACTTGACCTGCCTAGACCTACAACTGGACCTGCCTGAACTATGTTGGCCTCTGCTGAAGTGTGTTCCTGATGTCCAGGAGGTGCCTCTCCAGGTCTTGGATCCTCGGCTGTCATCAGCTGAGCTTCTCCTGTGGAGAAAGGTGAAATCCTGAAGATTTGGGTTCTTCACGACCATGAACAGGCCTGTTTGTTCTGAGACTCTGCCAACCTGGATGATCGCTAATGGAAAGCTCTGGTGAACCCAACTCCTTGCGCTACAGTGGCTGCCAACTACAATCAGGAAAAATAAATCTGAATTTCGTGCAACAGCAACGTCAGCTCCCAGTGATCACCAATGCAAAGCTCCACCAATGACTGTTTGCGATGCATGACTGACTCTTCACACTACAGCGAAGACAGCCTGCGCCACCTGGCCTGTTCTTCACGCTGCAGTAGCGACTATACCTCCTCTTCCCGGCCTCATCCACTGCAAATGGAACTCTTCACATCGGACTTTGAAACAGTATCTTTTTCAGTTTAACTAACCTAGTCCCTATATCTTTCCCATGCTACGTTACAGTCAGCCTGAACTTATGACTTTCTCCTGGTCTAGCATGACCAGATGACCACGAGTAGTTCTTTGTTTTAGGTGCTATATCACACTAAATATTGAACTTTCATATCTCCAGTTCTACTGATTGGATTTCTGTCATTCTGGTCTCATTTTATTTATTAAAATGTACTCTATGTTGCTAAATTAGTGTGGAGTTTTCTTGTGTTGTGTTTTGACTTTATTACTGTTTGTGTGCTGCATAAATACTTTTGGCCTCATTTATGAGAAGTGACGCATCGCTGCGTGAAAGCGTCACTTCTACGTGCACCCTGCTTACGACATGATGGATGCGTCATATTTACTGTATGACGCTTCATGTCGCAAGGAGTTACAGATACGTCAGTATTTCTGACGATTCTGTAGGCGCAAAAGTGACGCATTGCTGGAGTGTGTCTCAAAAGTGACTCAACTCCAGCAATGTGTCCTTTAACATGGGGCAAGCCCCATGTGAAAGGGCCTGCGTCAGTCTACCGCCTGCTTTGAGGCAAGTGTAAGATATTGACGCATTTGCACCCTAGATGCGGCGCAGTGAAATCTCGTAGATTTCACTGTCACTTCTACGAGCCTTACTTACGTGGGAATGCCCACCCTACATACCTTACACCTGATGCAGGTATAATGTAGCGCAGGGGTTTACAAAGTGATGCATCTGCTTAGATGCGTCACTTTGTAAATAGGGCGCAAGAGGAGGCATGTTTTACGCAGCCAATGCGTCACAAAAAGTGACGCAACAGAAGCGCAAAAAATGGCCTCATAAACAAGGCATTCTACCTCTAAGTTGAAGTCTGGCTGCTTTGTGCCAAGCTACCAGTGGCTTAAGCAGAGGTTAATGTAGTGACCTTTGGGTTTCATGCTTACAAGGATTGTGGTTGTTGAATGAGTGCAGCTTCCATCCCCTACAACCAATTACCCAATATCTGACAGTAACTGTGCACTTTTGGATTGTACTCTATTTAGTTCTCATGGTGTTATTCTCAAATAATTGTTGCATAGAAGATCATGTAACTGGACAAGCAAATAGAAAATGCACTTTTAAGTGAGACTGATACGTTTGAAAGTAGCAGGCGCTAGTTGCCTTTGTACGGATTTTAAAGATAAAATCACTTTATAATAATTTGTTTTTATGTTTTACTTTTTAACCTCAAAAATATTTTTTATCTATGCAAATTAAAAACATGTTTGAGCATCACATAATATAAATATTTTCAACTCTTGTCCCTTAATAGGCATTGGATGCTGAGAAAATGAAGGAAATGTGTTTATCTCTAGTCTCATGGGCAAAAATAGCACAATTTCCGAGAAAGTTCTGGGAAATTAAAATTAAATTCACAATAAGTATTTACCAGTACACTGACTGCACAATTGTTTTTCTTATCTGAGACCTGTTTCATTTTAATGAAAATCATTATCTACCGAACTTGAGAGTTGTAGTTTAAGTGCTTTGTTTCTTGTTGGTGCAGTTGAATAGAGAAGCAATGTGATCCGAAATTCAATGTACCCTGTGTACCTAATTTGACTAATCATTTTCCACGGTGTTGTAGGTTCAAAGCCACTTCCTGAAGTTTTTCAGATATTTGTCCTTCAGGCTTATAGAACATGTGGTGTACCACATGATGACAGCAGAGTGTTTATGTTCTTATAGTAAGTTCCCTCGATGAGAATTTGAAACCTGGCACGATTCTGAAGCAGTGCAGAGCTATTCAAGGTTATTTATATATTAATATGATAAGTGTTATTTTTCGCCGGAATCTTTATTTGCATGCATTATAGATTTATGTTATGATGTTCTTTACTCTTCCTTAATTGTGCTCTATCCTTGGATTCTATCACTTCATTTAATGACAGATCTGCAATGTTGTAACAAAGTGGGAAATCAATTTTTACTTGAAGCATGTATATTGTACAAACTACAAATAAAAATAGGAGTTGGCTTCTTCAGAAATACTTTTTACCATCCATTAGGATGGGAACACACCTGCATGATATATGGGCATCTTCCTCTCCCCTGAGGGCTGTAATGGGGTATGCAGCAGTCTAGTGGTTGGGGGGGGTGGAGTTGTGGGAGGGACAGGTCCAGGAGGAGTCGGAGGAACAGGATAGGGTTCAGAACAGAGTAGGGATTGAAGGTGAAGGGTCGTACTGAATAAAGCTCTGTTAAGGAATCACCTGTGTCTGCCTCATTATTGTGGGGACGACGTGACAACTGGCGACGAGGGTGGGATGATTGCGCTGTGCAAATGCGCTAATCCCTGAAGCCATCGACCCGTTCCTGTGTGGTGCGTGTTCAGTGTCGTCGTTGCATTCAGCGTGCCCCCTTCAAGTGCGTGCCGTGGCAGAGGTGAAGCCACCGGCAGCACGTCCCTGGGACCGGAGCTCCACAACCTGGAGGTCGTGTGGAGCGTGGCCCTCCAAGCGCAGTTGTGCGCTGAAGACTAGGTGTCCACCCCAGCTGCGGAGATTGAATGCGTGACGGCGCTGACATCGGGAGTCCACCCCGGTCATACCTGCACCTGAGAAGCCTGCCGGTGAGGACGTGAAGCAACGCTGGCCTTCCCCAGCGTGGCGAAGTCGGGATCCAGCGTGGTGAGTGCCCGCCTGCATGCTGTGAAGCTGGAAGTGACGTGGAGCCAAATCTCGCCGAGAACGAGATTTCGAGGACAGCGGCCATCTTAGAGTCAGGCGCCTCCTCCTATCCCCTGTCAGGGATATTGAGCGGCCATTTTAAAGTCAGGCGACCGGGGTTTTTGCAAACAAGCACAAGCAAATGCAAGTTCTGAATGCAACAAGCACAAGCAAATGCAAGTCCCGAAGTAGATATTCAGCACCAATTGAAGATAATTTACTGAAATTGAAGGAAGAAAGAAAATAAATGATCAAGAAGCACTAGTAAACAAGTGTAAAAGAAGCCTTCTGTCATTAATTAATTGAGTGGTAACCTGCAAAAAGCCTTGAAAAAACAAGAGCAAGATGTCGACATCGCCACAAAGAGGAGCACAAGCCCTAGCTGCGATCAACAGATTGGGCATGATGGGAGTCTCCTGTCTACGCCCTCTGGAACCACTCGCACTCGTAGCTGGAGGAGGAATGGGCCTCAGGTGGCAAGAATGGCTTGAGGACTTTAAAGATTTTATGCAAGGCTTTCAGGTGACGGAGGAAGATCAGAAATTAATTGCTCTGCGTAACCTGGAGGGGAAGGAGGGTAGTCACCTCATCAAAGAATTGCCTACTGATGACGCGGGGTCATATGTCAAAGTACGTGACGCTCTGAATAAAAAGTTTCTACACAAGAGGAGTGTAGACTATGAAAGATACACCTTCAATTTGGCATCACAGGAAAAGGAAGAGCCCATGAGCACGTTCATCATAAGACTTCGACAGCTCACCCGATATTGTGAATTCGACAATTTCTCCACTGAAGATGCCATCAGACTACGCATCATAGAGGGATGCCAATTAGAGTCTCTCAAAAGACACCTCCTGAGGAAAAGCCACACATTAGATGAGATTGAAGAGATGACCAGAGTTCACAACCAGGCTGAGGGTCATGCCAAGAAGATGGAGGCAGGACGTGCGGAGAAGCGTGAACAAGCATTCCGACTTCAAGCACGTACCACTCGCTGACACTCTCGTCATAGGCGGAGGACATCAAGACCTAAATCGCATCACAAATGTACAGGGCACAGACGTCATGACTCCAGCAGAAGGGACAAGAGACGGGAGCGTCCTCTCAAATGTTACCGGTGCGGATACGACTTCCCTCACACGGATGCATGTCCAGCATTTGGGCAGCAATGATCGAAGTGTGGGAGAGACAATCATTTCGAGAATGTCTGCGGAGACTATCGGAAGGCCAAACAGAAAGACCAGACAAGGTCGTCTCGCCCAACAACTACGTGACATCATTCCATAGCAGTCCGAGACCGCCAAGGATCATCCTCTGGATCCTCACAGTTGAGCCAAGAGTCTCACAAGCCGCAGTGGTTGAGACGGTCACCTTCACAAGATTCGAGATCGGCGTCACCTGTGTCACAAGACAGTGATGAGTACATCTGCATGGTGGCTGACCCGGATCATCTCAAGAAGTACCCACGACTAGACATCCGCGTAGGAAATCACGCGACAAAGTTTGTGCTCGATAGTGGCACTTCCCTAAACTACATCCCAGTGACTGAATACCGGAGAATGAAGCCAACCCCTTCATTGAGCCCAGCACACGTCAGAATGTACACTTGGATGTCTAAAAAGCCACTTCCATGTTTAGGAAAGTTTGCAACCACTCTCACTCACAAGGACCACTCTGTGCCCGCTCACAAACATGTGATTGAAGGACCAGAAGCGGAGTGTCTTCTCAGCCTCCCCACCGCTGAATGACTCCGGCTGTTAGAAATTCTGTATCGAGTAAATGATGACCCAGACATCATTCCCAAGTTTCCCAAGTTGTTCAGCGGACTCGGGAAAATGGCACGATGTCAAGTACGCTTACACATAAATGAACAGGTGACACCCATCGCTCAACACCACAGGTGGGTCCCATTCCACCTTCAGAAGACTGTGGAGGACGAACTACAAGAACTATTACAAGCCGACATCATTGAGCGAACGGAAGGTCCTACCCCGTGGGTCTCACCAGTGGTGATTGTGCCAAAAAAGGGTACCCCAGAAAAAGTGCGCCTCTGCGTCGACATGAGGGTCCCAAACACGGCCATTGAGCAGGAGCGTCACCCTGGCCCGCACTTGAGTGATCTGATCGCGTCTCTCAATGGAGCTCAAGTCTTCTCCAAGTTGGATCTGAATAAGGGATACCACCAACTTGAACTGCATGAAAAGTCACGATATATCACCACGTTCGCCACTCATCTTGGACTTTTTAGATATAAGCGGCTCAGTTTCGGAGTCTCCTCTGCCACGGAGATATTTCAAGAATCCATAAGAAAGATAATTCACCACATCCCAAATGCACTGAATTACAGTGACGACATCTTGATGTATGGCGCAACCGTACAGGAACATGACACGGCACTGGATAGAGTCTGTCATGCTCTCCTAGAAGCGAATCTCACACTTAACAAAGAGAAATGTGAATTTCACAAGTCCAACTTGAAATTCTTTGGACACATATTTCCTGGAGCAGGGATGAAACCGACCCTGAGAAGGTAGCATCCCTGAGTGACACGAAAAGCCCGCAGGATGTTTGTGACGTAAGGTCTTTTCTAGGAATGGCGAGCTACTGTGCTAGGTATATAAGAGACTATGCCACTATTAGCTATCCGTTGCGTAATCTCACCAAGCAAGGACAGTCATTCAAGTGGACGCCACAATGCTAGCAAGCCTTTCAGGAGATCAAAAGGGCCGTTGAATTCGCAGACAATCTGGCCTACTTCAGTCCCAAGAGGAAAACAGAAATCACGGTCGATGCCAGCCCTGTTGGCCTAGGGGCCATTCTTGCGCAGTTTGATCATGACACTGACCAGAGACACATTGTCGCATATGCCAGCAGGAGTTTAACTGACACAGAAAAGGCTTACTCTCAGCCAGAGAAGGAGAGTCTTGCTGTTGTATGGGCTTGCGAACATTTTCATATCTTTGTGTACGGCAAGCATTTCACGTTGGTCACGGACCACCAGGTGTTATTCACCATATTTGGCAACCCAAGAGCCAAGATGCCTCCCCGGATAGAACGCTGGGGTCTACGTTTGCAGGAGTACACTTACACTATCATACAGAAACCCGGGAAGTCTGCCAATCCTGCTGATTATATGTCAAGACATCCCAGAACTTCACGTGCATCAGGACCGTCACTAGCGGAGGAATATATTCATTTTGTGGTTGACCAAGCCAGACCACCGGCTGTCCTTCTGGAAGCTATCTGTGAGGCCACTGCTCAGGATGCTGTCTTGCAACAAGTGAAACTCCAACTATAAATGAACACTTGGCGGCATTCCAATGATGATGACAACAGAGACCTCAGTGAAAGACAAGAAATGAATGCATTCAAACATGTGAGAGATGAACTATCAGTCACAACAGAGGGGGTCATACTCCGAGACCAAAGGATAGTCATCCCTATGCAACTTTGCCAAGGCGTGATCAATCTAGCTCACGAGGGTCATCGTGGAGTAGTGGCAACCAAAAGAGCGCTCCGAGAAAGAGTGTGGTTCCCCTTACTAGATCAGAGGGTTGAACTTACTCTCAAGGACTGCCCTCAATGTCAACTGGTGAACCAGGGAGAGCCTCCTGCTCCCCTTGAAATGTCTACCTTACCGAGTGGTGTTTGGCAGGAAATCGCCGTGGATTTCTTTGGACCTCTTCAATCAGGAAAATACATTCTAGTCCTTATGGACGAATACTCAAGATTCCCCATCGCACAGTTTGTCTCGTCCACCAAGGCCAATGGTACCATTGCTGTCCTGGATGAAGTATTTGCTGCCTGGGGTATCCCAAAAGAGGTCAAAACAGACAATGGACCACCGTTCAAAGGTCAAGAGTTCGGGGAATTTGCTAAACACCTTAACTTTAGCACTGTAGGATCACTCCCCTGTGGCCACAAGCCAACGGAATGGTGGAACGATTTATGGCCACTCTGAAAAAGACACTCCAGCAAGCAGCCCTTGATAAGAAAGACCCGCAAGTTGCATTGAATGAAGTCTTGCGGGCCTATCGCACAACTCCACATGCGACAACTGGTAAATGCCCTGCCACTCTATTGCTGGGGCGGTCCATCCGGACCAGAATACCCTCCTGGGAGGACACTCTACAGTCTGTATCACCTAACTGTGAACATGAGGACATTGCTGACACGGATCGCAAGAACAAGGAAAAGATTAAATCCTATGCTGACGCTCGGCGGAGAACAAAATCCCCGTCCATCCAAGAAGGGGACTGGGTGCTAGTCAAACAGGAGCAACAAAACAAAACCGACTGTAGGTATCGGGCTGAACCCTTGGTAGTCACTCAACAAAAGGGAACTATGATAACTGCGGAATCTGAAAATAAATGAATCACACATAATGTGTCACATTTTCAAAAGTGCACTACAGCAGTCAGAGATGCCCTTGCCAAGATGACCGAAACCTCGACCAAGGAGATGGCAACCACCAGTCCTGCACTGCTGAGACCTGAGGATCGGGCTGAGTCTGAGAACGAGAATGTAGAAGCACCTCTCAGACCCCGACGGACCATCCGCAGACCTGTGCGGCTGATTGAGGAACTGTAAACATTCTATAATTTAATTCTGCTTTATTAAGAAAGGGGGAGATGTAATGGGGTATGCAGCAGTCTAGTGGTTGGGGGTGGAGTTGTGGGAGGGACAGGAACAGGAGGAGTCGGGGAAACAGGATAGGGTTCAGAACAGAGTAGGGATTGAAGGTGAAGGGTCGTCCTAATAAATCTCTGTTAAGAAATCACCTGCGTCTGCCTCATTATTGTGGGGACGTGACAAGGGCTGAGATGCATATGATACTGGCATCCTTACTCTTTATTTTGGCCCTGCTATAATACTATTGTAACTAATCTAAGGGGGAACATAGACCTAGGCCTTTCCCTGACAATGTGAGGTTTGTGACCCAGATGTATGTATAAGCATGACCTCAGTGAACAGAGTCCTACTGTCCATGTTCAGGGTTCTTCACGTAAAGTGGTAGTATTTTTAATTATGTGTAATATGACAAGTCTTTTTTAACTATGTAGTTTGGAGAGTGGTCTCCTGGCCCTCTCTTCGACAACTCCACTGTTATAAGAGACCCAGAGTCTTGTGCTGACATTACATTTGGACATCAAGTGCCTGTGTGTGTTGAGTGAGCCAGTAAAACATGGATAGTAGTAGGACTCTGTGTGTTTGAGTCTCAGTAACTGAAGACAGTGAGATCAACTTTGTATGCTCCTTGTGGAGCATGGCACAAGATGGAGAGATTTGGTCGACAGTGAAAATGTATAAGAGAGGAGGATGGCATCATTGCTACCTTTAGAAATCCCACAAAGACCTTGGTAGCAAGAGGCTGCTGATTAGTTCTTCCCGAACAGTGCCATTTGGTTAATTGCAAGGGTGAGAAGCAGGACTGCAGTTTCTGTTGTTTAACATAAGGACGTTTCTAAGCAGGTATTCACTATTGTCTGTTTTTGATTACTACTTCAGGAAGGCTGATAGCATGCAGGTACAGAGATCTCACACTTCATTGTACCCAGCACCCCCTAGTACTACGAGATGTAAGAAGCATAGCTTTACATAAAGGCTGAGAACAACCTTTGAGGAAAACCACCCCAAACTGTTCCTGAAGTTTCAGACAACAATGAATCTACATCAGGTCAGTAAAATGTATATAAAAGTGTGATCTAACCTCCCTCCTTTGTTCCAGTCTCAAATTTGTCTTCACCAAGAAAGTAAGTGTTTCATAGAGTACTTGAAGAACTGATTTAACCACAGCTAGTATCAGCCTGACAGCTAGTCATGTTTAGGTGAGTGTATTTTTAAAATTACTAATTTTCCATCATTTCACTCTCAATTTCCTTATGGGAGGCTGAGTGGGATTATTACTTAAACATATGTCACCATACATTGTAAGATGAAGTAATGAATCTTCTAAAAATAAAATAAGATAAATAAAATAAAATAAATACATAAAAAATAAATAAAATAAAAATTCTACAGCACATAAAAGCTATTTTTTTCTGTGTAATTTTCTAAAAGCCGGAAACACTACAAAGTAGGGCACTATTACAAGAGGGACCGTAATTGGAGGTGTAGATGCAAATGCCAGAGATACTGATTCCAGCTGATATGTCCAATTACTAACCTTTGTGGTTATCCTGGTCCTAAATTCAAGGAAACATGCTTGCCCCAGATTGACAGGGCCAAATATGCATGTTTTCCTTAGTGTCAAACCCATTTCCATACACAGTTCTTCCCAGCAAATGTAATTGGGTGGGTGGTATCTTCTTGAGACTACAACTAGGCCCAACTCATAAAGATCCCTTAGTGGTGTAAAATGTTGTGGTAATTCATGTGGGCTGTTTTGACAGCTGAAGCCTTTGCAAATGCCTTAGTTAATGTAAGTAGTAATGTAAATTAACTGAAAGCTACACATTTTTATAATAATATTAATAATACTACTAGTATTAATAATAATACTACTGCAAACACTACTCCTATTAATAATAATAATATGAACAAATGATGGTGGTTAGAAAGCAAACAGAATAAAGAAAATAATATTCCTAACTAAAAATGCTACTGGCTACTGCTAATCGTAATAATACTACTAATTATATACTGGAGTAAATACCTCTGCCATACATTATAAGGGTACTGGAGGCCACCTTCGTAAGGCCAGAGCTCTAGCTCCCTTATAAGGTAATAGAACCCCAAGGTGACTTGCAATATTCTTACAATGCATGACAGGGGGCACTTTATACCTTATAATACATATTCATATCATCATTGTTGGAAAGTGGATTATTAGCAGTGGCAGATATGCATTTACCACTGGCAATAATACCACTAACACACTAGGGGGTTGAGAACATGTCTTAGAAAATTATTCTCATGCTCAAACCTTGGTAGCTTGGCTGTGAGCAGGCAGGTTTAACTTCAAAGACAGGCATGTAAAGCATTCAAAAACCCAAATTCAGTAAATAATTAAGACACAACACACAATAGAAATCCAACACCAATTTATATAAATAGGACATACTTTTATCTTTAAAATTACACCAAATAAAATAAAATAAACTGTAGGGAATTAGAGATGTGAATGTTTACAGATTACACACTTTCTAGTGCTTAGAAACCAATAGTGCCACCTTTGGCCATTTGGTTGCCTCTGACAGGGATTAATTCACACTTAGCAACTTTTCTGAAGGATTTCTCACCAGACTCCTGCTGCCTCCTCCAGCAGGCTTAATTCCGTTAGAAACACCTTCCTGAAGATCCTCTTCTGGGTTCAAAATGTCCAAAACACAATCCAAGAGTCTGGGATCTCCAAGAGGGTACTTGAAATGTTGGGACTTCAGTTCCCACAGTCCACTTGGACAAAACCCTTACAAATCCACTGGTAGTACTCCAGGCTGAGGATTCTTGTGGTGATGGTCCAGGTGAGCTCTGTTAACCTGTAGCTTGCAGGGAGTCCACTCTTTAGTCCTTTTGAAGCAGGTTTGATTCACAGGGCTGTAGTTTCAGATGGTGCAAGAGGCGGTTTCTTCAGCGTGCAGGGCCTGGTTAATGCATAGGGCTGCTTTTAAACTGACCTCAGGCTTCAGCAGTATGCACATGCAAGTGCAGAAAAGGCTGTTGTCCTCTAGACTGCCCTGTCCTATTCTATACTAGGGACTTAAAGGTAGTTTAATACCCCTGTCCTATTCTATACGAGGGATTTAAAGGTAGTTTCAACCCCCCTGCTCTATGATGTACCAGGGCCTTCTAGGAGAGGTCATGCCAATCAGATGGGTACCGTAACCAATAGTGTATTCTAGTGTATAAAGGTGTTTTCACTGTACTCTAAGTGTCTCTTTCAGCATAGCACTGGTCCTGGTTAGGCAGAGCCCACGGTCAATTAGAGTTAGTTACCACCAGTACAAGTCCGCACAAATGTTGGGGGGTGCCCACTGCACAAGATGACATTTGCAACAATCATCCTATCCAAAAACCACTTAAATCGTTGGTGTGTTGCTCTTTCATATGAAATCGATAGGATGTTTGCAAACATGAATAAAAAAGTCTAATCTCTAGTGCAATATAAACTCTCAATTTAGCAGATATATGTTTGTCAGAAAAATATATTACAATCCATTTATGAAGTCAGATTGTAGAGAAAAATGTTGCAACTCAAGAGGAGAGGGATTCTGTGTTTCTGATAATTACCTAAATTGTGCAAACAATAACTATGTTGCCATAAATATCTCCTGCCTCATGTTGCTCATATAGAACAGCAGAGCAGAAGGAAAAGCCAGGTTTTGTTTTCATTGCAGTTTTATTATGCTCTGTGACCTCCCATTCACCCTGGCTGCTGCCTCAGTCAGCAGGCATTGTGACATCAGAACTCAAATGTAATAAGTTATTACAGTTGGATGGCTATGCATTTTCTATATGGCAGTGACTAGAGACATCACAAATTACCTGGAATTAAGAAATTAGAAATGGACTTGTACACATGAATTGCAGGCTATAATTGCAATCCTAAAAAGAAGAAGATGAAGAAAGAGAAGGCTTATTATGAATTTAGTGTAACTGAATGTTGAGAGTTTTCATTTTTATAGCTCCCTTGGTGCCTGTTAATAGTGCGGTTGCATTCTGCCGAGAAGAATCTTCCCGACAGCATCTCTCAGGCACTGCATAACTGCAAGCCTGCCTACACCCTCCTTCCGGCGCAGCAGCGAAAGATATTATCTGGAACTCAACATCCATTTACGGCTTCCAGCATTGTGGCATAATATCCTAGAAACCAGCAATTACAGAATCAGAATGGCACCGCTCGGTGTTGGGAAAGAGTTCGCCTGCATTATTCTCTAAATAGCAGTTAGATGAACTCATAATACAGATGTATTAAAAGTGTTAAGTGTATGATAAGTAACTCTTGACAGTGTAATTACCCCAACAGAGCAGGAAGAAGCGGCTGTCACATCCTTTGATGTTGGTGGCATTTCAGCTGAGATTGCTCTGGCTTGTCTTTTTGCCTAACACAGAATTCTTGTTCTATTTTTTGACAAAATACACTTTGTCTTATTTTTCTCATTTATAGATGACGCTGCTGCCAACTAGTAAGCTGAGGTGCTGCAATTCCTTCCCTGGGGTCCCCCGACCCTTGGGGGTCTACAACGCCTACTCAGTGGGTCTGAGACTGTTTAGAAACTTAAATCATATTAGCAGATTAATACATTACGTTTACATAATAAAGAAAAATGTAAACTTGAACATTTTAAAACACTCTGTAAATGTGAAGGAATGTGAAATCGGGGGCTTAAAATGAAGTTGGTATCCTTAGCTTTATTCGTTGGAGCAGTGCAGAAGAGCAAATGTAATCTAGTATAGATGGTTGGTGGCTCAACAGAAGCAGTAGTATGCACCGACAAATAGAGAGCATGAGCAGGCATTAGAACCAAAAAAGACAAAGGGGATATTTACATGCCCCTATCACCAGTGGTGTAGTGCCATTTTCAATATTAACAAGGTGGCGCTAAGCAACTTAGCATGGCTAGGTGGCATCTTGAAAATATGCTGCTTTCCGCCGCAGTCCTCTGCAGCAAAGAGGCATGCAATTGGTGTTGCTGTGGGTGATTCACCACAACACCCATTGCTTTTTGATGCTGCCGCAAATTTACAAGGAGGTATAAATCTGTGGTAGCACCAAAAGCTAACGCCATGCAAGAGCAGGTGTTAGAATGGTGCATGAGGATACATGCTTTTATTTCTCCTAGTTTTTGCTTTTTCTATTCTGCAGCACACATGGAAAAGAGCAAAACGCCATTAATGATTGTTTATGTGCAGGAAGGTGTCCCTTCCTGCATATTAATAATCATTAAATAATGATGATTTGCTACTTCTATGTGTGCTGCAGAATGCAGCACACATAGAAGTAACAAATAGCCATTATGGATTGTTGGTTATGTGCAGGAGGGGACACCTTTTTAGAAAAGGGGGTGGTGATGGACAGAGTATCTGAATTAAGCAGAACACTCCTACCCAGTCAAAAGATCAGGGCTTGATCCATCACCGTTTTTTAGCTCACTGCACCATCCCTGCTCAGAACCTGGCTATATGCAAATTAGTCTGTCCCTGGCCCAGTGCATCATGGGAACAGGGCAGACCAAACTACCAAGCCAATTCTTTACTGGAAAGGAAACAAGCTTCCAGGGACCGGTTTCTGGCATTACAGCCGTCTTCGGCCCGGCTTGCTTGAATCCTGATGGTGCAGTGAGCAAGGGACTCATGTCTGAGCATACCCTTCCACTCCTATAGTGGCCAAAACGATTCAGAAAAGGGGGTGGTGATGGACAGAGTATCTGAATTAAGCCGAACACTCCTACCCAGTCAAAAGATCAGGGCTTGATCCATCACGTTTTTTAGCTCACTGCACCATCCCAGCTCAGAACCTGGCTATATGCAAATTAGTCTGTCCCTGGCCCAGTGCATCATGGAAACAGGGCAGACCAAACTACCAAGCCAATTCTTTACTGGAAAGGAAACAAGCTTCCGGGACCGGTTTCTGGCATTACAGCCGTCTTCGGCCCGGCTTGCTTGAATCCTGATGGTGCAGTGAGCAGGAGGGGACACCTTCCTGCACAAAAACAATCATTCCCTGCAATGCAGACACCCTTGCACTATGGTGCATGGGTGCCTGTGTTGGTGCTAGATAGATAATTTTAGCACCAGTGCTAGGGAAAATACAGGGGTTCACCGTATTGTAGTAAATACAAAGCATCCTTGTACATTGAAAATGACGGAGTGCGGCGCTGCCAAATTTGGCGCAGCTCCGCTCTCCCACTAGAATGCAGAATATTGCTTCATCTTTTAAAAATACAAACTAATTTTGAAAAGGTTCAACTTTCCCATTAAAATTAAGATTTATGTATTGTTTTGAGGTTCAAATCATAGACACTGCCTATGTTAGAGTTCCCAGTTTCCAATAGTGATTTAGTTGAGGTCAACAGAAGTCAAAACGTTAAGAACCACTGCTAAACTGCATACATGGGCAAAGATCCTCCTGCCAATAAACCAAAACATAATTTACTATATATAAAAATGTAATTGTTAATCCGTCTTCAAACGTATATCCTTTTTCAATAAAGTGATGTTTCAGAAGGTGAAGACCGTGATGAAACTGAAATTCTCCTTGATGATCCTATTGATTTTCGTAGCCAGGACACAACACCCCATGCTGGAACTTTGAGTCCCTGAATTACATATTATACTTAGTAATTTGAAGAAGGTGTTGAAAGAGGCACATAGAGCATTACCCAGCAACCTGTAGTGAGGCCTAGACAACTGTGGGAAAGATTTTGAGCTTACTCTCACCGTGTTGTTAACACACAATCCAACTAATGTTTGGTAAAGTGATTAGAGTAGAAAATGTGCAAATCTTTGGTGGATTGGAGCCATCAATGCTGGAGGTTCAGCGCCTGCAACAAAAACAAATGAAACTTGTCAATCACTAACTGCCGAAAAACATTACATGTTTTACAAAACGTTGCAAATACTCTTGCTAAAACCATAATTTCATGGAGGCAAATCTTGATAGTTTGACTGATGTACTGAAAGGTTTATGCTTAGAATTACATCAGCATAACATGAGTCAAAGATGTAAAGAGTGTACTTTGCACGTATTGATGGCTTAAGTAGGTGAATAAATCGGGGCACTATTTTCCGTTGCTCATCTGCATACAAAGTGACATCACTGGATTTCCCACAATCCACCTGCATTTAATGGTGGCTGCAGCGTGGAGGCCAACGGCAAGCCCATCTGCGCCTGTCTGTGCCTAGACCGGGTCCAGCACCAGGAATATTGGTTCTCCCCCTACCCACTAGTCCCTCTACTCTCCCACTGCTCACATCACTGCTGCCACACCACACCACACAACATGGAAGGAGCGTTCATATGCAACTCTTGCAAACTTTCATGCACTCTTCCACTCCCTACACCCACCATTTCAGCACTAACAGCACCTAGCACCCCACTCTTTCACACTCACATAAAAAGGCAATGCGCTCACATAGATCAAACACCACTCAAACAAGACACTAAACTTACATGAATGTTGCTCTACACAAGCTTGTGCATCAGACATGCCACAGATATATGGGACCTACTGTAAGACCAAACTCCGGAGCTGCTCTTTCTCACAAAAACATGACTAAATCCAGCCATGACACAGTACATCACCACAGTCAACCTTGCCAGTTATAAGATTGTTAGGCAGAACCATTAGCACAAGCCCAGAGGTGGAGTTGTCACTATTTTCCAAGATAAAATCAGCTGCTCCACCTAAACGGACATCCCACCCAGCTACACAGAACACTCTACATTGAAGATATGCATGACAGCTAAATTCTCCTTGGGTGGTACCCTAGTATACAGACCACCAGGACCCTCATAAATTTTGCCAGGGACATCACAGAATTCCTCGGACCCCTCATCATCAAAGCCAGCACCTTAATTCTACTCAGAGACCTTAACTTTCACCAAGAAGACTGCAACAATCCAAACTCCACAGCCCTTCTCGTAAATCTTGGAAACCTTGGCTTCACCCAACACGTGACCGAACCAATCCACAACGTGGAACATGTAGTGGACCCAATTGTCTCCTTAATCAGCAACAAGCCAGCATATATGACTTGGACAAACCACGCCCTCATCAGTTTCAATATGTCCATCCTGCACCATCACAGACCTACCACCACCGGAATGGCTCAATGCAGCATGAAAAGCATTTCAGAAGAAGAGTGGGCATCCCAGCATACCAGGCTGACAAAGCGCCACTGCAAGCAACTGAAGCGAAAATGAAGAACAAGTCAAGAGACCGAAGAAAAAGACATCTTCAACTCAGCCCGAAGATGCTACCACCAGTAAATAAGGAACACTAAGTGCACAACTCTTCCATCACATCGGCAGCAGCATTAACAGCAGTAAGGACATTTTCACCATCATCGAAGAATCCAGTGCACCTTCTGCTGCCTTCAACAACATCATCCTCTCACAAGACTTTTGCAGCAAGCTCTTGGAATTGTACAGTAACATAATTCGCTCCACTTACAGCACTTTGACCCTCCAGCATACCCTGTTAGAATTATACCCCAACCTAGCATCCCAGCCAATTAAACTCTGACCATGTGTCTTTCTGCAACCACTATCGAAGTCACTGCTACCATGAAAACCATCCACTCAGGGGCTTCCTCTGACCATTGCCCCCACCATGCCTTCACTAAAGGATTTATGCAAATCAATGAAGCACTACCACCCATCCTCAATGCCTCCATCGACGTAGCCATATTCCCAGGCACCTGGAAACATACCAGCCATACACCTGCTCAAGAAAACATCTGCTGACCCAGCCAGTACAGTAATAGCACTCATCAATGGCAGCCATGACATCTACATGATCCTTGACAGAGGAGACATGGCTGCCATCATTTTGTCGGCAGAGTTGTTTATCGTAATTTTAAATCCTGCTACCTTACTTATGTATAACTCTAATTTAAGTGTCAGTTTTTTCATAATCATATATATATATATTCACTGAAAAAACCATAGGTTATAGACCATATATAGTTAGGAATTAGCATTTAAAAAACCTTTTTTTACTCACACAAAACCATTGAAATTCCATATATAGTTAGTTGTACTAACTATATATCGCGCACCCGCAATCCACTGCTGATCATGTCACATATTACATCATTCATGACATGGTCAGTGACATCACTGATGACATCACTGATGACATCTCAAATGTTATGTTATGTTATGTTATGTTAAATTAATTTATTGAGCGCGCTAACACCATTAGGTTCCTTGGCGCTATGCGGAGAGAGCAGGAAGGAGAGACGGGCGATAACATAACAGGGGAAACCAGCTAATGATATGCTTCAGTGAAGAGGTAGGTTTTAAGGAAAGATCTGAATCTGGAATAAGGGGAGGACAGCCTAAGAGAAAGAGGTAAGGAGTTCCAAAAGGACGGGGCTAAAAATGAGAACCTAAGGCCGCCGTGTTTCTTCCGCTTAAATCTGGGGACGGACAGTAGAGCCATCTGAGATGACCGGAGGGTGCGGGAGGGGACATACTGATGGAGCAAGGAAGAAATGAAGGAGGGACTATGGCCAGTGAGAGATTTGGAGATGATGCAACCAAGCTTAAATTTACAGCGGGCAGAAACCGGTAGCCAGTGGAGACTTTTTAAGAGGGGTTGGACATGTTGATCTCTGGGCTGGTGGAAAATCAGGCGAGCAGCCTGATTTTGTATCAACTGGAGTCTCCTGAGTTGGTATGCAGGAATGCCTACGTATAGTGCGTTAGCGTAGTCAAGCCTAGAAATAACTAACGCCAGCAGAGCCAAAATAAGGGCGTCAGTGGTGAGTAGGCGGGAGATTTTGCGTATTTTCCTGAGCTGGAAGTGGCTAGAGGAAACTACAGCGCTGATCTGGGGTGTCATAGATAGATCGTTACTAATGACAACTCCCAGACTTTTTGCTGAGTTGACGGGACAGGGGGGGCTGCCAAGGCTGGCAGGCCAGAAGGAGGAGTGCCAGGGATTGGAGGGTCCCCCGACAAGCACCAGCTCGGTCTTGTCGGGGTTCAGTTTCAGGTGGTTTGTGCCCATCCAATCGCTGATGAAACAAAGGGTGTTTTGGAAAGTGGAAATGGATTCCTCCCCGGAGTCGATAGTGAAGACCAGTTGAATGTCATCCGCGTAATTAAACGCGGAGACATTAAATCGGCGGAGGGAACGAATTAACGGGGCCAGGTACAAATTAAAAAGGAGAGGGGATAAAGAAGAGCCTTGTGGGACACCACAGGTCAACTCGACTTGAGAAGCAGAAAACTGGGACAGCCTGACAGCTTGATGGCAGTGGGTAAAAAAGGAGCGTACCCAGTCCAGGGCAATGCCCTGGATGCCAGCCTCTCTGACACGGTCGACCAAAATGTAATGGTCGACCGTGTCAAAGGCGGCCGACAAGTCCAGAAGGACCAGAGCCTGACAGGTGTTAGAGTCGGCACCCCTGCGTAATTCATCCATCACAGAGAGGATGACTGCTTCTGTGGAATGTGCAGGTCTGAACCCAGCCTGTTGGGGGTCCAGGGCACAAGAATCTTCTACAAACAAGGAGAGGGATTGCGTAACATAGGACTCTAGGACTTTGCTAAGGAAGGGAAGGAGAGAGATTGGGCGATAGTTGCTCATGATGGACGGGTCAGCCGTAGGTTTCTTCAGGATAGCAACCACCTCAGCCCGTTTAAAGGATCCCGGGACCACCCCCGTGGTTAGAGAGTTGTTTAGGAGGGCTAGAGGGGGATCCGGGCAGGAAGTGAAAGCTTCTCGCAAGGCCGATGGGGGGCAACAGTCACTAGGGGAACCAGAGGATATTTTAAGCAAAAGGGAGAGTAAATTATCGTTTGAGATGAGGGGGAACTGGGTTAGGGTGTGAGTATGGGGAGGATGCAAGGGATTTGGAAGGGAGGAGGCAGATGGGGCGTGAACAGAAATGCTAGTTTTGATTTTAACAATTTTGTCCACAAAGAATTGATTCAGGGAATCGCACAGAAGCTGGGAGGGGAGGGGGGCAATGGTGACTCTCGCCGGGTTAGATAATTCCTCAACAATAGAGAAAATATCTTTGGTCTTGTTAGTGGAAATCAGGATTTTGTTGGAAAAGTAGCTGGATTTAGCCCGGGCTATAGCAGACTTATATTCCCTCAATTGAGAGGAAAAAACAGCTTTAGTTTGGGGGGTATATTCTCGACGCCAACGTCTATCGGCCTGACGAAGGCTGAGTTTCAGTGCCTTGAGTTCCTCGGTGAACCACCTGTGGGCGTCATGACTACGCCGCGTCTTGACAGGTTTTAAAGGTGCCACCGAGTCAGCGGCGGAGACAAGCCATTGGGTAAGGTTGTCGGACTGAGAGTCAATGGAAGGGGTAGATTCCGTGACAGACGGGGCAGATAAGCTCAAGAGGGAGGTAAATTTATTAAGGTCGGCCTTATTCCAATTGCGTGCCAGAAAATTGGAATCTCGAATAATATTAACAGAGGGAGGTTTGGCAAGGGAAAAGGTGATGAGTGGATGGTCGGACCAAAGACAGGGAAGAACGAGGGGAATGGAAATGTTTAAGGAGGAAGTCCATACTTGGTCCAGAATATGACCTTTGACGTGCGTAGGTGTGTGGATATGTTGGGTACAATTGAGACCCAGCATAAGATCAGAAAAAGCATGTGAATCAGAGGATTCTTGAGGGTCCGATGGCCAATAATTAAAGTCACCAAGGACCAGAACATTGGAGTTGTTAATGGTCAGCTGCGAAATAAGCTCACCAAACTGGGCTGAAAAATTTGGCATAGGTTGGGGAGGGCGATAGACTAGGACACATATAAGAGAGGACCCAGGTTGCTCCAACCTGAGTGCCAGACAGTCAGTCAAGGGAATGCTGGGAGTAGCTACAGGAGAAAACCGAATTGGGTGCCTAATGATGGCTGCGACCCCGCCGCCCACTTTGCCAGAGGGGCGGTTGGCTTGCAGTATGTAATATCCCGGGGGAATGGCCTCCAGGATATCAGGGGAGGAATCATCTGTGAGCCAGGTCTCGGACAAGAATAGGATGTCAGGTTGTTCCGACCCTAAGAGATAGAAAATGTCAGATTGATGGCTGACCAGAGACCGGGTGTTAAGGTACATCACAGATAGGGGAGTGCTAGGGGCAGGTCCCGAGATGGAAGAACGAGACTTGCCGGCCAGGTCCGAAGGCCGGTGGATGGGAACTGGAGGAATGATCTCAGGAAATGTTGTCCTGGGTGCGGACAAGCCGCAAATAGCGTGCTTAACAGAGGGCTCGGGGGGAGGGAGAACGGGATCGTGGAGAGAAATAATAAATGAGCGGGAGTGAGTAAGGCGGGGGGCAGAATGATATGCCCCATGCCCCGGCCTGCCGCGGACGGGCGCGGACGGGCTTAACTCAGGCGCAACTCCGGCGCGCCTACGTCGCGCCCGCTGCGCTCGTCCGCTGCACTGACACATACCGGTCGTTTAAATAGGGGCGGGACGAGGGAGGAGTGTAGGGAAGCTTCAGGCAGATTGGAGCCCAGGCAAAGATGGCGCCCGCTGCAGCTGGGAGCCCGAGATAACAAACAGCCCCCAGCCAGCCGCTCCCCTCTGAAAATGTAAACAGGAATTAGTTACCTGCACAATTTTGAAGGTAGGGTTAAGTATACAATTTTAAAACAGAGTGCGCTAAAAAACGCCGCCGCTCACAATCAGCGGGGCTAAATGCAGAATATACTAAGAGAGGCTCTCTCTCGCTCTCACTCTCGCAATGTCGGCAAAACAAGCCCTCTGCCACCGGGCTGCCTGCAAACACCGGTAGAGGAGTAACACGCGCTCCTAAATAGGGGCGGGACGAGGGAGGAGTGTAGGAAAGCTTCAGGCAGATTGGAGCCCAGGCAAAGATGGCGCCCGCTGCAGCTGGGAGCCCGAGATAACAAACAGCCCCCAGCCAGCCGCTCCCCTCTGAAAATGTAAACAGGAATTAGTTACCTGCACAATTTTGAAGGTAGGGTTAAGTATACAATTTTAAAACAGAGTGCGCTAAAAAACGCCGCCGCTCACAATCAGCAGGGCTAAATGCAGAATATACTAAGAGAGGCTCTCTCTCGCTCTCACTCTCGCAATGTCGGCAAAACAAGCCCTCTGCCACCGGGCTGCCTGCCAAACACCACTGATGACATCACTGATGACATCTCAAATGACATCACTGATGACATCATCCAGTGACTGTGTGTTTCTGTAAAGTTTAAATATGTTTGATATATTGAAGAATGAGTGGATGTATAAGTGTCTGGATGAAGGATTTAGTAGGTGCGTGACTGACTGTATGAGTGAGTGAATAAATGTGTCGTACTAAATGCATGGGTTAGTGACTAAACTGTCTGAATGTGTGCATCAGTATGTCTGTTGTTCTGTAAACTGCTGCATGTGTTGATCAGTAGCTATACGAGAGGCTATATGTGTTATTGATTGGTTGCCCAAGTATTTGTATGGGAGACTGAGTGTGTGTGTGGGTGCCTGGGAGGTGTATGACTCTGTGCATAGATGTGTGAGCAGTTGATTCACTAGATGTATGGGTTCAAAATTGCATGTGGAAACAGCTGTATGGGCAGTTGACTGTGTGCATGAGTGTATTGGTGAGTGAATGGATATCTCAGTGCTACATGTCAAAGTAAGTACATATGTAAAACACAGTACATGTGAGAGTTGACATATATAAATAACTGTGCATAAGAGCCAGTGAATGTGTGAGTGGCTGTATGGATCATTGTGAACTTGTATCAGGGATTGTATAAGAGAGTAAACATGTGTTAGTATATGTTTGAATAAGTAAGGTGTGTATGACTGTATAGTTGAGGAAATGGAGGTGTGATTGATTCTTTGCATGACTGACTAAATGTGTGAGTAACTCCATGGATGAGTGACAGTCTGTGAGTGTTTGTTTACACTGAGTGTATCTAAGGTTATATTAGAGTCTGAAGAGGTTCATCGTATTATCACATGAATGATGTCATCAGTGATATGATCAGTAATGTCAAATGAGATGTCATCAGTAATGTCATCAGTGATGTCATTTGAGATGTCATCAGTGATGTTATGTTATGTTATGTTATGTTAATTGGGTTCTTCTATAGCGCAACGGCTACTCGCATAGGAGTGTCCCGGCGCTTTGGCGAAGAGGACCTTTAATAGAAAGGAAACATAACTGCAAATAAAGAACATCACAATTCACTAGTAAAAAGCCAAGTTTTTAATGCCTTTCTAAAAGACATCAGACTGGGGGCCTGTCTAAGAACAATAGGAAGTTCATTCCAAGCGCGCGGGGCCAGGTAATGGAAAGAGCGCCCCCCTTGTCTGGTTCGTTTGATGGATGGAACGACCATTTTAGACAAGGAGGCAGATCGCAAAGCTCTGCTCGGTTTATAGAGAGCAAGACGCTTTCTAATATACCTAGGACCCGAGTCATGAAGGGCCTTGTAGGTTAGCGTCAGACTTTTAAACAGAACCCTCTTGGCTATGGGGAGCCAGTGCAATTCCTTCAACAAGTTAGAGGCACTAGCTCGTCTAGGGAGTCCATAGATAGCCCTAGCAGCTGAATTTTGGACAACCTGGAGTCTCCTTACAAGATATTTAGGGAGACCTAAATAGAGGGCATTGGCATAGTCCAGGCGCGACCCAACAAGTGCCTGGACAATAACCCTTCGATGGTTCACAGAAATCAAGGGGAGAAACTTCCTGAGCATCCGCAGGATTCCAAAACATTTCCCCGCAAGACAGGCTATTTGAGGTCCAAAAGTCAACTCATTGTCAACAATAATACCAAGGTTTTTAGCCTTGGTACTAGCATTAGCAGGAGGGAACAAATCCTGTGGCCACCAACTTTTCCAGTTTGGCTCAGAGACACATCCAAAAAAAAGCAGCTCCGATTTATCGGAGTTGCATTTCAGGCCGTGTCTTTTGAACCAATCAAAGACTGCTTCTAAGCAGCCTCTGATACGGGTCCCATCAAACACCTCGTTCTTGTTCTGAGTAAACAAGAGCTGGGTGTCGTCAGCGTAAGACACGATCTGAGCGCCAAACGACTCCGCAACCTCTGCAAGGGGGGCCATAAAGATGTTAAAAAGCAGGGGACTAAGAATAGACCCCTGAGGGACCCCCACTTCCAGGGTTGTCATAGCTGAGGAGTGAGGTGGCGCCCAGATCGTTTGTCGACGGCTGGCTAGAAATTATTTGAGCCAGTTCCACACCGTCCCCCTAAGACCACAATCCCAGAGTCGATTTAGGAGGGTATCATGGGGAACGGTGTCGAACGCCGCCGACAAGTCTAACATGACCAACATGGCCTTACCTCCCGAATCTAAAACCTCTCTGATGGCGGTGGTGACTTCAAGTAATGCGGTCTCTGTGCTGTAGTTCGCACGAAACCCAGATTGAGTACTGTGCAACAGGTTGTTATTCTCGATGAAGTCAGAGATAGATCGGTGCACATGTCTTTCCGCCACCTTCGCCAGAGCGGGGAGGAGAGAAATAGGCCTATAGTTGGCATGTATGATGGGATCCAAAGTTGGTTTTTTTATTAGTGGAAGAATAAGAGCGCTCTTCCAAGCCTGAGGGACTATGCCAGAAGACAATGAGGAATTAAGAATGGAATTAATGGAACTATTTAGCACAGGGGCTATTTTGTTAAGACAAGAGACCGGGCAGGGATCTAGAGGGGAGCCCGATTTCAAGCCTGTCAAATGGTCTAATGAGGCAGCAAGACTTAACTGCGGGAATTCCCAGAGGGTGGGATTTACAGAAGAGAAGGCATCAAGATCAGCACCCAAAGGCTGTTTGGAATGAGTCGCAAGAGCGGCTTGGATAGAGGTTATTTTGTCTACAAAATAATGTGCAAGTTCATTCAGCCAGGGTTCTGAATGAGACTGAGCAGAGATACCTAAAGATGGAGAAGTGAAGTCTTTAACAATTTTAAAAATCTCCTTACAGGAATTATCAGATTCGTCAATCCGACGTTCAAGATAGGATTTTTTCCCACTCCAAATCATCTTGTGGTAGGATCTGGATAAGTTTTTAAACTTTTCTCTCTCAAGAGGATTATAGTCTTTCCTCCAGGTTCTTTCTGCTCTCTTGCAATTTTGACGAGCTTCTCTAAGCTGAGATGAAAACCAAGGAGCGGAAGGACGTTTATTTCCGGGTTTAGAGGCTTTCTCAGGCACGAGATCCGCCAATATGGTTGTGAGCCATTCCGTGTAAAGAGGTAGGTCAGTTTCCACATTACCAGATAAAGTGCAAGGTGAACGTGCCGAGGCCTGAAGTAACATCTCATTAGATAACAAATGAAAAGGCCTGGAAAAACGTTTAGCACAGGTAGTGGGATTAAATCTTGAGGGAGGGACACTTGAAAGACTAAAAGTGATTAAGAAATGATCCGACCATAATACCGGTTGAGGGACAAGTGCGTTAATCGGAACGGTGGAAAAAACTTGGTCCAAAATATGGCCCTTATTGTGTGTGGAATCATGAATGAAAGGAGTACGTCCTAATGTTGCTGTAACCTCCATAAGTTTCATAGTGTCAGGATTTGTAGCCTCGTCCATGTGTATATTTAAGTCGCCCAAAAATAGACAATGTTCAGATTTAAGACATGGGACTGAAAGTGCTACCTGTAGTTCATCCAAAAAAGAGCCTAAGGGACCGGGGGTTCGATATGCCAGAATACCGGTACAAGCTTGATGAGGAGACAAATGAAGAGTGAATCCGAGCGCCTCGGTGTCCTGAATATTGTCTACCGGGAAGGTAGTGCAGTGCAACTGGTTGTTAACTATAATAGCTACACCGCCCCCGCGCCCAGATGTTCTATCCCTCCTGATGATAGAATAATTAGGTGGGATGGCGTTAGCTAAGTCAGGGGCCGAGGTATCACTCAGCCATGTCTCGGTAAGAAAAAGGCAGGATATGTCGGAATTAGCGAGCAAATTCCATATATCTAGCGCATGGCAGCCTAGAGAACGTGTATTAAGAAGTAGGCAAGTGATAGTAATCGAAGGATAAGTATGATTTGGTTTATTATCTATAGGAGCCCTAAGGACACGATGGCCCGGAAAAACAGAGTGGCAACGACCTACCGGAGGACGGAGATTGGAAAGGGTCTCTGATGAATAAAAATAACACATTATTAAAACTAATAAAAGTAAGATACCAGCCAAAGGATGTCATCAGTGATGTCATTTGAGATGTCATCAGTGATGTCATTTGAGATGTCATCAGTGATGTCATCAGTGATGTCACTGACCATGTCATGAATGATGTAATATGTGACATGATCAGCAGTGGATTGCGGGTGCGCGATATATAGTTAGTACAACTAACTATATATGGAATTTCAATGGTTTTGTGTGAGTAAAAAAAGGTTTTTTAAATGCTAATTCCTAACTATATATGGTCTATAACCTATGGTTTTTTCAGTGAATTTTCAAGGTTTTGTAAATGCTAATTCCTAACTATATATGGTCTATAACCTATGTTTTTTTCAGTGAATTTCATTGGTTTTTTAATAGCAAATATCATAAGCTGTCGAATGTCAAGTACGTGGTAAGTAAAAACATTTTCGTGTTTATGCACACTGATCTGCTTTGAATGCTGCCCCCCCCCCTCATTTCTATTAGGAGTACTCTCTCTTTGCAGATAGTGAAGGGTAGTTAACGCAGGCCTTTGCCCCCGTTGTAATCCGTCGTGCCTGCTTCTCTCTCCATTTGATTGATTGTTATCCAAGCATTTACTGTTTTAGAATTGGTTCTCTTTGGTTCATTCTCTATTTACAAACAAGCACAGAGTCGCAATACTCTGTTTAGTCTTTGCAGATAGTGAAAAATCGTGTAAAAAAACAAAAGGAATCGAGCAAAATCAGTAGGCCACTAATGGGATCTCTTTTTGACCTCGCTAAAATAGAAACATTAGGAACAACCCCTCATGAGAAATACGAAACTAGTGAGATGAACTGAGCTCCACACCTTGATGGCTGCAAGACAGCTCGGCTCCGCCACCCACCCCGCCCAAAATAACGATAAACTCTATGCAAATATTACAAATATATACAACACACCAGCAAAGTAACAGGGTAAAACATTTTATTAAATAACTATTTACATAACTATTTTATACTTTTTGTTGCCCGATCCGGCTAGCTCAATCGAACGAGCATGAAACTCATGCACTCTGATAGTTCAAAGTTTTGAGGAGTGCTTGTCAGACTGTCTGAAGCTTATTTGCACCTGCTACAGCTTCACTATTCTCAATGTAAGTGGGGGCTGTTTGAGGACGTGACTGCATTTGAAAACAATGTGATGCGGTGCCTCCCTGAACCGCTTGACGGAGGCCCCCGAGGGACGGTGTGATGGCGCGGACTCGGAGGGGGCGCTTGGCTCCGGCCCCCTCCCCAAGTCGTGTTGCCCTGGTGTGGCCTGAGATCGCCCCCGACATAGGTGGCCGGCTCCCGGGGTCAAGCGGAACTTTTTGCCTTTTGGTGACTCTTCCATTCTTGACCTTGTCCCACAATCCGTTTGACCTAAAGACACGCTGTAGTGGGGCGCCCCTTTACCGTTTCACTTGCCATTCCGCCCGCTTTTGCTACACTGTGCCTCTTCCGCTATTCAGCTGTTTACCGCCCGCTCTTGCGACTACAGCGTCTCGCTCACCATGTAGTTGAGTTGCTCCCGCTCTTGCGGTGCAGCGATAGGCGGCTGCCACAGAACTCTCAAAATGGCGGCCGGCTCTTCAGATTTGGGCGTGGTCCACTAAAATGGCCCTGCGACACCTTGGAACTCGGAAGCTTGTCTGCTAGGGCTTGGGCTCCATTCTCGAAAGCGTCCCCTCAGCCTTGAAGATTCTACAAAAGTCTTGGGGGCCCCCGACTCCCGCAGGCTTCTGGTGGGGAGCGGCTGCCATGATTGCTCGTGGAATGGCCACGACGGAGCTACGAGATGGTGGTGCTCTCATGCTGACACCAGCTTCAGTCTGAAACATTCAGAAACACTGTAGACTACCAATTCGATCAGTTCCGGTAGCGCCCCAACGTGACCCGGTAGAGAAGAACTTGCCCTCCCCTCTTTGACTGATGGTTCTTGTTGCCTGTCCCTTCTGTTGTCATTTAACAGAACTATTTAGCCTGATGAAAGGGGTTGTGTTCCGACCGCTGGTTGGTGGAGACATTTTGACTATATTCTGGACCTGCGTTGTCGCGTAATGCGTCATATGGCGCGCCGCGTTAGCGCATCCGGAAGTGCTCCGGTGCGCGAAGCGCAGCTTTCCGGAAGCGATCCGGGGCGCGGCGCGCAGCGCGTAACGTAAGCATAACAGGTCATGTGACTTGTTAATAAAACTTTTCATTGGTTCATTTTACTTTTCTTATTCTAATGATGAAAGGCTTGGTCATATGACCTAAAAATTACACTTTTTATTACTTTCGAACATTATTTTTTCTTAAACATATATGTTATAATGTTCCAAGCTAATGTACTTTCCCGGAAAATTTACAACTGTCCTGCAAGTAAAATATATTCCTTTTTCGAGAAAAAGGGCGTTTCTTCGTCCCATGACGGAGCCGTTGAGCAAAAGAGGCTCGGCCTGCTGTCTTAGTCGCCGATACGCCTGAATATCAGATTCTTATTGATCACTTTATGTTGCAGGAGTAGAAAACACAACAGCCCTTGACCATTTATCTTTACTGCGTTCCTGCGTATTATACCTTTTACCCTTCATGTAATTGGACTGCTTTATTTCACTTGCCTTTTACTGATTCGAAAACAGTGACTATTAGTAAAAACTTTACCAATGTAAATACTACTACCATGTTTTCTTTTAAAAACCTTTATTGTGAAAATGTCAGTATACAAATACGGGCCTATAACCACGTGGGCCGGCCACGGAGCAAACTGTAATCGTATATGATGAGGAGACATTTACACTGTAGAGGAACGTAACGGGCGGGCCATTAGGTTGCAAGAACTAAGGTGTCTAACAGTTGCGGAATCGGTGGACGTACATTTTATAATTAAAATACGACAGGGCCAGTTACAATAAAATTATCTAGATATACATTTGCGGGCAAGTACCATGGGTGACGTTAATTCGAACTTTCAATGGTACAGTAATCAATAACACATCAGAACTTAATATCAATAGGGATGTCGAAATATTCAATCAATTCTCGTCCCCGCCCGCCATGTGCTTCAAAACTGCATACGTATCTCGTGATATCAAGGTTGTGCAACCAGTACACAACAAGGAGTTACGAGTCCCATTTATTCCGGCGCCATTTTGGGCGAGGACGGGCAGGTCCAGGATATAGTCAAAATGTCTCCACCAACCATCGACTATGATGATGTTCATATGCTGTATTTATTAGAGTAACACTCATCTGTCCACATGAAATTAATTTGCCACAATCTAAACATGTCATTTTAATCTTTCCAAAGTTCTTCTGAATATTTGGGACCATTTCCCTTGCCTCTGATGCTGTCAGTGCCACTTCTTTGGTGAATGTACTGGCAGGTCGGGGATTGTCCTCCAAATCTCTCTTTTGTGCAGCACTATAATTAATCGGTGCCACCTCTCCATATGACGATGCATGGTATAATTACCATAACTATATTTTTTTTCGGTTCTTCTGGAGAGTACATCGTGGCAGATGAGGCAGGTAACGTACCGGGCATTTACCTTTTTTGCATGTAGAGGAAAGGAAAAAAATTCGAGCGTCCGAGTTCTAAGGTGTCCCAGGGCCATTTTAGTGGACCAGGCCCAAATCCTAAGAACAGGCCGCCATTTTGAGAGTCCTGTTGCAGCCGCCTGTCGCTGTAGCAGCAAGAGCGGGCGAAACTCAGCTAGACGGCGCTCCACTGCAGATGAAGTGCCTCAACCTGGAGAGGCGGGAGAGGCTCGTTTGCGCCGCCTCCTCCCCCCCCCTTCGGGCACCCCACGCCGTCTTTCGGCGCAGCATTGTAGGATGGCCACACCAGTGCGGCAACTTGCTAGACACCACCTCGGTGCCATCCGGATCTCGGCGCCCCACTGCAGATGAAGTGCCTCCACATGGAGAAGCGGGAGAGGCTTGTTTGCGCCGCCTCCCCCCCCCCCCCTTCGGGCACCCCACGCCGACTTTCGGCGCAGCATTGTAGGATGGCCACACCAGTGCGGCAACTTGCTGGACACCACCTCGGTGCCAACCGAATCTCAGCGCCTTGTGGTGTCTTCCATTCCGAAAATATTGTTGGCAGCATTTTGAAAGGAAAGATAAACAGCCGTTTGTGTCCCTCACTACACCGTTCTCCTAGTGAGTCTCACATTGTTACATTTAGGAAGAATGTTGAAGAGTAGTATGTTGAAAATCTGAAGCCATTGTTCTACAAACTCTCAACCAGCCTTGGATGGAAAAATCCTGAAGAATGTACAAACTGAAAACCAGTTTTTGTCTGTATAGCATCAGCAGCAACGCTTGAGTCAGCTTTGTGTGAAGCCGCCATTTTGATTCAATCAATAGCGTCCCCCTGCACACATTCAGGGACCTGGTCGTGTCTTCAGGTCAAACGGATTGTGGGACAAGATGCACAAAGGAAAAGGAAAAAAGTTCCGCCGGACCCCGGGAGGCGGCCGCCTATGTCATGGGCGATCTTAGGCCACACCAGGGCAATAGTGAAGCTGCAGCAGGTGCAAATAAGCTTCAGACAGTGTTACAAGCGCTGCTCAGAACTATGACACCACCTCGGTGCCATCCGGATCTTGGCGCCTTGTGCTGGTTCCGGCCTATTCACACATCGGTCCGCTACTGACGCCACCTGACAGGCCAACGGGGCACCCCACGCCGACTTTCGGCGCAGCATTGTAGGATGGCCACACCAGTGTGGCAACTTGCTGGACACCACCTCGTTGCCATCCAGATCTCGGCGCGTTGTGCTGCCTTCTGCCTATTCGCCGCAAGTGCGCACGCAACTCAGCTGCATAGCAGTGAAACACCAAGGGGCGCCCCACTGCAGCCGAGGAACCTCCATCTTGGGGGCGACGCACAGCATCACATTGCTTTCCAATGCAGTCAGATCCTCAAACAGCCCCCACTGACTGACGCGAACTCACAGGCTAACGGGGCGCCCCACGCCGACTTTCGGCGCAGCATTGTAGGATGGCCACACCAGTGCGGCAACTTGCTGGACACCACCTCGGTGCCATCCGGATCTTGGCGCCTTGTGCTGCCTTCGGCCTATTCGCACACCGGTCCGCTACTGACGCCACCTCACAGGCCAACGGGGCACCCCACGCCGACTTTTGGCACAGCATTGTAGGATGGCCACACCAGTGCGGCAACTTGCTGGACACCACCTCGGTGCCATCCAGATCTCGGCGCGTTGTGTTGCCTTCGGCCTATTCGCCGCAAGTGCGCACGCAACTCAGCTGCATAGCGAGTGAAACACCAAGGGGCGCCCCACTGCAGCCGAGGAACCTCCATCTTGGGGGCGACGCACAGCATCACATTGCTTTCCAATGCAGTCAGATCCTCAAACAGCCCCCACTGACTGACGCGAACTCACAGGCCAACGGGGCGCCCCACGCCGACTTTCAGCGCAGCATTGTAAGATGGCCACACCAGTGCGGCAACTTGCTGGACACCACCTCGGTGCCATCCGGATCTTGGCGCGTTGTGCTGCCTTCGGCCTATTCGCACATCGGTCCGCTACTGACGCCGCCTCACGTGCCAACGGATTTTCTACGCTTTTTATAGCCCTATGCCGCATAACAGGTCATGTGACTTGTTTATAAAACTTTTCATTGGTTCATTTTACTTTTGGTTTCCTAATGATGGAAGGCTTGATCATATGACCTAAAAATAACACTTTTCATTGGATTAAAACATTTTTTTTTTCCAAACGATGAAAGCCCCACCTTCTTTCTGGATGTTTCAGACTGAAGCTGGCGTCAGCATGAAAGCACCACCATCTCGTGGCTCCGTCGTGGTCATTCCGCGAGCAATCATGGCAGCCGCTCCCCACCGGAAGCCTGCAGGAGTCGGGGGCCCCCAAGACTTTTGTAGAATCTTCAAGGCTGAGGGGACGCTTTCGAGAATGGGGTCCAAGTCCTAGCAGACAAGCGTCCGAGTTCCAAGGTGTCCCAGGGCCATTTCAGTGGACCAGGCCCAAAAAGGAAAGAGCCTGCCGCCATTTTGAGAGTCCTGTGGCAGCCGCCTATCGCTGCACCGCAAGAGTGGGCGCAACTCAGCTGAATGGCGGATTTTGGCACAGTGTACCAAAAGCGGGCGGAATGGCAACTGAAACGGTAAAGGGGCGCCCCACTACAGCAGACGAGCCTCCACCTGGGGAGGCCCGTTCACGCCGCCTCACCCCCCCCCCCCCGGGGCGCCCCACGCCGTTATTCGGAGCAGCATTGTAGGATACCAAAACCAGTGCGGCAACTTACTGGACATCACCTGGGTGCCATCCACATCTCAGCGCGTTCTGCTGCCTTGGGACTATTCGCACAACAGACCGCTACTGACGAGGCCTCCCCCCGCACCCCCCGGGACGCCCCACGCCGTTTTTCGGAGCTGCATTGTAGGATACCAAAAACCAGTGCGGCAACTTACTGGACATCACCTGGGTGCCATCCACATCTCAGCGCGTTCTGCTGCCTTGGGACTATTCGCACAACAGACCGCTACTGACGAGGCCTCCCCCCGCACCCCCCGGGACGCCCCACGCCGTTTTTCGGAGCTGCATTGTAGGATACCAAAAACCAGTGCGGCACCCAGGTAACATCACCTGGGTGCCGTCCAGAACTCAGCACGTTGTGCTGCCTTGGGACTATTCGCACAAAACACAGCTACTGACCATTGTTGCTTCTTTTTTCAAAAAATTTTTTAAATGTATTTACTGTTTTTGTTGCGTTGTATATATTTATAAGTTATTAAAGTTTTATAATCCTACTACTTTGTTGGAGTGCTATATATTTTTAATGTGACACATAATTGTAAAAACTTTGATGTACAAAGAGGCATCCCTGGAATCTTCCGCTTCAGGCTCGGTCCCCTCCCCAATCACAATACAGGATGGTTTTCAGATAGTAGGAACGCGTGTGGTGTGACGGATCTCATCGGGTGGGGGCCTTGATCTACTGTAACTCCTTTGAAGAGGGGTGATTCTTTACAGCTGGGGCCATAAACTACATCTGCAAGGCTAGGTGATAGCCTGGGAACGGCCTGGACAATCGGACACAGAGGAAGAGGAGTGTCAGAGGGTGCGGTAGTGAATAGGGCGAAAGGGAGGTGTCGGGCGGGCACAGGGTGTGATTCTCAAGGAAGAGCAGCGCAGATGGGGGGAGGTTTATTGCCCATGCATAAGACAGAGAGCGGGGGTGACCAGTGCCTGGGGGAGATGCTTGCGAGGGTGGGGAGCCATGCTAAGGATCGACAGCGTGCAGAGAGTGGGTCTGGTCAAGGCATCTAAAATGGCTGCCGTGCAAAACAAAAGTGTGGCATTTGAAAAAAGGCAAGATGGCGCAGACAATGTTTTTCAACACTTCCTGATTTCCTTCGAATCGAACGTTAACAGATGTTATCTCTCCCACACTACCGGTCCCCCTGGGCTTAAACGCCGAGATGGTAGGGACTGCATCCCGTGGAGATAGGCCGAGACGTCACTCAGCAGAAGCAAAAAAAAAAAAAAAAAAAAAGTCTATAAACATACAATAAGTTAAAAGTCAATCATTCTTGTTTCCTTGTAGTACGCTCCCCAGTCCGCTTTCCGTTACGCGTACCGGGCGCACCCCACGAAAAAATCGATTTTTTTTTTTTTGCCCCGCGGGGCCCTTTTAAAGCCTCCACATCAAACCTAGGGGGTCAGGGAGGATCTACTTTGCCCCCTTATGGTCATTTCTCCCTTTGTTTTGGCCTCCTCTTGTCTCTCGATCCTACCTAGAGACAAGATGGCGGCCGCTCCGGACTATTTAGAATGTTGACAGACACCGGAGAGCCAATCAGCTTCGCTTCGCGAAGTTCCGTTACGCATCAAGTACGCGAACCGGAGCGCTACCCGGAGCGCTGTTACAGATATATATCTTTTTTTGAACGTTAATTTCTCAAAATCCACTGGAGCACATATATTGAGACCTAGCAAAGGCACATCGGGCTAACAGTCCCTACAATTTTGCCAAGTTTCGTGCAAATCCATTCAGCCGTTCGGGCTAAAAGTGAGGCCAACCGCCCTATGGAAATTAACATGGGAAAAACGCGTTTTGGGACCCCCCTTTTTTCTCTGCCCCCCCTTGACGAACCCCCCCCAAATTTTCAGTGGCTGCTCAGAAACAAAATGTTCCATTTTCCTGAAAATTTCAGCCAATTCCGTCCACAAACGCCAAAGTTATTAGACATAGAATTTTCAAAAATCCCATAGAGAAAAAATCCTAACTATATATACCTACTGGCGACCGCCAGTAGGTAAGATATATATATATATATATATATATATATATATATATATATATATATATATATATATATATATATATATATGTATATATATATATATATATATATATATATATATATATATGTGTTCGCTCCAGAGCACCTCTTATTAGCGTGGCGCACTCACAGGCAAGTGCTCCTTCATGCGGGGGTGATCCCGCATAGCAATTGCAGCTCAACTCTCCTCCCATGCCAGACTTCCGTCAGGAAAGAAAAGCACTCTCGGGGGCTAGTCACTGTTGATTTATTCAGCAAACTTGCACAACAAAAACAGAAACGTTTCGGTATAGACCTTTTTCTATGTCTACCGAAGAGCCACACAGTCAAAGTATTTAAACATCCATCCCCCAGCATGGACACAAAGAAGGGACTACCATACAATCGCGGCGTCTCATCTTGAACTGCACCATCAAACTTAAAGTGTAAAAATCAACAATATACAAATAAATCGTCAAGATGAAAAGGTAATCAATCACGCCCATAAATGCGCCCGCAGGACATCTTGCAAAACCAATCAAGCCCTGAGTGGGCAAGTAGAGGGCGGATGTATAATACAAATTCATAATAACCGAAATCAGCATGACTGAATAAAGCCTCCAAATAGATATGCATATATACATACTTACATATGGGCAAAGAAACCCAGAGACCATAAAGGTAAGAGGGAAAAGGCAGAAAAAGATGAAAACGAGAATAAAGCATGAGATAGAGGACGCAAGTTTAGAAAGGAAAAAGGAGAAGAGGTGTCTCGAATTGAGTCCTCTGATGATGATGCCAGGAGTGCCTTAAGATCAGGCTTGATTCGCACTCCTTTTCGGGAGGAATTCAAGCTCACGTGACAATCGTGAAAGAGATGGAACAGAGGCAATCCCCCAGAACGGGGGGGAAGAGGAAGACAAGGAGCAGGCAGGGGGGCTGCAAGAGACGACTTCTCACCCCCAGCCGCTCAGAGCAAGAAGGTGTATCCACCCCGTATTTTCCCATTCAGTGCTTGATTAGTTTACCAAGATATCCAGCCATGCCCATTTATGGGCGTGATTGAATACTTTTTCATCTTGACGATTTATTTGTATATTGTTGATTTTGACACTTTAAGATGGAGCAGTTTAAGTTGAGACGCCACGACTGTATGGTAGTCCCTTCTTTGTGTCCATGCTGGGGGATGGATGCTTAAATACTTTGACTGTTTGGCGCTTCGGTAGACATAGAGAAAGGTCTATACCGAAACGCGTCTGTTTTCGTTGTGCAAGTTTACTGAATAAATCAACAGTGACTAGCTCCCGAGAGTGCTTTTCTTTCCTGACTGAAGTCTGGCGTGGGAGGAGAGTTGAGCTGCAAATATATATATATCACTGATAAAACCATAGGTTTCAGCCACGTTATAGTTATTTGAGATGTCATCATTGATGTCATGAGTGATGTCACTGACCAAGTCATGAGTGATGTAATATGTGACATCATCAGCAGTGCATTGCGGGCGCGCGAGTTATAGTTAGCTGAACTAACTATAACGGGGGAATTTCAATGGTTTTGTATGAGTGAAATGTCCAGCTAACTATAACATGTGTGAAACCTATGTTTTTTTCAGTGAATTTCTAAGGTTTTTCAAATGCTAATTCCTAACTATAACGTGGCTGAAACCTATGGTTTTTTCAGTGAATTTCAAAGGATTTGTAAATGATCATTTTTAAATGTATTGTTATATTTTTTATACTGATTTACTACATTGTTTTAAAGTATTTATTTTTAGATATTTTATTTTTTAAATTACATTACATATTTTTAATATAAATTGAAAAAGAAATGTTTTTAAAAATATTGAAATTGTAATATTGTTTTTTTTTTTAATTTTTTAATTTATATATATTTTATATAGCAGGCAATGATATCCTATGGAAGGAAATTCAAGTTACTGGTAAGTACAGTTAAAATTACTTTTCAGGATCAGTACTGGGCTGAAAGATGCAGCACTGAGGTCTCTCCTGATAACAGGTGAGTAAATCAGAATTCGTAGTTCGGCTGATTTTCGAGGAATTTTTTAAAGTTTCAAAACTCCATACTTTGAAGAATTTCCAAGTGAAACCAGTCAATGTTAGCCTATAAAAAGTATATTCAAGTTACTGTAAGTATGGTTAGAATTACTTTTCAGGATCAGTAGTGGACTGAAAGATGCAGCACTCAGGTCTCTCCTGATAACAGGTGAGTAAATCGGAATTCGTAGTTCTGCTGATTTTAGAGGAATTTTTTAAAGTTCCAAAACTCCACACTTTGAAGAATTTCCAAGTGAAACCAGTCAATGTTAGCCTATAGAAGGAAATTCAAGTTACTGTAAGTATGGTTAGAATTACTTTTCAGGATCAGTAGTGGGCTGAAAGATGCAGCACTGAGGTCTCTCCTGATAACAGTTGAGTAAATCGGAATTTGAGTTCGGCTGATTTTAGAGGAATTTTTTAAAGTTCCAAAACTCCACACTTTGAAGAATTTCCAAGTGAAACCAGTCAATGTTAGCCTATTGAAGGCAATTCAAGTTACTGTAAGTATGGTTAGAATTACTTTTCAGGATCAGTAGTGGGTTGAAAGATGCAGCAGGGAGGTCTCTCCTGATAACAGGTGAGTAAATCGGAATTCGTAGTTCAGCTGATTTTAGAGGAATATTTTGCTTGAGCCCCCCGCACAGGTTTTTTTATTTATTATTTTTTAAAAGAAACCCCGGGGTGGCGGTCCCCAGGGCTGTGGGGGGCCGTGAGCACCCCGCATTCATCATGTTAAAGCCCCAGGGGGTGGCGGTCCCCGGGGGGCCTTAGAGGCCCCCCATCGTTATACATTTAAGCCTCGGGGGTGGCAGTCCCCGGGGCTGCGGGGGGTCCATGTGCCCCCCGCTATACTACATACTTTGCCCCCAGGGTGGCAGTCCCCGGGGCAGTGTGGGGGAATTGGGCCCCACCCCACATTTTTTTCATAAAGCCCCCGGGATTTGGTCCCTCTGGGGGCTAATTAACATTAAAGCACGGGAGCCCGCACTTTGTTTTTTTTGGGATCGGCAGGATACGCGTATCCTATGCGCATCTCACGATTTTCTTTTGGGCCTGACCCCCTAAGCAGGCCTAGGGAATCAGGGTGTTTCTACCCTGCCCCCTGCCCCCTTTTCTCGTTTTTCGCGTTTCTTTTCCTGTTTTCTTGTGCCTCGGTTCTACCGAGGCACAAGATGGCTGCAAACACTTCCTGGTTTGGAATGTTGACAGCCATTTAGCATAAAGCTTGTGCTCGGGAGGATACGCGTACCGTACTTCATCCATAGATATGTCTATGATTTTACTTTTGATTTTCTCAGGAACTACTGCACGGATTTACACCATTTAACAAAAAGCGTAATCTGCGAACCAAACTCTGCCTCTTTGCCAAATTTTGTGTAATTCCGTT
The DNA here is from genome assembly GCF_964261635.1 of Lissotriton helveticus. Taxonomy (NCBI): domain Eukaryota; kingdom Metazoa; phylum Chordata; class Amphibia; order Caudata; family Salamandridae; genus Lissotriton; species Lissotriton helveticus. The sequence continues at coordinate 704,377,349 of NC_136068.1, read as the reverse complement.
CAGCAGTTCGGGCTGTAGATGTGCTTAAAGGGCCCTACGTTTTGGAACCCCCCTTTTTTCTCAGCCCCGCTTCACGAATCACCCCTAAACTTTCACGGAAGGAGCGGGCCATCTTCTTTGAGAATTTTGCGAAGATTCGTCGACTGGTGCCAAAGTTATTCCAAATAGAATGTTGCGGATTTCTGATGGAAACTAGGTCATAACTATAACTACCTGCTGGCGACCGCCAGTAGGTAGTTATAGTTAGGACCTATTATCCATAGGAAAACCACAACATTCTATTGCCAATAACTTTGGCGTCAATTGATGAATCTACTTGAAATTTCCCAAACTTTTGGCCAGCTCAGTACATAAAACATGTTTTCCCAATGCAATTTCCCATAGGACCTTTAGAGACGGCTACAGCCCAAACGGCTGAATGGAATTACACCAAATTTGGCAGAGAGGTAGTTCTGAGTTGCGACTTGTGCCTTTTGCTTATGTGGTGTCAATCTGTACAGTAGTTCCTGAGAATAGTAGGGTTAAAGTCATTTATATATCTATGGGCGCAGTGGATCCGCTGATTGTGCGAGGATTGGCTTCGTATAATAAGCGGTTGTAAACATTCGAAACCAGGAACTGTTAGCAGCCATTTTGTGCCTCGGTAGAAGTGAGTGTGAAGAAGTCTGTGAAATATGTGTGCAAACAGCCAAAAGGGGGCAGAGTACACACACCATGACCCCTAGGCCTGCTCAGGGGGTCCCATAAGGACCCGTAGGGCAATAACAGTACGAAAATATATATACATTTTTTTAAAAGTCGCAGGATGCGTGTAGGATCCGCGCATTTTGCCGCAGAAAAAAACAAAGGATGTATTTTTGGGATATACATCAAGAATATGTGTTTAGATCTTGGGTGGCTCTAAAAAGAGCCCTTGTGTTTATTGAGAGATTTTAGTACCTACAAGTAAGCACCGATGCAGAGTCTAGAGTTCCTGAGAAAGGCTATGTTCCCTTCAACTGTAAAATGTACAGCATCTCTCCTATAGATGCCATGCATGTTGAAAAGCAGATTGTTGTGGTAAATGGACCCCATTCTATAGTCTAAGAAAATATAGTCGTGTCCCACAATTCACACTCTAAGCGTCTTGAAAGGAGGTCTCGATGCACTGAGATGGTCTCTGTAAATGAAATGGCAGTTAGAAAAGTAAGATTGTTCTAAAATGGTGGATAAGATGCAGTGTTGAAAAACAGAAAATAAATGATTGGTTGTTTGACAACTCTACACTGAAAACTAGGTTGCATGTTTCTGTTTTTTAAAAGCATGATTCTTATTGATTATGAGAACATGATTGAAAATAACAATACCTAGGATAAGTTGGTATATTGAGAAGTCAAGCACACTTGCTGTTTTATTTAGCAACATTGTTTGATGAACTTTTGCGTTCTTCGGGAGCCGGCATTGCTTATTCGCATGGGGAGATGGATGCTAATTTGTATGTGGAAATGCAATATGTTTTCGATTTTGAAAGTGAGAACAGATTTCAGTGCTCTGTCTTTCAAAATGCAAACGAAGTTTGCTATGGGAGGGCGGGAGTCGTGAGAGTCCCGCCCTGTCAAAGCAAACAGCAGTGTCCTGGGGGTAGGCACTCCGGGACCCTGCAGGAGCCGGCCGTCGGGCGTTGGCATCTCCAGGGCTCTAGGCATAGGGTCACTCAGTCTGTCTCTTACAATATACAAATTTCCGGGGGTGTTGGTTCCCGGGGCTTGTGGGGGGTCGTTGAGGCCCACACACTTCTAATTTTTTGGGGAGGGGGTCCTTGGACGCGAAAGTGGTGCAAGGGGGTTATAAGTCTGGTACACAGTGTTTTGTTTTGTTTTACTTTGCTTTCCTTTTTGGTCTTGTAGAGGATCCAGGGTTAATATAACGTTTTTTATATAGACAATACCTTTAATCTCTACTCCCAAACAGCTTTCTGCCTGTTACCATAGTAACAGTTCATGGAACACTTAAATGAACACAGAGGTTAGAAGTTCACCACACTATGTTGGTAATGGAAAAAAGTTACTGTGCTGGAGTTTTTAAACTTTTCCATAGAAACCGTTAGTCTTAGGTATAGACTCTGGTAAAGATCTGGTAAAGAGTTAGCCTCAGAATTATAATTCAAATTATAAATATAATTTCTAATGGGGACCGGTTCCCCGCCCCCCCCAAAAAAGACGTATATACTTTTTTTTTAATTAACTTTTATTAAAACAATAAATAACTGGAAACGTAACTTAAAGATAACAATACAATAAATAACTAGAAACATAACTTTAACAAAACAATATAATAAATAAAATGTGATATGGAATCCAATAGAAGTACGGTAGGTAATCTGCAAAACAAAAAAGAAAATTAGTGTTTAAAATTAGATCGATGTGACTACATGAGGTGAGATATTACAAGTCAAATTAACAGTTGAAGATATTTCCTTCTTTTAGCGTGTGCAAGGGTGCCTGATACATTTCTCTTGTCTTATAGGCTTGCGTTCAAGCGGTGTCTGTATGGAAGAGCCTACTGCGTCAGATTTACATTACAGATCAACAGGTCTTTAAAATGATTCAGAGATGAGATAGAATTAGGTAAGAGATCAAGTCATTATGCAGGACAATATTCTTTAGGGCTTATTTACAAGACTCTTGCGCCAGTTTTGTGTTACTTTTCTCATGTTGAAAGTGACGCAAAAATGGCGCAAGGGGCTTGTAAATAAGGTCTTTCATTTCTAATGCATTTAATCAGAGGAATTGTATATCTAGGTTGCTCTGCTTACCTTGTGTAAACACTGTGGGCAAAAGAGTTCACAACTTTAACTCAGCTTTGGTTGGTCACGGCAGAATGGACAGTAGCATCCATACCTTTAAAAGAGAAAGAGAAATTATGTGAGAGGGAGACAGAGAATGAGAGAGAAAACAACATTAAAACTGTGAGAGAGTGAAAGTTATAGATGGAGGAGTTAATTGTGGAGAAAATACTCGTAGGTCACCTTTTGCCTTGGTTGTGTATCCAAGTATGTGCTGGTTCATATTGCACCCTCCAGTTTAGTGATCTGAAATATAGTATATAGAGTTGGTCATAGTATAGTGCATACAAAAGTGGCGTAAGGGGCTTGTAGATTTGCCTCTCAGACTGCTGTAATTGTACGTTCCTACGTAGTGAAGCTGCTGCACACTACCCACTCTCTCCTTTCACAGATGACTTGTTGTTGTTTCGGAAAGAAGCTTTTTTGTTCACCTTGGGCCATTGGCGTGATTCAAAGAGGGTGCACCACGTGTCATAGCAGCCTTCTCAAACGTTGTTACGATGGCCATGCATCATCGCAGAATCCTCGAACATTGAGTTTTAGAGGTGTTGGGGGGGTGGACGCCAATTTGTGAAACACAACCTGTAAGATAAAAAGGAAGTTAACATTGAGTGTAATTTTTTTTATCAAAGAAGAGCGGAAGTGAGAGAGTGACTGCAAAGAATATTCACAGCTCAACTTTATGTCACCACTGTGTTTTTCACCATGTGCTGGGACATAATGCACCATGAAGCTTTACATCTAAATGATAGTAAAAGAAAGATGTTATGTTTGGTAATTGTTACTATCTTAATGTGGAGTTGAATAACATCAGCCTTTCACACATGCTCCCTCTCACATTTAAAAGAACTATTTGTATAGTTTATATTCCGGACGTTTGAGCGATTATAAAATTGTTCCTGCTATTGGAAAAAATTTTTTACATGTAATTTGATACATTATATAGGACTGCGTTTCTCTAAATCACTGCATCGCTTTTTTGCAACCAGTCTGCTACAGCCCTTCGACTTCCTCCGATACTCACCCAGGCCTTACTACTTATCTTTTTGTGGACAGGACACCTTCTGCATGATGTAGTCCCGATCAGCCACTAAGAAGTCTCATATATGGTGCCGAGTGTTGATATCGGTATGGCCAAGGACAAACCCGTCCTCCCATCTTCATCACAGGTTCCTCATCCGCTCTGTGCTTCTGATACCATTAACTCAGTGACCAAAGAGGTCACACACGTAGCGGTGGGCCCCCCTACTCGGTGGTTCGGGCCTACATGAGGCATTTGAATCACTAGGACGGGCCATCACAGCCCTTGGGATGGGAGCAACTCTAAAATGTCGTAGAGCATGTGCGCCCCGTCTTTTTTATTGGTACGGTCACATGTGTAGTGACGGATGCTCTGGATGGGTGTGGTGTGGGTGCTTACCAGACATGAGGGAGTGTGGGTGTGCCGTTCTGACAACTAGACCTGGAACTAAGAAATCACTACAATGGAAATCTGGGCCATGTAGTGTTGTTGTGGTTTCTTGGAAGCGTAAGTGGAGTGGGCTGGCCTGACGTATGCCAGTGCTGCGTGAAGCTCTGAACCATGATTCCGGAGCTATGGGCGTGGTCCCGTCATGAGCTATATGAGAAATCAAGTGATTCTGGTGTCCGTTTCGTAGTGTTGATGTCACCCGGGTCTTAAAAAGAAATGTGTCATTATATCTGTAAAGTCCCACAACTTGGCCAACATGGAAGGTACAGGGTATCACTGACTCTATATTTGTTCATAGTTGCACACATAAAAGATGGTGGACATGACGCATTTATGCGATTATGAATGTTTGTTGTATATTCAGTGGAGTGTTGTAGCTGTACTAATACAGGGCTGTGAAAGGTTTAAGTTGCAGTTTTTGGCACATGAAGGGCAGCTAATATATATATACGTATGTAGTTATTCAGGTGTACTGTAGAACTTGGTGCTGGAAATCAGCAGGCGAGCCTCGGAGTTGCGTCCACATCCTGTTATTGTAGAGTAATGACGTAACGTAAGCGTGCCTGAAAATTTATTAGTTTTGGATTGATTTTGAGCTATATAAATATGCTAAAAAAAAGAATAGAGGAATAGCCCACACTTACTGTCACAGGTAAGATAATTGCATACGCTATTTATAGCACAATATAATGTGGTAGGGCGGAGGAGCAGCATTTTACAAACAGAATAAATACACAGACACATATAGATAGTTGAAGTGGGTACGGGCACGTGTGCTCGACTCCATTTTAATATGTTGTTGTTGGTAAGAAGTAGAATAGTAATCATGATTTCATATACAGATATTTAATCATAAACTGTTTATGACTTCTGCTGTACAAAGGTAGGAGCATTGTATGTCAAATAATACACAGAAGATTCTATCGTAAAGAGTTCATGAGATGTGGTGGACTGAGGTAGGGGCAGTTTGTGTGGAGCCTGCGATGATGCGTGGTCCAGGCAGACCGCACTGGTAAAAATGTGTTTTGAATATTGATATTTTGCCTTAACAAGAGTACGTGGCGATTATTTACGGTGTACTGAGATAGTGGTACGTCTGCTGTTTATCGTGTGCTCACACTGCGATGATGCGTGGTCTGAACGAGCTGCACTAAAATCATTCACTGTTGCATACTGGACTATATAAACTTTGAGGGGGAGAACTAGCATCGATGGTCAATAATTGCTGTGAAAACTAGGTGTACTGATTGCTCCTCATAACAAATTAAACTCTTCCTCTTCACGCAGTGCATAGTAACTTTCACAAAATGGTGACGTATGTCTGGTGGCGATGTTAAAGGTGATACCCCAGAGGTACTTAGTATTGCTGGTGGTGGAGATACATTTTGGCGCAATCTTGTACATTGTTTGTTATCATAGTTCACTGGATGCAGCTATTGAAGGTGCTTGCACATACTAGCAGTGCAACAGCACTATTTTTTTCTCTGCTTTAAATAAATTGGGACTGAATTTAATGCTGTCTGTTGTATAGATGAAAAGGTAAATTCAAGTTGTGAACCCTACTGTGCACAGTGTACATAGAAGGTAGTAGTCAGTACAGTTACAGAACAATGGTTTTTTTTCACTTATTTTAACAAAATCTGAATACATACAGTATAATTGTCTCTGCATTAAATACATCAAAGTTGAATGTCCTACTGTCTATAGTGTAGATGCAAAGGTGAATTCAAGTTGTATACCCTGTTGTCCGCAGTGTAGATCTTAGGGTGGAGTGCATCATCTGCAATCATGATTGAAGTAGTAGATAGAACATATATGCAGCGTGCATTTTATTATTCAACTAAATGTATAAGTGATATAAAATACGGTTTTCAAGGAAGCATAATAAAGGGATATTGTGTAGGGGTTGATAGGTGTTATACTTAGTTTGGTTTCTACTGAGTTAGTGGGCTCTAAAACAAGAAGGTATTGTGGAGCCTGTGATGATGCATGGTCCGGGCAGGCTGTACTGATAGTAATGTTTTTTGTGTTGTGAATGGTGCCTTAGTAAGGCCACATGATAATCATTTTTGGTGCACTGAGTTACTAGTACCTTTGGCGCTTAGCGTGTACATATTCTGCGATGATGCTTGGTCTGGGAGGCACAGTAATTGGAGTAATGTCTTTTCCCGATTGGATTCTGCATGAATTCCATTTAAAAGGGACAGTATGTCTCACTGTGACATAAAACTGTTCACTTTTCTTTCCGATGATTTATGGTGCACTGAGTTAGTAGTATCTTTGGCACTGAGCTTGTATGTACCCTGCGATAATGCGTAATGCAGGAAGGCTGTACTGGGAGCAATGTGTTTTGCCAAGTGAATTTTGCTGTAATAAGGCTAAGGGGAAATGACTTGTGGTGCAGTGATTTAGTGGTACCGAAAGAACTCAGCGTGTGTGTACCTTGTGATGATTCATGGTTCGGGAGGGGTGTCGCTGTGGTATAATGTCTCTTGTCTACTGAATGCGTCATGTACAATCGTCATTCTATCTGAAAAAATCTGAACACATACAATACAATTGTCTCTGCATTATAAATCAAGGTTGAATTCCTTATTGTCCATAGTACACATGCAAAGGTGACTTCAAGATGTAAACCCTGCTGCCCTCAGAGTACATCGAAGGCTGTAGTTGACACAGACATCGAGGAATGTTTTTTTTGTTACATACTTTAACAAAATCTGACGACACAGTACTATTTTTCTGCCTTAAATAAATCGAGACTGAATTTTATGTTGTCTGTAATGCTCATGTCCCAGTGGTATCAAGCGGTAAACTCTTTTGATCGCAATGTACATTTGAAAACAGAACTCACTACAGTCACTGAGGAATGTTTTTTGTGGTATCCTTTAACAAAATAATCTTTGCCTTACTTAAATCAAGGATATCTTGAATGCTGTCCGTACTGTAGATGGAAAGTTGAATTCAAGTTGTGCACTCTGTTGTAAGCCGTGTAGATTGAAGGCAGTAGTCGACACAAAGATCGATGAATGCTATTTTGTCACAGTTAACAGAATGTGAGGACACAGTACAATTGTCTCTGCCTTAAATAAAGCAAGGCTGGATTCAATGCTGTCCGCAGTGTTGATGCAAAGCTGAATTCAAATTGTGGACCCTGTTGTACCCAGTGTAGATTGAAGGCAGTAGTCGACACAAAGATCGATGAATGCTATTTTGTCACAGTTAACAGAATCTGAGGACACAGTACAATTGTCTCTGCCTTAAATAAAGCAAGGCTGGATTCAATGCTGTCTGTAGTGTTGATGCAAAGCTGAATTCAACTGGTATCAAGTTGTTAACTCTACTGACCGCAGAATAGATTGAAGGCACTTCTCAGCACAGATACTGAAGACAAATTTAGATCCAAAGCCAAATTCAAGCTGTAAACCCTCCTGACCGCAGTGTCGATGGAAACCACTAGTCAATACAGACATAAGTCTGCGTTGCTGTGGCGCTGAGTTCGCAATTGGCCTGTCTCGAGGAAGCACGCGGTCATAGTGGCAGCCACCTGGCAGGGTGGGGACCTTCGCTGCGGTGCAGTCTCTTCTCTTTGCTGAAGTGAACCACGCCCAAGGTGTAGCCTAATTATTTATAGTCATACGTTGATGTTGTTTACGTTGGACTAGCCCACTCTTCTGTTTCAAAGGGGAGGGGGTGAACACAGCAACATGACCGAAATATTCCCCAGTGTCTGAGATAATATGGTTGCGTCCAGTATTCAGTACACTACACGGATCAATGATATCTACACACTGAAAAGTTTTTGATTTCTATAGTGAATTGTGTATAGTATTTCACTGGTAGTCTTAGCATTGTGTACATTATTGTTGATGTTCGAGTTCTTTCCCTTATACATTCTTGGTTGCCACATCTCTGTAGATTAAGCTAGTGTGCTGTTGAGGGGATATATAATTTTGGAAAGATTTGTTGTCCTATTTTGCGCTCCCTTTGAGGTAGTAGGAAGGTGAGGTCCGTGGGGGTGGTTGTAGTGGTAGTGTCGCTGAGTATTGTGATTTTGTTGGGTGTCGGAAGTGTATAATTACAATCTCTAACACATATTGCTCTTTAAACATGGGTATGAGTTGGATGTAATTCACGTCGTACATGTTCGACGTGCTTACAGTAGTTAAATGTTGATGTTAATTTGTTAGTGGTAAGTGAAACTATTGCCTGATTTTTTACGTAGCATTACAGATTTGGTTTCTGGTTGAAAATATGGGGAAGTGGTCAACATAATAAGTAGAAATTATAATTTAAAAAAACCTTTGAAATTCACTGAAAAAAACATAGATTTCAGGCAGGTTATAGTTAGGAATTAGCATTTAAAAAACCTTAGAAATTCACTAAAAAAACATAGGTTTTAGGAATGTTATAGTTAGCTGGACATTTCACTCATACAAAACCATTGAAATTCCTCAGTTATAGTTAGTTGTACTAACTGTAACTCTCGCGCCCACAATCCACTGGTGATGATGTCACATATTACATCATTCATGACATGGTCAGTGACATCACTGATGACATCATCCAGTGAATATGGTTATAGTTTGGTGAACATGTCAGTTAACCATAACCTTTTAAGTGAATACAATCACTGAAATTCACCAGTTATAGTAATCTCAAGTTGCTTGTGCTCTCAAGTAATTAATACTTGCGCCCCAGCCTTACACAGTTTTGCCATCAATGATGTCATTTCAGAGGTTTCAGTCATGCTGTTAATGCTGTCATGGAACCTGTCATGACTGATGTAATATGGCAGGCAATTAGCAGTGTATGGTGAGGGTGCAAGTCATACTTCTTTTAGGGTATGAGTTATAGTTACTTGATTAACTATAACTGGTAGATTTCAGTGGTGTTTTGAGCTGAAAATGTGGCATTGTCACTGAAACTTTCACCTAACTATTTTGTTACTTCAACCTTTGAATTGTTTCAGGGAATTTCTAAGTTTACATTTTTTTTAAAGTAAGACATAAATATAATTCCTACCGATAACTACACTTCAACCTTTATTTTTTCAGTAAATGTATATGTAAAAAAAAAAAATAAAGTAATATTACCATACATAAAGGCAACCCAAGCCTTGGAAGACCTTCTTTTATTTTCTATGTCGGCCCCTGTGGATGAGATCTGTGTTTCATGGCTTCCATATCTGTTCCATCTTCTACCTACCATTAACCACACGACTGAGCCTACTACATGTTGAGGCAACCTGTCCGAAGCCAAACCTAATCCTAGCACAAACCCTGACATTTTATTAGAACTTACCTTACCAATAGCTCAGGAATAAAATAGTGGTTCCTCATTTATTGAATTTGATTGAAAGGTATAGTGTGGGACTCAGGGTAGGCTCAGGGTGGGACTCAGGAGGACACAGGATAAGAGCAGGATGACTGGATATGTGAAATGCCATTAATTATATTTAAGTGAAAATGTCAGTTTAAACTAACATTTTAAACGAAAAAAACACAAAACTTCTCCCTTTATACTTAATTGAAATAACTATAACTTGGGTCCCTGCCATGCACAGTTTTGTGATCAATTATGTAATTTCAGATGTCGCATTATTGTTATCAATGATGTTAAAGAGCATTTCATGAGTAATGTAATATGTGAGATCATAAACAGTGCGGACCACTGAAAGATCATATGGACATAATATTGTGCCAAAAATACAGAGGGTTAAAATATAGTGAAAGTAATTGCAAATATTTATGTATAGATTTACTATTCTGAACTGCACCTCTATGTATGTTAAAGATTCATATCTTGTCAAAGTACATATGTGTGGAGTTATATATAGTCAAACTTTGCTTACCTATAGAAACTTGCATTCAAGATATGCATGTCCTCGATGTTTTTGACACAATATTTTGGTTTGCGATATTTCTGTTTCTTATATTCTCTTTAAATACCAAGCAGTGCATGGAAAGGGTGTAATTTGTCATTATTTCTGTTCATTGTAACAGGTGAATTTCAGGGATTTGTTTAGTTTAAACCTTTAAGAAACCTAACTATAATGGCACGCTGACCTTTATTTTTTTCTGTGAAATTTGGAGGTTGTTAATGTAAAGTAATAAATATAAAGAGATGTCATTTTAGGTAAGGCACTACTACTATCTTTGTCAAAGCGTCAAAACACCAAAATAAAAATAAAACAGCTTATTGGCTTTAGCAAGGATTTAGCACTTCAACCTAGATCAAGCAGAACTATAGGCTTTGAAAAAAGTAACCAGAATGTTTTATCAAAGGCCATATTCCAAAGTATTCCTTATAAATACACACACTGGCAATGCATAATAATTATGTAATAATTATGTAATAATTATGTAATTATGTAATAATTATGTAATAATTATGTAATAATTATAAGTATGAGTCTTTCTTTAACATTCTCTGGCCACAAAATGCAACAATAGAATCAACCACAAGAGGTCTACCCCCACTCCACCTAAGGAGCATGGAACTCCAGCTTGGAGTGCTTTAAAAATTATGATATTATTTTCAGGGAACAAGGGGACCCAAGGCGCAATAGGCTAAGGACCATGGGTAGGTACTATATTATCAAGAACAGTGGTCCTTAGAACAACAAGCAAATACACGAAAAAATAAATATAAACCAAATGGTAATATATTCCGGGGAAGTGTCCGGCAGGACAGTTTATTTCCCTGATGCAAAAGTACTATAACAAATATAACACTTGGTGTGGTAGAAACGGGGCACCGTCCGGTGTCCGACTAACACACTGAAAAAACATACAACATACACAATAACAGGCAATAGCAAGAAGTCTGATTAGAATATGACATACACCAGACTATCTAAAGAATACACATATGCAAGAAAAATTGAATCTGCAATTGTTGCATTTAGTGTAATATGTCGACGACGTTTCGAACCATACTCAATAGAGGTTCATCCTCAGGACAGAGGGTAATTGCCTTAAAGTTACACATTTGCGAATATCTCACTGATAGTGGGATATATACCATGTAGGAAAAAGAGGAGACATAAAAAATGGGAGACATAAAAAAGATAGAGACATGTCATTAAAACATTACCACAACTGCGTGCATAGATTGCATGACTCATACCATGCCAAGGTGCAGCCGGTAACGAGATGTGGATCATGCAAGGTATAGGCAGTGAAGAAAAATAACGAGGAACAGGGCTGGTTGTGCCAGGTGTCGAATCAACTATGGCTAGTGCAAACAAGAGGCACGGATGGAGTGAAGTGACGGCGGGCCGGCGTGCTAAACATTCAATGCACCCAAAATCAGTGTCTCTATAGTGATGGCGGGCGTATGTGGAATTTCGCTTACCAAAGGTGTCGCACTCTTGTAGGAAAATTCCTTAAGCTAGATAGTGTAGCTTTAGTTATAAAGTGAGTCTAATGGGAGAAATATTGACACTATAATAGCAAAAAGAAGTAAGTTCCCCATCTAAAGTCGTTTTGAGAAATTGCTCATACCTTAAATGAGTGCCCTCAGTACTGTGGTCTGTGGAGGGAAGGGCGACATGTGAATGACTATGGCAATTACGCTCGAGGTGACCGTAGTAAAAAATAAAATGCGGGAGGGCCGATCTTACCCGATAGAAATAGTCACGATACCAAAGTCTGGGGAAGAAATACATAGGCAACATAAGTGACAGTGGTGTCTTAAACTAGACTCCTACTGCGAGTGCGCATTGTCCAGGGCTAATCTTACCTGGAAAGAACAGGGAGCAAGGCCACAATGGGGATTCTTGTCAGCACCGGTGAAGAACGCGGCGTCTCCGTGCAATGCGGGACGCGGCGAAGGTATGCGGAAGGTCACGTGAAAAACGGACCAATCCGATTGCAACCAAACTTGGCGGCCATTTTGGATCGGGGAAGTAATCAAATGGCATGATATCAAGAGGAAGGACTAAGCTGCGATATGCAGGGCCGGTGTCGGCCATCTTAGAGTGGTGCCTGGCCCATTAAGACGTATAGAAAAAAATAAAGAAAAATATATAAAAAATTGAAAAAAATAGAAAAAAATAACTCAGTGAGTGCCCATGGGTGTCAATAGATATGAGTGGAGAGCGAGGGCTGGCGCGCCGTGAAACACAGACATTCAGAACATACCCTAAAGCTAGTATTCGATGATAAATACATTTTCAGCACAATTCAAATATTTTACATTTACTTATGCATTGTAAAAGTGAAAAAATTATTCAGAACCATATTTTACAATTAAATTACAAGCTTGCGGAAGAATCCGTGGGGAGAGGAAAACAGATAGGGTTAGATCAGGGAAGTCCAATCCTCAGTCCGATTCAATCCTGTGTGAAGACTTTTAGTCTTCAGGATCCATCTCAGTTCCTCTTTGTTCATGAGTTGTTGCAGGTTGCCCCCGCGGCTCGGGAGTTTTACCAGGCAAATGATAGTCCATTTAAAATCCATTTCCGTATGGGATTGTTCTGTGAAATGCTGTACCAGGGGTGCATTCGCAGTTCGGCATCGTATCCTACTCCGATGTTGGCACATCCTGGTTCGTGCCTTTTGTGTGGTTTGTCCGATATAGATCATGGAGCATGGGCACAACAAAGCATAGATTGCATTGGAGCTATTGCAGTTTGAGAATTCTCTGCGTTCGTACTTCAAATCATTGTAAACAAACTCTTTGCCTTCTATAGTACTCTCACACATAGAACAATTACCACATTTTACATGCCCAGTGAGCTTCGGCAAACCCCATAGTGTGTCAATTGTGGTCATCTCTGCAGGTGCAGGTAGTGCTGCCCGCACCAAGTGATCTTTTAAGTTTTTAGCCTTTTTAAAGGCGAACATCGGTTTCTCCAGTTGGAGTTGGTCAGCATTCAGCACAGCCCAATGTTTTTTAATGCTTTTGGTAAGCGAGTTGGATATCGGAGAGAAGGTTGTTACACATACCATCCGGTTCTGTGTCTTTTTTGGTTTAGATTCCAACAAAACTTCTCTCGGACAAAACCATGCTCTTTTTAATGATGTTTTGATTAGTCTGCGGGGGTAACCACGGGTGCTGAGTTTAGCGCTAAGTACATGGGCCTCTTTGAAGTAATCTTCTTTTAAATAACAATTTCTTCTCAGCCTTAGAAATTGTGAGAAGGGTAAGGAATCACGGAGCGCTCTGGGATGATTACTTTGATAGCTTAATAAGGTATTGCGCTCGGTGGGTTTCCTATAAAGGCTAGTGATGAGGACGCCTTCTTTCTCCTGTATGTTTAAGTCTAGAAAGGGAATACTAGCCCTACTCTTAGTAAGAGTGTAGGTGAGGCCACTACAGTTGGAATTGAGCCAGTGTAGAAAAGGAGAAAGTAGATCCTCATTCTCCGTCCAAATCATAAAAATGTCATCTATATACCTTTTCCATAGGGCAATGCCACTATGGAAAGGGTTAGACGGGATCAAAATGCGCTCGCATTCAAGGCTATCCATGTACAGCACTGCCAGGTTCGGCGCGAAGACAGCCCCCATCGATGTACCCTTGATCTGGCCGTAGTACTGGCCATCGAACAAAAAATAATTCTTCGTGAGACAAATTTCCAATAGTTGGAGAATAAACAATGTAGGAATGAAATGTGGGCTCGGGCGGTTGTTGAGGACTTTTTCAATGACAAGCATTGAGTCATTTTGGGGAATATTAGTGTATAATGACTCCACGTCCAGAGTGCAAAGCACATTGGACGTGGGGTCAAATGGATGTTCCTCTATCAGGTTAATCATATGGGTACTGTCACGGATGTAACATTGAGTAGCTGGTATAAAATCCTTGATGAAAAAATCCACAAACAGTCCCAAAGGTTCCAGAACTGACCCACAGCCTGAAACTATGGGTCTGCCCGGGGGATGTTCCACGCTTTTATGGACCTTCGGGAGTGTATAAATGACAGGAGTGCGAGGAGCTCTGGCATTGAGAAAAGAATATTCCTTTTTGCTCAGAAACCCTAACTCGAGGCCTTCTTTAGTGACTTGCCGAATTAGGTTTTGGATCTCGACTATCGGATTCCTTTGGAGTTTTATATAGTGTGAGGGATTGCTCAGTTGGCGAAGCACCTCTGTTTTATATGTGTCAAGGTTCTGTAGTACAATACCCCCGCCTTTATCGGCAGACTTGATAATTAGATCAGAATTTGATTTGAGGTTGAGAAGTGCATGCTTCTCCTCCAAGCTAATATTGTAAGGGATGAAAGTATGCCGTTTCTCAAGAGTGGAGAGATCCTGCAGAACCAGTTTCTCGAAGGTCAATATCTCCGGAGGCACCATGCTGCCTACTGGCGAGAAAGTTGAGGGTGGACGGAAAGGAGTGTTAGGAGTAAGAGACGGTTTAGGGTGGAGTATGAAGAAGGCATGTAGTCTCAACTTCCTAAAAAATCGTAGTAACTCCGTCTGTACGTCCAAATAGTTGGGACGTATCGTGGGGACAAATGAAAGTCCCTTGGTTAATAACGACAGTTCAGTGTTAGAGAGGGGATGTGATGTAAGGTTGAAAATGGGTAATGGCAATGGGTTAGCCAGATCTACTAAATCAGGCATTGTGCTAGCATAAGTAGCTATTTGCTGATCTACCATTGATAATGTTGGCGTCTGGTGTTCCGTTCGCCTGACGGGTAGGGTCCCCGCGGGGCTGGCTTGGGTTTCCCCCTCTTGGGAGGATCGGATTGGCCTCTGGATAAAAAAGGAGCTCTATTAGAGGGACCAGGGGCACCACCTTGGTCAGAGCTATCAGATGACTCTGCCGAGGTATCTGAAAACCCAACTAGAGTTTGTCGTCTATTGTAGCGGCCCCAAGGTCTTTGGTTTTGATTCTGTGGGCCACCGTAGGAACGGTTAGTGTAGAAGTCTTTGACTAAATATGGATAGGCTCTTTCTTGCGAAAAGTTTTTAATATCTTTTCTCACTTTAGTTGTTTTTTTGTTTAACTCAATTCTGTGGAAATCGCTTATAGTTTTTTCTATATCCTCTAGTAATTTAGTGCAATCAGGCACAGGACATTTTGCTTTCAGTTGAGTTTCCAGATCTACTATTTCCAATCCTAGTTTTTTCAACTCCTCTGAAGCAATATCGATGCCTAGTGCCATCCACTGTCTAGAGCAACCGGTACTGATGTAACTAAACCCTGTGATATACTTCGGGTTATCAGTAAACACGCCAGGTATGTTGCGAACCTGCAACCCGAGTGGGATAATATTGGCTTTGAGATATTGAGCCAAAAGTAGTATCATCAGTTCTAACCTTACTACCTTCTTTTTGATTTTTTCAAGTTGATCACCTAATGGAACATTGAGTGTGCTAGGGCTTTCGGGATTGTCTGTAAGTAAGGATGGGCCATCAAGAAGTTTTTTGAAATATTCTTCGTTATATAGGGGCGTGTGATCTGACATGCCCTAAAAAGGTTGAGAGGAAATTGGAAAGGGTGAGAGTGGGAAGACTAACAAGGGACAGTGACCCGCTTCAGGGAAGGGGTAGGGGAGCGAACCCTTGCAACCAGTTGGTTGCGCTAAGTATTATTTTCAGGGAACAAGGGGACCCAAGGCGCAATAGGCTAAGGACCATGGGTAGGTACTATATTATCAAGAACAGTGGTCCTTAGAACAACAAGCAAATACACGAAAAAATAAATATAAACCAAATGGTAATATATTCCGGGGAAGTGTCCGGCAGGACAGTTTATTTCCCTGATGCAAAAGTACTATAACAAATATAGCACTTGGTGTGGTAGAAACGGGGCACCGTCCGGTGTCCGACTAACACACTGAAAAAACATACAACATACACAATAACAGGCAATAGCAAGAAGTCTGATTAGAATATGACATACACCAGACTATCTAAAGAATACACATATGCAAGAAAAATTGAATCTGCAATTGTTGCATTTAGTGTAATATGTCGACGACGTTTCGAACCATACTCAATAGAGGTTCATCCTCAGGACAGAGGGTAATTGCCTTAAAGTTACACATTTGCGAATATCTCACTGATAGTGGGATATATACCATGTAGGAAAAAGAGGAGACATAAAAAATGGGAGACATAAAAAAGATAGAGACATGTCATTAAAACATTACCACAACTGCGTGCATAGATTGCATGACTCATACCATGCCAAGGTGCAGCCGGTAACGAGATGTGGATCATGCAAGGTATAGGCAGTGAAGAAAAATAACGATATAGGGTGGAGTATGAAGAAGGCATGTAGTCTCAACTTCCTAAAAAATCGTAGTAACTCCGTCTGTACGTCCAAATAGTTGGGACGTATCGTGGGGACAAATGAAAGTCCCTTGGTTAATAACGACAGTTCAGTGTTAGAGAGGGGATGTGATGTAAGGTTGAAAATGGGTAATGGCAATGGGTTAGCCAGATCTACTAAATCAGGCATTGTGCTAGCATAAGTAGCTATTTGCTGATCTACCATTGATAATGTTGGCGTCTGGTGTTCCGTTCGCCTGACGGGTAGGGTCCCCGCGGGGCTGGCTTGGGTTTCCCCCTCTTGGGAGGATCGGATTGGCCTCTGGATAAAAAAGGAGCTCTATTAGAGGGACCAGGGGCACCACCTTGGTCAGAGCTATCAGATGACTCTGCCGAGGTATCTGAAAACCCAACTAGAGTTTGTCGTCTATTGTAGCGGCCCCAAGGTCTTTGGTTTTGATTCTAGCTTAAGGAATTTTCCTACAAGAGTGCGACACCTTTGGTAAGCGAAATTCCACATACGCCCGCCATCACTATAGAGACACTGATTTTGGGTGCATTGAATGTTTAGCACGCCGGCCCGCCGTCACTTCACTCCATCCGTGCCTCTTGTTTGCACTAGCCATAGTTGATTCGACACCTGGCACAACCAGCCCTGTTCCTCGTTATTTTTCTTCACTGCCTATACCTTGCATGATCCACATCTCGTTACCGGCTGCACCTTGGCATGGTATGAGTCATGCAATCTATGCACGCAGTTGTGGTAATGTTTTAATGACATGTCTCTATCTTTTTTATGTCTCCCATTTTTTATGTCTCCTCTTTTTCCTACATGGTATATATCCCACTATCAGTGAGATATTCGCAAATGTGTAACTTTAAGGCAATTACCCTCTGTCCTGAGGATGAACCTCTATTGAGTATGGTTCGAAACGTCGTCGACATATTACACTAAATGCAACAATTGCAGATTCAATTTTTCTTGCATATGTGTATTCTTTAGATAGTCTGGTGTATGTCATATTCTAATCAGACTTCTTGCTATTGCCTGTTATTGTGTATGTTGTATGTTTTTTCAGTGTGTTAGTCGGACACCGGACGGTGCCCCGTTTCTACCACACCAAGTGTTATATTTGTTATAGTACTTTTGCATCAGGGAAATAAACTGTCCTGCCGGACACTTCCCCGGAATATATTACCATTTGGTTTATATTTATTTTTTCGTGTATTTGCTTGTTGTTCTAAGGACCACTGTTCTTGATAATATTAAAAATTATGATAAGCTCTCCTGGGGTCATGCATTTATTGACCCTGGAGAATTGCAGTTTTCTGTTTTTAATTCTTAGGGGGGTGATGTTCTCCCTGCAGCCCCCTACAACATTTTTGTGACATATTGGTGGTGTCCCTGGCCAAATTGAGGAACCACAAATCAGGGGAAAATATGTACATGAACTCTTAAAGGATGCTCCTGGTCCGGAGCAGTGAATAATAAATGAGCAATTTTAGACTTATCACATTTAAGGTGTTCTTCCCCCCAAACATTTTGCCCGCTTGTCTCCAAATTTTCCGAATTCTTGTTTGTTGGCCTTACGACTAAGCATGGGCGGATTTTGCGGATCCACGATCCGCGGATTTGCGGATTTGCGGATCGTGGATCCGCAAAATCGGCGGATTTGCGGATCTGCGGATTTGCCCTGCTGCAGTGCTGAATGAGTCACTGATTTTGAGCTTCAACTAGTTCCAGCGACCATGTGTGTGTTACTATGCACTCGCCCCGAGGGGCGCAGGGTCCCTTGGGTGAGCTGTCCATCATAGTGGGTCAATGGCGGGAAGACGGTGCACACTGCGAGTGTGTGGGGGGGGCTTCCATGCGAGTGCACAATCATGCACAGCCGATTTTCGACTGTAGTTTTGGGAAGAAGGCACACATGCCCAGCCTCGACGACGCTCACAATTGTTTTTGGGCTGATGAATGAGTCACTGAATTTCAGCTTCAACTAGTTCCAGCGACCATGTGTGTTTTACTATGCAATCGCCCCGAGGGGTGCAGGGGTCCCTTCAGTTCCTGGCCACAGGAACAGCACGAGGATTGCGCTCGTGAAAGTCAAGGATGCAAAGGCCTCTATCCAGCATCACAGGCACAGCTGATTTTCGACGGTAGATTTGGGAAGAAGGCACACATGCCCAGCCTCGACGACGCTCACGATTGTTTTTGGGCTGACGAATGAGTCACTGAAGTCACAGGAAGGGCCTGTTGTAACTATTTTACGATGGCGCTGGCAGCTTGCCGGCGCCATCGTAAAATAGTTACAACAGGCCAGCCAGGCTTCAACTTTTGCCCCCGGAATCCGCCGCTCGCGGATTTGCGAATTCTCGGCAAATTCACGGGAGTTCACGGATTGCGAATTTACCGAAAATTCGCAAAATCCGCTGCGGAACGGATTTTACGCCCATGCTTACTTAGGACTTTGTGCCCTTTACCACTGCTAAGCAGTGCTAAAGTGCTTGTGTTCCCTAAACATGGCTTGATTGGCATATACATAATTGCCATATTCAATTTACTTTAAAATCCCTTGTAGAGTGTTATACCATTTTTTTAAACACTCTTGATATTGAGGTGTTTAACGTTTTACAGTTCTTACACAGCTTATTCTGGTAACATTAGTTACCAGAATTACCCTAGACAACCACATACAATGGGAGCGTAGGTGTGACTTGAGGGACCATCCTGTGAGGTGGGATGGAGGAGCTGGGCAAAGCCTCACACTTACACCTAAATAGGCTGTGTCCTGTCCCTACACAAAGGGCTGCATAATCTCTCTAGTGAGTCTAGAGCCAGGGAAGGAAGTAAAGACCTCTGTGCACTTCAAAGGCCCTTCTTTGAAGTCCTCGTAACTTAATAGGCACCACTGGGTATAGTACGCTCGTGGGCCTGTGGATACTCTGCCAGGAAGAAGGTATGCTGTGCTGCTGAAGGACCGCCACTCTGCTGGAATGCTACTCTGAAAGAACTGCTTTCTTGCTGTACTGACCTGCTGTCTGCTGTCCTTCTGGTCTGGGTGAACAGGACTGGCCCTTCATCCCTTGAACCCCAGAACCAGGGTGACTCCAAGGGAAAGCTGGATAGCCTCTTGATCTGAAGTCTCAGGGCCATAACAGACTTCCAACTCTCCTGCTTCTGCACCTGGACTCTGCCATCTGTGAGTCTACGCTGCCAAGTGATGCCACCCCAGTCCTGGACCCTTGGAAGTGGGCTTAAGGTGCTTGCTCAACACTTCATCAATGCTGTGGAAAGGGAACTGGTGCATTGCCGCTAATGAGTGGTCAGCACGACGAACCTTTGCCTGCCACTGCGTGAATCAGAACTGGTGCATTGCCTATTTGCGTGGATCAGAACCAGTGCATCACTCCATTTGAGTGTCTTTGAGCCTCCGGTCTACCTTCAGAACCACGACTGCACAGCTCTCTTCAAGTGAAGTCCCCACTTTTCCCTCGATGACAACATTTTTTTTGTCGAAGCAGAAACTTTGCATTGCAACAGAACCTATGCATCGTCAATGTTGTAGGACCAGAATCAGTGCAATGCCGATGACGTGTGGACCGACATGCGCTCTGCAGTCTCTCTGTCGACAGGATCTTCAACGCAGCCCTGACTAAGGTACTTTTGCTCAGTGGGCCCAACCAGGTCCCTGTAGCCAGCATGCGCTCCATCGCGATATGCTTGAACTTTTGACTTTGTCCCGGTCCAGCGCGACCAGATATCCCTTGTTGGTGCTTAATGCTTTTTGGTGCTATTTTCACTTAATACTTAAAAAATGTATATCACATGTTTTACATATTGTATTTTTGTTGTTTTTGTGTCAGATACTTTAAATAAATTATAATCTATTTTTCTAATCTTTCTTGGGATTTACGTATGTTGTGTTTTCACTTTATTACTATTTGTGTACTGCATATATACTTTACACATTGCCTCTAAGTTAAGCCTGACTGCTTGTGTGCCAAACTACCAAGTGTTAAGCTAATATAATTAAGTGACTTTCAGTGGTACACCCTGCAAGGGATTGTGGTTTTTGCTTGACTTAGTTTCACACCGCAGTCAACCAGCAACCCCATTTACCACCTTGATGTTCATCGGTAGGATCCGAAGTTGTGTTTCTGCAGTACTATGCAGTGATTTGTGCTTCACAAAAGTACCAGATAAATAATTTGAGATCAGAGTGACCCTTTTTAAAATCCTTCCTTAGTTTTTTAATTGGCTGCTTTTTACACAGTTAAATGACCCAACTTCCTTTTTGCACTATGGATGCCTGCAATGTTGACACCCTCAGCAGACCTGAGCTACTGAAGCTTTGCACACAGAAGGGGCTGAGGTCAGACAAGAAGGCTAGCAAGTGGGATCTCCAGGTAGCCCTCAGAGCCTTATAGGAAGTGCAAAGATGGCAGGCCACCTCAGAAGAGAATGAGGTGAATGGCAAGGAGGAGGTGAGAGTCCTATCTGAAAGGTAGGAAAGGGAGGACCCATACCACGGCCCTGAGCTCCTAGGAGAGCCAAACTAGACCCCAGCAGCAACAGCCCATGTAGGGCGTGCCACCGGGTGGTGACGTGGGGAGGGGGAGAGGCAAGGTGAGGGTTGTAAAATGCGTAAAACAGACGTTTTCAGGTAAGTACTGAAAAAAAACGAATTTCATTGTGCGTGCTGCATCGCCAAAGGTGATGCAGCGCGCGCAACAAAATTCTTTTTATTTACTTTTTCGGTACTTACTTGAAATCTTCCATATCCCGCATTTTACAACCCCCCACCCTGCCCCTCCCCCGCCCCACGTCACTGCCTGGTGGCACGCCCTACATGGGCCGTGGCTGAACCCCAGGAGATGACATGGATGCCCCTGATGCTCAGGATGTAGTAGGGAGCAGTGTATCTGCCAGAGGCCTATCCCCACAGGAGCTGGAGAACAGGAAGCTCCATCGGGAGTTGGAAAAGAGAAAGACGGAAGAGAAGGCAATGGCACATGAGCTTAAATTGAAGGAGTTGGCCATTGAAGCCAAACAGATGGGATCTAGCAGTAATGGTGGCAGCATAACTGCAATTTCCAAGTGATGGAGAAGGAAGAGTCTGCATACCCAACGATCTGGTGCTTAATTATGTTGTGGGAGACAATATTAGCAAGTGTTTCTCAGCACATGAAGTGGCTCTAAGAGTGCACAAGATTTTTGAGGATGCCCTCAGAGGAGAGGGGCACGCTCCTAACACAAGAGGTAAAAGACCAGACATACTACACTCCTATGGAGGCCATACTTGTCAATAACTTTGGGTTGACCCCTGAGAGATACAGGCAGAAATTGAAGGGAAGCCACAAATTTCCTAACCAGACCTGGGTGGATTTCCTATACTACTCAGGTCTGGCACTTAAGGGCTGGATGAGGGGCAGGACAGTGGAATATTATACTGGGCTGTACAACCTGATTCTGATGGAGCGCCTGCTTGATATTTGTTGTACAGAGCTGCACCAACACATGTATGATAGAAGCTGACAGACCCCAAGAAGCTCCTCTTAGGAGGTGGACCTCTGGGTCAGCAACAGAGTGTTCAAGAAGGCTTTCGGGGGGACTGCCAAAAAGGTGGTGAGGGTTCCCACCAGAAGGAGAGGGGAGATAAAAAGAAGGAGTTTTCACATGGCCCCAAAAATAGTTTTCAAGGGAAAGGGTCCCATTTCCAATCTGGTGACTAGAAAAACAGTTTATCTGAATCAGAACAAACCACCAAGTCCTATGAGTATGGGCATTTCAAGGGGGCTCCCAAATTTCACAAGATGGCACAGCCTCCCACTGTGCCGACTAGTGTAGTGCTTGGAGAGAAGTTTGTCCTAGTCAGTGAGGGGAAGTCAGTGAGTTTGCCCTAGTGTCCCTGGTTGACGTGAAGATGATGCCCACAATCCATATGCCTTCCAATAATGAAAAGTATAGACAAAGTATAGGCAGTGGGTCACCATCAATGGGCAAGGAGTGGAGGCTTTGAGGGACACAGAAGCCAATATGACTATGGTAAGGTGCCAGCTGGTGGCCCCAGAGCAGATTTAACCCAATACATTCTATTAGGTTGTGGTAGCTGAACAACAGGAGGGTCACTACCAAGTGTCTCTTGTTCCATTTGAGTGGGGGGGCTACTGGAGATGGCTCATGAGATACCCCTGGCAGGACATCTGGGGCAGAACAAGAATTTCTCTCTCTTCTTCAGTGAAAGTATAGTCTGAAAGTTAAATGATGGGATCATGTACATCCAGATAAACGTACTGAATTTGAAGGTGAGATGCTAAGGATAGTTATGATAAAGAATTTCTTTTTAAATACTACTTTCAAACAAAGGTAGAAGCTATGGGGGCCAGATTCGCACTAGATTGTGCCATTCTATACTTGGAAAATATGAGAGTAACTACATATATGGCAAATACATCAAAAGGATTAAACTTTTCAACCACTCAACCCAGTCGAAATCTGGCTTAAATCCAATGTTCTTTGGCTCACTTTGTCACCCCAGTTTGGACCCATCCATAAGCAAATCAGTCTTTACCTACTCAGTCCAGCCTGAACTGCCAGGCCAGGCCCCCCATGGACCAGAAACAAGCATTTTGGGACTGTAAAGTTTCAGCACTTCGTCCATCATCTTGTTGTGTTTGCTAGGTACCTACATATGTAACATTGACAGCCCCTTCTTGGACAACATTACCCTGTGGAAGTGGTACATGTACTTTTGATTTGGACAGGTGACGAGCAGACATTGACTGATATTTTCCTGTGGCTTAGTAATAGAAAACATGACCTAACGTTTAACATCACCCACAGCAGAGAAGAAATCGGTTTTCTTGACCTAAATATTAAGGTAGAAGACAGTAAGCTGTACACCACACTCAACAGAAGCCTAGCGCATGCAAACAAGTTGGTGAGGTACATGAGCCATCATCCCAAGATTTTTAGGGATAATCTGCCCTACGGTCAGTTTCATAGGACTCTAAAAAAACTCTTCCTGTAGGGCGGATTTTTCAGAGAAACCAATCTACTACTCAAAAGGCCGAACGGGAGGGGTTACCCAAACACATGCTAAAAAAACTAGAAAGAGAGCATGGTATTGCCCACGTGACACCTTGCTTGAAGTGCAGGACAGGTCAGCCACCACTAGGAATAAACTTGTGTGTGTCACTATGTTCTGCACTAGAAGCAATGATATGATAAAAGGTGATCACCCCTTTTGAGCTCCGCAGCCTCTCCATCGACAGGATTGTCCACATAGATACAGGGCGGACTATGGTGCTTTTGCTCAGCTGGCTCAACGTGGTCTTGTAGCCGGTCCGCTCTCCATCGCGGTCAGCCTGATCTTTTGATGTTACCCCAGTTCAGTGTGACCAGATGTCCCCTATTGGCTTTTAGTGCTTTTGGTGCTATAATCACCTAATATTTTAATAATTCATATATCTGGTTTCACTTATGGATGTTTTTGTCATTTTGGTGTCAAATTATTTATTTAAATGTAATCTACTTTTCTAATATGGCTTAGTTTTTTTCTTGTGTTGTGTTTTCACTTTATTACTGTGTGTGTTCTGCATAAATACTTTACAAATTGCTTCTAAGTTAAGCCTGATATCTTGTATTCTAAGCTACCAAGGGTTAAGCAGATGTTAATTTAGTGACTTTTAGTGGTTCATCCTGCAAGTGATTATGGTTGTTGCTGGCCTTAGGTTCACACCCTAGTCAATCAGCAACCCCATTTACCACAAGCGGCTTTAGCCACTTAATTATTCATCTTTTTCCAAGTTATTTTTTGGGTGTCTAAGTCTTACCAAGGACATCCACAGTTTATATATAGTTAGAGTCTGGGGCAAGAGCAAATGCCCCCAAAGACCCTGCAACTTTCCCAGCCAGCACTAGTTTTGCCATTTTTTACCCATCTGTGCCCCAGTCCTATCCAGGGCACCCACAAGTTTTTTAATTATTGGAGCCCACAGGGAATCCTGATGGCCTCTTTGGCCCCTACCGGCTCTCCATCCAGCACCGATTCTAGTTACTGGTGGGAGTTACCCTGTGTTATTCTTCTGTGGGTGCCCTGGTCCCCCATCCTGGACACGCCAACCACTTTTTTATTGAGGTCCCCCATTGAGTATGTGTTCTCTGCCTGCACTCTCTCGGTAGGGAACAAGACAATGTCCCTCGGAATGCGGTACCCTAAGCACTGTTCCTCATGTGGACCTGGCAGATGGGGTCCCAGGGCCATTTTATGGCTCAGGGAGGAGGGTGTGTGGCTCCTCTTCCCAAAAAAGACATCACCATGGGGTATGGGGTCCCCGGAGCCTTCAAATGTCTCAAGGAGGGGAATCACATGTCCCCCTCCCTAACCCAATGACATCAGCTCCGTAAATCGGATCCTCGAGGCCTTCAAATGGCACAGAGAGGGGTCCGCAAGCCTCCCTGCCCAAATAAAATAACAGTGTGCTGACCTACCAGGCCCTGACCCACCCCAAGGAACTTTCAGCCTGATTCATCAAGCTAAATTGCGGGCGCAATAGCAGCGAAAATGCTATTGCGGCCGCAATTTCCCAAATCGGCATTCATCAAGAAAATAACCAAAGCGCTAACCAAAGATTGCGAATTCGCTAATATAATCTCAGAATCCCAGTAGGTTTGCGCCAAAGCACGGAATTAGAGAATAAATTTAGCGAATCCGCAATACACGCGCAATCGGTATTCATGAAAATTCTCTAATAGCAAAAAACCTCAAATTCTCTATTAGCGCCGCGCAAATTAAGGACAACCCAAAGCAGGTGGTAACCATAAAAGTCATTAGAGAAAATTTTGAAAAACCGTTGGTCAATCAGGAACAGGGAAAGGGCTGACCAAACACACATAAGGAGATGCAGCAGCAGCAGTTGGTGTCTCACAATGCCAGGAATGTACATGCTGGTCAGGCGGCGAAGGCTACAGCGAGCAGCACGGAGGAGACGCAGAATACAGGAGAGGATATTCCGCCAGCGGATCACCCTGCTGGGACAAACCAGGGAGCAGATTTATGCGAAGTACCGGCTAAATGGGGCCATGATAATTCAACTCATACACGACCTTGACCCCCTGATGCAGCACCCAACAAGGCGGACCAATGCTGTGCCTACACATGTACAGGTATTGTGTAGCCTGCACCTCCTGGCCTCTGGGAGCTTCCAGGGGATAGTAGCGGCTGCAGGGGGGATATCCCAGCCCACCATGTCACGCTGCCTCCGGAGTTTTGTTGACGCAATGCTCACCCAGCTACACCGACACATCAAATTCCCCACCAGCCAACAGGAACTGGACTTGACAAAGTTAAACTTCTACAATGTGGCCCATTTCCCATCTGTGATAGGATGCATAGACCGCACCCACATTGCCATCTGCCCACCAGCTGCGACGGAGTACATGTACCGGAATCGGAAGTCATGTGGTAAATAAATAAATAATACCCTATTTTTGACTAGACATATATCATAACAGATAGCTCAATAAATAAGAGTCAAGATTCGAGGTAGTAGGAGTTTTGCAGGTTTAATACAGCATAAGGACAGGAACAAGACAACCTGCATAGGAATAGGATGACAGGGCCCAGCAGCTGCTGGGGCTGGGTCTGGGATGAGCGCGCTGACTTTTAATAACAATACATGAGCATATATACATAACGTGAACACATAGCATTACATTGCAGTAGGCATAGCAGTGGGTGGAGCAGAAGGTGTGACGCGTAGCAGTCGCGAAAGATAAGGGCGAAAGTAGGTGTAACTGGGCGTATACATAGACATGTGGTGCAGACGTAACAGGATATGTCATGAATGGGGCGGAAACCATGGAGGGGGCTACCTGAGGAGCCGGGACCTCTAACCTGATGGTGCGCGCAAACTAGCAATGACGTATCACTAGGAGAAGCTGGGGGCTATGAACTCTGTGCTAGGAGCAGAGACTGAAGTCTGGAGAGTCAGAGCGACATGTACCTAAACCCTATCTAGTATCTGATGTTTAGGGAACATGTTGATATGAACTAGAAGTTAGGAGGGGAAAGGCTAACTTGATTCTAAGACTGGACCATGCATTATTCTACATGTAGTGCGTGATGAAGACTATGAAATGACCATTAAATGCAGTATTTCTCTAACGTGGAGACATGAAGGCTAGACAATGACGGAAACTATTGATGCAGTTCAGTAGCTTAGGAATGCAGAGAAGGAGGACTGAACTGATAACTGGAATCATAACATATTCTTGGCAGACTCAGAGGCAGAGCCAGGCTGCACCGGGCACTGCGAGGCAGGAAGTAAGTGAAGGGTCGAGGATACAGGTGGGGGCTGTATCGCTCCTCAGCGAGGCTTCAGGAGACAGGAGCTGAATCTGGTGTCCAGGCCCTTTTGAGGCCTAGAAACGGGGACTTTATAATAGAATAACGTGCACACTGAGAAACGTGGCAACGTAGCTTTACATAGGCCTGATATTCGTATTATTCACGAGGACTGGAAACTGGCATACTAGAGGGGGACACAACTGTAATTGCGTCATTAATCAGACATGGGGAATGCATATGCATATTTAATCATGCACACATAACATATGATGGATGACACGTAGGGACACAGAACATGGCAAAATTTACTTTTCCACATTCCCTCCTTGTCACTACGTTTCCATCAGGAAACATCAATATTCATGATACCGTCTATCATTTCATACAGTATCATTTGCTCGTCTCGAATTATCCTGGAACGGGATTTAGAACGGGGCTTGGGACTAGGAATACAAGAGGTAGCACAAATGCCGCAAATCGCAGGGCCACATTGTATACAGAGGCAGCAGCTGAATATGATCGCTACTGCAATACCTAGAAAGGACAATATTTTCCATCCCCATGCGGAAATTATATTCCAGAACCAACCGGACCATGTCCAGGTGCCTGGATCTTGGTGTATCAGATGGGCAATTTTATGGAGTCTGGTTATAGCTGAATAAACAGACGGCGCGTTATTTGGAATGAAAATGCAGCAACTAGATCCGATGACTCTACAGGCCCCGCCCCTATCGGCCAGTATGACGTCAAGGACGAGACGATTCTGTAAAACGACAAATCTCATAGCAGATTGCTCTTCAGTTAAGTTACCTAGAGCAGAGGCAGTCTCATTTACTACAGCTTCAAGGGTTCTGGTTAGTCTACGGATTAACTTACTATTCTGGATAGGTCCTATAAAGAAGAAGAAACCTCTATTGAAATCTGTATACTGTTCTAGAGCAGTTTCAGTATAATCGACAATTGGGGACTCCCTTCTATGTCTAACGTGTACTAGATGTGTATTTCTATGATAATCAGGTGGGGCTAGGAAAACAGGTGGCAGTAGGAAGGCAATGTAACAGGTTCCCTCCCAATCGAGGGGCAGGCGAACATATGCAGTTTGACCACAAATAAAATATGAATGACGTGAAGCTTTGAAGATAGATTTCCCACTGTCACTATACTTGACAATAGTAGTACAATCACTATGTCCTACATGTACAGAACCATTATTTCGGACACATAATTCGCCTTTGACTGGTAGTACTGAAATAGCAGGTAAGTCTGGAGTAGTATCAGACTGAACATTCAGGACCATGAAATTCGACGAATAATTACCTAAATTATACACTTCATTTTCTAGATCTAAACCTGTTCGGTGAGGGAGACCTTGCTTGTCTGGGAAACATGTACTGTTAAGGAAAAACATATCTGTTGAGGATGACGTTAACGTGGACCATGCTCCACACGAACCATTATGTGAAAAAGGATAAGGAAAGAGTGGCAGAACTCCCTTCGGTATCTGGAAAGGGGGGAGTCGACCACACACCCAACAATTAGTGGCATTGCTGGTCTGGTGTGAGTAATGTAACATACGGATAAATGAGTTATTTCGCATAGCGAGGCGGTAGGACAGCTCGTGAGGAGGCAGATCACTAAACGTGTGCTCTACTGTAGCATTAGCAGACTTATTTACATGTGAAACTGGGAAACATAGGTAAAATGCATAACTGGTGCAGGAAATCATAAGGCTGGTAAACAATATGAAACATAGAAAAACAATACATCGGATTGAGTTTTGACTAACTCTCTCACTATGGGGGTCTATTTTATACATGTCAGAAACAGTCTAACCGTTTCACCTAGGGGAGGACTTAGACAATCAAACTGACTGACTTAATTTACTAGACCGTAGTTTCTGTTTATACTCCTGCTGCGGAGTTTTCTCTAACAGGGGAGGGGTTGTAACAATGTCATTTGCGGGACAGTCCTTGAGAACAATATTCTGGCAATCCTTTGAATCCTGGGAAATGTTCTTTAAGGCGGGTTTCAGTCCATTAAAAAGTTTGACATGAGAAAGGTGTACCCAGCCTTTGCGTCCTTCCAACTTCACGGCTGTACGGGTAGTGAGGAGGACCTGTCGGGGCTCTTTCCATCGAGGCTCCAGCGGACTTGATCTGTCAAAGTTGCGGACCATCACCATGGATCCTGGAACGATTTCATGCGGTGCCACCTCGGTATTGTCTGGAAATGCGGCAGCAACCTGTGAACGACATGAGTTGAGGGCAGACATCAAGGAAGCTAGGTAATCTGTCAGCATATTACTTGAAACATCGGTAATACTTCGGGGTCTAGGAGTACCCCACATGTTAGGGGGGCGGCCGAATACGACCTCATACGGGGACAGACCTGATCTGGAATGTGCGACCATGCGCATATAAAATAAAGCGACTGGCAGAGCTACTAGCCAGTCCACACCCTTCTCTTTACACACTTTTGCAAAACGGATTTTCAGAGTCTGATTATGTCTCTCAACGAGACCGGCTGCTTCAGGATGGCGTACACAATGGAACTTCCACTGGTACCCTAGCAAAAGGGAAACCTGCTTCATGAGTTCAGATGAGAATGGCTGGCCGTTGTCAGAATATACGACTCTAGGGAGTCCATAACGGGGGAAGAACTCACGAACCAACTGCTTGGCAGTGGTCGTGGCTGTGTAATCTGGGACTGGATATGCTTCTGTCCACCTGGACAAAGCGCATACAACTACAAGGACATACTTGAAACCTCGACATCGCTCCATCTGAATATAATCCATCTGGAGGACTTCAAAAGGGTGGTCAGGGGGCTGGAAACCACCTTGTTCCACCGGGACACTTTTACCTGGATTGAACTGACAACATATCATACAGGTACGGACTTTCTGCTTGGCTGCAGCTCGTTAGTGCTTGTTGAACCAAATGTTCTGGATACTGTCTAACATAGCTTTTTCCCCTAAATGTGCTGGACTATGTGCGGTATTAATAATGACTTGAACCATAGAGTCGGGGAGAAACCATGTGGCTCTACCCTTCGTTAACCATCCTTGATCTGTCTGGACCCCTCCTTGTTCGGACCATTTCTTGATTTCATCGGGAGTAGCATGTAACTGGATATCTATGACATCTTGAGTAGGGTCCTTAACTGTCATACATGTAGTCGGATCTGGAGTATGTGTCTGTGTCGGATTAACTTGAAAGTCTGGAGTCTGTGCTGTAAGCTTGGCTGTGCGATCTGCTAGATCGTTACCCTGGGAAATAATGTCAGTGACCTTCGTATGTGCTTTGCACTTCATGATAGCAATAGATGTCGGCAAGTGTATGGCATCTAACAGAGCTTGAATAAGGAGACCATGCTGAATCTTGGTTCCATGAGAAGTCATGAAACCTCTCTCCTGCCAGAGCACTCCGAAGTCGTGTACGACTCCAAATGCGTAACGTGAATCTGTGTAAACATTAACTCTCTGGTTCTTGGCATGTATACAGGCTTGTGTCAGAGCAACTAGCTCTGCTGCTTGAGCGGACAGGGTATCAATACGGTGTGTTTCAATAACTTCAGTGTCAGTAGTCACTGCATACGCGGCGACTAGTTCTCCTGTACTAGTTCTTAGGCATGAACCATCCACATAAAGTGTCAGGTCGGGATCTGGTAACGGAATATCTGTCAGATCTTGTCTTGGCTTTGTCGTAATGTTAACTACTTCCACACAGTCATGTGTGGCAGAATTCGAATTAGCTGATGGTAACAATGTAGCAGGGTTCAGGATGTTGCAGCGTCTGATTTCTATGTGTGGCTGGAACAGTGTCAATTCATAACCTGTTAAACGTGCAATTGTCAAGTGCTGAGTTTGTGTTCGGTTCAGAAGAACTTCCACAGAATGTGGAACTTGTACTGTCAAGGTATGTCCTAAGACTATGGAATCACTTTGTCTGATAGCTAGGGCTGTGGCTGCAACTGACTTAAGGCACGCAGGCAGAGCCTGGGCTACAGGATCTAATGTGCTCGAAAAATAAGCACAGGGCTTGTATTGTCCTGCTTGATCTTGTGTGAGAACAGATAATGCTGTACCTTCGCGTTCTGTGACGAAAAGTGTAAAAGGCTTACTGTAGTTCGGTGTGGCTAGAACTGGAGCTTGGCATAGGGCTTTCTTTAACTCATTGAAACTAAGTGTATGTTCAGATGTCCAAGGGAGGACAGTCGATACGGCTGCCTCCTGTGTCGTTAACTGTATCAGTGGCTTGGCTAGAAATGCATACTGGGGAATCCATTGTCTACAGTAAGAAGTAAGGCCGATAAAAGCACGTACCTCCTTCTGGGTCTTGGGCTGAGGAAGACTCGCTATTAACTGGATACGGTCTGGTGTCAACTGCCTACCCCTCTTGGACAGTAAGTGTCCTAAGTAGACCACTTGCTGGACACAGAATTGAAGCTTAGAAGGGGACACCTTGTGCCCCATCTCGGCTAGGAAATACAAAACTGTAAGGGATGCTCGCTCGCAAGCACGTTCAGAACGGGCTGTGATCAGTAGATCATCGACATACTGGAGCAGGGCAGTGTCAGTTGGCATGTGAACATTATCAAGTTGTCTCTTAAGTGCTTGACTGTAAATACTAGGACTTTCTGTGAAACCTTGAGGAGCGCGTGTGAACATATAGCTCCTTCCATTTAAACAGAATCCGAAAAGAAACTGGCTGTCTGGATGAATAGGGACACTGAAAAATGCGTTCTTGAGGTCTATGACAGTGAAGAACGTGGCTTCGGAATCAATGGCCGTTAATAGGGAAGAGATGTCTGGGACAACTGGGTACTGCGGAATAATACATTTATTAAGCTCTCGTAGGTCAATCACTAATCGATATACTGGGGGTGCATTTGGATCAGTACGTTTCATGACTGGAATGATCGGAGAATTACATACATTGGAGTCAGTTTCTACAACCACTCCTTGAGCGATGAGCTCGTCAATAATTTTGGATAAGGCTGCTACAGCCTCGGGTGGCAATCTGTACTGTCTGATTCGTGGTAACACTACACCTGGCTTGAGAGTCACACGATAGGGTGTGATTTGCATATAACCTACATCAGTTGGACCTTGCGCCCATAGATGCTGTGGAACATTAGACAGTCTCGAATCAAAATCTCGTAATACATAGTGACCCTTGAAGTCACGTAGGAACAATCGTATTCCCTCTGGGGAACAGCATATAACTGCACCCAACTCTTTCAGTGTCTTAATGCCTAATAGGTTTTCTGGACATGACTTAGTAAGTAACAGATCAGTAGTGCGGGACAATGGACCTACTTCTAGAGTAACTGGCTTTGAAATCTCATTTACGATAGGCTTTCCTGAAAATCCAAGGGAAACATTTCTTGAGCCTGAGAGCGGAGCCCCTGGAACTTCGGCGTGACTAATTGTGGTCCTACTTGCCCCTGTATCAATCAAAAACTTTCTGTCTTTCCCTAATACTTGACTGTGAACATAGGGACCTTCTTGATCTACAGGTATCTCGATGAGAGGCAAGCCTACCTCCCTCTCTAGGCTGTTTCATGAATACTGCTGGTACTCTGGATACTCAGACTGTGCATACTGGTACATCTGCGATGTAACGTGCTGTGTTGCAGCGATAGGCTGCGGTGCGGTAACTGTCTGTGGTGCATTCTGTGGCTGAGGAATCTGTGAAACTTATTCTTGTCTAGGCGGACGTGGTCTTTCTTTAGTCTTACCAGTAGCTATGTTGTGTTTCAGAACTGCACACTCATTTATAAAATGACCTGGCTGTTTACAATAATTGCAGTTCCCTTTAACGGGAGCTGCAGGATGACTGGCTTGATTCGGACCCCTCTTCTGACTGTCTTGAGGAACAGATTGTGCAACTAGTACTTTCATTTTCGTGTCTTTCATACGTTTTCTCTCGTGTTCTTGCTCTTCCCTGATTCTATTCTGGTGGTACTGGAGCATCTGGAGCATCTGGGACGGAGTATTAGCTTGCCAGGTGCTTTCGACTTTCAAAACTCGATTTTTAACTTGTGGGCTTGAATTCTCGACTAATTTAGTAACAAAAAGGTGAGGGTATGACTCACTACTTGTCTTGAGGCCACTATTGATGCTAAAGCATTTTTCAAACCTAGAATAAAAATCACTAATATCTTCCTCTTGTTTCTGTTTACAGGCTGAGATTGCATCCCAGTCTTCTTTTCTAGTTGTCAATAATCTGGGTAGAACTTGTATTAATAATTCTGGTAATTCTTTACATTTCTCTCCTAGACCGGTACCTGGTACTCGTGCCTTGTCTTCAGCTTCTAGAACTGCCCAATCGATCTTTTTCTCTCCTACCTCCCATTCTTTTTCCTTTAGCTTTTCATACACCCCTGCGGGCAACAGGACCTTTAACATTTTAATGATATCTGGGTAAGTGTATTCTCCCATACGGAGCATGTCTTTTAATTCTCTATGGAACCCTGCTGGATCTTTGTCATGACAGGGAATTAATTTCTTCATTTCGAGGAGTTCCATCTTTGTAATCGGAGTGTATACAAACACTCGTTGCATTTCACCGTCCTCTGTCTTAACTGGATGCACTTCTCGTAACGGGTTCTGTCTTTCCATGTAAAATGGTTTACTTTCTGGGGGTGAGACATGAACAAAATGCGGGTTCGGAAACGTTCTATATTTGTGGCGCTGTTCTAGAATGACACTAATTAAGTCGGTACCTAGACCTCTCCATCTATACTGGAGTAACTCGTTCAGGATATCGTGTAACGGACCTGGATCAGAGTGCTGACCCTCATACAGAGTAATGAGGTGCTGGATCATATACATACCCACCAGTCGCTGCTCGGCTGGGGGCAATTTCAGAAACATTTGTGCCACTATTTCGTCTGGAAAAGTGGTAGAATCAGTAATCCATCGGACTGCTGATCGGGCTAGTTCCTGTTCATGCATGGTACTTAACTCACTGTAACCAATTCGTGATTGTAGAATGTGATCGGTAGCTTGGAACACTTGTTCTAGGGAACCTTGTTCTGGTGCTGGATGATGGAAAGTAGACTTGTGTTCTAGGCGTAAATGGCGATCTGGAAATCTAGGTTTTCCTACATACGCTATTCTGGCGGGATTCTCGTCCTCTACCTCTTCAGTATCAGAGTTACTTTCTTTCTCGCTTACTTGTGCTGCTTTACGCTGTTCGTGTATCTTTATTATTTCTCTACGGATTTTCTTGTACATACTCTCCATGGCACTAATGGTATTGTGCTTACCCTCGGCTATATTATCACTCCACTTTGTCAGGGTTTTCATTTCGGCCGGATCTTTAGACGGGTAATCTTGTTCTCTTATTAGACAGTTAATTAAAAACTTTAATATCATACGCTGGATCTCAGCTTTCCTTTGAGACATGGCATCACTAATACTTTCTGGATCATCCCCTGTACGGATGAAACGATATATTCTGTCTAGATCTTCTTTCATATTGGGTAGGGTGACTAGATACTCGGTCACCCTCCTTACGCGTACTGAATATAAAACCATATTATTCTCGCCTGGGACTGGGTCATAGGCACATTCGCCAAGGGCTTGCCTGATTTCTGCAACAGACTTATTACTCTTGGGAGTACGCTGTGATGCTTGAGCATGTAATTCGAGTGCTGATAAACGCTTGCGTGGCGGCGGGGTTTGAGGAGGACCTCCTCCTGCGGCCCCTAGACTAGAATCGTCGACTGATATTCTTCGTGGCGGAGCGGGAAATTGAAATGCTGGCTGGACCAGGGGTACCGTAGCAGGTACTGCATGGGGTGCCCCGGTGTCTGGAGGAGCAGGATGTGCCTGATTTACAGGGACTGGCGGAGCGCGAACAGGATTTGCATATTCTGGGACTGTGTCGTCCAAATAGGACGAAATAAAAATATCAGCTGCGGTCTGTTTGTGACGTAGCTTGGTCGGAACTAATGGTGGCGGGAAATTACTGGATGCCTCTGGGGTCGCTTTTGGCAAGCCCTCGGCAAGAAGAGGATACATACCCTTTATAAGGGCATTCCTCTGTCTGTCTCTCTGTTCAGTTTTGACTTGTTCACCTATCTCGATTAATTCTTTTTCTTGGGCTCGCTCTAAGGATTCTCTACTTAATTCTGACTTTCTGATTTCTTTTTCAGTTCTTTTATGAGCTCAATGGCATCTTTCTGTGACTGTCTGGCTTTCTTTTTCCATAATGCTTCTTCTACTCGCATGATGCATTCGGCATCCCATGTACCCGATACGGGCCATCTATACTTTTCTTCTAACTGTTTGGTATACTCTACCCATAAATCTAGATACAATATGGCGCTTATGCCATGCTTCTGATACATAAAGTGACCTGGACTGTCCCTGGGCGGGACGGGAACTGCTGCTTCCAGCAGACCCTTTCTAGTTTTTAACTGACGTAACTTGGAAAATATGGGCATGACTGAACTGTAATCTAGACACAATACAATACACAATGAACACGATACTTATTCCCCATTCATACCACGACATTGAAATACATGAAAAACATTTAAAATAACAGTTCGAACAGAATACTACCTGGAAATACTGAGAACAGAACACATAGATTTTCTCGAGAACAGAAACTGACTAGAACAGAAACTAGATGCACTGCTGAAACAGTACGAAACTTACCGGTCTCATAAAGAGACACGTCAGGACCCGCATCCACCGAAGTGGGCACTTCGTTTTGTGGGACTGTGTACCACCAACCCACAGACCAGAGTCAATTAATTGGACCCTGTCTAGATACCACCCCAGTAACGGTACTCACCGGGCAGCAAGAACGGAAGGCCTCAGACTGGACTGGACTGCTACGACGACGGACGACGAACTTCGGACTTCGGACTTCAGTTACGGGTGGACCTCCGGATACCTCGGACCTTGGACTCTTGGCTTGGGCTCAGGTCGGGACTCGCCGCGTTCCTCCACCGTCTCGTCTGGATGCTGGACCGCCTCCTCCGTCTCCTCCGTGGGCCTGAGGGATACTTGAGCAGAAATATCTGCCACTGCGCAGAAGAGTTCCGTCACGACTGCAGAGGGTCAGGGGGTCGGCGTGGCTTCACCGACGCGTGGGGAAAGGGCAAGTCCCTATTCGGGTGCCATTATGTGGTAAATAAATAAATAATACCCTATTTTTGACTAGACATATATCATAACAGATAGCTCAATAAATAAGAGTCAAGATTCGAGGTAGTAGGAGTTTTGCAGGTTTAATACAGCATAAGGACAGGAACAAGACAACCTGCATAGGAATAGGATGACAGGGCCCAGCAGCTGCTGGGGCTGGGTCTGGGATGAGCGCGCTGACTTTTAATAACAATACATGAGCATATATACATAACGTGAACACATAGCATTACATTGCAGTAGGCATAGCAGTGGGTGGAGCAGAAGGTGTGACGCGTAGCAGTCGCGAAAGATAAGGGCGAAAGTAGGTGTAACTGGGCGTATACATAGACATGTGGTGCAGACGTAACAGGATATGTCATGAATGGGGCGGAAACCATGGAGGGGGCTACCTGAGGAGCCGGGACCTCTAACCTGATGGTGCGCGCAAACTAGCAATGACGTATCACTAGGAGAAGCTGGGGGCTATGAACTCTGTGCTAGGAGCAGAGACTGAAGTCTGGAGAGTCAGAGCGACATGTACCTAAACCCTATCTAGTATCTGATGTTTAGGGAACATGTTGATATGAACTAGAAGTTAGGAGGGGAAAGGCTAACTTGATTCTAAGACTGGACCATGCATTATTCTACATGTAGTGCGTGATGAAGAATATGAAATGACCATTAAATGCAGTATTTCTCTAACGTGGAGACATGAAGGCTAGACAATGACGGAAACTATTGATGCAGTTCAGTAGCTTAGGAATGCAGAGAAGGAGGACTGAACTGATAACTGGAATCATAACATATTCTTGGCAGACTCAGAGGCAGAGCCAGGCTGCACCGGGCACTGCGAGGCAGGAAGTAAGTGAAGGGTCGAGGATACAGGTGGGGGCTGTATCGCTCCTCAGCGAGGCTTCAGGAGACAGGAGCTGAATCTGGTGTCCAGGCCCTTTTGAGGCCTAGAAACGGGGACTTTATAATAGAATAACGTGCACACTGAGAAACGTGGCAACGTAGCTTTACATAGGCCTGA
This sequence comes from Lissotriton helveticus, assembly GCF_964261635.1. Taxonomy (NCBI): domain Eukaryota; kingdom Metazoa; phylum Chordata; class Amphibia; order Caudata; family Salamandridae; genus Lissotriton; species Lissotriton helveticus. The sequence goes on along the minus strand of NC_136068.1, from coordinate 704,340,285 downwards.
TATTCGTATTATTCACGAGGACTGGAAACTGGCATACTAGAGGGGGACACAACTGTAATTGCGTCATTAATCAGACATGGGGAATGCATATGCATATTTAATCATGCACACATAACATATGATGGATGACACGTAGGGACACAGAACATGGCAAAATTTACTTTTCCACAGTCATACCACTCCCTTAACATACAGATGGTCTGCAATGCCAAGACTATCATTACTGACATCGTGGCCCAGTACCCAGGGAGTACCCATGACTCTTTTATATTCCGGCACAGCGGCCTCCACACACGACTGGCCAGGGGAGAATTTGGGGAAGGACACCTACTTGGTAAGTACACATTGTCAACAATTACACATTGCAATGATGTAGCTGCGCAGCACAGGCACTCACCCTCTGCTCCTCTCATTCAGGTGACAGTGGCTACGCCCTCCGGGAATACCTCCTCACCCCATACCTCAACCCGGCTACACCACAGCAACGGCGGTACAATGTTTCTCACATACGGACAAGGAATTGTATAGAACGGAATTTTGGGCTACTCAAGAGCCGGTTCCGCATACTGCACAAGACAGGTGGGGCCATGTACTACAGTCCTGATGTGTGCTGCCGCATTGTGGCTGTCTGCGCAATGTTACACAACATTGCAACCAAGCGCCGGATACCAGTAGAGATCTCTGGCAGTGAGTCTGAAGGGGACGACCGTCCACCAGCACATGTGCGTCACGCACGCGGGGAGAACCCTGCTGAAGGACACAGACGGCGCAACCACATCACTATGAACAGTTTCTGAAGCCCACAACCCACTCACCCAACAATCACTACTGCATGGCAATGTAAATAATGACTGGAGGCCCATGTATGTTGCATGAATAAATATTATTGTTAAATCCACAATAATAACGTAATGTCTACATTCATAATATTGCAGCAGTATTGCGCCATACTGCTCCTAACAAGCCACTGGACATGCTTGTATCATCAGCATTATCTAGGAAAAGTTCAAGTAACACAATTGCGCCTCCGGCGCGCAGCCCCCAAACGCCGCTCTGGCTCTTCCTCTGGGACGGCACGTGTCCCTGCAGTGGGCCTGGTGCTGCGGCGTAACACGCCAACCAGTGAGGCAGACAGGCTGCTGACACTGGAGGCGCCCTCACTGGTGTCGTCCCTCCCCACATTGCCTTCACCAGTAGGATGGAGTGCCAGTACGGCAGTGGTGACCTGCTCCAACACCCGTCCAACATCCTCGACACATTGGATTAGCTGCTGCTGCTGCGCCAGGCACCGTCGTGAGAGCTGGGAGGTGGCATTCCCAATCATGTAGTTTGAGCGGGTGTAGGCTGTCAGGCGCGTAAGGAGCTGCCGGTGGCGTCGGCGGGCGGAGTTGCGCTGCGATATGAGTGCAGCAGTGTTGGCCTCCATGGCTGCCGTCATGCGCTCAATCCTATCACCCACATTGGCCACATTGCGGCCAATGTTGTGTAGCTGCAGCTGAATGGCCCCTTGCCGTCGTGCCTGCTGTTGGTGAATGCGTAGCATCCGGCGCTCAGTGCTCATGCCTGGCATGCGCACAGCCATCCCCCTCCTGCCGCTGTGTGATGTGTCATGGTGGCGAGCCCTGACATGCCTGCTCTGCTGGCTGCCCACAGTGGGTGTGTGCACAGTCACCACAGTAGCTGCACCAGTAGTAGATGGTGCCGCTGGTGGTGGAGTTGTGGTTGGCAAAGGTGCAGCACCTGATGGTGCTGGAGCTGTTGGTCTTGCCCTGCCTGCAGGGTTAGGTGCTGCCGATGATGGTGCTGGAGCTGTTGGTGTTGCCCTGCCTGCAGGGTTAGGTGCTGCGCCGGATGGTGCTGGCGCTGTTTGTCTTGCCCTGGCTGCAGGGTAAGGTGCTGCGCCGGATGGTGCTGGCGCTGTTTGTCTTGCCCTGGCTGCAGGGTTAGGTGGTGCGCCGGATGGTGCTGGCGCTGTTTGTCTTGCCCTGGCTGCAGGGTTAGGTGCTGCCAATGATGGTGCTGGAGCTGTTGGTGTTGCCCTGGCTGCGGGGTGTGGTGCTACGCCTGATGGTGCAGGAGGTGTTGGTGTTGGCACATCCTCGGCATCCTCTTCTGACTCATCGATCTGCAGCATGTCGCTGTCGCTGCTGTAGTCGGCGCCACCTGTGAGGGGAATTGGACTTACATTAATAGCATGTATCTGTCACACGTAAAGTTGCTACATGCATGCTGGTTGACATTCCCTGCCTGGCTTGGCGATTGCTTATTTTGGGATATGTGAGGCTGCATTGGGGTTCTTTTACATTATGGGCAGACTACATGTCCCACAATGCTTGTGGCCATGATCTCATGTGCATTGTTTGAATGACTTGGAATGTATATGGGAGGCTATAGGGCCATGACCATTGTTAGGGGACAGGGTCGCAGTCGCATGCCACTTACCTTGGCTGTCTTGGCTGGGTCGGGATGAGTCCAGGTTGGTGACACCTATGCACGCCTCTGTCTCAAGGGTGTCCTCCACGCGGTCCTCCATGGGGGTATTGGGAGGGACAGTAGGTTCTCCGCCCCCAGTACCAGATGTCTCGCCCAGCCTCTCTGCCACCCTCTCCTTGGCACGACCTCGGAGGTCGTACCACCTCTTCTTGAGCTCGTCCAGTGACCTGTGTGTCACGCCCACAGCATTCACTTTAGCTGAGATTCCTAGCCAGATGCGACGTCTCTCCATCTCTGGCACCCTCCGGGAGTCCTTTCCAAAAAGTTTTGCGTGGTTTTCAAACACTCCCTCGATGAGCTGCTCCAACTCCTGCTCGGAAAACTTGAGCTTTCTCTTGCGCCCGGTGTCACTGGGCCCTGGTGCAGACTCCTCTGACATTGCTACTGTCGCAAATGGGTAAATTGCTCTACTTTGGAGGTGTCCCGGTAGGAGCTCTGTTTAGCTGCAGCCTCGCGATCAGCCTCGCAGTTCAGAATGGGGGTGGGAACTGCCTGCTTCCTGGTTGTGATGTCATCACGGCGCTCGAAAAGCGACTTCCCGTTAGTGCGATCTCGCTACTGGCGAGATGTCGCTAATGGGGATTTGCGATGGCGCAAAATAGAGACGGAATATCTGGGTAATAGCGATTTTTCGGCGATTTTATTTTCTCGCTATCGATTTTAGCGCCCGTGTGCGAATCGCTTTATTTACTCGCTAACTATGATGAATTCCGATCTGCGCCTTTCCATTTGCGATTCGCTGTGAATCGCAAGTTGAGAGTCGCAGATTCCTTTCTTCATGAATCAGGCTGTTTGTTTCAAAAAAGGGAACAGCGAAATGTATGAGGGATCCTCAGAGCCTCTGTAGATCCATGGTAAAAGTTTTTTTTAAATAAAGTTTTTGGCCCCAGCAATGGTCCCTCTGGGACCCCCTGCCAGTTCAATAGGATCAGGATATCTCTACCCTGCCCCTTATGTTTTCTTTTGTTTTTTTGTCATGACAGAGGACTAAATCCCGAGTCCTAAAATGGCAGCAGCAACATAGTTGTTGATTTTGTAAATGTAAATTGATGCTTGTATAGCGCACTACTCACCCGCAAGGGTCTCAAGGCGCCTGTACGAATACCGCTGTGGAACCCATCCTGGCTTTCCCTGCGAGGTGTCCACTCCTGGGCACCCCTAAGGTGGAGGCCAGGCATTCTTAGCATTGTGGGGGCCGTTGTGGAGATTAAGCAAATTATTGCCCGGAGTTGCAGAGTGGGACTCCATGATTGGAATAGGCACCGAGGCGAGAATTATCAGGTCCGTGGAATTTTTTAGCTCAAGACCCGCCGAGGTGGGGAATTGAACCCTGGCTAGACCTCTGCATCAGGGTCTGCTGCTCTAACCATTGAGCCACACTTCTCCACTTTCGCACATTTTGTTGGAGCCAATCCGATCTAATTTTTTTATCTGTCAGGTCCGTGGATATTCTACCGCCTAAAATATATGTACATTTTGAACCTTAATTTCTCAAAATCTACTAAATGGATTTACACACAAAAAATCGGAAAAAGCTGTGCTGAATATTTTTTATAGTTACATTTCATAGCTCAGTAATTTTTTATTAATTTAATTCATGTGTGGTGAAAGTGTCACTCATGAATTCAATTTGACTTATCATCCATTTTATTAAAAAAAATCTATTTTTGAATATGGCAGTTATGGATTAATTTTTACCACATACAGCATTATGTGAATTATCACATAGATACATTTCCAGGGGCCCAAGGGTACGAGAAAAGTGACTGTCTTACAGTATAAACAAGTGTTTGTTCTCTTCTTCTTTCCTTGGATCATCCAGCCGATAGCTGCTCGGATGCGCCACAACAAGATGGCAGCCATTGCAGAGTACCGCTGACTGGTGGTCCCGGAGGAGGAAGAAGATGAGGCCTCTATTGCCACCTCAGGTTACCAGCTGGGGAATTCCAGACACACCATCACCACCACCAGCACCACAGGCTGCTGAGGTTCCAAGCAAACCCACAAACACCTTCCTACAGCAACTAATTATATGTAAAGAGGAAGTGAAAGAGGACCAGCGCCAACTGGAGGAAAATAGAGGGACATTTTAAGGAGGCTGGAAGCCATGGAGGGATATTTTTTTGCGATAGGTGGGCCTCTTGCTGGAGGTGAGGGTCGAAAAAACATTTGGGGAAAGGGTAATTGTGGGTTTTTAAGGTTTAGGGAGAGGATATGGGGCTGTTGTGGGAAGTGAGAGTAGGAAGGACAGGTGGGTACGGGGTATTTGTTGGTTCTTTAGGGTTTAGGTGGGGGGCTGTTCCAGGAGATGATGGAGAGACTTCATAAGTTATTGCTAATGAACAGGTGTGTTTTTTGATTACTTGTTATTACTAGTTAGTGTAGCATCAATGTTAGATAGATGAAAAGCTCCACCAATGTAGAGATGAGAGGCTGAGCCTCTCACAAAGCAACAATCTAGCTGCATCCATCCCCTTCATTGACTCTTGATTCTCTCTCCCTACCTGATCTCCCTTGTCACATTAGTTAGGTTACTAATCTTACCTCTTCGAGTTTACCTCCTACGATCTGGTTCTCACAGTGGGGGTTATTCATGACCACACTCCCACACACACACGCAGATGTGCGCACACGAACGCACACATGCCATCAAGAAGAAGTCAAATGAGAAGAAAGAAAAAATGCCAGCCCATGACAAACACACATTGGCAATACAAAATAGCTAACGCTGCATGGCTAGCAAAGAGGGAGGAGTGGCGAACAAAGAACATGGTTTCCCTATTGAAGTAACCCCCCCAAAAAATAAATGAACTTGTAGCATTGTATGGAAATGATTGCAAAGGTATATAATTTTTACCATATTTTTTGTTTAGGTCCACACATGTGATTGCCCTTTCCTCTTTACGAGTAAATCAGTAGGGCCAGAGAAGAAAATTGAACAAACTTAAAAATGTGCCAATTACAAACAGCCCAAGGCAACATCAATTACCCTTCCAAAATACTTTTAAAAGTTGCAGAAAAAAGTAAAACACAATGTCACGCATGCATACACCCACAGAAACATGGTGAGCAAGCACATGGGGAAGAAGGTAGCTGAGAACAAAGAAACATGTCGGGCTACACGGACCTCGACTTCAAGAGCTAACCTGAACCTAGCCCCCACCAGCCACATGTAGACAAAAAATAACCTGCATTGTGCATTTCATACAAGGCCACCCTCAAGTGATCCAGCGGCCTATAGAAAATATATCATAAACAACGCTACCCAACTTCATAACCTATAAACAAAATTCTATACTAAAATTTGGACCCATTTATAAACCTGACATATTTTGGGCCTACTGAATCAGGTGGTCAGATTAAATCTATATACACATTATCTACAAACTATATACATATTTATACATCTGCGGAAAGAATATTGTCATTAGAATAAAACTTGACCATTTAAACGACCACCAATGGCGACATGATCTAGCTAATAGTAACCTATACTCCTGAATAACCAAGACCAGCTTGTTTGTCAAAAGTAAGATTTTATTTACTAAATTATGGTATATAAGTTGATAGTTTTATAAATGAATTTTATTAGCAATAAAGCAAGCATGTTTATAAAGAAACGTGAGTAAAATACAATTTAAGCAAGTGAAATAAAATTAAAGTAAATTTGTAAAGTTTAGCATTTCTAAAACCTAATTCCCTAACTAAGCTAAATAGATAGAATTTAAAGTAAAGTTCATTTGAGGATTCTTACGTGCTCAACGCAAAGTCCGTCAGCACTTCACCCTCATCGGAAAGTCAGAAAGCAGCAGCCAGCCCATCCCTAGGGGCATGACTTTTTATACCTTTCTACGCTAACTAAACTACGCAAAGGAAAGTTTTCAGAAATCTTCGACGTCCCATTGGCTGAGAGTGACAAGTGACATGTCACCCACTTTTCAAAACTTCCATTAAGTCACATTTCTTAGAGACCATTGTCCCTTCCGAGTGCAACCAGGAGCTTCCTTGTATTGCAACAATTGTATAAAGTCATTCTCGCAGCGTCCATTGACTTCCAATTGATTTCCGCGGATGCCAAGTTAAGGACTGACAAAATGTTCTTTTTCGACCTTGGCCATGTCCGACAGAATGACGATAGCGCGTTAGTTTTTGCTTTGTGAACGCAGCTTTTGACGAATAATTTATTTCAGAATGGGCGTCTCAGCACTTTTGCAGAAGTAAAATTCAGCATATTGTAGTTCGGGCAGACAAGGCCCAAAAGCAGACAACTTAAGTTTTCTAATATAAAACAAACACAAGAAAAGTATTAATGTAAGAAATAATGTAGATTCTGTATCCACCCCAGGATTTACTAATTAATTAACCCACCCGATTAATCAAAATGTTACCTAGCCATTGCAAACAAATAAAGCAGCGTTTATATCTACCAGTCTCCGTTATTCCATGAGACTTAAATGCACCTAGAATAGTAGAAATGACATCACACAAACAAGGAAAAGCAAAACAAGCACATGCTTCTTTTAAGTTTGCAGCAGTTAGTTATGACAAAAACGAAAACAATAAATTATTTTATTATTTTGCACGAACAAAAAGATGCAACAATTATGCACGTTTATGAGCACACATGTTAGTCCCCCCATGTGTAAAGTTTAATCTAAGTTGTATTAGCATGACAAATCACAAATCATTAATATTATTATTCATGTTATGGAAATGTGACTTCACGAGTTTAAACAAAATTTTGTTTTCTATCTCGCTCCATCAACTCCCTCATCTGGTGATTAACAAATCACCACACCAGCACTCAAAATTTTGATAATTTAAATTTCTAAGAAATCGATTCAAATTCATTTGTATCAGCAAACCTAAAAGTCTGTTTCTGCATAATCTTTGGAATTAGCATAACGCTCTCTATGTAACTCCTGTAATTCGATCTCTCTTTCTTCTTCTTTTCTGAGTTTATAGATTCTTTTCTTTTCTTTCAACTGTTTCTTTCTTTTATGTAACAAACAACCTAATTTGGTCAAAATAAAAATGAATACTATTATAATCAAAGGTGCCAAAATCTTGCCAAGAATTGAACTTCCGATATTATGAAACCAGTTTTTAATTGCTTGAAACCTTTTTGAAAGTTTCCCTGTAAAATCATCTTCTTCTAAAGGAATTATCTCTGAATGCATTTGTGTAATATTCTTAATATACATTTCAATATTCTTACTTTCATCAGGTATATATGTACAACAATGTTGTACATGTAAAATGCCACAGACTCCTCCCTCTTTTGCTAGGAGTATGTCTAAAGCAAGGCGGGCTTGAATTACCATGGATCTAATTGCAATAACTTCAACATTCACTAATTGAAACCCATCAGCTGTGTCAGTTGATAATCTATCAACTATAGTGGACAATTTTCTGATTCTCCCTGCATTTAAAGTTATACCAACAAAAGGTATTACAGCTTGAAAAATATCTCCCAGAACTTCAGTAAAAGTTTCTCTTTTAACTCTATTTACATAATTATGAATTTTAAACAATCCTTCTGAATCTCTGTCAACATGAAACACTTTAGGAAAAACAATTCCCACATAACAAGTTCCATACCAGTGGTCTGGAAGGTTGTAGTAGGCTTTGTCACCACAAACAAAATAAATCCCAGGAAAGATAGGATCTTTTCCACCTTTAAATCCCCAACCTCCCAAAATCTGATAAGTATCTTCACAGTTACTTGCACCTACAAAATAATTATCAAAAAGTGTATTATCTCTTCTAATGCAAAGTTTTCCACTAACTGGTTTATCTATATGAATTGCAATATTTTCAAGCATTTTGCCATTTAACTTCTCATCCTCTTTTGCCAGAAACTTGATTTAGTCTGCTTGACTAATTCATTCCTCTTATAAATTGCTCTTCTCTCTTCAACCATATTTAAAAATTTCTTTCCTTCAGCACTTAATTTGCATGTTAGATTATTCTTATAAGCATACTCGTAAGTGAGTTCATTAGTAACAAGGAAAAATTCTCTCATTTGTTTTGCTTTCTTATGCTTATTTAAAGCATTATCAATCTTAATATTTGCAAAAATTTCATCATAATTTGAATAGTAATATTCTAAACGTCCAGTTTGATAAAATAAACTAGTTAATACACTACATGTTACAGCATAAGTGAGAGGAAGCATATTATATGTTACTCCTTCAGAAACAGAAGCAGGTAACTTAACACAGACATAGCAGTCTTTTGCATCCATTACCTTAACATATTCACTCAATAGCTTTGTGAATGTATTACTTGAGAAATCACCAATTGATTTATCTTGATGAATGTTAGGCTGATGATCAATAACTTTTGCAGACGCACTATGTTTAGTTTGGCTAACCAGAGCTTTGCTTGTTATGTTAACTTTGTGTAATTCTCTATTCATCTCCAAAGGAATAATCACAGCTAGAACCAACCAGAGCAGAACTAAAATGAGCAGACACACCAGAGTCATCTTACAGCATCTTTTAAAAACAGAACACTTTGAAGTGCTCTCCTTAACATAAGGCATTTTTGGTTAACTTTAGCTCCAAAAAAAATAAAATAAATTTTAAAATTCTTAATTTATATTTACACCCCCCTTTTAAAATATTATTTTTTTTTTTTTTTTAAACCCTAGACAAGATTTCTTCGACCTTATGTCATACATAAGTTTTCTTCAACTAAACAGTTTGTCTTCGACCTTGTGTCAACTAACAAATTTTCTTCAGCCTTTTGCCAATTTAATATTTCTATACTTCAATCATTGTCACTAATTTCTTGGATTTCGTTTTCTTCTTCACTACTATCATATATGTCAATAACAGGTGGAATTACTAAGTAAGTCCACTCAGGAGACTTGTATTTTTGGTTTGGTCTTATTATTCTCTTCCCTTTTCTCGATATCACTTCAATTTTTCTTCCAACTCCAACTTCTTTTCCAGGACTCTTTTGACTACTGATTTCTTCAACTTGTTCTTTTGGCTTCTTGATCAATCTGACTCTCAATCTTCCACCTGGCCAGTAGTCTGCTTTTCTCACGTACTTCTTCTTTGGTTCAGAATTATTTGATTCTGACTTCCAAGTCCTTTTCTTTCTATTTTCACTTTCACCTTCCACGTCACTTTCTTCAGTTTCGTAGTCTGAAATTTCAATTGACTCAGGAACTTCTCTATTCGGCAATTTCACTCCTTCAGGAACTTCACTTTGTCTTCCATCACTGGTACTCGGTAATTCGTCTTCCTCCTCTTCCTCAATTACCCCCAACTTCCCAGATTTCGGATTTTTGTTCCTTACTTCAGAGTTTGTTCTCTGCCTTTCGATACTCTCCTGGTCTGAAACTTCTTTTTGTTCTGCTTCTTTGTCTTCAATGGAGACAACCGAATCCTCAGTTATCTTTCCTTTTAACAGATTCTCTTCACCTTCAGAATCTATTTCAATTATTTCCATGTCTTTTCTTGTCAAATTTCCATTCACTGGCACAGTTTCCAGATGTCGACTTTCTTGTCGATCTTCAGAATCTGGAATTATTTCACCTTCTGTTTCGCCTTCTGCCTCAGAATCAGAATCGTCTGTTGTATCACTTTCAACATCAGAACTCTCAGGAGTTGGTACTGGAATAGTATGACTAGGATGAATCCAACGTTTCAATCCTCTGCACTTTACAGCATTAGTAGTGATCAAAATTATCTGCCTAGGTTTCTGCCATCTAGGAGCTAGACAATTCCTTCTCCGATGTACTTTCGTTCTGACCCAATCGCCAGGTCTCAGATCATGTGTCAAAACCTTTTCATCTGATTGAGCTTCAGTTCCCACCTGATTAGACACAGAAGTTACCATATCAGATAACCTTTTACAGTAATCCAAAATTGCACTGTCATTTATGCTCAACAGTTTACCTACAGGTACAAAAGCTTGCCTCATAACTCTTCCCATTAAAATTTCATGAGGACTCAAACCTGTCTTTTTATCTGGTGTACTTCTTAATGACATCAAAACAAGTGGAAGAGCATCAGTCCACTTTACACCTGTTTCAAGACACATTTTTCCAATTCTGCTTTTAATTGTTCCATTTATTTGTTCAACCACTCCTGATGCCTCTGGTCTGTATGCACAGTGTATTTTCTGCTCAATGCTCAAAGCTTCGCAAATTAACTTCATCAGTTTGTTATCAAAATGGCTTCCTCCATCACTCTCAATAGTGACTGGAAAACCGTACCTTGGGATGATTTCTCTGAGCATTAGTTTTGCTACTGTAATTGAATCACAATGTCGTGTAGGGAAAGCCTCTACCCATCTTGAAAATAAGCACACAATTACAAGTACATATTTCAAACAATTGTGTAAGGGCATTTCAATGAAATCCATTTGTAATCTGGTAAAGGGACCACCCTCTCGACCAATTATTCCTGTCCCCACCACTGATTTTCTGTTTGGATTCATTTGTTGGCATGACAAACACCTTTGACAAAAAGATTCAGCAATAGTTCTAAACTTGGTATTGAACCATGTTTCTCTGAAAAGTCTAACCATAGAATCTCTTCCCAGATGTGCTGGACCATGATATAATCTGGCCATGTCAGCAATCAAGCAATTTGGTAAGACTACTCTGCCATCTTTGTAAACCCACACTCCATCTTCTTCACGTGGTCTACAATCTGATCTTAACCACAAGTCTTTTTCTTCATCTTCTGCTTCATTTTGTAAATCTCTAATCTCATGCCATGTTTCTACAACAGTTGTTAGCATTAATGAATTTGAATCAGTTTCTTTACTCCTCTCCCGATTGTATGAATAATTTTTCCTTGCGCAGTATTTAGCTGTTTCATCTGCGAAGGCATTTCCCTTGGAAATATAATCGGTTCCTCTAGTGTGCGCTGCACACTTAACAATGGCGATTTCTTTTGGCAATTGTATTGCTTCAATTAATCTCCTAATGAAAACTGCATTTTTAATTGGTGATCCTGCTGATGTCATGTATCCTCTCTGTGACCAGAGTTGTCCATAATCATGCACAACTCCGTACCCATACTGACTATCAGTAATAATGGTAACTCTTATATCTTTTGATATTTCACATGCACGAATTAAAGCAATCAATTCAGCCACCTGTGCTGAACGAACTCCTTCAAGACATGATGCTTCTTCAACATCTACGACTGTACAAACTGAATATGAAGCTTTTAAGACACCTCCTTCGGATCTTAAGCATGAGCCATCTACAAAGTAGACAAAATCCGATTCAGGCAAAGGTCTGTCTTTGATGTCTTTTCTTGGTTTTGTGCAGAATTCCATGACATCTAAACATTCATGTTCTGTTTCAATGTCATCAACAATTTCAGAATCAGGCAGTAATGTAGAAGGATTCAGATTTAAACATCTTGAAATCGAAACATTATCTGCTCCCAGTATGATTTTCTCATACTTTGTCAATCTGCTACTTGTTAAATGTTGAGTCTTACCTCTTGTCAGTAATATTTCAACTGAATGAGGCACAAAAACTTTCACAGGAAATCCCATAATGATCCCCTCACTTTGTTCAAGACTGATACTTGTAGCTGCAACTGCTTTCAAACAACCTGGTAATGCTTTTGCAATTGGATCAAGAACTGCAGAGAAGTATGCAATAGGTTTCTTTAAATTTCCATGTCTCTGAATTAACACAGATAATGCACATCCTTCTCTCTCACTGCAATATAGTTCAAAATCTTTCTCATAATTTGGCATACCTAAAGCTGGGGCTTGGCATAAGCTCTTTTTCAAGTTCTCAAAAGAATCCATCTCAGCATCATTGAGAATAATTGGATCTTTTATATCTGACTTTGTCAGTCTTTGTAGTGGTTTTGCAATTACTGAAAATCCACTTATCCATTGTCGACAGTAACCAACCATTCCCAAGAACATTCTGACCTGTCTTTGTGTTCTTGGTGGTAACATTGCTTAAATCATTTTTATTCTCTCTATTGTTACTTGTCTTTTTCCCTTTGCAATTCTGTGACCAAGATATTTTACTTCTTGTTTGCAAAACTGTAGTTTTGCTGGGGACACTTTATGTCCTTCTTCTGCAAGGCGATTTAACAGAATTATTGTGTCTGTTACACAATTTTCTCTTGTCTTTGTAGCTATTAACAAATCATCAATATACTGCACTAGCGTAGACCTGCCAGGTAAGTCTAGATCTTCTAATGATCTTTTTAACAATTCGTTAAAGATTGAAGGACTTTCTGTATAGCCCTGAGGGATTCTTGACCATCCGAGGGTCTTACCTTGGAATCTGAAAGCAAAAATTTCATAACTATCTGGATGTAATGGAACAGTAAAGAATGCATTGCAAAGGTCAATGACTGTATACCATTCAGCATCATGTGGAATCTGGAATAGAATTACTGCTGGATTTGGAACCACAGGACAACATGGAACGACAATTTGATTAATCTTTCTCAAATCTTGTACGATTCTAAATGTTCCATTAGACTTTTTAACTCCCATAATTGGTGAATTACAAGAGCTACTCTCCATTTCCTTTAATACACCTTGCTTGATTAATTTTTCAATTATAGGTGTAATACCTTCAATTGTTTCTATTTTCATTTTATATTGTGGAATGTTTGGAAATTCTATTCCTTGTTTCAATGTAATTTTTACTGGATCTACGTTTTTCATCAGACCCATCTCATTTCCAGTAAAATCCCATATTTCAGATTTCACTGTTTCTTTGAGTTCTTCAGGTAAATCTTTTTCTTCAAAGGCAGGAAACAATTTTGTTTCTTCTGCTTCCATCATCATCATTGTCATTCTGTATAAACCATCTTCCTCCATTGTTTGTAACTCAACTCCATCAGGAGAACAATATATTCTACAATTCATTTTACATAGGATGTCTCTGCCCAATAAATTCACTGGACTACTATTACAAACCACAAATCTGTGTTTGTCTCTGTAATTTCCAATTTCAACTGGTACTGGATCAGTTAAATCAGTTTTAATTTGTTGATTACTTACTCCGACAACTTGGATGGTATCCCCAGAGAGAGGTAGGTTTTCAATTTCCACTGATCTAACAGTAGAACGGGTAGCACCAGTGTCCACTAGAAAAGTGATGTCTACATCATTAACTTTCCCGTTTACAAAAGGACCAGACTGGTCAACCTCAAGAGTGGCTCCAACAACACACTCTTCCTCCTCTCTCGGGCACCGTCAACAATAATCATCAGAATCGCTGTCTTGACTTTCTGCTAATAAAAATTGTTGTGAAGCATTTTGCATTTGAACCCTTTGCTGCTTTTGCTGTTTTTGTGGTTTTATTACCTGTTCACTTCCCTGAAATCCCACGTTTGGATTATATTTTTGAACTCCCCCACAATTCGGAAAAGGTGGTTGTGGCAATTGGTCTTGACGATTATTCACCTGTTGTTGTTGTTGTTGCTGTAACTGTCGCTGAATATTAAATTCGTTTAACCCTTGTTGTATCTGTAGCTGTCGCTGCAGGTCAACACCATTCTGCATCTGTGGATTCAATAAGGGATTCTTTAAGTTTTTAGGAGGATGAGGACACTCGTCTCTCCAATGTCCAATTTCGCCACAATTAAAACAAGGTAATCTTTGCTTCAACTCCTCAATCTTTGGGCTAAATTTCTTTGGGAAATTATTACTTTTAAACTTTCCTTGTATCTGGTTTGTATTTCCAGTTTGAACGAAATTAGTGTTCTTATTACCCATGCTGGCAATCTGTTGCTCAGCCACTTTTACCTGAGCCCACATGGCTTTCTCCTTCAGCTTCTTCTGTTTTACTTCTATTTCATCGCTACAATACTTTGCTTTTCTTAGAATATCATCTACAGATAGTGATTGCCATCCGACAATACTATTTCTGATCATTTCTCCAATTTCAGGTTTTAGTCCATAAACAAATCTATAGACAAAATGGCTCATGTCTTTTTCATCTAATTTTTCATAACCACTGTATTGTTTAAAGATTAACAGTAGTCTTTCATAAAAAGAATGAACTGATTCTTTTGTTTCCTGTTCTGTCCTTTCTATTTTAACCCAATCGACTTCTTTAGGTGGAATTTTGTTTTTCATCCAAACAATTACTTTTTCATAAAAATCCATTACAAGTGGATTTGGAGCACCTGTTTCTTTAATTCTCTCAGGTTCTGTTTTTGGCCAACTAATCGATATTTTACATTCTGTCCAAAGATCAGATGGAACGACAATATCAAAAAATCCATCTAAATCAATCCACAGAACTTTTGACACTTTGATGAATCTATCGACTTGCCTGTACCACTCAACTGGTTTCTCCCTCAATTTTGGAAAGTCATTTGTAAATAACAGAATGTCCTGTCTCGACCAAGGGACATGAACATATCCTCCACCTGCAATTTCTCTCATTGGAAATTGTTTTGACAATTTTTCCAATCTTTCATCTTCCTTCTTTTTTGTCCATTTTACTCTCCATTTATTCAGTTCTCCTAGCTTTTTGATATAGACAATCAAATCTTTAATATGAACTATTCTTCCCATTGAGTTTAAACTCTCAATGTCACTTTCTGAAAAGTCTAATCTGTAATGTTTCGCAAAATTCTTTTGTTTACTCACATCGATTTCAAGTTCTGCTGCTAGATCCTCTAGTTGATCATATTTATTTTTTGTTTTCCATTGTATGCTTTTGCAAATGAACAGTAGTTCATCATCTCGATAGTAATTTAAACTATCTGGACCAATTGTTCCAATTATTAATTCTTCGATATTCGCTTTTAATTTGGCCACATCAAGTTTTGGTGTGGTTACCCTGACTTCAGGACTCCCTATATCTGATATAGCACCCATTGGTGTTTTTGGAGATAAATCCTCATTAAAGGTTAAATCAGGCATTCTCGATTTAGAAGAGTTTATTTCAGATAAGTCTGAATAAAATTTTTCAGCAGCCTTTTGAATTTCTGTATTTAAAGGAATAGTTAATCCAGTTTTGTTTGTTTCCTTTTGGTCAAATACGGGCTGAACAGGACCAATTGTTACTGGAACTGTCACAGCTTCCATACCTTTTGTCATTCTTTTTATTAATTCTTCTTTTGATCTTAAATATTCATTATAATCAACATCTTCAACATTTCTTGCCTCTCTTGTATAATCTTTTGGAGGTTCTCTTGCTCTTGGAGCCATTGTAAAATGTCTACCTTCATTTCGAGCATTCTCGAATTCTGGTCTTCTAGGAGTTTCAATGATTTCACAATTATTAGGATAAAGTTTAGGAGCTTCATTAATTGGAGGTGCACTCGGTGAAGTTTCAGTAGAAACCACTGGAGTAGACCATGATCTAGGAGGTCTCAAAGGCTGATTCTTTCTAGCAGTTGTATATATTTCTTCCATAACTGCATCCTCAGATTCACTTTCCATAGATTTCCCTGTAGGAGTACCCATTACCATTTCATGAATTAAATACAATCCTTCACTCATGTTTCCCTGTCTCCACATTCGCAATCTATCTTCATGAGTTTCTCTTCTCCAAGGTGGATTTTTAGAAGGTCTTTTAATTCCACTAGCTTCTCTTTGTAATTGATACATCTCGTCTTCCCACTCAACTAAAGCTTCAAATTGAGTTGGTCTCGGTTTCGGAACAAGAGCATTCATTTTCTCTCGTAAATTTCTTAAAACTTTTACATTAAATGAACCATCATCAGGCCAAGTTAAAACACCGTCGTTCTTAGTATAGCGTTTCCAACTATCGAACCATAAGACAGTATGATATCCATATTCACCTTCCATATACGCTGCAGGTGTTTTATACTTATGAAGTAGTTTACCACCTCGCGTTTCGATTTTCTTGTCAGGTGAAAATAAATTCTTAAACTTCTGAAATAATGTTGGCTTTTTCTCAACATGTTTAAAATGATAACTCATTTTTAAGAGTTAAATCTAATTCACAAAATCGTTCGTAAAATATTTCCGGGATGTTCCGTAAAACAACCAATCCGTGCGCGAAACACACCAACAAGCCAATGACAGTTGAGCTACGTCACTTTTCTGCTCAACCAATAAGATTGGAGTTTTTCTGAAGGACCAATCAGCTCACAGGTCGTCAGAGACTCAAGAGCCAATCAGAATATAGCTTGTGACGTAGGTCACCCAATCCCAGCGCGGCTCTGTGACGTACACAGCAGCTGCGGTTTCTCGTTTCTCACTCCTGGCGCTTACCCCTCCTTCACAAAATCTTTTCACAGCGCCATTTTAAGAACACTTTTCAGTGTAAATTAATTCTTAACGATGACTATAAGGACAACATCTGTTCGTTTCACTATTTAGGATAGTTTACATACATTCAAGTATCCACACTTCGGAATAGACGGCGCTATTCACACTAAGGATAATATTCAATTGTCAGTAGAGTAACCCTTACCCCACCCTTCTAACACGTATAATTATGAACTCGCTTTGCTCTGAACCCACCGCGAAGTGAAAGTTCTAAGAGTTCCACTCGAACATAAAATACAATTCAAACTCGCACTTTCACACTGAAATTTCCCTAATTTTCAAACACACATGAAATCCGTACAGGACTCTCACCTGTTTATAGAGATCATGCACCGTTAGCAAAATAACGACGTTATCCGTACAGGACTCTCACCTGTTTATAGATATGAAACATGTACCCGTACAGGACTCTAACCTGTTTATAGATAATCATGCACCGACGCTAATTTACCCTTCATTCGAGCTCGGATATAACTAATACTCTTATCACAGTGAGTTTTATGGAAGGCGCTTTGTCCCTATTCTCATGCTGCTTAAATTTCTTAGAAAACCCTCACTTTACAAGATTCAGACCTAGCCCTATAACTGTGCTGCTCGGCGACAACACTATGGTACACGGCGATACCTCTTGTGATACTCGGCGATATCACTACAAACAGAACAGATGGCTTGCGTGACTAATTTCTCGCCACACAATCTATACCGGTATAGCTTACAGATAGCACGAAAAACGAACTCAACATGTGTTAAAACATCGATCCTATTTCCATACCATAACACTTTAGTAATCCTTAGCAACCAACATATTACCTTGGTTACCCTTAGCAACCATCAATTTCTGCTACCAGAGAATTGATCCAGCGGCCTATAGAAAATATATCATAAACAACGCTACCCAACTTCATAACCTATAAACAAAATTCTATACTAAAATTTGGACCCATTTATAAACCTGACATATTTTGGGCCTACTGAATCAGGTGGTCAGAATAAATCTATATACACATTATCTACAAACTATATACATATTTATACATCTGCGGAAAGAATATTGTCATTAGAATAAAACTTGACCATTTAAACGACCACCAATGGCGACATGATCTAGCTAATAGTAACCTATACTCCTGAATAACCAAGACCAGCTTGTTTGTCAAAAGTAAGATTTTATTTACTAAATTATGGTATATAAGTTGATAGTTTTATAAATGAATTTTATTAGCAATAAAGCAAGCATGTTTATAAAGAAACGTGAGTAAAATACAATTTAAGCAAGTGAAATAAAATTAAAGTAAATGTGTAAAGTTTAGCATTTCTAAAACCTAATTCCCTAACTAAGCTAAATAGATAGAATTTAAAGTAAAGTTCATTTGAGGATTCTTACGTGCTCCACGCAAAGTCCGTCAGCACTTCACCCTCATCGGAAAGTCAGAAAGCAGCAGCCAGCCCATCCCTAGGGGCATGACTTTTTATACCTTTCTACGCTAACTAAACTACGCAAAGGAAAGTTTTCAGAAATCTTCGACGTCCCATTGGCTGAGAGTGACAAGTGACATGTCACCCACTTTTCAAAACTTCCATTAAGTCACATTTCTTAGAGACCATTGTCCCTTCCGAGTGCAACCAGGAGCTTCCTTGTATTGCAACAATTGTATAAAGTCATTCTCGCAGCGTCCATTGACTTCCAATTGATTTCCGCGGATGCCAAGTTAAGGACTGACAAAATGTTCTTTTTCGACCTTGGCCATGTCCGACAGAATGACGATAGCGCGTTAGTTTTTGCTTTGTGAACGCAGCTTTTGACGAATAATTTATTTCAGAATGGGCGTCTCAGCACTTTTGCAGAAGTAAAATTCAGCATATTGTAGTTCGGGCAGACAAGGCCCAAAAGCAGACAACTTAAGTTTTCTAATATAAAACAAACACAAGAAAAGTATTAATGTAAGAAATAATGTAGATTCTGTATCCACCCCAGGATTTACTAATTAATTAACCCACCCGATTAATCAAAATGTTACCTAGCCATTGCAAACAAATAAAGCAGCGTTTATATCTACCAGTCTCCGTTATTCCATGAGACTTAAATGCACCTAGAATAGTAGAAATGACATCACACAAACAAGGAAAAGCAAAACAAGCACATGCTTCTTTTAAGTTTGCAGCAGTTAGTTATGACAAAAACGAAAACAATAAATTATTTTATTATTTTGCACGAACAAAAAGATGCAACAATTATGCACGTTTATGAGCACACATGTTAGTCCCCCCATGTGTAAAGTTTAATCTAAGTTGTATTAGCATGACAAATCACAAATCATTAATATTATTATTCATGTTATGGAAATGTGACTTCACGAGTTTAAACAAAATTTTGTTTTCTATCTCGCTCCATCACAAGCACATAAAATAATGTAAAAAACCTGTAGAACAGCAGCAGTGAGAATGTGAAAAATGCATTAAAAAAAACCGAAGGCCTACTACAGTGCAGACTAGGCCCCAAATAGTAAAATAACAACTATAATAGGTAATATGATTAACAGATTGATACAAATTTTACAAACAAAGACAAGGAATTGGAGAAAATGTATACTATGTATACTATAACCTCTACCATCCCAAAAATGTGCAAACATTGGGGCATATTACCAAGCAATAGCGATAATTATCGCTATTGCTTGGTTAGAGACAAAAATGTATCGCCGACCTGCGGCGATTTTTATCGCAGATAAACCTTGGTATTACCAAGATTTATCGCAAATGCGATAAAAAACGGCCGCAATGCATGAATATCGCTGAAAAGTCAGCGATATTCAGGCATTACCGAGCTAATGCTCTTAGCCATGTTATCCACCTCCCATTGGATAACATGGCTAAGAACTGCTCAGGGCAGATGTTAGCTTTTGGAGATATTCGTGCTTAGCGTGAATATCTTCAAAAGTTGGTAATAGGAGATAGCGATGTTAGCAACTATTTCCAGTCGCTAACATCTTGGCACGCCCACTTTGCATGTCATTAGTGATACATTTCTCTGACATGCAAAGTGGGGCCCAAGATGGTCGCTATCTCCTACTAGCTGTCGCTAACTCGTGTTAGCGACAGCTAGGTAATAGGGAGATCATTTTGAGGAAGCCTAGCTTAGATGGTGTGCAATGCAATTTTAAAATAAACCCTTGCATAGTCAGAGTGCTTTCAGTCGCAGCATGAGACATCATAGCACTAAAAATGTATGTCACTATTCCCCATTGTGCCTACCAGGGGTTCAGTTCTGTGACTGTCAGGTAACACACACGGACATCTGCAGTAACTGTATTATCCAACTGAGCTTTTATAACACAAAAGACTGCATTTCTCCCAGTTTTGGCTGTTGCTTGAGGGGTATGTGAGCCTTTCTCAAGCAACAGCGACAATCCTTGTCAGGGTGAAAAACCAAAAGTCACCAAATCAACCTCTGCTTAACCCTCTGGTAGCTTGATACAAAAGTAGTCACACTTAACTTACGTACGCTGTGTAAAGTATTTATGCAGTATTCAAACAATTATAAAGTGAAAATAAAACATAGAAAACATCCCATATCAATTTAGAAAAACAGAAGAAACATAGAGTGAAATGTAATTCATTATTTGTCACCAAAATGAAAAAAATCCAATCAGCAGAACTGGAGATATGGAATTTCAAAGATTCAAGGTAAGCGTTGCAGGGAGAGTTGTGCGGATGCTCATCGATGTAGTGTGAAGAGCAGGACAGGTGTCGCAGAGAGTCATCGCTTTAGGACAATGATCCTGTTGGGTGTCATGGGTTGTCATTGCGGGAGCTTCATATTGGCGTCACCGCAGGTTATCAATGCTGTAGCACGAAGTGTAGATCTCAGATTGAAGGTCGTTACCAGCGATTGCGTGAGCGAGAAGAGTGGACTTCACAGGAGCTTCAAGTTAGCTGATGGGCTTGCCAAGATCTTGACACAAAAGAGCCACTTTGGGAACATGACAACTTTAAAAAATCAGGATTTCTCCTTTTCTTCCAGGAGGAGTTCAGCTGATGGAACACCAATGGTTCAAGACCTGGGAGACACCTCATTGCTATTGGGAACTCACTCCAACAGAACAGCAGGGTTCAGGCAGGTTCAGTTGCAGGTCTAGGAAGGTACAGTGCAAAAGGTCCAGTAGGTAGTTGCAGAGAGCCTCTGGAGCTTGTTGTGTCCCTGCAGCTCAGAACAGGAGGCCATTTGGAGTCACTCAGGTAGCCTGGGATGAAAGGAGCAGGTCCAGTCTTCCTTCTCAAATAGCAGGGCAGGACTCAAGCAGCAGTGTAGTCCTATGACAGAAGGGCCGTCCTTCTTCTGTAGTGTCCACAAGTACAGCAGTGTACTGAAGAGTGGGTCTGATGGTCTTAGTTTTATACCCAGTGACAGCTTTGAAGTGGAACAAACTTCTGACTCTGTCTGGAATTTCTTCCCTCTCTGCCCTGGTCCCAGGATGTCTGGTGGAACAATAGGCTAGTGTGAAGTTCTTTGAGTGTGTGCTGAGGCAGTCTGTTTGCAGAGCAAGTGGAGCTGTGTACAGCTCCGCTCCCATCCTGGTTGGATGGCCCTTCTTGCCAGCACCAAGTCTTTCTATTGTGTGGCTGTCTGGGAGGATTATGCAAAGGCCAACTTCCAACTACACACAGCATGTGACCCAAGAAAAGGCTGCAGGCACCAAATAGTTAGGACAAGAAATTGAAAACTTTCTAAAAGAGGCATTTTCAGAGTTTTGAAGTTACCAATAAAGAATGTTTTAAATTACATTTGCTTAACCACCAAATATGATATTTCTACCTGCTCCCAAATAAACGTTATCACTTATTAAATGTAATAAAACCTTTTTACCTATGTTACCTGTAGGGCGTGCACAAGGACTCGCACATGTTTTTACTCACTGCGCAGAGTTGCTCAGGTAGCACGCACTTCAGAGCACACATAACATGCGAGTGAAAGTACATTACTCAGCAGCTTATTTCTTTAAATTCAGCCGCACAAAAAATCACTCTCTGTCTTTTGGTGGCAGTGCTTAATAAGTTTAGGCAGAGATTACAGGAACACCTAGCTACCCTTCTTCAATGGCCCTGTGACAGTTGCAGGTGCTCTCAAAGGTCAGAACAGGCATCTTGTAAACAATGAAGGACTATGAAGAGTCTGGACATTCTGCAAAGAGGCGTGGGGGTGGTGTGAGAAGGGTCTGTACTGTGGTACTGTGGGCCTCTCCTGCCTGGCGGTGAGTCAGGAAAGCTTATCATTTCGGTGGTATTGGTGTGAAAATGTTTATGTTTCCATTGCAAATTTCACTGCAGCTACTGGTGTTGCAAATAATGGCTGTACTTTCATGGTGAGGGAATCCGATATATTTCAAAACGCTTGGTTCTCATTGGATAAATCAGTATGACCTAAAATATTTCAGAACGCATTAATGTAAAAGTCTCTTTTCAAAGATTGCTGAGCACTTTTCCCTGAAATAAGGAGATTTTCATTAAAAATTAAGAAAGGAGTTTTGACTCCCATTTTCGGTTTCCCCTCTTTGTGGGCAAGTAACTTGATCACATTGTGCCTCGGGCATCCTGTTTGCTCCTGGGCAATGCCCTCCACAAGTCTTGCTTGCTTGTTTGTGTTCTCAAGCAGACTCTGCTACAAGCATTGCCCTCTCACCCTGTGTCAACTACCGACGTATATTGTTCTCTTGGTCCGCATGGCTCTCATGCGTGTTTTGGCATAGGTGCTTACAGTGCTTACAATGTATGAACGATGTCCCACCCTCTGCCTTATTTCCTGAGTTAGCCAAGAAAATGTCAGTGCCTCGAGGTAATTTAGTTTGAGTCTGCTACTACACAAGAAAATCTATACTTTGTGACCTCCGTCAGTACTTTCACTTGGCCATCACATGCAAACAACGTAAGTATGCATTCGGTTTTTTAGGTCTCGCCTGATGACCGCAGCGCGAAGCGCTGTCGCCAGCGAGATCTATTGCTACTGACTTGCCTCGGAAGGGAGACAAGAGAGTGGTACGTGCATGCCGGACTGGAAATGTGAACGCGCTGTGCACATTTCCAGTCCCCCTTCCGTCTTCGCAAGCCTCCTGTAACTTTGTTTTCTATGCGCACGCACGTTGAACTCAGAATGTCCTAGCTCTCACTGACTGGCTCGGTGTGCAGGTTCCTTGCCCGTCTCTTGGCGCGCCGCGGGGCTCTCCTCACCACTTGGGAGCCCCGTGTTGCCTCTGATGCCATGCAGTCTATCCTCACTCTTCGCCTGGTCCCTCTGATGGGACCTGGACTTCAGTATGGAGCCTGCAGGCTACCGGACGTCTTCCCTGGCGGTTCCTTCCTGTTTCTTTGGCAGGCCCCGCCCACGTCCCAACGAAGGCTGCCTGACTTCCGGAGTCCGCCCGCGATGTCGCCTCAATTCTTCACCTTCAACTGAGCATTCACCGCGCATTAAAACTAGAAAGTCTTGTGAGGCCCTGACAAGATTGGTTTGCGTAACGAATGTCTCTAAGCGACACATTTTATGTGCGAACACTGGTATGTTTCATGAGTATGTTATTTGTGCGCTGAAGAAAAGGCAGGCGATGAAGGGGAAGAGGGGGCATGTAGTGTGGGTATGAGCAAGTTGTACAATCAGAGTATTGCATGACTGCTACCTGGAAAGGCACTGAGACGGTGGGGGCGGTGGTGAGGAATCTGTTCCAGGAAAACACCGCTGCTTCGACTGTAATTTTTCAGACAGGGGCACCTTTATTTCTTCCCCTGAAGACTTTCATGGACTTATTCATTTTAACAAATACCGGACATTCAAATAGCTGACCTACATCTCTATTTGTCGCACCAGTCACCAGCAGCTGAATACAGCCTCACACCCCCTCCTCATCCCACAGCTGTGCGCTGTGCTAAAGCCTGACAGCAAACTACTTCCCACATAGAAACACAACCTAAACAGCAGTGCCAACCATGCACTACCCATTGGTACGGCACCCTACTTTTCCAAAAATACCTTTTGACGCCCCTATTGGGATTTGAAGAGCTACATGAATCGTACAATAAAATACATATATAATGTTTTTTTGTTGTAATGTGATCAGCTGCCAACAATGTTGTCAGTCTTTTGCAATGCGGTTTTGTTTCTGCTGCGATCTCTTTAACAAACTATGTTAAGAGCACATTCTACTTTCCGAGGTTATTGGGAATAACTACTGTAAATGTGACTGAGTCAGTTAAAGGGGACGACAAGAGCTCTTTCGATTACGGTTTACTTGAAACAGGGATAGGTTGAATTGCTGACAGCTCGTCTTGTGCACGGGGTCTGCCACAAATATTAATAAAATAAAACCATTTCATGAATTTTGGCAGAATATCTATGAAGCGCCTAACAGCGGGAGGTGTTCTGCGTGAGTTCAATTGTGAGGCTGCGCTCGACAGGAGAGCAACTGTAGCTGGGGAACCAAAGACATACAACACAGATAATGCTCCTCATTTCACTCGCTTTGGATGGCTAGGGACTGAATAGGCCCTGCCGGAATACGAACGCCTTTAATCAGCACAAGTGTTAGGACCAGCATTCAGCTTACAGAGACACGCTGTGGGCTTGTTATAAAAGGCAGAGAAGAAACAATCACTAGCGGTGGCAGGGCGATGGGGTCTGAGCAGAGGGACGCGGAGCCATAGATACCAAGCACAATGGACGCCGAGTGTGTGGGCGGCTGACCCCTGGGCTGCGTGCATAAGGGCGTGAGGCCCTACATACTGAGCTCACGGTATGCCCAGCCCTGAACGCAGAGCACGTGAGGAGGCAGAACCACAAATAGCGCGCAGAGCATGGGTGGGGGCTGAGCACTGAACACCGTTGAGGACAGGGGGTGACCAGAAAAAACTGAACATTAGAGAGTGGAACCCCTGCCAGGCTCTGAGCGCCAAACGGCGGCCACTGAGCACGGGAACAGTGCATTGAAACAGTGAACATAGAGTGGGTAGGATTAAAGCCCACCAGGGACATGAAGTCCCCCATAACGAGCACCAGACGTGAGCACAGTGGGGCATATTCATGTTGCGGGCCCCAGAAAATGTTTGTTTTTCTGCGCCATCAAGTGGTATTAATCATGTTAGCTGATTCGTAATTATTATATACGGCGTGTTCGCTTTAGAATATCTAAATAAATATTGCAGCATGAGCAGCGGGGCCCAGTAAACTACCCATTCTTCTGATGGGCGCGCACGGGAGGACCAGAACCCTAGAGTCCTGGACAGAGACTACAGGGTTGCAGGTCCTAAAGCGCTCCAATACCTTCCGGTCGAGTTTGTGCTATATAATAACCGCAACAACAAAAAAAAGCATTTGCAACGCAATCGGTCTTGCATATACGCGAGTTTGAGCAATTGACATTGCAAATGACAATGCCTTTTATTTTTTTTTTCATTTTCAAAACATAAATAAAAGGCATTGTCATTTACAATGCCAATAGCTTAAACTCGTTTCTCTTTGTGAGAGCTAAACCGACCAAGAGCATATGGTGCGTCAATAGAAAACATTAGGTAAACCTGGCTTGAGGAGGAGGCTATCCAGGAGCACACTGTACCAGTGGTACATGGTAAGCCAGGCTTATAGAGAAGATTGTTCAGTCAGCAGAGGTTGCATTCTTTATTTTTAACATGTTTTTTTCCACAGGTTGAACAATACACAAAAACCTCTCTATAGAAGTTCAGTCGTTCTCACAGTGTCTGGCACGACCAACATACGCATTGACCTGCATTGATTACCCGTTAGGGTGCATGCCCATTTAATCGTGGGGCTGTATTATACAAAGTTTATTTATTTATTTATTTTTAAATTTGTATGGCGCTACAGCTACCCAAAAAGGGTTTCCCGGCGCCTGTGACATTTAATTAGATAGAAGGAAAGTTGCCAAATTGTAGTATTACTGCAATTGTTTCTGGAACAGCCAGGTTTTTACATATTTCCGGAATTTCGTATAGCTTTCTTCTTTCCGGATCTGAGGGGGAAGTGAGTTCCATAGAGTGGGCCCTCTCACAGAAAAAGAACGCCCTCCCGTTTTTTGGAGTTTAAATCTAGGAATAGCAAAATTTGCTGCTGTTTGAGATCGGAGATTTCTTGTTGGAAGGTAGGGAGAGGCCAAGGCTTGTAAGTAGCCGGGTGCAGTTCTGGTTTTAATTTTAAACATATATATCAGGGTTTTAAAGCTGATCCGATGTTCTATCCTGAGCTAATGTAGGTCATTCAGATGTTTTGATATTCTCTCAAACTTTGGGATCTTACACAGGAGTCGTGCAGCCGCGTTTTGGATCATTTGGAGTCGTTTTATCACTGCTAGATTTGAGCTCAAGTAAAGAATGTTACCGTAGTCAATGCGTGATGTTATTAGTGCATTGACTACGGTCTTTTGGGTGTTTTGGGGCAACATCCAAATAATTTTCTTTAGCCATTTTATTATGGTGAAGCAGAGGCCAGCGACTTTATTTGCCTGCTGTTTCATCGACAAAGTATTGTCGATAATGACTCCTAGATTCCTCACTTGAGTGGCTGGGATGGGGAGATTACCCATCTCTGCTGGCCAGTGTAAGGGGCTCCAGAGCTCTTTATTTCTTCCAAGAAGGAGGACCTCCGTTTTATCCCCGTTTAGCTTCAACTGGTTAGTTGACATCCAGTTGAAGATTTCCTGGAGACCATTTTTCAGAACAGAGGGGGTTGAGGGGTTTGAGTCAGATAGGGAAAAAATGATCTGCGAGTCGTCAGCGTATGACATTAAAGTGAGGCCCACGCTGTCGGCTAGATCGGCCAGTGGTCGCAGGTATAAGTTGAAAAACAACGGGCTCAAGATGGAGCCCTGTGGGACTCCATGGGGGGTGAGGAACGTGTCCGAGCATGCAATGCTGGATTTGATCTGGAAAGATCTATTGGTTAGAAAAGACTTTATCCACTGAAGGGCCTCATTTCGGATGCCAATTCTCTCTAGTGTAGTCAAGAGAGTTTTATGTGAAATGGTATCAAACGCCGCACTCAAATCTAAAAGAATGAGTGCGACAGTTTGACCCTTATCCAGGAGCTTGCGAATTTTTTCCGTCACACCCAGTAAAGCGGTCTCCGTTGAGTGTCCTGTACGGAAACCTGATTGTGATGGGTGAAGGAGGTTGTTATTCTGCGTGAAGGAAGTGAGGGCGGCATGGATATGTCTTTCCATTAGTTTAGAAAAAGCAGGAAGTAATGATATAGGCCGATAATTTGATAGGACCGTAGGGTCGGTGGAAGGTTTTTTCAGTAATGGGGTTACGATGGCGTGTTTCCAGCTTGCTGGGACAGTGGAAGTTAGGAGAGAAGTATTTAGCATGTTTGCAATAGTAATTAAGGGGGCGTTGTCAAATTGTTTCAGGAAACGAACTGGGAGGGGATCGCAAGGAGAGCCTCATGAAATAGATTTCAAAGATATTTTTAGGGAGTCCAGAGTTATGGGGGGCCATTTCCCAACGGAGTTTGTTTCCTCCGGGATTTTTAGGATATGCTGCTCTGAAACATTATCCTGGGGGCTAGTAGTGAAATTTGAGACAATGATTTCTATTTTGTCATTGAAGAATGTCGCCAGGTCTTGACATTGTTTTTTTGTTAACGGGTGGGCAGTAGCCGTTGTTTGGGCACCTGCTAGATCCTTTACTATATTAAATAGGGTCTTTGTTTTGTTTGTGGCATTGTTGACGGTATTTGTCATATAAAGGGCTCTGGCTCTCCTGCAGGATGTATGATACACATTCCTTGCATTATTGTATATTATTTTATTTTCATGTTTGTAGTCTTTGCGCCAGTTCCTTTCTAAGACTTTGCATTTGGATTTCTCAGCTTTGAGTAGTTCATTAAACAAAGGGGCAGGGGGGCGGTGGAAATTTCTCTTTGCCTCCGTTAAAGGAACGCATTGGTTTGCTGCTGTTTCTAGCCACTGGTTAGTAGTTTTCGCAATATTTTCCATATTTTGGTCATAGGAAGGGGTGCTATTTATAAGTGCGTTGTTCAGTCTATTCATATCTAATAGTTTCCAATTTCTCATGGATTGCGCAGATCAGGTGCGACTCCTGGGAGGAACTGGTCTGGCTAGGCTAAAACTGACAAGGTGATGATCTGACCAGCATACAGGGCTGGTTTGAGTCCATTTTAGGTCAGGGGTATTGGAAAAAATAGGGTCCAATAGGTGACCTGCCTTGTGTGTAGAACCAGTATTGAGCAGAGTTAGATTTAAAGCAGTGAAATCTTCTATAAGATTACAACAAGCCACATTTGTTTGGTCCTCAAGGTGCAGATTTAGGTCCCCTAAAAGTGTAACATTTTTAGAATTTAACAGCAATGGGGCAATGTGGTTTGCTAAGTTGACTGTCCTGGAGTTTGCGTTCCCGGGTGGTCTGTATATTAAAAGACCGGACAGAGTAAAATTCGGGTTGAGGGTAATTTGGAAAGAGGCGGCTTCACAGTCTGGGATATTGGCTGGGAGCAAGTTGCAAGTAAATTCTTTAAGATATATGATTGCAATTCCTCCACCCACTTGGCCTTGTCTATCTTGTCTTGTGATAGCATAGTTGTCAGGGAGAGCCATGGCTACATCCGGTCCGGAGCTTTCGTGTAGCCAAGTTTCGGTTAGAAAGAGGGCACTTGGGGCGTCATCTAATAGAAGGGTTAGGATGTCCAATTTGTGCTGGGGTAGGGATCTGCAGTTAACACTGAAAAAGGAGTAGTTGAAGTTGGTACGTTTCGGGCGTTTAGTTGTAATTTGGGGGGTTGGTATAGGGTCCGAATAGGGTTGGATATTAGTAAGTTCTAAGTTGCAGTTGCGACAGGATGTGTCTCCTAACGGCGATAGGACAATGCAGTTATGATGTAGATTAGGGCGCAGCGCTTTTAGTTGTATGGAGGTCATACCTGCAACGCGGGGGAGGTAGGATGCCTTGCCCCATGCCCCGTCCTGTCCCGGACGGGCCCAGATGGGCATGTCTTAGGCTAGTCTTTGGCGCGGTGTTTGGCGCGGGTGCTGCGCGTGTTCGCTGCGCGTCATACGGTGGGACAGATTTTTGTAGAGGACGTGCTTTAGTTCAGCTCCGCCTCTCCAAAGTTAGTTTGCCCAATCAGTGCCTGCCCCAGCCAGTAGGCAGGAAGAAGGTACCGCCCTGTGTCTTTCCCACAACAAGCCTAGCGTTTGCTGAGGTTCAGGGCTCCAGGGGACATACGTTTTCCCAAGTAAGTTACACAAATTACATCACAGTGTGCAGTTATTAAAATCAACTCGGCGCAGTGAGGAAAATAAAAATGTGGCGCTCGAACAGCGTTCGTTTTCAGTGCTTTGATCACAGTTTTTAAAAGTGCAAGTACAGCGGCGTTACTAGCATTCAGTCACGCAGCTAAATTATGGCAGTAGTTTTTAGTTTCTTTCAGCATAGCATAGCCTTCTATCGATCGTAGTCATCCGATATAGAGTGAAACATCAAGGGCTTTTGTAGAGGACGTGCTTTAGTTCAGCTCCGCCTCTCCAAAGTTAGTTTGCCCAATCAGTGCCTGCCCCAGCCAGTAGGCAGGAAGAAGGTACCGCCCTGTGTCTTTCCCACAACAAGCCTAGCGTTTGCTGAGGTTCAGGGCTCCAGGGGACATACGTTTTCCCAAGTAAGTTACACAAATTACATCACAGAGTGCAGTTATTAAAATCAACTCGGCGCAGTGAGGAAAATAAAAATGTGGCGCTCGAACAGCGTTCGTTTTCAGCGCTTTGATCACAGTTTTTAAAAGTGCAAGTACAGAGGCGTTACTAGCATTCAGTCACGCAGCTAAATTATGGCAGTAGTTTTCAGTTTCTTTCAGCATAGCATAGCCTTCTATCGATCGTAGTCATCAGATATAGAGTGAAACATCAAGGGCTTTTGTAGAGGACGTGCTTTAGTTCAGCTCCGCCTCTCCAAAGTTAGTTTGCCCAATCAGTGCCTGCCCCAGCCAGTAGGCAGGAAGAAGGTACCGCCCTGTGTCTTTCCCACAACAAGCCTAGCGTTTGCTGAGGTTCAGGGCTCCAGGGGACATACGTTTTCCCAAGTAAGTTACACAAATTACATCACAGCGTGCAGTTATTAAAATCAACTCGGCGCAGTGAGGAAAATAAAAATGTGGCGCTCGAACAGCGTTCGTTTTCAGCGCTTTGATCACAGTTTTTAAAAGTGCAAGTACAGCGGCGTTACTAGCATTCAGTCACGCAGCTAAATTATGGCAGTAGTTTTTAGTTTCTTTCAGCATAGCATAGCCTTCTATCGATCGTAGTCATCAGATATAGAGTGAAACATCAAGGGCTTTTGTAGAGGACGTGCTTTAGTTCAGCTCCGCCTCTCCAAAGTTAGTTTGCCCAATCAGTGCCTGCCCCAGCCAGTAGGCAGGAAGAAGGTACCGCCCTGTGTCTTTCCCACAACAAGCCTAGCGTTTGCTGAGGTTCAGGGCTCCAGGGGACATACGTTTTCCCAAGTAAGTTACACAAATTACATCACAGCGTGCAGTTATTAAAATCAACTCGGCGCAGTGAGGAAAATAAAAATGTGGCGCTCGAACAGCGTTCGTTTTCAGCGCTTTGATCACAGTTTTTAAAAGTGCAAGTACAGCGGCGTTACTAGCATTCAGTCACGCAGCTAAATTATGGCAGTAGTTTTTAGTTTCTTTCAGCATAGCATAGCCTTCTATCGATCGTAGTCATCAGAGTTCTCCAGTGGCGCAACGGGCATATGTGTCCGCTTTGTGTGCCCTGGGCACTTTGGTATTGCGGAAAGCGCCAAGGATGCTTGTGATCTAAGGTAAGGTAGGTTTTGTCGGGAAGAGAATAATTACTTTAACTTGGTCATAAACATATGTACAAGAAACGAAAAGGAACACACCTAGATTGATGTAATAAAATGGAATTATATTAGCAAATTAATTAATTTACCTTACAATATGCTTTGATGATAACATAGTCAGGCTGTCACAGAAAGCAAATCGTTATTAAAAAATGACGCAAATTAAGCTAATCTGTGATAAGGTGATCTATAAGTGACTAAGTGCTTTGAGTAGTACAAAAGGGGGTGGTGATGGACGGAGCATCTGAACCAATGAAACACTCACACCCAGTCAACAGATCTGGGTTTAATCCATCACCGTTCTTTAGCCCACTCTGCCACCCCAGTTCAGACATGGCCATATGCAAATCAGTCTGACCCTGTGCCTCATGGGAACAGTCCAGCCCGAACTGCCAAGTCATGCCTTCCCTGGACCGGAAACAAGCTTCCTAGGACCGGTTTCTGGCATTTCAGCCGTCTGCAGCCAGGCTTGCTTGAATCCAGTGGCAAAGTGAGCAAGCGACTCACGTCTGAGCATACCCTACCAACTTATGGCTTTGAGTAAACACATATTTACAGTGCTGTATAAAAATGTACATAAAATGTTCATTCACTAGACATCAATCTCTATACACTCGAATATCCAATCCGTACGAGGTTCTGCTTTTCACATGGAGTGGAGAGAGTAGGAAAATGATTGTGTAGGCACATTGACGTTTCGATCCAAAAGGTGCGTGATTCAAATAAAGTCACAGTGGGTCTTCTTCAGGACAAGGGGGCCAGCCTATGAGACAAATGAACCATGAGTATGGTGTGTTACATGATGTCAAGTAAATGACCGATGGTTGTGAAAACCAGTCTGAGATAGCAATCAAAAGCTTGAGGAGTGCTTAGATCAAACGATCCACTGGAGTTTGGATTCTGTGAAAATAATGAGAGGGCAATAAGAAAAAAGGCTCAGTGGGATAAAAAATGAGAATTGACCAGGTCCAAGGATTGGGTGATTACCAGGTCAGGGGTGAAAAGACTGCATCAATGTTGATCTGTAGGAGCATGAGTCAAATAATTGATGCAACCATGTAGATGAGTCACATTAGCTGTGGCGTCAATCAGAAGGCTTACAGGGATGAACTGCAGTGCGTGAGTTAGAGGACAGAAAATTCTCAGAAAACATGCATAGATCCATCTGTATTAAATGAACTCATGCGCAACCAATAAGAGGGTTGTAGGTCTGGCATGAGTACAAGACCAACTGACGTGGGTGGTTGCAATGTAGACGGGTAGACATGCGTGCACACTTAAGACTTACTAAAAATCACATGGAGTGAAACATACAAACACGGAGTTAGGGTTGTTGTTAAAGACGACTGATGTTACTAAAGATCACATGAAGTAAAGCATGTGAACCCAGAAAAGGGGTGTGGCATGTATAATCGAACCAATGTTCGTAGGTAATGTCAACGCAGAAGAGGTTCATGCTCAATAGTCTGAGTGAAGCTGCTAGACGTAGCACAAATAAACAGAACCTCAATAAGGACCTATATTTCTTTTTAGCATTGAGTCAATCTTATCATTTTTTAAAACGATGCCAAAAGAGAGAACATGTGAATGATTATTTGAACAAGTTTATTAGTATTTTTACATTTTTATAGAAAAGAATTATTTTAACACATTTTTGCAACTGAATTAATCATTATCAAAACAAACATTAGAATTACTCAATTTACATATGAGCTTTCTTAAGAGACATTAAGAGTGCCCTCTAATAACAACTAATCTAGTCTTTCATACATACATACTAACATGTCAATCATACTATAATCTAGTCTAAAATGACATATATTTCTTCATATACACAAAAAATAAATTTATACTAAACAAAAGAGACAAATACATTTGGCAGTTGTGAGGTGTACTGAGTGGAATACACAGGGAATCCAAGATGGTATGGGTCATCTAGTTATGGTGGCATGAACTAGCTTGTATCCAAGACAATTGGTGTTAGGCCGACGTACGTTTCGGTAAGAAACCTTCCTCAGGGCCAAGGACAGTATAAAGCAAACAAATTGACAACACAATATATTAAAAGGGTTTGAGGGCATCAAACTAATTTCTGAAAAGTAAAAAAAGGTACAGCAAAAAACATTATTACTTCTTTTACATACTCTGTTTCTTTTACATGACATACTCAATCTGTGGCATCATGAACCAAAAATTTTTTTACGTTAAATAATAACAAATATTTGCTCATAGCTAGTTATTGCTCCTTGCTAGTGATTACTCCTAATGAATAGTTTAGATCTGGTAGATCATAGAAATTAATTTTTAACAGTGAACAGAAATAGAAATCAGATCCTGAATATTCCCTTTATATAATATGCACCAAAAGAGAGGGTGAGTTATAGAGCATGCAGTGCTTGTAGGATTTATGAGAAGGTTCTAGAATTTAAAAATGACAAAATAGGCAACATAATTTACCGATTAATTTGATCTTTATAGGTACAGAATGCATGTCCTGGTCAGTCTTTGATGGGTACGTTAGAACTGGAAAATTAAAAAGAGCTTTCATGATTATGTGGGCATAGGGTACGGTTAGAAATTGTCAAGTAGGCTCCTGTTGTTTTTACCTCTAAGGCGGTGAACCGCGGTTTTTAAATACTGGAGGCTATGTTGGCGCGGGGTCAGCCACTTCCAAGTGAGTGAGTGGCACAATTCTCTGTGAGAGCAACAGAGATAGCATGTTAGGTCACTGACCGTATGTTGTATAGCAGTTATGTAGAATCAGGTTAGCAATATAGGAGACATGATTATATATATTTTTATAGATGAGTTGCTAATTTTTTCCATGGGCCATTATTTGTGTATTAAAACACACAACATAGAATAGTATTGCTATGTATTGGGGCGAACACCAATTCGAGTTTCAACTTCACTTTAAAAATAGGAATAAGATTAGAAACTAACATGTTTCTCTGTTGGCACAGAGTAGTATTAGAAAAGTGCCATTGGCTACTGCTATTATACATCTAGCGATGGCTACTGGTCTGAGGGTTATGTGATCTGTTGATCGAAAGGGCATGAGGCTTCCGTGCAAATAGCAAATATTCTGTGTAGACAAGAAATCACCTATAAGATATCCTAGTTGTTTTACTTCATTACAGTTATATGGAATCAAGTCCCCAAATACAAACAAATTACCTGTTTACATGTTGTAGTAGAAGTTTAGACACTTTTTAGACACTTTTTCCGTGCGTATTTGGTTGTGTGCTAGAACAAATAAAACAAAACAGAGAGGCGTAAAGCGCTATAATGGGATTTGGTCTTCTACATCTTTTATATAAAAGATTTTTATAATATAGCGAGTGTGTAATCCTGGCTTTTTAAGTTAAGGTTTGCTGACTGGTGGAATTATAACGCAGCAAAAACCAGTATTGATGTATCTTTATATTAAAGTTAAGGCAGCTGATGTCTGTCAGTCTCTGTCCGTCACAGCATTCTAGAGTTTTTTGCACTATGCGGCAATAATATGCCACGTGATGTCAAATACTCGGTCTACCCTCTAGATCTTACCTTAGTTTAATGTTTTATTATCCGTTCTCGTGGGTTCCTTGATTTATAGCCCCAGCGTGAAGATATTCGTCAGGGAGCCTAAGGAGATAATATAGTGTGCCATGAGACACAGAGCACGAAGAGGTCTTTAAAGATTTCACATAGGAATGATAATATCGTTCCGGATTTTATGTGCTACTTAAATAACAGGGACTGCCTACCGAGTGTTAACGTATTACCCAAAGGAAAGCGAAGGTGGACTTCAGACTAAGTTAAAGATAATTTTTTACAAGGGCACGACCTGCTAAACAATTCCTGACATTTCAAACGGTTGCAAAATTACAGCGTGTAGCCCCACGATAGCGGAGCAGGCATGTTGATAATCTCTTACCATTTCCGTAGTCGGCTGTTGCGGCGACCGGGGGTTCTAGGGACTGGTTCCAGGGAAAGACTTTACACCCGCGTGTGGAGCCTTTTAAAGGGCCACTCAGATATTGCCATCAGGTGTGGATACATGAGCGTAGAAACAAAGTTCTCGCTCTGTTAAGGTTTCCAGGAGGCATAAACATAGTTAGCAGACTGGGGTTAAGGTGTGCATATGGCGGCGGCCATATTGGAGTTGGTTTTAAAAGAACCCGGTATAATGAGATTTTATAAGATTTAAACTAGATGGGAGATATCATTATATCCTAATAACGCTGGGTTACTTATGAGAGGCTCAGATTTGTGGAAGTTTGCAGTATGGGAATATACAGTTGGTCCAATAATCATATGATGTGTGTGGTGTCAAAGGCACATAGACTTTGCAACAACATAGTGATTATCAGAGTGTGACTATCCAGGAGATTTCCTCGTTGTGCCCAAACCGCACTGTGTCACAATAATGTATCCAAAACGTCTCACGTTTTTTGCGAAAGATTATTGGATCTTTTCCTGGTGGTGTTTGGACATGTTCCAATATCTGCCATCGCAGGTCTCGTTCTTTATGTCCATATTGGACAAAATGGGCTACCATTGGGGCATTGGTCTTTTGTGTTCTAATTGCGGACTTATGTTCCGAGAGTCTAATACGGAATTCTCTAGATGTTTCACCTATATATCCTATGTCACATGGACATAGGATGAGGTATATTACATTTTTAGTCCTGCAATTAGTCATTTCTTTTAGGTTTCCTTGTTTTTGACCGTAAGTCCATCTGTCACCGGGTATGACCTGGTCACATGCATGGCAATTGCCACATCTGTGGTTGCCAATTGGTAGTGGTTTTCCATCAATTGATTTCTGTTTGTTTGTTTCATTACTTTTCCGCCTGCTGTGCACCAGTTTGTCTCGGAGATTTTGGTTTCTTCTAAATGCCAAAATAGGTTTGATCAATTTATTTTCCTGGTCATTGGTGTTCAATATCTTCCAGTTATTATGGATCACCTTCCTTATCTTATTGTTGATAGTGGTGTGATTGAGAACACACACCAGTTTTTGTTCCTTGACTTTCGGAGTAGGGTTCAAAAGGGCATCTCTGTTATAGTATTTTGCTCTTTTCATGGAATTGCGTATGAGACGCTTAGGGTATCCTCTTGCCAATAGCCGTTCCGTTAAATGGTTAGTATGTATCATGAAATCCTTCATTGTCGTGCAGTTTCTTTTTATACGTAGGAATTCTCCAAACGGAATAGAGTCTTTTTGGCAGTTAGGGTGGTAGCTGCCATGTTGTAAGATGGTGTTTTTGGCTGTGGGTTTACGGTATAGGTCGACAGTCAGTTCTCCATTTACGTGTCTGATCCATATATCTAAAAATTCCACTTTGTCTGGGGAAAAGTTTTGAGTAAATTTTAAATTTTTATCCGCCAGATTGAGCCATTCTATGAATTCCTTTAGATGTTCCTCTGAGCCTGACCAAATAAAAAACACATCATCAATAAATCTGTGCCATCTCGAGATGTTTTCAAAAAAAGGTGCGATTTCATTAAAAATATTCTTCCGCTCAAATTCACCCATGTATATGTTAGCAATACTGGGGGCACAAGAAGCCCCCATACTGACTCCTTTGACTTGATGGTATACCTCATTGTCGAATTCAAAGTAGTTGTTTTGCAGAACCATTCTCAGGCAGTCTAGAATAAAGGTATCAGGTCTAGGGCCTGGTGTTCTCGTTAAAAGTGCTGCCACAGATTCTAGTGCTTTGTCTTGTGGAATATTTGTATATAGCGATTCTATGTCGCATGTGACAAGCAGTTGGGTAGCGTTATTAAATGGCGAATGTTCAAGGACTTGAATCATGTGCCCAGTGTCCTTGATATAAGAGGCATATGTAGTAGTAAGGGGGCACAAGAAGGAGTCTAAGTATTTAGATAGGGGTTCCGTGCTGGAATTTATGGAGGCTACGATTGGTCTCAAGGGGGGGTCCAATGTGTTCTTATGTGTTTTCGGGACACCGTAGATAGCAGGTACCACTGGGTAGGTGTTGATAAGAAAGTCCATTTCTTTCTGGCAGATGTGTCCATCTATAAAGGCCTTAGACACCATAGTTTTTTATCTCTTCTGCTAAATGAGTGAGAGATCGTCTGTTTGTTCTTCTGTAGTGTTCCTCCACTCCTAACATTTGGTTGATTTTGTCAGCATATTGGTTGGTGTTCATAATCACAATCCCACCTGCTTTGTCGCAGGGTTTTATTGTGATGTCCTGATTTTCTTGTAGCGTTTTCAAAGCTAGTCTTTCCTCTTTCTCTAAATTAGGTTTGGGCATAGGGATATATTTCAGAATTCTCTCTAATTCATTCAGAACGCTCTTTTCAAAGATAGCGACTTCTGGTCCCAACATATCCAATGTGGGAGTAAAAGCGGAGGGAGGATGACAGCCTGAAAGATTCTCTTCTTCTTCGCTTGTGTCCCTGACGTCAAAAAACTTTCTTAATCTAATCTTCCGGAAGAAGGAAAAGATATCTTGATGTATTTGAAATCTGTTCGCTCCAGTACTCGGAACATATGATAGACCTTTGCTCAATACTTTTACCTCTTCAGACGATAGATTGTGCGAGGAAAGGTTAAATATTGGTATAGATGTTCTGTCTGATTTTTTTATTGTTTCCAATATTGTTGTCGTCTCGTCTGGACATATGGCTGAGGATGTGGAGGGTTCGGTTGTTGGTATGAAGTCGATTGTTGATATTGATTTTGAGTTGGGTAACGAAGCTGCTAGACGTAACTTGGATGCTCACTTGCATCATTTAATTTGAGTGAAGCAAAGAGAGGTGGAAGGAACAATTGAAAGGAAACCCGAGTGAAGTTACAAGACTTCACTAGGATGCTCACTCAAATCACTTAAATCGAGTGGAGCTACGAGACGTGAAAGAAACCAGTGAAAGGAATAAGTGTTTCCGTGGATAAGGGCTGCACGTGTGGGACTGCAAGTGTCGGTAATTCTGTGGGAAGCAGCACATGTGGTACTTGGTGGTGAGAGGGTTGGACATTGGAATGCTTTGTAGGTGGTGATTGCCGTGGGGGCAAACGTGCTTGCTGAAGCCGAGTTGAGGTTAAACGACGTTACAGGGAGTGATTAGTTAATTACTGATATTGTTTGCTGACGACCGTGGCGGGTAGTGAAAGCTGGACCGCAATTGCTGGGGGTTTGTGAACACGGATTTAGTGGTGTTGAAATTAATGGGACAGGGAAAAGCAGGTGTATGAGCTCCGCCAATAAGTTGTATTGTGATAGAGCGCGCAGGTCACCCGACTAATAATTTTACCATATGCACACTTGGGCCCATACATTTTAATACATCATACTAAATATAATCGGGTAACCTACACTCTACTACCAGTAACCCTGTTCATTCCTATTTATTTCCAATGTACCTGACTTACCAATCCTCGTCTCAGGTATCTATGATCATAATGGATCAGGGATCTGGCTGAAAAAGATAAGCAGTCACCAAAATAGATTTACATTTATAATATTTGCACTCTTTATAATAACCACAGACTCGGGAAGTTTTGAAAACCTTTATCTAGTCTTCATCAAAAGTAGAAAGCATAAAGTTCACAGCGAGTAAACTATCAATAACCAAGATCATGAAAATCGTGTAACCATGCAGAAAATAGATTATGCCAACCATTTAGAACTCTGAAGGGAAGGTAAGAACAGGGAACATACTATAATGAACTCATAAAATCTTTATTTAGAAGGTGTTTCTAAAGGACAGGAAATTAAGGAGCATGCTAGAATGTAAGTTTAATCACTGTTGATGAAATGAAAAGGAGAAAAGGAACTCAATGTGAAATGTCGTTAATTGGAATAATCATATAACTAATGGAAAGGTAAAAAGTGGAACACGCTAATAATTCAGGAATTATCTCTTCGGTTCAGTAAAAGGAGGGTAAAGAGAAGGAACATCTATTTATTCAGAGACAGTACTCTAGTATCCAACCTATAAGGTAGGGGAAAAATGGAACATGCTAATAAAAGTACTTTCACGACTTCAGTGTTTTATCACAAGGGAAGGGAAAAAGAAAGGAACATGTGAAATTATCATTTTAGCAAGATTTCAGTAAAGGGTAAGGGAGAAAGGATGCAAGTGTGTTTCCCTGACAGCTTTATATTTACCTAGAACGGTGTGGAGACCAACCCTGGCCACGGGTTAGTTAAGGACAGGAGAAACCCCAAGGAATGCAGTCGCCAGTAGGCCAGCAGGTGCAGAATGGAAACCCAGAAAAGGAAATCCAGATTAGGATCAGGACAGGACCACCAAAGCTGAGACCAGCACCCGCAGTTCAGTTGCAACGCCTGCGCTACACCTTCTCTGCAGCTATCAGTCAAAACCCCGATTGGGTTCTCGAATTCCCCAGCAAAGTGCTTCGCCAGCACTTAAGGTTCTCAAAAACCCTGAATGGGTCTGTGAGTCTGGCTGACAGAGTGCTCCGCAGCACCTCTGTTTCACGATCAGCTATTGAGTGCGTTGGGTCAGTGACAGGTCAGCTATTCGGACAAGTCGGACAATTTCTCTAGCTAAACCTAGGCTAGTTATACTGTTTTCGGGTCAGTGTTCCACCCCCCCAAATGTTGCAAGTGTAAGAATCCCCAATTTCGATAGGACAAATGAAAGGACAGGTCATCACGCTTCCCAGGATTTGACTTTCTCAATATTTGCTATTTCGAGAATGCCCCTTGAATTTCAGGTTCCCATGACATGTTCTTTACACATAACAATAGTGAATTTAACATTTTATGCATTGTAATACATTTGGTACACTTCAGCTTCTTCTACTAGGTGAAGGTGCCTCTTCCCAGGAGCATTTTGGCTTGGACTTCTGTGTTGGCTCGGGTTCAATGTCACAGAGTTCATCCTCTGGCTGTGGACGGTCATGCGCAGAAGGGATTTTCAAAATGGAGTATTCCCGTCCCTCGTGCCCAAGGATTATGATACATGAAAAGTAAATAGAAACAGTTTTAGAACACAGAAAAAATGAATGCACTGTATACCAGGAATCCCTGCATTACTCCCATTACTTTATAATAAACTATAGCATTAAGATTAAGCAGAACGAACAGCTTAGCAAAAGCAGCAATGCAAGCTTCAGGCATGTGAAAACATAAAGCAGCCATTTTATCTCTAGTGCGCAAGTGCAAAAGGTTTCCCACCAGAACTGCGAGTACGTCACGTCACATGGGTATGACCGGCGCATGCGCAGAAGAAATTTCGCGTAGCAGCAGCCATTTTAATCTGCAAGCGTATTACGATTAGAAAACATATAGGCAAGCTTCACTGGGACACCCCGATGTCAGAATAAAGGGAAAATTAATAAGATAAACAAGTTGATTAATACTATTAGGGTTATTCGAGGTTCATGAGTTCAAGCAAGTCACTGTACGTGCGAATCCTTGCTCCATCAATCCCCTCTTTGATGATATTTTATATCATCACAAATTAATGGAACCAGATGCCAACTTCTCACATTTTACCCAGTTCAATCTCTTCAAATATTTAATGCAGCTTTTTCTCAGTCTCTTTATTAGGATGAGAATTTTTCACCCTTTTTTAAATTTGATTATTTAATTCTTCTAATTCAAGCTCATCAACATTTCTTTTCCCTCCTCGCTTATTCACAGTATATTTCTTTTGGTGTTTTCGACATTTACAACAAATTATTATTATAAACACTACCAAACCTATTCCCGCTATTGGCATCAGTATTTTGCTTACAAGACTTTTTCCTAGGTTAGAAAACCAACTACCTACAGCAGAGAGACCATCAGTAAGTCTCTTCCAGGCACTGTCAACCTCCAGTGGTTTGAGCTCTTTTTCCAGATTCGTAATGTTCCTCACATACCCTTTGATTTCCACACTTTTGTCTGGTATGTAGGTGTAACAATGTTGCGCTTTCAACATTCTGCAGACTCCGCCCTCTTTTGCCAATAATGTGTCAAGAGCAAGTCTGTTTTGTAAAACCATTGATCTGACCGCAACCAATTCGGTATTGACCATCAGAAAACTTTCACCAGTGTCAGTAGATAACCGATCCACTACTGTTGACAATTTGCAAATTTTGTGTGTGTTCAGAGCCACTCCCACTGTAGGTATCATTGTACTAAAAATATCACCTACTATTTCTCCCATACTTTCTCTTTTAGTGCGTACTAATTCGTTAGTCTTTTCAGTGATTCCAATGATTTTCCCCACCTGGTATTTCTTTGGGAAGACAATACCAAAGTAATAGCTTCCGTACCAATGGTCGGGCAATTTGAAATAACCCTTGTTCCCACATATATAATAAATTTCAGGAAAAACAGGCTCTGACCCATCCTTGAAACCCCAACCCCCAATTACCTTGTAATTGTGTTCGCATTCACTGGAACCAATGAATATATTGTTATAATAACTCGTTTTTCTCTTTGAAGACAAAGTTTCCCCTTCTTTTCGAAATCCAGCAACATAGCAGCATTAGCTCCACCATTTGAGGTGCTCCCAATGCTTTCAGCCCATTTAGGGGTTTTCTGATTCTTGTCTTTTGCTTTCTTTTGGAAACTTTCTCTTCTTTTCTCTACCATGTTTAGAAACATTTTCTCCTTTTCGTGTAATGAACAGGTCAAGTTATCTTTGTGTGCGTCATCTATATTTATTTTACCTACAGTTAGAAAATAATCACTCATGTATTTTGCTACATCTCTAGTTGTATGTACAGGGTTCAGGTTTCTTCGGACTGGAAGTTCAGCAAATGTCACATCAAAGTTTGAGTAATAATACTGCAAAGGTCCTCTCCTATAAAATAAACTAGTTAGAATACTACAGGAAATTCCATAGGTTAAGTGCAAGTGGTGGTAAGTCACACTTTCAGCTACTGAAGTGGGCAACTTCATGCAGACATAGCAATCATCTACTTCCATAGCTCCTACATAATGTACTAACAGGTTTGTGAAAACATTTAAATGAGTTTTGTTCTTGATCTTATTGTAATGTAATCCTTCCTCATCTGGTGCTTCTAAATCTAACTTTGTTTGCTTAAGGCTAAGTGGCTTTTCTAGTGCATCTACTCTTTGTGGTGTATTTCTAGTGTGTGATTCTACAGTGTCTTCTGGTAAGTGATTATTCGGGTACAGGTTCGGGTTTTTACTCATCATAGAAGGAATAGCTATTGTTAGTCCTATCCAAAGTATCAGTACTATAGCTACACTACACAAACATACCTGGCAGCATGTTTTAAAACAACCTTGACTCGGTCTCCCACTCACAGAAGAATCAGACATTTTGGCTTAAAAGAAGTTTCAACCCCTCTTTGTAACTCTGCACAGCTTGCTTACTCGAGCAACTTTTCAGGTTGGTTTCGCTTCTTCTTTGGCCTGGTCAGTAATCAATTCCTCATCACTTTCGTCACTTATTTCCAAATTTTCAAATTCTTCCAGTACAAAGTAAGTCCACTCAGGGCTTTGATACTTGTTATTCAGTTTCTTTATACGGGCACTTCTTCGCTTCGGTTTCATGACAGCTGGGTCAGTTTGACTTGATACTTCATTTATCTGCTCAGG
This sequence comes from Lissotriton helveticus, assembly GCF_964261635.1. Taxonomy (NCBI): domain Eukaryota; kingdom Metazoa; phylum Chordata; class Amphibia; order Caudata; family Salamandridae; genus Lissotriton; species Lissotriton helveticus. Next base: position 704,298,103 of record NC_136068.1, on the reverse strand, counting down.
TTCTTCGTTTATTGTCTTTAATCCCAATCTCAGTCTTTTCACAAATCTAGGTACTGAGTCACCTTTTCTGAGTCCTTTAACTGGCACTGTGTCTTGGCCTTCCTCAAACGTTCTTTTGTTGTTGTTCAGTTGTGGCACATTTGGTTCAAGTTCGTCTTCTGTATTTTCCCCTAACTGGCTAGGTACAGGTCTTTCATCAGTTTCTCCTGCCTGGCCACTAAACTGGCCTTGTTCAGGTATGTGCTGATTGTGGCTTTGATCTGTTTTGATTTCTTCTTCCTGAACACAATTGTCTAATCCTATCTGATCCTGTTCAAGCTCTTCGAACTCTTGATTTTCTTCCGCTTGAACTTCCGCCCTAATGTCTATCTGTCCCTCTTCTGGCTCACGTGTTCTTGGTGGAGTGTCAGTTACCTGTTCTTTCCCTATCTGGTCCTCCTCAGAATCAGATTTGATTTGGATTCGATGATCTGAGTGCCTTCTTCTTCACCTGTCTCGTCCTCACTATCCCACTGTCTATCTAAATAGATTTGTCTTCTTGTTCTCACAGGATCTATAGTCAGGTCGACTATTGGGACCCAATCTTCTTGACTGGAGCTCAGTTGTTCTTCTTCAGCTATTTCAGGACCGATATCTTGGGACCCCTCAGCTGCACAACCTTTGGCCTCAGTTTCTTCAGGTTCAGTCACTTTCTTCGTATGGCTGGCATGGATCCAGCGAGGTACTCCTGCACACTTCACAGCTGTGGTGGTTACTAGGATCACCTGTCGTGGCTTTCCCCACCTTGGTGCAAGGCAACTTTTCCAAGTATGTTTCTTTATTACGACCCAGTCACCTGGATTCAGGTCATGTGCTGGAGTCATTGGCCTGGTGACAGCGTCTCCCCCAATCTGGTGAGAGATAGAACGCACTTGGTCAGCCAACTCTTTACAGTATTCTAGTACCAAATCATCAGATATGCTTATCAGTTTGTATCCAGGCACCCATGCTTGCCGCATTCCTCTTCCCATCAATATCTCATGGAGACTCAAGCCCGTGTTCCGATCTGGAATACTTCTGAGTCCCATCAACACAAGTGAGAAAGCATCCGGCCATTCCAATTGAGTGTATTCCACATTCTTCCCAATCTTGCTTTAATTGTGCCATTCAGTTGTTCAACCACTCCAGAAGCCTCTGGGTGATACACACAGTGCCGTTTTTGCGTGATTTTGAATGCTTCACAAATCTGCTTTATTACTTCATTTTGGAAATGACTTCCTCTGTCTGATTCAATTGTGACTGGAAAACCGTACCTAGGTATGAGTTCCCTAAGTAATAATTTGGCTACTGTAATGCTGTCATTTCTACTTGCAGGGTAAGCTTCCACCCATTTTGAAAACAGGCAGACAATGACAAGTAGGTATTTCATTCCTCGACAAGGGGGCAACTGAATGAAGTCAAGTTGTAGTCTAATAAAAGGGCCTTCTGCCATTCCAATCTTTCCTGGTAACACTACAGTTTTCTTTCCTGGGTTAAATTGCTGACAAATCAGGCACCTTTGGCAGAGTGCCTCTGCTACATTTCTGAATTTCGAATTGCACCATGTCTGTTGGAACATGCGAATCATCGCATCTCTTCCCGAATGTGTGTTTCCATGTATCAACCTAGCCATAGGAGCAAGCAGACAGTCCGGCAACACATGCATACCATCCAAGTAAACAATGACACCGTCTTCCACCCTTCTCTGACAACCAAAGTTTCTCCACCTTTCTTTTTCCTGTGGCTCTGCGGTGTCCTGTAAGTCTCTCACTTCTTCCCATGTACTCACTCCCTCCAGCATCAAAAGTTGGCAGCTGTTTCCGTTTCCCCCAACCTTTACATTGATTGCTATTCAGTATTTTGCACAATGTTGGGCTAACTGGTCAGCATATCGATTACCTGCTGTCACCTTGTCATCACCAGATTTGTGAGCAGCACACTTGACCACAGCCAATTCTTTTGGTAACTGGATTGATTCCAGTAAATCCTGTACATATTTTCCATTTCTGATAGGGGTGCCTGAAGAAGTAAGGAACTCCTTTTGCATCCACAATTGGCCAAAGTCATGCACAACCCCATAACCATACTGACTATCAGTATATATGGTTATCTTCGAGTTCCTCCCAATTTTACAGGCTTTTGTCAATGCAACCAATTCAGCTATTTGTGCAGACTTGACTCCATGTAAATAGGATGCTTCCACTGGACCTCCTAAAGTACACACTGAGTAGGCAGCACTTAGGCCACCTTCCTCATGTCTCATGCATGAGCCGTCTACAAACAGCTCATAATCTTCATTAATCAAAGGGCGTGGTTTTGTACTAAACTCAGTCAAATCAATGCAATCATGTTCAGTTTCCTCCCTCACTTCTGCTGCGAATGAATTGGGTAGTAAGGTAGCTGGATTCAGAATATTACATCTAGCAATGGTTACGTTTCCTGCACCTACAAGGATTCTCTCATACTTAGTCAGCCGACTAGGTGTGAGATACTGAGTTTTTGTTCTTGTCAGCAAAATTACAACAGAATGCGGAAAATACACAGTTACTGGATGTCCCATCACAATGGATTCATTTTGTTCAAGACTTGTGCATGTTGCAGCTACAGCTTTCAAACATCCAGGTAATCCAGCTGCTACTGGGTCCAATCTGGAAGAAAAATATGCCACTGGACGTCGGGTTAAACCATGAATTTGGGTCAGGACTGAAAGTGCACAATTATCTCTCGTGTCACAGAAAAGTGCAAAATCTTTTGAATAGTCAGGCATTCCTAATGCACGAGCTGTACACAGACATTCTCGCAATTTTACAAAAGCAGTCATGCTGTCGTCATCCCATTCAACTGGATCTTTTGCTCCTTTCTTTGTCATCTTTATCAATGGTCTTGCTAGGACTGCAAATCCCACAATCCACTGCCTACAGTACCCTACGACTCCAAGAAACATTCTGATTTCTTTCTGGGTGTTTGGCAATTCCATGTGTCGAATTATTCTAATTCTTTCTGTGGTAACTTTCCGGATACCTCTCTCTATCTGGTGTCCCAGATATTTCACAGATGAGGTGCAAAACTGCAGTTTGTCTGGTGATACTTTATGTCCTCCTTCACCTAAATGGTGCAGCAAGGCAATTGTGTCAGTAACACAGTCTTTTCTGCTCTTAGACGCCACCAAGAGGTCGTCTATGTATTGCACTAGGACTGATTTTCCTGGCAATACCAGAGTTTCAAGGCACTTTTTCAAAATTTGATTAAAAATCGAAGGACTCTCCGTGTACCCCTGAGGAACACGATTCCAGAGGTAGAGATGACTGTCGAATTCAAATGAGAAAAGAAATTTGCTGTCTGGATGCAATGGAATTGAAAAGAATGCATGACATAAGTCAATGACGGTAAACCATCCAGCATTCCATGGTATTTGGTATAGGATCACTGCAGGGTTTGGCACAACAGGACAGCAAGGAATCACGATTTTATTAACCTTGCGCAGGTCCTGTACGACCCTGTACTTACCACTAGGTTTCTTTATGCCAATTATCGGTGAGTTACAAGGACTGCTCAACACTTCTTGCAATATGCCTGCTTCTAGCAATCGTCTAATTTCAATAGCAACTCCTGCTTTTACTTCTGCACTCATTTTATACTGTTTAGTATTTGGGTAGACTGCATCTTCTTTTATGGCTATTTTAATTGGGTCAACATTTGCCATTAATCCTACATCTTTTCCAGTAAAATTCCATACCTCTGGTTTTACTGTCTCTTGAAGTTCTTCAGGTAAATCCTGTACTGTCAGTCTTTTAATTTCTGAGTCGGGTCTTGCTAACATTAATTTGTAAATTCCATCTTCATCTGGGGTCTGGATTTCAACGCCATTTGGAGTACAAAAGATAGTGCAGTTCATTTTGCACAACAAATCTCGTCCTAGCAGGTTTACAGGACTGGAATCACAAACAACAAATCTATGCATTTCTTTAAAATTCCCAATTTTAATCTCCATAGGTTCTGTAACTGGGGTACTAATTAGCTGATTAGAAACGCCCACTACTTGGATCGCTTCTCCCGAGAGGGGTAGGTTTGGAACGTCTGCTGTTCTCACAGTAGAACGGGTAGCACCAGTGTCCAACAGAAAGGGGACGTCATTTCCTTCAACCTTTCCTTCAATGTATGGCCCTGACTGGTCCACCGGCAAGGAGGCGCCAAGCACGTACCCCTCGTCTTCCCCCCTCAGGCACCGTCCGTAGGTGTCGTCACAGAGTAATGTGTAATTTAACAGAAATTGTAAAGTTGCTGCATTTCTACACTCCCTTCCTTCCCAACCTTCAGTGTCTTCACTCTGTTGTGCTTTGCTCCTGTAATTTGGCCTAGGTGCACGAGGCAACTGATTTTGTTTTACCTACTGCTGGGTCTTCCGTGGTGTTTCATTCTGCGTCTGTGGGTTTAAATCATTAATTTGCACATTACCATTCTGCACAGCCTTACACTTGTCTCTCCAGTGACCTATTTTTCCTCACCCGTGACAGGGAAACCTTTTCCGTGCCTCTTTTCAATTCATTTTTACTCTTGGTTTTCCCCCACCCCCTGGGCCCTGATTCTGATTATTAGTCATTTTGATTAACTGCTGTTCCTGGTGCTCTGCTAATTTTACCTGTGCCCACATGACCTTTTCCTTTAACTCTTTCCGTTTATTTGCCAGCTCATCTTCGGAGTATTTAGCATACTTCAGGACTTCATCAATTGGTTTAGCATGCCAGCAGATTTTATTGTCTTTGATCCACTGTGAAATCGCAGGCCTTAACCCTAGCACAAATCGATAAATGAAGTGAGTCATGTCCTTCATTTCAATGTTGTCCAGACCACTGTATGTCTTGAACACCTGTAACAGTCGCTCATAGTATGAATGCACAGTTTCATCACTATTCTGAGTAGTTCTGTCTATTCGGGTCCAATCAGTTTCTTTTGCAGGCACCTTTCCTTTCAGATACAACAATTACCTGGTTGTACTTCTTCATGACATCCCCTGAAGGAGCCCCTGTCTTTGGGTCCCTCGGGAATTCCTCACTCGGCCAATCAACAGCAATTTTACATTCTGTCCACAAATCTACAGGAACTACAATGTCAAAGAAACCATCTAGATCTTTCAGGAGGCATTTTTTTACTTTCACAAATATCTCGACCTGTCTAAGCATGGGTGAATTTTGCGAATTCGCGATTTGCGAATTTGCGAATTCGCGATCCACAAAATTCGCGAATTTGTGGATTTTTATATTTTTGTGTGTTCACGGGGCGCTTTGCGTGTTCGCGGGGCGTTTTGGCATGTTCGCGGGGCGCTTTGCGTGTTCGCAGGTTTTTTTTTGGGCGAGACCGTGATGCGCCCTCTGGTTCATCACTGCCACCCTCTCGTTTTTTATGCCCTTCTGCCCTCTGTACCACTCGTTTTTGTGCCTTTCTGCCCTCTGCCCCACTCGTGTTTGTGCCCTTTTGCCCTCTGCCCCACTCGTTTTTGTGGTCTTCTGCCCTCTGCCCAATATGTTTTTGTGGTCTTCTGCCCTCTGCCCCACTCGTTTTTGTGGTCTTCTGCCCTCTGCCCAATATGTTTTTGTGGTCTTCTGCCCTCTGCCCCACTCGGGGGGGGTCTTCTGTGCGAGTTCAAGTGCCTCTTGTGTGTATAAATGGTCAGAGACCGATCAGAGCAGCAGATGAAGAGAAAGAAGCTCCTGGTCACAGGAACAGCACGAGGATTGCGCTCGTGAAAGTCAAGGATACAAAGGCCTCTATCCAGCATCACAGCTGATTTTCGACTGTAGATTTGGGAAGAAGGTACACCTGCCCAGCCTCAACGACGCTCACGATTGTTTTTGGGCTGATGAATGAGTCACTGAATTTGAGCTTCAACTAGTTCCAGCGACCATGTGTGTGTTACTATGCAATCGCACCAATGTGCGCAGGGGTCCCTTGAGTGAGCTGTCAGCACGAGGATTGCGCTTGTGAAAGTCAAGGATACAAAGGCCTCTATCCAGCATCACAGCTGATTTTCGACTGTAGATTTGGGAAGAAGGCACACCTGCCCAGCCTCGACGACGCTCACGATTGTTTTTGGGCTGATGAATGAGTCACTGAATGTGAGCTTCAACTAGTTCCAGCGACCATGTGTGTGTTACTATGCAATTGCACCGATGTGCGCAGGGGTCCCTTGAGTGAGCTGTCCATCATCCTGTAACTATTTTAGGATGGTGCCGGCAAGCTGCCAGCGCCATCCTAAAATAGTTACTAAATTAGCTTCATCAGGAAGCACTAATAGATAAAATAAAGCAGGTGCTCGAGCACCTGCTTTATTTTATCTATTAGTGCTTCCTGTTGAAGCTAACTTAGTAACTATTTTAGGATGGCGCTGGCAGCTTGCCGGCGCCATCCTAAAATAGTTACAACAACTTCAAGCTTGAAGGCTTGAACTTTTGCCCCCCGGATCCGCCGATCGCGGATTTGCGGATTTTCGGTAAATTCGCGGGAGTTCGAGGATTGCAAATTTACTGAAAATCCGCAAAATCCGCGAGCGGAACGGATTTTGTGCTCATGCTTAGACCTGTCTGTACAATTCTACAGGTTTTTCTCGCAATTTTGGGAAGTCATTTGTAAAGGACACAATATCCTGTTGGGACCATGGAACATGTACATATCCTCCACCTGGCACTTCTCACATAGGATATCATTTTTCCACCTTTTCTGCTTCTTTTAAGACATACTCAGAAGTCATTTGTATGGATCTACTGTCTTCCTTTTTCTTGGCCCACCTGGCTTTCCATTTTCTAAATCTCCCCATTTTTGTAACAGCTCTAACAATTCTCTGACCTGTACCTTTTTCCCTGACACGTTCATGTTTTCCAAATCTTTGTCTGAGAATTCTGCTCTGTAGGGGTTTTGCAACACTTTAGATCTGCTAATGTCTATTCCCATACTAGCTGCAGTGTCCATTAATTTTTCATGGAACACTCTGGTATTTCGGGTAAGACTTTCAGAAATGAATAACAATTCCTCTTCACTAAGGGTGTTTAGTCTGTCCAAACCCACATTCCCAGCCATTAGTTCCTCCAATTCTATTCTCAGTTTGTATATATCCAATGGTTTTGGCTGGTGATTTGGTTTCTCTAATTCTCGGGTTCATCTATCTATTTCTTCAGGAGTCACTACCGTAGCACTTCTAGTACCCGAAGAGGACTCAATCTGAACTTCTCTTGAACTAAAAGGAGTGTTCTTTCTCTGTGAACTCCCTTCGGGTTCCCTTATCGGTAAATCCATCAAGGAGATCACAGATTCACATTCACTTGCCTGGTCATCTACTATTAAGGGCTCTTTTCTTGGCTGTACTACAGATGGGGTAATGATCGGAGTTTTCGGACTACTTTGCTTATCCCCGTACAGAAGAACAACTGGACCAATAGTTACTGGAATTGTCAGAGCTTCAGGACTGGTATTTAATTGGGAAATTTTCTGAATTAGTTCTGTTCTTTGTTTAACTAAAGCCTCTCGTTCTCTATCCTGCAGTACCTTTTCCATGGATGTTTCATGTACTATCTGCGGAATTAAAGAAAGGCCATACTTGGTCCCTCTCCATAATTAGGTTTCAGGAATGGGTTTCTCGTGCTTAGGGATCTTGGTTCCTCATTATAAGGTGGTGGATTCTTCATTAACAAATCCTCTAGATAATCATCGTCTGAATCACCATTGGTCATTAAATGCTTTGTTGTCTCTGTCCTTTTCCCTCCCATGGGCTCTTCTACTGTTATTACAGGGTACAGTCCTTCTACCATCATGTTCTGTCTCCAATCGTTCATTCTCTTCTCTCTGGTCTCTCTCTGTACCTTCGGATAGAATTTAGCTAACCCTTTGTCCATTCTGGGTCTATCTCGCTCAAAAGCCTCTATTTCCCATTCCTCTAATGCCTCGTATTGCGTTAGTCTAGGTCTGGGATGCAAATCATTCATTCGGGTCCTCAGATTGAACAGAATTCTGCTATTAAATGTACCTTCTAAGGGAAATGCTAAGATTCTGTCATCTTTAGTATATTCCACCCAATTCTCTAACCACACACAAGCATGGTAGCCTCTGTCAAATAACATAAACGATGCAGGAGTATTAGGTGGTGGAATAATAACTCCTTCTCTATTTTTGATGGGCTTATGTTTCTTAAAATAATTCTTTACTCTGTCTACAAGAGTCATTTTCCTCTTGCTTCCGTACATAATGCTATGTCTAGCGTTTTTCCACTGATCCCTCACAAAACCTTGATATCTTGGATCAGGTCGAATCGCGGGATGAGTCGGATACCACATATACCTTTTCATGAATTACTCTGTTTACAAAATCGCTTCAAATACAAATGTGTCTTTTATTTTTCTACTACCAATAAAACGCGCGATTTCAAATAATTTCAACCAATCGGTGCGCGACTTTTCTCGTGAGACAAGTTCCCACGCTCCTGTGCTCACCCCTCCTTTGCAATGCTGTCTCAGCTACACGCCTGCTGTATCAACCAATACCAGCGCGGCACTGAGTGACGTCAGCGCAGCTCCGCAACTGACTCCCTCCTTCATAAGGTATCGTAAATTAAATTCTTTATTTAAAGTGCAAGTGCTCTGTTCAAGTTACAACGCAAAAACATTCGCCACTGTACTCGAGTGTCTAGAAAGAAAAGGTTTGTTTCACTGCAAGTAAATCTCTTCCGTTTACTTTTCATATACTGCGAGTAGATCCCTTCTGCCTACTCTTCACACAAGCATTAGAGAACCTGCTACTCCTTTGACTCATCCACTTCTGGGATATATACTAAGCCAAAAGTTTCACCATTGAACCCCTTTGCTATCAATCAAGGCCAGACGAACCTGCTACTCCTTCCGCGTGACCCTTACTAGGTGATATCACAATAGAAGTTTTGCCAGCGAACTCTTTGCTATCATTTATTCATACATTTATACAGAAAACCCTAATTAGTGCTTCCAGTTCTGCCCAACCCACACCAATTTTCCTCGAACCACTGACCTCACTGCGACGTGGCTTCTATTCTACCACTCGCTATTCTGCCCCCGGGGATTCCAGACAAACATGTAACAATCACTAACGAGTTTATTAGTACATAAATCAATATAGCAGCATTTCATAGAAACTTTTAAAACATTTCATAACATTTAAAAGCAATTAAAAACAACAATTTTTACATTTGATTGATCAATACTTTTAGCAGCAATAAAATTTTCACAGTTAGCAGCAGTTTACGGATGTATGACGTTTCAACGCATGCCATTACAACGCAGGTTCTACAACGCAAGTCGTTACAACGACTTGCGTTGGAGGGCGCTGGATAGTGAATAGTTTAATTTACTATTCCAACTCCAGTCCCCGTGGATAGTAGGGAAGGTGTTGGATAGTAATTAAACTATTCCCTATACTAGAGCGCCCCCAGCGCAATGCGTTGTAATAACTTGCGTTGTCAAAGTTGCATCGTAATGGTAGTGCGTTGTAAAAGTTGAGTTGTAAAGGATGTTCCCCTCGGTTTACCTATCTTCCTATCTTAACTAGTCCTACCTACCTTTAACTAGTCCCTAACCATCATTCTGCTACCAGAAAATTACTGATAGAGCGCGCAGGTCACCCGACTAATAATTTTACCATATGCACACTTGGGCCCATAAATTTTAATACACCATACTAAATATAATCAGGTAAACTAATCTCTTCTACCAGTAACCCTGTTCATTCCTATTTATTTCCAATGTACCTGACTTACCAATCCTCGTCTCAGGTACCTATGATCATAATGGATCAGAGAGCTAGCTGAAAAAGATAAGCAGTCACCAAAATACAATAACATTTATAATATTTGCACTCTTTATAATAACCACAGACTCGGGAAGTTTTGAAAACCTTTATCTAGTCTTCATCAAAAGTAGAAAGCATAAAGTTCACAGCGAGTAAACTATCAATAACCAAGATCATGAAAATCGTGTAACCATGCAGAAAATAGATTATGCCAACCATTTAGAACTCTGAAGGGAAGGTAAGAACAGGGAACATACTATAATGAACTCACAAAATCTTTACTTAGAAGGTGTTCCCAAAGGACAGGAAAATAAGGAGCATGCTAGAATGTCAGTTTAATCACTGTTGATGAAATGAAAAGGAGAAAAGGTACTCAATGTGAAATGTCGTTAATTGGAATAATCATATAACTAATGGGAAGGTAAAAAGTGGAACACGCTAATAATTCAGGAATGATCTCTTCGGTTCAGTAAAAGGAGGGTAAAGAGAAGGAACATCTATTTATTCAGAGACAGTACTCTAGTATCCAACCTATAAGGGAGGGGTAAAATGGAACATGCTAATAAAGGCACTTTCACGACTTCAGTGTTTTATCACAAGGGAAGGGAAAAAGAAAGGAACATGTGAAATTATAATTTTGGCAAGATTAAGTAAAGGGTAAGGGAGAAAGGACGCGAGTGTGCTTCCCTCTCAGATTTATATTTACCTAGAACGGTGTGGAGACCAACCCTGGCCACGGGTTAGTTAAGGACAGGAGAAACCCAGAGGAATGCAGTCGCCACTAGGCCAGCAGGTGCAGAATGGAAACCCAGGACAGGAAATCCAGATTAGGATCAGGACAGGACCACCAAAGTTGAGACCAGCACCCGCAGTTCAGTTGCAACGCCTGCGCTACACCTTCTCTGCAGCTATCAGTCAAAACCCCGATTGGGTTCTCGAATTACCCCGCAAAGTGCTTCGCCAGCACTTAAGGTTCTCAAAAAACCAGAATGGGTCTGTGAGTCTGTCTGACAGAGTGCTCCGCAGCACCTCTGTTTCTCGATCAGCTATTGAGTGCGTTGGGTCAGTGACAGGTCAGCTATTCGGACAAGTCGGACAATTTCTCTAGCTAAACCTAGGCTAGTTATACTGTTTTCGGGTCAGTGTTCCACCCCCCAAATGTTGCAAGTGTAAGAATCCCCAATTTCGATTGGACAAATGAAAGGACAGGTCATCACACTTCCCAGGATTTGACTTTCTCAAGCCCAATATTTGCATTTTCAAGACCACCCCTTGAATTTCAGGTTCCCATGACATGTTCTTTACAGATAACAATGGTGAATTTAACATTTTATACATTGTAATACATTTGGTACACTTCAGCTTCTTCTACTAGGTGAAGGTGCCTCTTCCCAGGCGCATTTTGGCTTGGACGTCTGTGTTGGCTCGGGTTCAATGTCACAGAGTTCATCCTCTGGCTGTGGACGGTCATGCGCAGAAGGGATTTTCAAAATGGAGTATTCCCGTCCCTCATGCCCAAGTATTACGATACATGAAAAGTAAATAGAAACAGTTTTAGAACACAGAAAAAATGAATGCACTGTATACCAGTAATCCCTGCATTACTCCCATTACTTTATAAAAAACTATAGCATTAAGATTAAGCAGAACGAACAGCTTAGCAAAAGCAGCAATGCAAGCTTCAGGCATGTGAGAACATAAAGCAGCCACTTTATCTCTACTGCGCAAGTGCAAAAGGTTTCCCACCAGAACTGCGAATATGTCAAGTCACATGGGTATGACCGACGCATGCGCAGAAGAAATTCCCACGTAGCAGCAGCCATTTTAATCTGCAAGCGTATTACGATTAGAAAACACATAGGCAAGCTTCACTGGGACACCCCGATGTCAGAATAAAGGGAAAATTAATAAGTCAAACAAGTTGATTAATACTATTAGGGTTATTCGAGGTTCATGAGCTCAAGCAAGTCGCTGTACGTGCGAATCTTTGCTCCATCAATTGTGAGTGGAAGAGACATGCGTTCTCAGAAGTGTATTGTGAAAAGAAAAGGAAGACCATGCTATGGGCAGAAAGGATGTACCGCAGGTGTCAGTAGTTGCCGCACATATTTGGACTGGGTGGTGAGGTGGGAAGAACGAGTCGCGGGCAGGCGGATACTCTTACCTCTGGTCGGCCGGCGGATGAATGAGCAGCCTGGACTAGCCAGAGGGGGAGGGTTTTTCGAACACCTAAGCAAAAGACGACGGGTGAGTCATCGCATAGGACGTGCAACTGGTGCTCATCAGTGTCAAGGATTAGGAGGAGTCTCAGCTGTGTTGTACTGGGAAAGAGCAAAACAATGGATGTCGAGTTGGAGCCAAAGTTGTTGAACACGAAAAGGATAATTGCAGTAATATTTCACATTTTAACCAACCATCCATCAATGTTATCGGTTACACAATTTCACGTAGTATTTACAGCGGTGGGGACTGATCAAGTCACGAGCAGTTTTACATGCAAAACTTGGACAAAAAGACGGTTAACTAAGTCTGAATAAATAGCACATGCTGAACTAAATCTGAATAAATGCACTGTAATCAATTGAGTGTAACAATGATCAACAATATCGTGGTTATAAAGCTGAATTAAATCATAGTTCAAAAGGCTGTATTAAATCATAAAGATAGTTTACACCAGATCACGAAGTATTGATAGATTTTTCACATGTATTTAAAACAGTTGTGCCCATGTGAAAGAGGCAGAATTAAATCATAAAGATAATTTACACAAGACCATGAAGTAGCGATTAGATTATTCACACGCATTTTAGACGTTTGGGCAGCAATTTTGAATAACGTTCATGAATAAAGAGAGCTGTTGGATGTGGGACTACCGGTTAGGTTAGCATATTCGGGCACGTATTTTAGTTTGAGGATCGAGTTAATCTGAACAATTTATACATTTCAGAGGCCATGATATTTGAGAGGAGTTTTTGTGGAACAGTAATGCAGTATTTATTATTCCATAGTAATCATCGTGTTGGAAACCCAGGGTGGGGGGTTTGCCATATACAGAATTTTAACGTGGAAAGGAGGAACCAGCTGCACCCAGCTGTAAAGTATTAGACTCATCTCCTTCCCAGAAGGCCCAGTTGTCTGCTTGTTTCCTCAAGTTGTTAAGCTCATGATTCACAGTATCTAAGATGGAGGACTGTTACGATGTCACCCCCTCTGGAGTGCGGCAGATTTCCTTTCCACGATGCTTGTGAGGCCTTTCTATAATACAGATTGTGCTCCTGCACATATAGCGACCTGAAACTCTGCAGAACAAATGACGTTCCAGTCAGTTCCCAACACAGCAGAGGTGGGTGAACCCTTTACAAATGGCGGCTTTGTTCTTACCCTCTGGTTTGATTAATGACAGGCAATAATCCGTGTTCTTCGTCCAATGGCCCTTCAGCAGCCCGGGAGCATGAAATGGCACCAGGTTTGTTGGGATAAGGCATCATTGTCACGAGAAAAGTAAATAAAACTCCATTTTACAGGAGGCTTAATTTAATGGTTTCTGGAAATGTCTGCCGGGTCTGTAATTTTAAACAGAGAACCCCCCTTGATTCTCAGAACATACCTAGACGAGCTAATCAGCCCACATGTCTGCACGCCCGCTCTCCAACAACGGGCCCTGTTAGCACGCGCGCAAATATCATTTGCAGAACAACAAGAGGCTGACAACAAACAGTCTCTGCTTTCAAGATAATTACTGTTTGTCAGCCGTGCGCAGAAGAATCAGGCCTGGAATCCATATTCGCAGAGGCGGCCCCCAACGGGGGCATAGGAGGCCGGCGCCATAACCAACGCCGTGCCCCCGCACCCAGAATCGGTTTTTCTTTGGCGCCAAAAGCGCCCACGGAGCCGGAAGATTCCCGCCCCTCCCACGACAGCCGATAGAGATGCGCCAACCCCCACCCCCTCCCCCCGGCCAAACGGGGCCTGCGCCTTTTGAATGACCCAATGGGGAGGCAACCCCCGTCTATGGCAAGGGACACTGGGGGGATATAAGCTGTGCTCCCTTAGGTATGCTCCTATCTTCAGGAGCGGGGGAGCACCACAATGCCAGACAGAAAATTGTTGAGGATCTGAAAGTGGAGGAGAATGATCCCTGCACGAGAGGCCAAGCGAGAACGGATCGACTGCAAGCTACGGAGCCAGCAAACCTTCCCCCCTCTGTTTTACCCACAGCAGCAAAGCAAGCTCCGACCAAGCACACGGAAGCGGCTGCATGTACTCACCGCTACGTCTGGCGCTGCAGCATGGCTGAGAGTGGAGGAGGCAGAGGATCCCCCGCGATTTCTTCAAGGCAAGCGGGGGCTGTTTGCTCTGTTCTGGCTCTCCCAGCCTACCAGGACCAACCGCAAGCCCTGCAGAGTCCCCAACGACGTGGCCGGCCCATCTGAGAAGCCTATCAAGCGGCGGGGCAGAGAACAAAGCAGAAACCAACAGAAGCAAAGGCTCGAGCAAAGGGCCGGCCGGTGTCGCCACCGCGAGGTCCGGGAGCCGGAGAGTGTGCCCGCCTACACAGGGCGGTCTGACGAAAGGGGCGGGTGACTTCAAACTGCCTTAGGGTGCCCCCACAACGCGGCCGGCCCTGCTGTGAAGCTTATCGAGCGGCGGGACAGGGGGCCCAGGCTCGAACACAGGGAGGGCCGGTGTCTCCGCCGCAAGGTCCGGGAGCCAGAGAGCGTGCCCGCCTACACGGGGAGTCCTGACAAAGAGGCGGAGCCGATCCTGCAGAGCAACAGGAGACGCAGGGGTTGCCTGGCTACACAGCTCAAGCCACGCGCTCTAGACCAGGGCCTGAGGAGCACCCGATTACGCGGCTGGCCAGCCGACAACACTTCTTGGGGGAAGGAGAGCGGTGACAAGCTCCAGAGGACCAAAGAATAAAAAAAAAAAAAAAAAAAAAGGAAACCGAATTAGGGGGTTGGAAGAAGAGCACCCATACCCAACAACAAACAAGTTGACAGAGGCAATACTGATTTGGTGCATACGAAGAGAGGCAGGACTCCGCTTTTTATACCGGGATCTGGGCAAAAGGCTCAGCATTTTGGGGCCACCTCCAGGAGCAGACAAAATGCAGAGAAGCAGGAAACCCCAGCGGCAGGAGGACTTGGGGGAACTACTGAAAAGAATCAGGGCAGCGTCTCAGGAGCATGGGAGCGACTGGATGGAGCGATACTCGCTGGACAGCGATGGCGACGAGGGGACAAGCAACCGGCAGCAAAGGAGCAGCAGACCACTGGCGGCCAAATGGATAAGGAAGGTCCCAGTCAAGCTGGCAGAGGCAGCGCCACCAAAGAAGACCACACGGAGGAAAGTCCAACCACTTGGAGCCAACACAGCGGTGGCAGGACCATGCACAGGGACCGGGGACACAGCAACAACCAGTGAGCATATTAGTGCAATAATACAGGTGTGCATTAAATCAAATTATTGTTACAAAGCTTAGGCGCAGGGGCAGCCAGAGCGCAGGGGCAAGGGATGCAAGGGACAGCGTCACCTGGGGCCACAGCAGAGGGGGACTCATCGGGGCTGCCATGGCACCTCATAGACCCAGGGCAGGCACGAGCACAAGCACTAGGGGGACAGAATGCATCAGGGCTCAGAGTAGATAACGGGGCGCCAATGGGGGCTTGGGGAGACGCTGGCAGGCTAGGCGGTGCCGCTGCAGCACCCCACATGGCAGAGCAATACACACGGCCATCGCCAGGCCCCGCGTCAATGGTAACCAGGGCGACAGGTTTGGCAAGCCTCATACCACTGGCGGTGAAGGAGAGAATATGGAGAAAGGAATATTTTTTCGCTGTTAGAGATACAACTAGAGGGGCTTGACTTAACGACATGTGATAGGAAGGATGACGAGAGACAGGAAAGGCGAAGGGAGCAAAAGGAAAGAAACTTCGATTCAAATTGGTTAGACGCCTTCCGAATAATGGGGTGCATCATAGTAGAAAAATTCCCATGATGCGCAGCAGACTTATGTCTCTACGAATCTAACATACATAGGGCACAGAGGCAATTCCCAGGCAACGCCTGGCTAGAGTATGATAAAGGCTTTAGGCTAAAAATGCAGACACATCCCGAAATGGAGTGGAATGAGGAAGATGTGTCAGGCTTCCTCCACAAGATGATGGTGGCCAAAGAGGCCAAATTTTGGGCAGGGAGGAGCAAGCAGCCTTTTCGGAGCCCCTTCCACAAGGGAAGAGGGAGGACTTTTCTGAGAACCAGGAAGCCAGGGACATGGAAGACGCCACACACCAATGGTCCCCCAGCCATATGCTGAAAGTGCGAGGTGAACGAGTGCATGCACGGGGTATCATGCAAGTTCCAGCACACATGCTCATCCTGTGGAGGGGGGGCACCCAGCGGCAGCTTGCAGGCGTAAGAAGTATAACAAGGGAGACAGGAAGGACGCAAAGAAACAATGAGAAGCTGACAAGAGTAGCAGGGGGACAGGTGGGGTGGGCGTCCCTCGGGCTAGCATGGTCACCAGTCAACACACACCGGTTACGCAAATTGGCTAACAGATATCATAATAAGAAGGATGCAGAGTTGCTAGTACAGGGGTTCGAGGAAGGCTTTCCCATTCCATTCTCGGGTCCCCCCCACCAGGCAGCACCAGGAACCTGAAATCAGCATTACTGCACCCAGGGGTGGTAGCTAAAAAACTGGAGAAGGATTGAGGGCCCCCTTACCCCAAAAAGGGCCAAGGATGTGGTAATCTCACCGCTAGGGGTAGTTCCCAAGAAGGAACAGGGACTGTACCGTTTGATACACCACCAATCTTTTCCTGACGGTGCGTCAGTAAGCGATGGGATATGCACGGAGGTGTGTTTGGTAAATTACTCTTCAATAGACGACGCCATCGACCTAGTTAGGGCAACAGGAAGAAGCACTCTCATGGCAAAAGTGGAGATCGAGTCTGCATTCTGCCTGCTCCAGGTTCACCCGGATAGTTTCCAACTCCTAGGTTTCCAGTGGGAGGGGGTGTACATTGACAAAGCAATGCCAATGGGTGCTCTGTTTCATGTGCATACTTTGAAATATTCAGCACCTTCATAGAGTGGGCTTTACATGACAGACATCCAGCGAGAGGAAAGCTCCATTACCTGGACGACTTTTTCTTCACAGGCCCGGCTGGATCTGCGGAATGCAGCAATATACTGGCAGCATTTAAGGAACTGACAGATGAGCTAGGGATTCCCCTGTCTAAGGACAAAATGTCGGGTCCAGCAACGACCATGACTTTCCTGTGGATAGAGATAGACTAGATCGCCGGGACCTCCAGACTCCCACCAGACAAGGTAGCTGACTTCAGGGCAGAGGTTAGGGGCCTGTGCGGACGGGACAAAGCCACACTGAGGAAGGTGCAGAGGCTCATAGGCAAACTAAACTTCGCAGACAGAGTCATCCCAGCAGGCAGGGCATTGGCTAGGCGATTCACAAAATTGACATGCGGTGTGACCCAGAAGCACCACTATGTGAGGCTTGGGGCGGCGGTCAAGAAGGATCTACTAATGTGGGATACCTTTTTAAAAGACTTTAACGGCATCCTGATATGGGGGGAAGGCTGGGTAACTAACAAGCAAATAGCTCTGTTCACAGATGCGTCAGGTAGCACAGGCTTCGGGGCAGTTCTAGGCACCAGAAGGTGTGCGGGGCAGTGGCCTAGCGAGTGGCACAAGGCAGGCGTGACCAGCAACATCACATTCTTAGAACTATTCCCAATCATAGTTGGACTCACAGCATGGCGGCAGGAGCTAAAAGACATGAAACTGATGGCCTGGTCAGATAACAAAGGAGTGGTACAAGCAATTGACAAAGGGACAGCTAGCATCAATATTGCATTTTGCGATTCCTTAATTGCGAAAAATGAGGAATCGTAATTAAGGAATTGCAAACTGCAATGCATCCAGAAATCGCTAGAAAAATAGCGATTTCTTAAAATTCCTTAATTGCTATTCTCTAATTGAGAATCGCAATTAAGGAATACCTCCCCATCCATTCCTATGGGCTTAGAGGCCCATAGGAATGAATAGAAAGACATTCTTAATTTGCAATTCACCATTAGAAATTCGCAAATTGAGAATGCAATTTCAAGGGGCAGGGGTGTCCAAAGGACACCCTGTGGCACCCCTGTAATCTGCCTATAAGTAAATGTTTCACACACACATGCCCCAAGGGCATGTGTGTGTGTAAAATGGAACTTTGAAAAATGCACTGTAGTGCATTTTTTAAAGTTTTCGCAAATTACCATGAAGGTCGACTTCATGGTAATTTGCTCCCCTTATTTGCGAATTCGCACATGTTTAAAGTTTGATGCATTGCATTTAAGCAATCTCAATTTGAGATTCCTTAAATGCAATCGCAATTTAAGAAATCGCAATTTTGCGATTTCTTAAATTGCGAAAATTACAAAAATGATAATGCATCCCAAACATTGGAATTGCATTCGCAAATGGCCCATTTTTGCGATTCGCACCATTTGCGAATGCAATTTCCATTGATTCATGTGCCCCTAGGTGCCCAGATACTTTGCGACTAATGCGCGACTGATTAAATTGCAGTTGGAGGGCAACATAGACATGAAAGCACGCCATGTTCCAGGAATAGGAAACGAGGTGGCGGACGCTCTGTCCAGAGCAAGAATGGCGAAGTTCAGGGAGCTGGCACCCAGTGCAGACCTGAACATGACACCCTTTCCGGAGCCACTGTGGGACCTGGGGGGTTTGACTTATCAGTGCTAATTAGCCAAGCACTCGCACCCAAGGCAGCCAGGAGATATAAAAAGTACGCCTCCACTGTAATGCAAATAGGTGGCATACAGTCCTTGGGTGACGCAGGGGCAATGAGCAGGGCAACCGAGGCGTTCATACAATGGGCATTTAACGCCAACAAGTCCAGGTCACGGGCACAAGCACACCTGTCCGCACTGTCACACTACAGTAAGGTAGCAACAGGGCACGACCCGGCAGCATCACACTACATTAGAGCAGCCATGAAGGACTGGAGACACACTGAGGGCACAAAAAAGGACAGCAGGTGCCCAATTGACTGTGCTAAGCTCGACCACTACTGGGAGCTCTGCAGGGGGCCACGAAAGACAAGTTCCAACTTCTACTCTTCAGGGCAGCATTCGCAACCGCCTTCTTTGGGGCTTTCAGGATTAGAGAGCTGGTAGCACCAGCAAAATCAGCATGACACTGCTTGCAGGCAGGGGATGTGGCACCCAAGTCGGGTGAAGAGGAAATCTGGCTGAGAAAGTCAAAAACAGATCAGGCTGGAAAAGGGGCACTAGTGACACTACGAAGCATCAGGGACCGGAACTGCTGCGCGGTGTGTTGCTTGATGGCTTTTATGGCCGTGCGCCCGGCTCGCGAGTGTCCCTTGTTCAAACACAGAGATGGCACTCACCTGAGCAAATTCCAGTTCAGGGCAATCTTACGTTGCACACTCAGCATAGCGGGACTACCCACGGCGGGTTTCGGGTCACACTCGTTCAGAATCGAGGCAGCCACAACTGCCGCACAGCAGGGGATGAGCGAGGCTGGGATACAAGTTGTGGCGGTCAAAGGCATACTGTACTTACGTAAGGCCACGGTTGCTATTAGAATCAGAGCCAGCCCCCCCGAGTTGGCCGCCAATCAGGTGACAATATTCTTTGCTGTCCTTTCACCAATAGGATGGAGACCACGCTTGGTATGGGTGGTGGGCCACTCATTCATAAACCGGATGGACACCTGGTGGCGACGAGGGGGCCATAAGCATGAGGGGCACCCAGCAAACACCTGTGTGCTGTGTTACGGCCGGCCGGGGATGAGATGGGACCAGCTGCCAGCAACCTTGGCAAACCTACAGGCAGAAACGGCCGGGCACCCGGACATCTTAATCATACACCTGGGGGGGGAACGATTTGGCAAAATTGGGGAGGAGGGCGTTCCTCCATAACATACAGAGGGATCTCACCAAAATGGCCAAAACCTTCAGCAGCACCACCATAGTTTGGTCAGAGTTGATCAGCAGGAGGGAATGGCGGGTGGCAGAATCTCAGAAGGCGGTGGAAAACTCAAGGAAGAAACTGAAGCTCACCGTAAGCAAATTCTGCAGAACAAATGGGTTAGAATCAATCAGACATGGGCTTATCCACACGGGACGCCCCGAGTTCTACGCACAGGATGGGGTGCACCTGTCAGAAGCAGGAATGGGCATGTTCTGGAGCAACCTATGGGGTGCTACGGTCTTGGCAGGTTGCAGGTAAAACACCAAACAAAAGCGAGGGGGGAGCCGCAGGAAGACTGAAGCCTCCCTGGTGGCATGGCAGAGAACAACGAGGAGAATGGTTGGTACAGAGGCTCACCGGAGGGCGGTGTGCCGGGACAGTACCACTTACCTTGGGATGCCTCATGGCTGGGCAAGGGGGACCGAAGGACGGCGGGTAGGACCACTCACCTTATGATGCATCACAGCTGGGTGAGTCGGCCTACCAAGAGGGGGTAGCAAACGGAGACGGCGCTCGCAGCCCAGCCCCTGCCGGTAAGCAGGGCACAGCACAAGTCTGACAGGTAGTGAGTTGGGCCTAACTCCGAGACAGCGGCTACACCCCCCACCTTCACGCGGAACAAAAAGAAAATCCAACCGAACGAACTGACCAGATAACTTTCCGCGACAAGTAAACTCGCAAAAATTGTGTGTAATAAAGTACTGAGTAAATATACATGTATTCCAAAATAAAACTGCGGCCAACAAATGACCACCACAAGAAGTGGGTACGTTGGCTTTATTACAGAAAGGGATACAATGTGATACATGCAACTGGGGGGAGTGGGGCTGAGTGCATTGGTTATCGCATAGGCGGACCCAACGGGGGCATAGGAGGCCGGTGCCATAACCAACGCCGTGCCCCCCCACCCAGAACCATTTTTTCTTTGGTGACAAAAGCGCCCACGGAGCGGGAAAATCCCCCCCCCACGGCAGCCAACCCCCTCGGCCAATTGGGGCCCCGCGCCTTTTGAGTGACCCAATCGGGAGGCAACCCCCATCTATGGCAAGGGACACACGGGGGATATAAGCTGGGCTCCCCCAGGTATGCTCTTATCTTCAGGAGCGGGGGAGCATCACACTGCCAGACGTGGAGAATTGTTGACCCGCCCACCCACACCTAAGGAACGGCTATGTCGCAGGGCTGAGGACCAAGCAGGGCATTGGCGGAGAACAACGAGGAGAATGGTTGGTACAGAGGCTCACCGGAGGGCGGTGTGCCGGGACAGTACCACTTACCTTGGGATGCCTCATGGCTGGGCAAGGGGGACCGAAGGACGGCGGGTAGGACCACTCACCTTATGATGCATCACGGCTGGGTGAGTCGGCCTACCAAGAGGGGGTAGCAAACGGAGACGGCGCTCGCAGCCCAGCCCCTGCCGGTAAGCAGGGCACAGCACAAGTCTGACAGGTAGTGAGTTGGGCCTAACTCCGAGACAGCGGCTACACCCCCCACCTTCACGCGGAACGAAAAGAAAATCCAACCGAACAAACTGACCAGATAACTTTCAGCGACAAGTAAACTTGCAAAAATGATGTGTAATAAAGTATTGAGTAAATATACATGTATTCCTAAATAAAACTGCGGCCAACAAATGACCACCACAAGAAGTGCGTATGTTGGCTTTATTACAGAAAGGGATACAACGTGATGCATGCAACTGGGGGGAGTGGGGCTGAGTGCATGGGTTATCAGTGTGCCTGCTGATGGCTGCCCTCTAGAAGAGGGAAATGGGGTCCTATGGACCCCCCAGACATCCCCTTGCAAGCGGGTGCAGTTACTCACTGCACCTGCCTGCAAGGGGATCTCTAATCCTCCTTAAAAGTGTAAGTGGGTTGCCGCCTGTACAGTGAAACATGGAGAGGCTGCTTCAAAGCCGCTTCGTATTTCACTTGAATGCACTGTCCCCAGGGCAGCACAAGTTTGCAGCTGTACCGGGGGGCAGTGCATTTAATCTAATACGCTGCACTCTCTTTGTTAGCGCCGAGCACACATTTTGGGAGGTGCGCTCAGATCTAAAAAGGAGACTGCACCTTATTCTATCATTGGGAACCACGTGGTCTAAACTCCAAGTCCACTGACATATGGTTTCCCTGTGTTGAAGTTTGTCTGGGGGGGGATACAGGTTCATAATGCACAATACGTTTAAGGTCAGTTTGATCTTAGATACATTTCTATTACTTGAAGCCTTCAGCTTAGTTACGCTCACAATGTCATGACATATGGTGAATGTCTCGCAAAGTACATCAGGGTGCTACTTCAGCTTTTACTGCGCAAAAAGCTCTAGCGAGCATTTTTTATTTTTCCAATACACAAATGCCCCCATTTTACTTTGAGCACTGCAACACTCCAGTGAGAAATTGAAAGTTATGTTCTCCTTCTCTTTATGAAACAGTGCACAGCACAGATTTATTTGTAAATTATGTTACAGTCTCAAGAAATATGCTGAAGCAATGAAAGAGGAGGAGTTTTAAAATTTGTGAACTTCACATTTGTGTTTTTTCATCCAAAGCCGTGAGGTGGTTCAGCTGGCAGCAGGCCAGAAGTATAAGGGGTCATGGGCCCTTGTAATGACACAACATTAAAGAAGGGACCATGGGGTGCATTCTCTCATTGATATTTGTAGGAGAAGTGGTGCAGTATGCAAGGTGATTTTGGGGCTTTTTCATTATTAGTGTTATTTTATTTGAGCGAATAAGTATCTTTTTAAATGCATATCTTACGGCACATTCAATCACATTTCCAAACCCCTAACTTGGGGGTGTGGAAATTTGCAAAGTAGAGGAAATCACATCTCTGTATGTTTTAAAAAAACATGTCAAGATTACTGCAACAACAGTAAAAACGAAATTGAATTTAAATGCAATTTTCCACGGGCGGAGGATCGGAAGGTTTCATCTGATAAGAAGCATCATCCAAAACCGAATGGACTTTAAATAGGCGCATACAGCCGTCATAGTGACAGAGCAGGCAGATTGTGCTGAATGTGTAGTACAGAAGAAGACCTTCCACAAACAGCCACCACAAAGGCAGGAAGCCATGGCAGACGGTAGATGAAGGGGGAGCCTTGGATGAGGCCATTTGTTGAGAACACAACTTTCATCTCCAATCAAAAGAGCCATAGCTGGCCAGGTAGCGAACCTGCCCCTAAGGCTTTGACAGTGAGTGGTGCATTAACCATTTGCACCTAGGATCATGATCAGTGATGACCTTGCTCATTGATTCTGCTTGTGTATTGTATCCCATCGGGCTGCTGGAGAGAACTCAACTCTCTTGTATCTATACTACTATAATAAAGAAAGAACTTTCAGGCTTTGAGGCGGGTAAACTCGGGAACCACAGCGCCAATCTACACACCCGATACACCGTTGAAATCGTCAGGGTGTGTAGATCGTTATAGGCTATATAAATGACAAAATAAAACGTTATTTGCAATATTTATATATTTTTTAAAAGTAGTCCCCCCCAAAGTAGCGCCGGCTGCGACGTGCGTGCTCACGTCAGCACGGGGAGGAGAGGCGTCCAAGGAGCGGCGGACATGGCGCGGGGGAGGAGCGGTGACGTGAGGCCAGCGGCGGTAGGAGCAGCAGAGAGGCGGACATTGCACGGGGGAGGAGCGGCGGCGGACAGGCGGTGAGGAGCAGAGCGGTGGAGCGGAGAAATGAGGACCGGCGGCTGAGGCACGAGGAGCGGTGAAATGAGGACCTGCGGCTCAGGTAAGGCTCTGGGGACAATGTCGGGGCAGGCGGGTGTCGGGCCAGGCAGGGGATGGGAAATTGGAGCGGTGAAATCAGGACCTGCGGCTCAGGTAATGCTCCGGGGACAATGTCGGGGCAGGCGGGTGTCAGGCCAGGCAGGGGACGGGAAATTACTAAAACAATGATCGGGGTCGGGGCAGGCGGGGGACGGGGCGGGCGGGGGCACGGGCTGCTGGCAGTGCGGGCGGGGGCACGGGCTGCTGGGCAATGTCGGGGCAGGTGGGGGTAGGGGAAGCCTAAATGCTCCCGGACAAGGTCGGGACGGGCTGCTAGTTACAGATAAAATACAAGGAATTAATTATGTGCCAGCTGAGTTAGCATTATCAATGAGGCCATTGGTCCAATCCATATGTCGGGTACATTTCTGGTGTGTTTGCTGGGGACACACAACAAATTGTAATGTAAGTGCAGAGGAAGCATTTCTTATGTACATTTATGACCAAGATTAACCAAGCAGACCCATAAGGACAATGTTGGGCACCACAGTTCTTGTGTAAGGAGATAAATGTGGAAAATATTTTGTATGTATTTTTAAATTACAGTCTTTACTGACTGTACCTTTTAAGATTGATCCCTTAGCATCCCTATCCCTTACTGCCTTGTTGTAGGTAGTCTGGTGGGATCTACTTTTCTGTCTTTCAGTTCTACTTGTGTCTGTTCTTTCCATACAGAGAAAACAAACCATAAATGTGTTTTGAATGAATGTCTTTGTTGAATTGCAAACCTTTCTACCACAAGTACTTAACTTGTTAACATAGTGAGTGTAAAGCTCATACTCAGGAGATTAATTACATACCCAAATATATATTATTGTGGCAGGTTTAGTTTAGAGAGAACAATACGTCAGTCATATTCACATACTGTACAATTCTTGTTGAAATGAGGTGGGCGAGTATGTTTCACAAACTGCCTCACATGGAGATAGGTGAGCATTCATGTCAAAATTATAGAACTGGAAAGTGGGAAATATTTAAAAACAAATTGGGGGATTGTGTTTCACCTTTGACTTCTTTTAAAACAGTGGCAGTTTTAGGTATGCAACAGCCGGAATAAAGCCATTTTTTACTTTATAAACCAGAATTTCCTGCTTGAATCAGGTATATTGGCATTTATGGGTGCAGCAGCGACCCTTCCGTATGGGCTGAGGGGCCATGCCCCCCACCTTTTTCCAGGCAAGAAGAGTGTCTGTTAGGCTGAACAAAGGTCTGCCTGACAGACACTCATCTTCGTTCAGGTCAGACAGGCAAGAGCTAGACATGCGCTAAGTGTGCCTGAGGCCCTCCCTTTCATGACGAGGGGGAGCGTCACCGATTGCCTCGGTCCTTGGTGCTTCAGTTTTAAGCTCCGAAGTGTCCACAGTCCAAGGCCGAGTGTCAATCAGTGACACCTCGTCACAGAGTGGGGTGGGTCAGCAGTCTCACTGACCCCCTCTCACTCTGCTACGAAGTTGAGACTGCTCCTTTTCCTCAGTTCAGCCAATGAGGGATGGCAGCAGTCCCAACCCTCCGGTGACCTCAAAAGCTTCCATCTCGGAGAGCTGCAGTTAAGGTAAATTTTATCTGTTTTTTATGTTTGCTTTGTGCGTGATTGTATATATGAATGTGTGTGTATTTGTTAGTGGATGATGTGCATGGGTGTATGTGTGCGTGTGTGCCCCCGCCCCCTCAGTAGTAAAATTACTGCCCACCACTGTATGTGTGAATGAAAACGAACATTTCTGTATTTCATTTTCAAACATTACTTTGGAGAAGTTTGTCACAGATTTTGGTGATTGCATGCTTGCTTGGTAAATGTTTGCATGTCCCCAGTGCACATAGCTTTGGCTGAAGTGCACAGACACTCTTAACTGCTGTTCAGAAAGGAAAATAATTAAAGGGCACATTGCTTATTACATTAATAAGTGATAACTTGTATTATCCCAAAGTTATCCTGTGGGAGACATAGGCCTCACAATAGTGAAAAACGAATTTAGGGAGTTTTCACTTGCAGGACATGTAAAACTCAAACGTACATATCCAACTTTTAAATACACTGCACCATGCCCTGTGGGCTACTAAGGGCCTAATTCAGGGGTGACTTATATGTATTAAAATCGGAGTTCTTGGCCTGGCCAGGGTTTGATTTTGGCAAGTCGAATTGACAGTTTAAAAGTGCACGCAGACTGCAAAGGCAGGACTGAGACATGTTTACAAAGGCTACTTAAGGGGAGACACAATAGGTGCTGCAGGCCCACTAGTACCATATAATTTACACGCATTGGGTACATGTAGTACCACTTTACTAGAGACTTACAAGTAAATTAAATGTGCCAGTTGGTTTTGAGCCATTTTTGTCATGTTTAAGTGAGAGAGCACAACATAAGTGGCAATTCACCAAATGCCAGGGGTAGAGGAAGTGTCATCACACGCCATCTGACCGTTACTTTCACTCACACACACATGCATACACATACACACACATTCACATGTACACCCACTTCTCACATAATGAGACTCTCACCTGCAAACATGCACACAACATACATTTAAAAGTATTTTTTACATACCTCAGCTGCCAGTGAGGGTCATATTCCAGCTAATTGTACTCCATTTTTATTACTCTAATTGTGAATAATGTATTATTTACTATATGTATATTAAAACATTGACTGAAAACAAGTGAAGTGGAGCCCCAACTGACGTCCATAAGGATGAGCTGCCCATGTGATCCTGGTACTGATTTTGCCTTCTCTGAGGCCAGGGGTCGAAAAGGCATTGTCAGGATTGCAGCTGACAAGGCAAGGGTTGCAGCTGCAACCCCTGGTGACCCCCAAACAATGTCCATGGTGCAAAAGCACTTTAGCACTGGTCAGCAGTGATAAAGTGCACATATCCCAAAAGCCAACACAAACGAATTGAGCAAAATAGGAGAGGAAAATGCAAAAAAAGGTTGGGGGTGTCCCTGCAGAGAAGGCCACGTCTAATACTCCAAATTACCTTAACTTGCATATATTTTTCAATTAAGGTGCGTGGTTACATTTTAAGCGTATTTACCTGAAGGTGAAATGCCAACAAAATGGTTCTCCAATATTTTGTTATTAGCCAATCACTACACTCACACTAGACACTTACAAAGTCTATCCCCATTGCCCTCAGGATTGCAGACCCACATTTATTTTATGCTTTTCAACACCAATGTCCCACAAACAACCACCTCGTTGTTCTCCAACTGGATAAGGGGAAGACCCCTCCGAGGTCCTCCAGGGTTGTGATTACTGCCAGGCCCGAATTTTGAGAGGAGAGAGACTTTGCGCAAAGTTACTGCCCATTCAATAAAAGATGTGCTGTCTGTGACTAAAGTTCACTACCACAACATGGATGAGTATTATATTTGCAACAGAGTGCGCCACAATGCACTGTTGGCTACATACCACACACTTACCACCAGTGCTTAATTTGAGCTGGTGGTTTCCGATTCTCAGCACCGGTACTTTATTGCCGACACCGGCACCTATGACAGCCTGTCACATTGTGGCGCTGTTTATCACATTTTGTGATGAGCACAACCACTGTTGTTTAATAATTAAATATACCTTAAAAATAACTAATACCTGCCACCCAAAGTTGTAAGAATACCCTGGGACACAGGCATTAGTTTGAACTATCGCACTTGTAGGAGAGTGATGGTTAGTAGTTGTGTTGGTACTGTCATTGGCAGCTCTGGCAGGGGCAATGGGACAATGGATGGTGCAAGTTGCAGGGGCCTCCTGACAAGGGACGAGGCACTTATTATTTCACAAATTAAGCCTCTCCTGCCTAATGGGCAGGTCTCATTTGCAATACTTCATCTTTTTGTGACTTTTTGATTTTTCATAGTCTCAATGACAGCAATGATGGACGACTGATGGCAGCACCCCCTCCCCCGGTCTGAAAATGGCTCCAGCACCACTGCGCTCAACTCCTCTATACCGGGGTAGGTGACGTCACGGAGCCTTCCATTAGTTGTTCTCACTTAAGACGGTCACCACTGCAGCTTGATTATAACCCTGCAAATTATTTACATTGGCGGGCAAAAAACTTTAGGTTGCGTCAGCGTCCTGAAAATTGAGCTAAGCAATGCGCCTTTTATCTTCGGACTGATGCAGTTCAAAGAGAAAACGTTATAGCATTTTTCGAAAATAGAATGTGTTGTACATTGTGGCTTTCGCAAGCGTGGAGCTGACCGCTTGCGTGTATCACGAAGTAAGGGCAAATGTTTTTAAACAATGTACCTTTTCGGCACAGCTTTATTTATTGGCAAGGCTTCATTACTCCATGAATTACCGGGTTTTTCTAGGTAAGCTGTTCATCTACCCCAGACCATAAAGCTAATTACAGTACAGAGTGGCTATTTCTCTGGAGACCGATTTCCAAGCGAACTACTTCGCTACATCTGCTGACAAAAGGGCTTTAAGGTCGTTAGACTGTTCGGATGGGCAACTGCTGAAGATCGCACCGTCCCTCGTAATAATATCACCTCTCGACTTGCATTACATTTTGTTTAAAAGTACTGTCTAAAAAGCAGTTCTAAATCGGCAAGATGAGCTCGGTTGACAAAACATGGAACTGCCCTTTCCTTTCTGCGCTGGGATGCGTATGCAAGCGCCTGGATACCCTATGGGTGATTAGCTGCGCTTTATAAACCCAGATTGATTGATTGATATGCACAGCTGTGCGCAAATCCAACTCAGTAGATCCATCCATTTCTTTGTCCATAATTCGGGGTTTTTACCCCAGAATCCTGAATAATTTCATAAAAAATTGTGTATTTCTTTCAATAAAAAGTGTTCAACTTGTGTCCACCAGTTCAGAACTGAAGAACATGTTCTAATGCTCATTCTAACATGATAGCTCTGACCTCTTTGAGCCCCTAGGCTGATGTTAAAAAAACATGAATCCTCACAATAAGCACCTCTCATGAGCTGAGTCCTGGCTCTCATTGATATGCCATCCTATCTTTATTACTCTCTTGTGACGCATTTTTCAATTTGCCTGACTAAGGTGACAGATTTCTTCGAATCCGAAGAACCGGGGTCCAGTCTCGGCAATGACGCTGAATATCCTGAGATTCTGGGCAAATCACTTACAGCCTGATTCATATACGGGCCGTTTTGCGTGGCCCTAATAGCGAATCATAGCGACTCGCTATTGAGGACACGCAAAACGGCATTCATGTAGGAATTGCTAAATAAATAGCGATTCCTACATGATCTCTATTTGCGAGTAGAAAATTGCTACTCGCAAAAAAAGGAATAACTCCCCATTCATTCCTATGGGCCAATAGGCCCATAGGAATGAATGGGGAGTATCCCTCATTTGCGAGTAGCAATTTGCTACTCGCAAATCAGATAGCGATTTTAAGGGTGCCAGGGGTGTCCAAAGGACACCCTGTAGCACCCCTAAAATGCACATTTGAACAGGTGTTGCGCACACACATGTCCAAAGGACATGTGTGTGTGCAACATGCAACTTAGAAAAATGCTTTTAAAAGCATTTTTCTGAGTTTTTGCTATTTACCGAGAGGTCTGACCTCTCGGTAAATAGCGGCCCAAAAGTGCAAAATCGCAATTTTTTTTGTGTCATGAATAGCATTTGAGGAATCTCTATTAGAGATTCCTTAAATGCCATTCCTCGCAAATATGCGAATTCTTACATAGCGATTTTTGCATTTGGGATTGTGAATACCAAATGCAAAAATCGCACTCGCAAAGGGCCAGATTCTCAGAATCTGGCCCTTTTGCGAGCGCTTTTGGCTACATGAATCAGGCTGATAATCTCCCCGTGCCTAACAAAAATTAATGTGTGATAATTATCGCAACATTAGCTTAACGCAACTTTGCACATCGCAGTCTATTGCGACAAAATAAAACCGTGTTAACGTTGTATTCCCAACCCTGCAGCACCATGCAATAGTATCACGATAACGCGCCAAATGACCACGTAAAAATTAGAGGTGGGCGGAAGTCGCGTAAAGGACTTAAACGGAGAGGTACGGAGATTGAACCAATCTCCGTGCCTCTTAGCATATTTCCGTTACGCAACGCCCATCCGCTGGCCGCCTCCCGCCCGCAATATTAAATGTAATTAAAAAGCCTTAGGATGAGATTTAAAATTAATCTTACCTTATCCCGGGGTCATCCTGGCATTCCTGGGGCGTCTAGCCTTCTTCTTTGGAACTGCGCATGCCCAGGAGCCTGCACATGGCATTCCTGACCAGGAATGCACAGGCTCCCGCGCATGCGCAGTTCCAAAAAGGAAAGCTAGATGGCCCAGGAATGCCAGGATGACCCCGCGATAAGGTAAGTTTCATTTTAAATCTCAACCTAAGGCTTTTTAATGACATTTAAGATTGCGGCGGGAGGCAGGAGGCGGGCGGGTGGCAACTACCGTTACGCCCCGAGTGTGAGTAGATTTGCCCCGTTTCTCCGCCTTCATTGCGAAAAGCGGAAGAGGAAAATCTCTGCACATTCCGTGGGCAGAACGGAGATATCCGCCTAATCCTAGTAAAAATCAATGTGACGCCGAAAAAATGCGAAACACGAACGTAAAAAAAGTTGCGATGCACCAAATCGTGATACAAAAATCAGCGACAACCAGCGATCGTCCTGCAATTCCCACACATCATGCGTGAAAATACACAATAAAAGAATCAAAAAAACACACCAAAACCAAAACAAACTGCGTAGCACCATAGATGCACCCTGACCGAGTGCAGAGGACTACCTGAACCCCACAAGCCCCACGGAGGACCAGCCAGGAACTTAGTATTCGGGGAAGGGCAAGGAGAAGAGGAAGAGGAAGATAGGGTTCAGTGCTCAAGAAGACCGGATCATCGTCACGGAGGTGATAGAATACTACCAACAACTGTTCGTCACCTCCGCTGCATCATTGGCAACACAAACTGAAATATGGCAGTCTATCGTGAACACCGTGAATGCAGTCAGAGTGTTGAGGAGGTCAATGGAGGAGGTCAAGAGGCTCTGGCATGATGTGCAAAGCCAAACCAAATAGAAACTCGCTGCCAACAGTAAGGCAGCAAAGCCAACTGGAGGTGGGAGTACTGCGCCACAGGAGGAGCTGAATGAGCTGGAGGAAATGGTGGCCACAGTCATCAGTGTGGAGACGGTGCAAGGAGTTGGGAGCCCAGACACAGCTCGATATGACCTGATGCAACAGCAACAGGGTGAGTAACGACCAGTGATGGGGACAGAGGGAGATGGGCACAATGGAACACATGCATAATCATTTGTAGCACACAGCACACACACAATGAATGTGGACCATGTCCCTGATACCCTTGGCTCACTGCAGCACACATAGAAAATCCACTATGTGCACAAAGGGGCCCCCCCTCCCTAGCACCAATCCCACAACCTACCCATGCACATGTGCTGAGTCCAGCAAAGCAGCGGCTCTGTGAGCCACACTGACAATGAAAGTGACACTGCATGACCGATAGCATGGCTGCAGTCAAAATACATGAGATGGTGCACAACACAACACTGAGGTGGCCCAGTGTGGATCACATCCTCAAAGTATCAGGTCACACTCTGACACATCCACGTGCACATTCAACCCCTGACGTCAACAACACATCTGCAGACAAATAATGCAGAATAGTACAAAAACCGTCCAAGAGCACAAATAACCCAAGTCACCAACATCTCAGCACCATAAAAGCACACAAGTCAAAGGGACACCCCCTCACAGGGATGATGGGCCGCTAAATCAGAGCTGCAGGGGCAACTCTCCCACACACACATAGCAATCACAGCACATCAACATTGACGACAATGTGGTACAAAGTGCATCATCTACACTACAGAACTGAGAACACAACTGGTGCCGCTTGTGCATAGAAACAGGCCAATCACATCTGGCATTGCAAGAAACTGTGAGATGATAATGTAGGAGTACAACCTCACATCCGTCATGTAGTCGAAATGTCCAATGTCTCCCATCAAATAGCCAGCTCCTCCAAAACAGTCACAATGTACATTGTCATGATGTCTGTCTGGAAACATGTACAATGCGTCAACATACATGGAACACACTGTTAACCTGCATCTCCCCTTTACATTGCAGAGGGACAATCAACACCTCCTGCAGAGCAGACCAGATATCTCTTCAGTGATGATGAAGAGGACCCCCTGGCCATCTGCTCCGACACTCTCCAACGGCTCATAGACCGCCTCTGCACCCAACCTCCAGGAGCAGGTCAGCCCAGCTGCATCGAGTTGACCCCACCCCCTTCACAGACTACACACAGGAAGCTCACACCACCACGGCTGGCTCACAGGACCCCCACGACCAACACATGGCATCCCAATGCCGTGTGTTAGGTTGCCAGGAGAAGATGGCTGATCAGCTGCGGGTGGCGTTCGACCTCATGGCAGCCAAACTAGATGCCATGCGTGGGTGTCTAAGTTCCATCAGGGACCACTTACAGTCCCTAATGGACACCCACTGTCCTCTCTATGCTCTCCAACAATCATTGGCTGACATCGCTAGGGCCATTACTCAGATACAAGAACTGTCTAGTCTGGCAGGCTCCAGCGATGACATCACAGAGTTGGCACAGATGCGGAGGACAATGGAGACCATGGAGCCGATGCGGGCTGGAAGTATGGCTGACACGGCTGAACACCAGTGAGATGTAGCTGGGGTCTTTCATGCCCTGCAGATCCTCATCTTGCCATTGCTGCCACAGAGCGTGTCCCAGATGACTGCTGCAGGAACTTCGACACACACATCTCCGCCCCCTGATGTGTCATTGGCACACAGTGATGCAGTCCTACCTCCTTCTCCCCTGATGTGTCAGTGGCACACAGTGATGCAGCCATAACACCATCACACACCTGACACACCGGACACAGAAGACATATCAGAGGAGTAAGATGTGGATGGTAATGACTGTGTGAGGAAGGAGTTAGTAGCATCCATCCCCACCATACGGCCTGTCCCTGCCTGGTTCAGCCCTCTGCATCATGCCCTGGAACAACACTTTCCACTGTCCCCCAAAAAACTCTGCAACATTCACCTGGTCCCCGACATGGACTGCCATATCTGCTCTGGTTACCAATGACACAGTAATCAGGCTGCAGACTGAACTCTTCCTCTTCCGATTAACTTTTCATTCCCCCAAGGACTCTGGTTGGCCCTCCTCTGGGCAACCATGTAATGTGGGGTTGGCATGACCATGTACTGTTCTAGCTCCGACACTCCACAGAATGTGAATAAAACATTTCTAATCACACAGATGTGTCATGTCTATGTTCAATCAAATATAAAAGTATGGATGAATGTAGGGACATTGATTGCACTAAAAGGTACACCCTGGATAATGACATCAATGCACATGTTTGACCCTGACCCACATGGCCAATTAGATGACTGTGAAGGTGTGAACTAGCTGTGGCCTCATTACACATGGACAACAATCTCGCAACCCCCCAACATAGCCCCCGTCCATGTATTAAATAGGGCAGGGTGTAAAAATGTCAAATTCGGTAGCAGGCCTGAAGTAGTGTCCCCCATCACATGTGAGAAAAGAACATCTCTTAGCATACCTACTCACAAACATCTGTGTAGACACAGCCTGTTTTGATGGATCACATTGGTCCACATGGCAAGAAGTTAGGGGAGAGGGGTTGGCCTAACGGCTAGGGCGCTCGACCTCGGACCTGGGGCTCTGGGTTCGAGTCTCGGTAAAGACGCCAAAAGCCTCCTGTGATTCTGGGCAAATCACTTAATCTCCCCGTGCCTAAAATGAATGCGTGTCCTCATGTAACGTAACTGGTGCTATGTAAAGCGCTCTGATACCTGATTCAGTTTGGGTCTAGTTCGCGCTATATAAAACTCTGCAAAAAAAAAAAAAAAAAGTTGGACACCATACTCACATTGCTGAAGACACATAAGAGAACAGGTCTACCAGCAACTATCCCAACCACAATGTCTGGCTCACAGAGGTGGAGCTGTTAACACGGACTCACCCCCACGTGAAATGCATCAGTCAGTCCCTTCCTGTGTACGGACAATGCCCATTGAGGCACACGATTTGTCATTCTAATCAACACTCACAGTTGAACACTAGTGAAGTTGCATAGACTTTATTAGCATGTGCATGTCAGTACGGGCAAGACCAGGGCCACAACATGCAGACCAATGCTTAAGACACATACAGGCAGCATAGGAACATGTTGAGGTGCAAGAAATGGGGAGGCTAAAATGAACACCAATCATTATGGATGGCAACGGTCTCAGCCCACCTTGCCTTGCTGGACGAGTCATGTAATGTTTGGCGTCTGCTCATTGCCCCGTGTTAGGGGACACGACATTCACCCCATGGGATCTGTACCACCGGACACTGCCGACTGTCTGCGCTGCTGATAGTGAGCAGGTGAAAGGGTCCAACAAGGTCACATGTCGTACTATATTGCCATGTGTGTACTCTATCTTCAGCAGTATGTAAGATTTAGGAACGTTGCCAAACGACGCTGTGCAGCTCCTCCCATGGGACTGCTTCAACTTGCACAGGTGTGTGTCAACATGCATAGGTATGCGCACATGCATTCTGAATCCAGGTGAATGCAGTCATGTCCCCTGTTGTGGTGGGATATGTGACCATTCCTCCAAGATGCAACAAGGTGTTGGGACCTGTGCTCTGGGTTACAATCAGTTGAGGCTGCAGGAACGTAGTTACTCATCCATGAATGCGAGCGCAGCTTCATGGAAAATCTGTTCCAGGAGTACGTCATTGTTGAGTTCCACGAACACGAGGGAGAGCCAATCCATTAACTGGTCCGGACAACTGTGCTCCGTCCACGCAGTTTCACCAATCCGCAACACAGCCCAATAGGGGAGCGCCTCGATGTGGTCACTGCACACGATGACTTGTGCAATCTCCCATCTCCAACTGCCAGCACATACGCCAAACATCAAGGCACCCCATGCATGGGTATCTCAGTTGCACTCCTGGTCGTGGGCCAACAGGGGGCGCACATACAAGTCATATTCCGGTTCTGTTATTGTTGTTTTGGATAGACAGACATCTATGGGCCAATCGAATGTACATCATCGACAGTGGAATCAGGGTTGGACGCAGGTGACGTACACAAGACAGAAGCTCAGACGGTAACTGATGCGCAACACTGCCAGTGCTCCAAAAAAATGCAGCATACGTGCACGGTTCAGTTCCACGTTACAGGAGTTGTGCATGTGCCAGGGATGGCCTGCCATTGCGCTTGTTGGTCTCATAGAACCGGCACTCTTCTGACCGGCGGCAGTTATGTGGATGATATGCCACAGCTCGGAGCAATGAGTCGTATGTGTGTGCAATGTTTGGACGTATGGGTTGTTTTTTACTTCAGTGTCAAGGGCATCCCATGCAGGAGTACCTCAAGAAGGGACTACTGTGTTTGGGGTGTGGACACGTTGGTCTTTCATTTCATGGGAGAGGGGTTGGCCTAACGGCTAGGGTGCTCGACCTCGGACCTGGGGATCTGGGTTCGAGTCTCGGTAACAACGCCAAAAAACCTCCTGTGATTCTGGGCAAATCCCTTAATCTCTCCGTGCCTAAAATGAATGCGTGTCCTCATGTAACGTAACAGGTGCTATGTAAATCGCTCTGATACCTGATTCAGTTCGGGTCTAGTTCGCGCTATATAAAACTCAGCAAAAATAAAAAATTAAAAAATAATTAAAGCGGTTTGTGGTGTGGGACTCATCAAAATCTGGTATGGTATCTTGGGCGTCCGAGCTGCATGATCGTTGGCCCCATGGCATCTGTTATTCTTCTAGTGTGGCTCTGGGCTGGGCTTTCTTTTATGGTGTAGGTTGTCGTTCGACTTTACATCAGGTAAGAGCAGGTGTTAAATCCCTGCTGCTAACTCGCCTTTTAGCCCGTTTTGTGATCTTATCGCTGATCTGGCTTGTCGTTGAGAATGTTGAGACGTGGTGTTGTCACAGCTTTTTGCACAGAAATGCCTACTCTGCATCTCATTAGCATTAGTTGCTGGTGTCATCTGTGGCGATTTTTTTTGTGACTGCTATAGCAGGAAACTGGTGATATCAGCTGTTAGCACCAGCTTGTGAATGGGGTGATAGGTTTAGCACCACATTGGCTGATATAAAGTGCTGATAACTCGGCGATAAATCCTTGAGAATATGCCCAATGTGTCCTCATGTAACGCAACTGGTGCTATGTAAAGCGCTCTGATACCCGATACCTGGTCAAGTTTGCGCTATGTAAAAAAAAATCTTTTCTTTGTAACTCAAACAGGTTTCTTTGACCAAGTCAGTTATAAGAATTAGGCTGCTTTGGAAAATCACATTCAAATAAGAATATGTAAGAGTCTGCATTCATCTTGTGTTCCTGGCTTTGGTGCCAGTTACTGAGAAGTTGATTCCTCACTGATGTTTTATATCGGTATAGTTAATACATACATATACATACATACATACATACATATATTCCTAACTATATAAGGCCTGAAACCTATGGTTTTTTCAGTGAATTTCAAAGGTTTTTTATATGCTAATTCCTAACTATATAAGACCTGAAACCTATGGTTTTTTCTGTGAATTTGCAAGGTTTTTTTAATGCTAATTCCTAACTATATAAGGCATGAAACCTATGTTTTTTTCAGTGAATTCACAAGGTTTTTTAAATGCTAATTCCATTAGCGGATAACGTTTAAATATGTTAATATCCTTGTGGGACCACCTGAGCAGCCCTAGGGGGTCAGGTTGTTTCTACCCTGCCCCCTTTTTGCATTCTACACGTTTGTTTTTCTGCTTCTTTTGTGCCTCGGTCTACCTAGCACAAGATGAATGCCAACACTTCCTGGTTAAAAGTGTTGACAGCCAATGAGCATGCTGCTTTCCTGTGAAAGGCATGCTGATTGGCTGTCACTGTCTGTCAACACTCCAAACCAGGATGTGTTGGCAGCCATCTTGCGCCTCGGTAGAACCAAGGCACAAGAAAGCAGTGAAACAAAGGTGCAAAACACGCAAAGGGGGCAGGGTAGAAGCACCCTGACCCCCTAGGCCTGCTCACGGGGTCCCACAAGGACCCCCCAGGCCCAAAAATATATATATTTTTTGGTTTTCCCCGTGGTACGCTCAGGGTACGCATACCTGTAAGCGTACATTGCATCGCACCCAGCGCGTACTTTTCAAAAAACAAATATTCGTTTTTTTTGCCCTTCGGGGTCCTCCTAGGCCCCCCTGAGAAAACATAGGGGGTCAGGGAGTCTCTACCCTGCCCCCTTTTTTTTAGTTTTCCCCTTTTGTTTTTCACCTCTTGTGTCTCGGTTCTACCGAGACACAAGATGGCGGACTCTCCGGACCATTTGGAATGTTCACAGACACCCGAGAGCCAATCAGCTTTCCGCTCGCTCACTTCTGTTGCGCGCCGGGTGCGCTCCCCGGTACGCGTACAGGTAAGCGCTCGAAGCGCGCATATAGATATACATGTGTTTTTGAAGTTACTTTTCATAAAAACCACTGGAGCAATTTTCACCAAATATAGAAAAGGCACTTCTGCGTACCAGTCCCTACAAGTTTGCAAAGTTTGGTGTAATTCTATTCAGCGGTTTGGGCTATAGCCGTGTCTGAGTGTCCTATGGAAATTAACATGGGGAAAACACGTTTTGGGACCCCCTTTTTTCTCGGCCCCCGCTTGACAAATCCCCCCATAACTTTCAGGGAAGGAGCAGAACTGAGCTGGCCTAAATTTTGGAAAATTTTACGCAATTTCCTCAATCGACGCCAAAGTTATTCCCAATAGAATGTTGTGGATTTCCTATGGAAACTAGGTCCTAACTATATATACCTACTGG
The DNA here is from genome assembly GCF_964261635.1 of Lissotriton helveticus. Lineage (NCBI taxonomy): Eukaryota > Metazoa > Chordata > Amphibia > Caudata > Salamandridae > Lissotriton > Lissotriton helveticus. Next base: position 704,260,590 of record NC_136068.1, on the reverse strand, counting down.
CTATCGCCAGTAGGTAATATATATATATATATACACACAGATGTATGATGTTACAACGCACACTTTTACAACGCATACCTTTACAACGCATTTTTTACACCGCAAAATCCATTACAACGCACACTTTTACAACGCATACCATTACAACGAATTTCCTAAAAAATACCTTTACAACGCATTCCACTACAACGCATACTACATTTACAACGCATACCATTACTACGCATTACATTACATTACAATTAAGGTAAGTGTTGGCTAGTGTAGGGGTTAAAATTACTATTCTAACTCCAGAGGGTGCAACAGTAGGGAAAATATTGGATAGTGTAGGGGTTAAAATTACTATTCTAACTCCAGGGGCTGCAACAGTAGGGTAAGTGTTAGATGGTAAGTTTTGCGTTGTAATGGTATGCGTTGTAAAGACTGCGTTGTAATGGTATGCGTTGTAATAGTATGCCTTGTAGTGTCATGCGTTGTAATGACTGTGTTGTAAAAGTGTGCGTTGTAATGGATGTTGCGGTGTAAAAGTTTCGTTGTAATGGTAGCGCGTTGTAAAAGTTGCGTTGTAAACATTGTTTCCCATACACACACACACACACACACATATATATATATATAGATTGATAAAGGCGTCTCTCTTTTTCTGCAGGGTCGTGGGAGACCCGGATAACAATAAAGAAGCCTGATCCACTCATGCCTCGTGTACGTGCCTCTTCTTCCTGGGAGTAGGATTGTGTTCTTTCATATATATATATATATATATATATATATATATATATATATATATATATATATATATACATACACATACATATATATATATATATCACCTACTGGCGGTCGCCAGTAGGCATATATAGTTAGGACCTAGTTACCATAGGAAATTCCGAACATTCTATTGGGAATAACTTTGGCACCGATTGAGGGATCTGCCTGTAATTTTCCTTAAATTTGCTTCGCTCCGCTCCTTCCCTTAAAGTTTCGGGGGGATTCGTCAAGCGGGGGCCGAGAAAAAAGGGGGTCCCAAAACGTGTTTTCCCCATGTTAATTTCCATGGGGACATTCTGACAAGGCTACAGCTCGAATGGCTGAACGGAATTACACCAGATTTGGCAAAATGGTAGGGACTGGTATGCAGCAGTGTTTTTTGTATGTTTGGTGTAAATCCCTCCAGTAGTAATTGAGAAAATTGAATTTGAAATGTTTCAAATGGCATTTTCTATGGGACCTTTAGACACGGCTACAGCCCGAACGGCTGAACGGAATTGCACCAAACTTGGCAAAATGGTAGGGACAGGTATGCAGTAGTGCCTTTTCTATATTTGGTGAAAATCCCTCCAGTAGTTGGTGAGAAAATTGAAGTTCAGCAAATTATATATCTATATGCAATCACCGTACGCGCACCGTACGCGAACAGTACGCGTACCGTACGCGTACATGCGCGCACCCTTACGTGCACGAGTGAGTTTCTGATTGGCTGGCAGTCGACTGTCAACATTCCAAACTGTCCAAACCAGGAAGTGTTGGCCACCATCTTGTTTTTCAGGAGACCTGAGGCACAAGAGAGCCCAAAACAAGAGTGGAAAACACAAAAAGGGGGCAGAGTAGAGACCCCCCAACCCTCTAGCCCTTCTCAGGGGGTCCCAAAAGGACCCCCAAGGGCAAAAAAAATTCAAAAAAATTGCGGGGTAGGCGCACGGTACGCGTACCGTGCACGTACCCCACGATTTAAAAAAGTTAATAAATAATTTTTTGCACTTGGTGGTCCTTCTGGGACCCCCTGAGAAGGGCTAGGGGGAGAGGGGGTCTCAACCCTGCCCCCTTTTCGCGCTTTCCACTCTTGTTTTGTGCTCTCTTGTGCCTCACTTCTCCTGAGAAACAAGATGGCTGCTCAGGTGGTCCCAGAAGGATAATAACAAATACAAACGTTATCCGCTAATAGAATTAGCATTTACAAAACCTTTGAAATTTATTGAAAAAAAATATAGGTTTCACGCCTGATATAGTTAGGAATTAGCATTTAAAAAAACCTTGCAAATTCACTGAAAAAAACATAGGTTTCAAACCTTATATAGTTAGGAATTAGCATTTAAAAAACCTTGCAAATTCACTTAAAAAACCAAAGGTTTCAGGCCTTATATAGTTAGGAATTAGCATTTAAAAAAAACTTGCAAATTCACTTAAAAAACCATAGGTTTCAGGCCTTATATAATTAGGAATTAGCATTTAAAAAACCATTGAAATTGCTCCGATATAGTTAGTTGCACTAAGTATATTTCGCGCACCCGCAATCCACTGCTGATGATGTCTCATATTACATCATTCATGACATGGTCAGTGACATCACTGATGACATCACTGATGACATCTCAAATGACATCACTGATGACATCTCTGATAACATCTCATTTGACATCACTGATCACATCACTGATGATATCATTCATGTGATAATACGATGCACCTCCTCACACTCTAATACAACCTTTGATACACCCAGTGTTAAATACAGACTACCATTCTTGAAACCATTGACACACCAATACCAGTTACTACATACACACTGAATCACTCATACATACAGTCACTCATCAATACAACACTATCATATGCACTCATACACCTATACAGACACTCACACACTGCCACTCATCCATGGAGTTACTCACACACCTAGTCAGTCATGCAAATAATCAATCACACTTCCATTTCCTCAACTATACAGTTATACACACAACACCTTACTTATTCAAACATATACTAACACATACTTACTCTCTTATACAATCACTGATACAAGTACACAATGATCCATACAGCCACTCGCACATTCACTGGCTCTCATGTATAGTCATTTATATATGCCAACTCTCACATGCACTGTGTTTTACATATGTACTTACTTGGACATGTAGCACTGAGATATCCACTCACTCACCAACACACCCATGCACACAGTCAACCGCCCATATAGCTGTTTCCACATGCACTCTTGAACTCATACACCTAGTGAATCAACTGCTCACACATCTATGCACAGAGTCACACACCTCCCAGCCACCCACACACACACTCAGTCTCCCATTCAAATACTTGGGCAACCAATCAATAACTCATATAGCCACTCATATAGCTAGTGATCAACACATGCAGCAGCTTACACAACAACTGACATACTGATGCACACATTCAGACCGTTTAGTCACTAACCCATGCATTTAGTAAGACACATTTAGTCACTCACTCATACAGTCAGTCACGCACCTACTAAATCCTTCATCCAGACACTTATACATCCACTCATTCTTCAATATGTAAAACATATTTAAACTTTACAGAAACACACAGTCACTGGATGATGTCATCAGTGATGTCATCAGTGATTTCAAATGAGATGTCATCAGTGATGTCATTTGTCATGTCATGAATGATGTAATATGTGACATCATCAGCAGTGGAAGCCACCGCCGGCCCGGAGGATGCGGAAAATCCTCTGCGGACCCACCAAAGACCAACCGCCACATTAGGATGGCTGGTGGGTCCTGGTTTCCGTCCGCAGCTTTTCCGCCGCGGTTGGCTTACAACCGCGGCGGAAAAGCTCTAATATGGTGACGGTGTCTCTCAGACACCGTCAACCATATTAGGATGGGCTGTGCAAAATGCTTTTCCGCTGCGGGTTTTCCGCCGTGGAAAAGCATGTGTAACTTCACTGCGGGGACCCGTTGCGGGCCCCCTGGGTGAAGAGTGGGTGGGGGGTCACATGGGGGTACCTATGGTACCCCCCTGCATTTGTATGCAGAAATCGGAGGCACCGCACGGTGCCTGCCGCTTTCTGCATACAAATGCAATGTATGCATTTTTACCATTGCGGCGGATGCAGCTTGAAGCTGCACCCTCCGCAATGGTGACAATAGAGGATGTGACCGCCAGGGCGGCGGTCACATCCTTATTGCACAGGAGGGAACTCCGCAGGGCATGCGGAGGTTCCCTCCTAATCTATGGTGGCGGACGGACTCAGGTCCGTCCGCCATCATAATCGGCACCTAAGTTTGCTATGGGAGGGCAGGAGGCGCGAGACTCCTGCCTTCTCATAACAAACAGCAGTGTCCCGGGAGTAGGCACCCCGAAACACTGCAGAAGCCAGCCCTGGGGTGTGGCGGTCCCCAGGGCTCTCGAGGGGTCCAGGCGGAGGGCCACGCAGTCTGCCTCCCACAATGCACAAATCCCCATGGGTGGTGGTTCCCGGGGCTTGGGGGGGGGTTGTTGACGTCCCCACACTTCTAATTTTGCAGGGGGGGACCTTGGAGCCCCCACAACCATTTATTTTATAGCTCCGGGGCGGGGTGGCTCTGAGTCTTGTATAGGAAACAGCAATGTTGAGAAAATATTCTGGTAAGATAACAAAGGTTATTGAAGTCCATTTTTTTGTGTTTTTGTTGTAGATTGCAGGCATTAAAGCAACGACAATTTTAACTCCGTCTTTGTAAATATGCCACTAAGTTTTGTAATGTCGACAATCTCGTCTTCCATTTAAAGAGGCACGAAGTATTTATTGAAGTTCATTGTCAATCGTGAAGCAACAATGTCTAATTGTGATCGATAAAGAATTGAATGAGTTGTGTACTTGTTTAGCTTGTAATGTGCATACCGGCAGATTTACAAGTTCATTGCATTACTATTGCATCACTTTTAAGTTACGCGAAAGTGGCTCAAGGGGGTTGTAAATCTGGTACACAGTGTTCTGTTTTACTTTGCTTTCCTTTCTGTAATGTAGAAGATCCTGGGTAAAAATAACGGATTCTGTACAACCAGTACCTTTCAACCCTACCCCCAAACGGTTTTCTGCCTGTTACCAGAGTAACAGTTCATGGAACACATAAATGAGCACAAAAGTTAGATGTTCACCACACTGAGGGGTCGATTAGGATCGCGGACGGACTTGAGCCTGAGGAGGAGGGAACGTCCGCATGGGCTGCGGCGTTCCCTCCGATCTGATTAGGATGTGACCTCCAGGGTGGCGGTCACATCCTCTATCTCTAACATTGCGGCGGGTGCAGCTTCAAGCTGCACCCGCCCCAATGTAAAAAATGCATGCACAGCATTTGCGTGCACAAAGCGGCAGGCACCGCGCGGTGCCTGCTGCATTGTGCACGCAAATGCAGGGGGGTACCATAGGTACCCCCCATGTGCACCCACCACCACCCCTTCACCCAGGGGGCCCGCAACGGGCCCCCGAAGTGAAGGTCCGTATGCTTTTCCATGGCGGCAATGCCGCCGTGGAAAAGCATATTTACACACACATCATGATATGGCGGACGGTGTCTCATAGACACCGCCTGCCATGTTATAGCTTTTCCGCCGCGGTCGGAAGCCGACCGCGGCGGAAAAGCGGCGGACGGAATTCCAGACCCACCAGCCATCCTAATTTGGCGGTGGGTCTTTGGAGTCTCCGCCGCGGTTTTTCCGCATCCTCCAGGCCGGCGGACACTTCCGCCGGCCCGGAGGATGCGGAAAAACCGCCATCCTAATCGGCCCCTATGTTGTTAATCGAAACAGTTACTGTGCTGGAGTTTTAAAACTTTTCCATAGGAACCGTTAGTCGCAGCTATAAACTCTGGTAAAGATCTGGTAAAGAGTTAGCCTCAGTATTATACTTCAAGTTATAAATATCATTTCTATTTTTAAATGTTTTCTAACTATATCATTATCACACTAAATAATAGTGAAATGTTGTCAGAAAAAGAAGACGTATATACTTTTTTAAAATTAACTTTTATTAAAACAATAATAAATAACTGGAAACGTAACTTAAAGATAACAACGTAATAAATAACTATAAACATAACTTTAAAAAACAATTCAACAAAATGTGATATGGAATAGAAGTAGGGTAGGTAATCTGCAAAACAAAGATGAAAAAAGGGCTTAAAATGTGACTACATGAGGTCAAACATTACAAGTTAAGGTAACACTTGGCGAAATTTAGTTGTTTGCACGTCTGCAGTGTGCCTGATACATTTCACCTGTCTTATAGGCCCACATTCAAGAGGTGTCTGTATGGAAGTGTCTACTGCTTCACACTTACACTATGGACCAACAGGTCTTTAAAATTATTCTGAGATGAGACAGAATTAGGTGAGAGATCAAGTCATTATGCAGGACAATATTCTTTAGGGTTTATTTACAAGACTCTTGCGCCACTTTTGTGTTACTTTTCCCATGTTGAAAGTGACGCAAAAGTGGCGCAAGGGGCTTGTAAATAAGCTCTTTTATTTATGACGCATTTAATCGGAGGCATTGTATATCTAGGCCGCTCTGCTTACCTTCTGTAAACACTGTGGCCAACAGAGTTCACAACTTGAACTCAGCTTTGGTTGTACACTGCAGGCTGTCTTACATTCAGCCTCGGCAGAGTGGACAGCAGCATCTATAACTTTAAAAGAGAAAGAGAAACGATGTGAGAGAGAGTGAGAGAGAGAAAGAGAGAAAAATTATAGTTATAGATGGAGCAGTTAATACTGGAGAAAATCTTCGTAGCTCACCTTTGTGCCTCCTTTGTGTGTCCAAGCACGTGCCGGTTCACAGTGTACCCTCTAGTTTAGTGATCTAAAAGATAGTATATAGAGTTAGTTATAGCATAGTACAAACAACTGCACACGTATATATTTGCTGTATTCATTTGTACACTCAGGATAATGTATTTCATCCAGTTCCAGTGTAAGGAGGTGTCTGTGCGCTGTTTTTCTTCCAAAGTGGTATATCCCATGCACTCCCACCGCATAGCGGGTAGTTCTCAATATTGCGTACCTAGACTGTTGTAGCCCATTGACTCTCAGAGTCTGAAGGTGAGTATTTATCTTGGGAAATCAGAGGCAGATTTAGAAGCTTCTTGTACCTCTTTTCTCATGTTAAAAGTGACAGAAAAGATGTGCAAGGGGCTTGTAGATCTGCCCCTCAGACTGTCCTAAATTATTCTCACTGCTCCTAGGTAATTGTTCATTCCTTTGCAGTGAAGCTGCTGCACACTACCCACTTTCTCTTTTCACAGATAAGTTGTCATTGTTTCGGAAACAAGTTTCTTAGCTCACTTTGTGCCATTGGCGTGATTCAAAGAGAGTGCACCACGTGTAGAAGCAGGCTTCTCAGACGTTGTTATGATGGCCACGCATCATCGCAGAATACACAAACGTATAGCTTTGTAGGTTTTTTTGGGGGGGGTGACGCCAATTTATGAAACACAACCTGTAAGATAAAAAGGAAGTTAAGATTGTGTGTCATTTCTTTATGAAAGGAGAGAGGAAGTGGGAGAGTGACTGAAAAGAATATTCGCAGCTCACCTTTCTGTTTTTTACCACATGCCTGGACATAATGCACCCTGAAGCTCTACATCTAAAAGATAGTAAAAGAAAGATGTTATTATTGATATTTGTTACTATCTTAATGTGGAGTACAATAACATCGCCCTTTCACACACCTTCCCTCCCGCATTTAAAAACAGTTATTTGTACAGTTTATATTCCGGACATTTGACCGATTATATAAACATTCCTGCTATTGGAAAAAAAATATTCATGGAATAATATTTGGTATATAGGACTGCGTTTGTCTAAATTGCTGCGTCGTTTTTTTTAGATCCAGTCTGCTGCAGCCCATCGACTCTCCGATGCACACCCAGGCCTCACTTCTCACCTTTTCGTGGACAGGAGACCTTCTACATCATGCAATCCCGCTCTGCCACCAAGAAGTCTCACATATAGTGCTGAGTCTTGAAATCGTCGCCATGGCTATCGACATACTCGTGCTCCCATCATCATTCCAGGTTCTTCACCCGTTCAGTCCTTCTGGTACAACTAACTCAGTGACCAAAGAGGCCACGCACGTAGTGGTGGGCCCTTGTACTCGGTGGTTCAGGCCTACATGAGGTGTCCGAACCACTAGGACGGGCCATCACAGCGCTTGCAATGGGAGCAACTCTAAAATGGCGTACAGCACGTGCACCCCGTCTTTTTTATTGGTAGGGTCACGTGTGTAGTGACACATGTGCTGGATGGGTGTGGTGTGGGTGTATTCCAGCCATGAGGGAGTGTGTGTGTGCCATTCTGACAACTAGACCTGGAACTAAGAAATCAGTACAATGGAAATCTGGGCAATGTTTCGTTTTTGTTTTTTCCTGGTAGCGTAAGTGGAGTGGGCTGGCCTGATGTATGCTAGTGCTGCGTGAGGCTCTACACCATGATTCCGGAGCTATGGGCGTGGTCCCATCATGAGCTATATGAGAAATCAAGTGATTCGGGTGTCCGTTTTGTAGTGTTGACGACACCCGGGTCCTTAAACGCACCCATAGATATATAAATGACTTGGCCAACATGGAAGGTACGGGGTATTACTGACTCTATATTTGTTCATAGTTGCATACATAAAAGATGGTGGACATGACGCATTTCTGCGATTATGAATGTTTGTTGTACATTCAGTGGAGTGTTGTAGCTGTAGTAATACAGAGCTGTGAAAGGTTTAAGTTGTGGTTTTTGGCACATAAAGTGCAGCTAATATATATACGTATGTGGTTATTCAGGTACACTGTAGAACTTAGTGCTGGAAATCAGTGAACGAGGCTCAGAGTTTCGTCCACATCCTGTTATTGTACAGTAATGACGTAATGTACGTGTGCCTGAAAATGTATTGTAAATACGGTGCTCATGTACATAGCTGATATAGTTTTGGGTTGATTTTGCGCTATATAAATATGCTAAAAAAAGGAGGAATAGCCCACACTTACTGTCACAGGTAAGATGGTTGCATACGCTATTTATAGCACAATATAATGTGGTAGGGCGGAGGAACAGCATTTGAAAAAACACAATAAATACACAGACACAGATAGATAGTTGAAGTGGGTACAGGCACGTGTGCTCGACTCCATTTTATTACATTGTTGGTAACAAGTAGAATAGTAATCATGATATCATATACAGATATTTAATCATAAACGGTTTATGACTTCTGCTGTACAAAGGTAGGAGCATTGTATGTGAAATAATACACAGAAGATTCTATCGTAAAGAGTTCATGAGTTGTGGTGCACTGAGGTAAGGGCGGTTTGTGTGGAGCCTGCGATGATGCATTGTCCAGGCAGATCTCACTGGTAAAAATGTGTTTTGGCTATTGAATTTTGCCTTAACAAGTGCACATGGCAATTATTTACGGTGTACTGAGTTAGTGGTACGTCTGGTGTTTATCGTGTGCTCACCCTGCAATGATGCATGGTCTGAGCGGGCAGTACTGAAATCATTCACTTTTGCATACCGGACTATATGAATTTTGAGGGGGGGAACCCTGCATAGATGGTTATCAATTGCTGTGCAAACTAGGTATACTGATTGCTCTCCATAACAAATGAATCGACTTCACTTCACGCAGTGCATTCTAGCTTTCAAAAATTGGGGACGTATGTGTGGTAGCAGTGTTGAAGGTGATACCCCAGAGGTACTTGGTATTGCCATTGGTAGAGGTACAGTTTGGCGCAATTTTCTACATTCTTTGCTGTCATAGTTCACAGGATGCAACGATTGAAGGTAATGCACATACTGCCAGTGCAACAGCACTATTTTTTCTCTGCTTTAAATAAATCAAGGCTGACTTTAATGCTGTCTGTAGCGTAGATGAAAAGGTAAATTCAAGTTGTGAACCCTACTGTGCACAGTGTACATGGAAGCTAGTAGTGAGTACAGTTATAGAACAATGATGTTTTCACTTATTTTAACAAAATCTAAATACATACAGTATAATTGTGTCTGCATTAAATAAATCAAGGTTGAATTCCCTACTGTCTATAGTGTAGATGCAAAGGTAAATTCAAGTTGTAAACCCTGCTATCTGCAGTGTACGTCTTAGGGTGGCGTGCATCATCTACAATTATATTTGAAGTGGAAGATAGAACATGTATGCAGCGTGCATTTTATTATTCAACTAAATCTATAAAAGATAGTAAAAAAAATTTAAGGAAGCATACTAAAGGGATATTGTCTAGGGTGTGGTAGGTGTTATACTTAGTTTGGTTTCCACTGAGTTAGTGGTACCTGAAACAACAAGGTTCAGTGGAGCCTTCAAGGATGTGTGGTCTGGTTAGGCAGTACTGATAGTAATGTTTTTTGTCTTGTGAATTCTGGCTTAGCAAGGCCATGTGGTGATTTTGTGTAGGTTTGAGGGATGTTACTTTGTTTGATACTGCACTTTATAAATAATGAATGAAGAATCAGTTAAATTCTGCCTGAATACGGCCATGTGGCGATGAATCATGGTGCACTGAGTTAGTAGTTCCTTTGGGACTGAGCGTGTAAGTAACCTGCAATGATGTGTGGTCCGGATAGGCCACACTTGGGATAATGTTTTTTTACTACAGAATTTTGCCTTAATAAAGCCTTGTGCTGATTATTTATGGTGTACTGAGTTAGTGGTACATCTGGTGTTTAGCGTGTGCTCACCCTGCGATGATACGTGGTCTAAAAGGGGTGCACTCATAGCATTGACGGTTGCATACTGGACTGTATGCACTTTGAGGGCGAAAAAATAGTACCATCGATGGTTATGAATTCTTCAGCAACAAAATGATCAGAATCAGATGATTCTTCCAGTGGTGTAGCCATTTTTGTCTCCAAAAAAGAAATTCAGGTTTCCAATGAAGAAAAAGTGAGGTTCAAATTGTGACCTATGCTATCCACAGTGTAGACTATCATTAAGTGTACCTTTGCACTTGCAGCGTGACATTTATTATTCAAGTAAATCTATAAGTGAAATAAAAAAAGTTGTTAAAGGAAGCATAATAAAAGGACATTGTATAGGGTTTGATAAATGTTATACTTAGTTTGGCATTCTACTCTGCAAATAATAAATCGACAGTGTCATTAATTGCCAGCTCTGCTGACCGCAGTGTAGGCAGGAGGCAGTGGTTAGCAAGAGCCCACGACCACGTGGCATCGATTAGAGCTGCACAGTATTGGTAATTTAGTGTGTGTGCAGCCAGCGATGATAAGTGGTGCAAAGAGTTAGTGGCACCTGAAGCAACAAAGTTCTGTGGAGCCTGCGATGATGAGCAGGACGCACTGGTAGCAAAGTCTTTAAAATCAAGTTTTCTAATAAATATTGGTTGTCCTTTCACGGGAGTAAGTTGCAGTAGATCTCCAAAAACTATGATATATTTTCTTCCAAATAAGACATCTGACTCAATATGGTCACATGGTGATGATTTATGGTGCACTGAGTTGGTAGTATCTTTGGCACTGAGCTTGTACGTACCCTGCGATAATGAGTGGTAAAGGGGGGCCGCATTCGGGCCAATGTCTTTTCTCTATTGAATTCTGCTTGAATACGGCCACGTGGCGATGAATTATGGGGCAGTGAGTTGCTGGTACCTTTGGCACTGAGCATTTACATAACCTGCGATGATGCGTAGTCCGGGCAGTCAGCACTGGGAGCAATGATTTTTGCCTAGTGAATTCTGCTTTAACAAGGCCACGTGGAGATGACTTGTGGTGCAGTGAGTTAGTGGTACCTGAAGAACTCAGCGTGTGCACACCCTGCGATGATTCGCGGTTCGGGCGGGTCGCACTGGTACAATGTCTCTTGGCTATTGGAATGCATCATGTGCAATCGCCATTCCACCTGAACCATGAGTCCTCACAATGTAGATCAAAGGCAGTTGACAGCACAGATATCGACAAATGATTTTTGTGACTTATGTAAAAAAAATCTGAACACATACAGTAGAATTGTCTCTGCATTACATAAATCAAGGCTGAATTCCCTACTGTCCGTAGTGTAGATAGAAAGCTGAATTCAAGTTGTGAACCCTGCTGTCCGCCGAGTACATTTATGGCAGTAGTCCACAGAAACATGGACAAATGCTTTTTTGTCACATACGTTAAAAAAATCTGATGACACAGTAGAATTGTCTCTGCTTTAAATAAATTGAGAATGAATTCAATGTTGTCTGTAGTGCTTCACTGCTTCTGGTATCAAGTTGTGAACTCTGTTAATCGCAATGTACACTTGAAGGTAGTACTTAGTACAGACATTGATGAATGTTTTTTGTGGTATCCATTAACAAAATTGACTCTTCCTTACATAAATCAAGGCTAACTTGAATGCTGTCCGTAATTGTCTCTGCATTAAATAAATGAAGGCTGAATTTTTTACTGTTCAAACTTTAAGAAAATCTGAGGACATAGTACAATTGTCTCTGGTTTAAATAAATTGAGACTGAATTCAATGTTTTCTGTAGTGCTGATGTGCAACTGGTATCAAGTTGTCAATTCTACTGAACGCAGAGTAGATTGAAGGCAATACTCAGCATAGATACCGATGACAAATTTAGATCCAAAGTTAAATTCAAGTTGTAAACCCTGCTGTCCGCAGTGTATATGGAAGGCACTAGTCGATACAGACATAAGTCTGCGGTGCTGTGGCGCTGAGTTCGCAATGGGCCTGTATCGAGGAGGCACGTAGTCATGGCAGCAGCCACATGGCAGGGTGCGAACCTTCGCTGCGGCGTAGTCTCTTCTCTTTGCAGAAGTGAAGCACGCCCAAGGCGTAGCCTATTTATTTAGAGTCTTACATTGATGTTGTTTACGTTGGACTATCCCACTCTGCTTCGGTTTCAATGGGGGGGTGAACACAGCTACATGACCGGAATATTCCCCAGTGTCTAAAATAATATGGTTGCGTTCACTATTCAGTACACTACACGTATCAATGGTATATCTGCATGCTGAAACGTTTTTGGTTTGTATAGTGAGTTGTGTATAGTATTTCACCGGTAGTCTTAGTGTTGTGTACATTATTGTTGCTGTTCGAGTTCTTTCCCTTATACATACTTGGTTGCCACATGTCTGTAGATTGAGCTAGTGTACTGTTGAGGGGGTATATTATTTTGGAAAGGTCCGTTGTCCTGTTTTGCGATGCCTCTGAGGTAGTAGGTGGGAGTGGTCCGTGGGGGTGGTTGTGGTGCTTGTGGCGCTCGGTATTGTGATTTTGTTGGGTGTTGGAAGTGTATAATTAGAACCTCTATCACATATTGCTCTTTAAACATGCGTGAGGGTTGGATGTAATTCACGCAGTACATCATATTCGACGTTCTTACAGAAGTTAAATGTTGATGTTAATTTGTTAGTGGTAAGTGGAACTATTGCCTGATTTTTTAGGTAGCATTGCTGATTTGGTTTCTTGTTTAAAATATGGGGAAGTGGCCACCATTATAAATAGGAATTGTCATTTAAAAACCTTTGAAATTAACTGAAAAAAACATAGGTTTCAGGCAGGTTATAGCTAGGAATTATCATTTAAAAAACCTTTGAAATTCACTGAAAAAACCATAGGTTTCAAGCAGGTTATGGTTAGGAATTAGCATTTAAAAAACCTTAGAAATTCACAGAAAAAAACATAGGTTTTAGGGGTGTTATAGTTAGCTGGACATTTCACTCATACAAAACCATTAAAATTCCTCCGTTATAGTTAGTTGTACTAACTGTAACTCTCGCGCCCGCAATCCACTGGTGATGATGTCACATATTACACCATTCATACATGGTCGGTGACATCACTGATGACATCTCAAATAACATTACTGATGACATCACTGATGACATTATCCACGTGACAATCAGATACACCTCATCATACACTACTATAATCTTTCATCACTCACTGTAAAATACAGAGTACCATATATGTGAATCCATTGACACACCAATACAAGTATCTAAAAACCCACTCAGTGATTCCTAGATCTACACACACATCTAATCAATTATCTATAGATTCCCTCATACATGCTGTCAATGATCAATAGAACACTATCAAATATACTTATACACCTATATTGACATTACACACCAGCATACATCCTATTTACTTATGCAGGCATCCCATTCACTTATGCAAACAATGGATCATACTTACATTTACTCAGCTACACACTTATACAAACACCACTTCATTTATTCATATAGATAGTAACTCATACTTAGTGTGTTATAAAATCACTATTACAAGTATACAGTTATCCATACATTCACTCATGCAATCACTGAGTCTTATGTTTACTTATTTATATACAACAAATGTCACATACACTGCCTTTTATAATTCTAGTTTGTTGGACATGTACCATTGAGAGAAATATTTTCTCATCAGCACACCCATATACATATTCACTCACCCAAACAACTATTATAATATGTAGTCTTAACGTCATATACCTACTGAATCAACTATTGACACATCTTTGGGCAGTCACACACACCCCCACCGAACCACACATACATTCACTCTCCCATACAAATAATCAGTTACCTAATCGATAACTAATATGGACTTTCATGTACCAAGTAACCAAATGGTGCAGCAGTTTACACAACAACTGAGAAAGTAATACAGATATTCACACACTTTAGTTACTATGCAATATATTTAGTGAGACACTAAATTAGTCAAGTAAACAGTCAATCACACTGCTACTAAATCCTCCATCCAGACACTTATACATCCACTCATTCTTCAATGCAGATTGCTATATATAATACATATTTAAATATCAAACCAAACCACATTCACTGGATGATGTCATCAGTGATATCATCAGTGCTCATTTGAGATGTCATCAGCGATGTCATCAGTGATGTCACTGACCATGTCATGAATGATGTAATATGTGACATCATCACCAGTGGATTGCGGGCGCGAGAGTTACAGTTAGTACAAATATATATATATATATATATGTGTTCAAGGCCAGCTTGGTCAAGGCCAGCACAGGTTACTGTTGGAGGCTGGGGTGGTGTGCTGAACACATTTCGAGAGGACGGCTGTGCTACAACATCACAAGTCTCCACCATGTCTACCGTCTTGCGATGCAGAGCAACGTCGCGACCCAGGAAGCAGTGCAGAGTGACCCAGAGAGAGCAAGGAAACCAGCTCACCGGTGCAGCCCAGCATGCCCGGCTGATGTACCTCCCATAGCCAACACACCGCCATGCCCCAATAGGCCCTGGACCCCGAGCAAAGCAGTGTTCACACGCCCAGGTCAACAAGGACCAGAAATTAAAGCAACCTCGAACGCCCCGCTGGAACATGCGATACAAAGCCAGGAACTCACCGAAACAGTTAGACGTACGAGGAGAAGGTCAAGGCAGTGTGGGACCGAGGCTCGAGGATGAGAGGCTTGGCTATGGCACCCATCTACACAGGCAGCAGTAGAGGAGGAAGAGGCTCTCAGATCTGGTGGGGAACCGGCTAGTACAGGACAGCCATAGTGGCAAGGTAAGGGCTCAATAGGTAAATGAGGAGCTGCGCAGCGTTAGCGGCAAGATTGGTAAATTATGGGGATAAAGGGTGCCTTACGGTCAGAGCTGCCTTCGGGAGCTGGGGATCCGCGGCATCAACTCGGTTTCTGGTGGTTCGGAGCGGGTAACTTGGTACCTCTGGGCCTGACTGGGAATGGATAGGGCCTTGCATGGCCAGTGCTGCCGTGGGGCGCTCAGATGCCTTCGGCCCAGTCCTCGCTGGATAGAGTTGCAAAATCCTAATCATGAGAGTAAATGGAAGAGAAAAAGGAGGAGTTACATGTGGGAGTGTTTGATCGGAGATTTCCATGGCCCATTGCCCCTTGCATTGGGGCAAATTGCTGGTTTCCCCAGGCCGATCTGGAAGGAACAAGCATTGGGGTGACGTGGCGGTTACTCTGGGAACACTCGGATGCCTTCTGGCTGAGTCTCCGCTATATGGAACGGCATGTCCCAAGCCATGGGGGTTGATGTTGCAGAGGAGGAAAGGGAAAAGGAAGGTAATCAGAAGTTTGCATTGGTGCAGACTAGCAGGCAGGTCTTTCTGGAATCCGGATTGTGGAAATCATCGGTCAGCTTCCTAGGTTGTCCTTGACACGGCCTGGCTTCGCCTGCCGCTGCAGTGGCAATGTTATACTATGGTGGGGGGCCAGGGCAGTGTGAACCATCCAGGACACAGCTGATCATCTGGATGCGGAGTCCTTTGTGGGCTAGTTTTGTTGACATTTCCAGTGGCTATGGTTTCGGCAGCTTCAGGACCCTGTTCTGCAAAATGATGCAGTGTTCAGGCAAGGCGGGCAGATCCGGGACACCTGGGCGAATGAATGTGTGCTAGCTATTAGAGTGGCTGTCTTGCCACAGCAGGTTCATCTGACTCTGTGGTCCCTGGTGCCTTCTAGGCCGTAGCGCACAGGCTGTTCAGAATGTCCAGTTCTGTGCAGTTTGTGGTTTCTGCTGGGGGAATAGCTTGACAAGTAACCGCGTAGATGGCAGGGAGGAATGGCTCTGCATGACATACTTTGATTGTTAAATGCAGCTGTCATGGTCTTGTGGGCACAGTTGTACAGTGACTGAGAGTACAAAGGAAGAGTAGAGATTCACCCCTGACAATGTGAATTGGCTGTTTTGGTGGTGCGGCTGTCATGTGAAAACATGTAGTCTAAGACAAGTTTGAAGTGCAGGATGGCTTTTAAGGAGATAGGTGGCCTAGAGATGCTGGGGTGCTGGGCTCAGGGGACAGTGTAAATCAGAGGTTGTGTCTCCTGGAGGTGATGCATTGACAGCCGGCGAGCGATTGTGCGTGACTGTTGCCGTGAGTGTTGTATCTGTATGCCGGGCTCAGGGCTGAGACCCCCACCCCAATCGGCTGGGTGTATGCTGCACCTGCCAATTGATATTGTATCACACAGTGGACATGAAGCTCAGGAGCACATGAACAGAGGTAAGGCCCCTGCAATTAGTAAATTAATCAGCCCTCGGGAAAATGTCCTGGCAGGGGAGCACAAAACACAGCTTTCTGGGTCATCCAAGGTAGTCAGGTAGCTAGGGGGAGGCTGAGGTGAAGCTGGTGCATGGGAAGTGCCTTCCCAGTGTGTTCTGGCAGTTTGAGTGTTTATCATTTACTGTAGTATTATCCTTGTACCTGTGTATGGTACCCTTTTGTAACTTGCACGTCACTTTTCTCTGGTATCACACTGTATGCTACCTCTCACTTTTGTTTGCTTTAGATACTTGCACAAGTGCCACCATTGCCTACGTAACGTTTGTTCTTGTGCTGGAGTGTCTGCCATTTATTGCAGTATTATACCTCTACTAGTACTTTGTACGCTTTTGTAACCTGCACACATATCACTTTTTCCTCCTGTAATGTACCGATTGCTACCTCATGTATTTTGGTTGCTCACTATTGTCACTTTTGATTCATGTAACTTAACGTTTGCTTTCGTAATTTGTCCACTTGTAATTTTTCTCCTCATGTATTATTGCTGTTCCTAGTGTGAAGCGCTCTGACACCTTCGGGTAAAGTCCGCGCTATATAAAATCGCATAACTAAATAAATAAAATAAAAAAATTCCAAACATCACCTGGCCCCCACAGCAAGACCCATTCTTCCTAGCCCACTATGCCCTGAATGTGAAGGGCTGTGGGCGAGGTTTTAATACTAACACCGTTTCTGGGCTGCATGGGCCCCAGGGGGGCCGAGGTGAAAATGGCTCAAAGGCCTGAGAAACACCTGGCCCCCAGGGAGGCCGATTCTTGCAAACAATCACCCCTCCCCAGCCCAGCCTCAGCTTGATTGCTTGGCAGGGCAGGGGTGAAGGAGAGGCCACAGCGAGGCTGCTTTCATTTTCTCTGTCTGTCTCCGTGCACTCTGTGGGCACCATCTGTCCTTTACACAAGAGAATATTGGAACATATCCGAGCTATTGAAAACTGTGATCTAAGCTATGCTATGGCGAAGCACATGTTAACCCAGGCCAAAGAGAAAAGGACATGGAAGGATATGACGTATTGTGGACTGGCAACAGTACCATTAAAAGAGAGAGGTGGAAACAGACTGATGATGACCTTACGTAGATTAGAGTCAGGACTAATCATTCGATTTAAAACAAAAATTCCTGGAGGATTAAATGGCGATGAGGAACTTTATGTGCACCTTTGATTAATCTTAACCACCTTAGAGATAATCTGGTTGATAATAAGATATATGGAGGTCAAATGTGTATTATGTATAAATGTCTCAAAATTTGGGCACTAACAGCCTGATTCATGTACAGGCCGTTTTGCGTGGCCCTAATAGCGAATCATAGCGACTCGCTATTGAGGACACGCAAAACGGCATTCATGTAGGAATTGCTAATTAAATAGCGATTCCTACATGTTCTTAATTTGCGAGTAGCAATTTGCTACTCGCAAAAACTCCCCATTCATTCCTATGGGCCAAGAGGCCCATAGGAATGAATGGGGAGTATCCCTTATTTGCGAGTAGCAATTTGCTACTCGCAAAAACTCCCCATTCATTCCTATGGGCCAAGAGGCCCATAGGAATGAATGGGGAGTATCCCTTATTTGCGAGTAGCAATTTGCTACTCGCAAATAAGATAGCGATTTTAAGGGTGCCAGGGGTGTCCAAAGGACACCCTGTAGCACCCCTAAAAAGCACATTTGAACAGGTGTTGCGCACACACATGTCCAAAGGACATGTGTGTGTGCAACATGCAACTTAGAAAAATGCTTTTAAAAGCATTTCTCTGAGTTTTTGCTATTTACCGAGAGGTCTGACCTCTCGGTAAATAGCGGCCCCAAAAGTGCTAAATCGCAATTTCTTGATGTGTCATGAATAGCATTTGAGGAATCTCTAATAGAGATTCCTTAAATGCTATTCCTCGCATATTTGCGAATTCTTAAATAGCGATTTTTGCATTTGGGATCATGAATACCAAATGCAAAAATCGCACTCGCAAAGGGCCAGATTCTCAGAATCTGGCCCTTTTGCGAGCGCTATTGGCTACATGAATCAGGCTGTAAGTCCCTAAAGATTAGAATGCCCTACACTATACTTATAAATGTTAAGCCCATTGATAATGAGAAAGTACATACCATCATACTATGGTTGGATGTGTTAATATAATTAAGTGTATCTCACTTAGAGATCACGTGGCATTGGTTGTAAATAGCGCAATCTGCATACAAAGAGACATGTACATTTATATCAAAAAGACCGGTACCAGTATTTTAATGCAATCATGTAAATACCGCAGAAATGAAATGAAACAAATGAAATAATTGACAATGTAACTACCAGTACCATAATGCATCATAACAATGCAGGCATGATTTCCTGGTATAAAATGTGGAAACTAAGGAGGGACAAATGTTTGTAACCGTGAGCAAGATCGCAAGATTGAAACGCGTTGGTTAGTAATAAACCTGCTGTAGAAAAATATCCTGGTGGAGTGCGAGTATAATTGCTGTTGCTGTTGGTGGTGAAATATATATATATATATATTACCTACTGGCGGTCGCCAGTAGGTATATATAGTTAGGATTTTTTCCCTATGGGATTTTTGAAAATTCTATGTCTAATAACTTTGGCGTTTGTGGACGGAATTGGCTGAAATTTTCAGGAAAATGGCACATTTTGTTTCTGAGCAGCCCCTGAAAATTGTGGGGGGGTTTGTCAAGGGGGGGCCGAGAAAAAAGGGGGGTCCCAAAACGCGTTTTTCCCATGTTAATTTCCATAGGGCGGTTGGCCTCACTTTTAGCCCGAACGGCTGAATGGATTTGCACGAAACTTGGCAAAATTGTAGGGACTGGTAGCCCGATGTGCCTTTTGTAGGTCTCAATATATGTGCTCCAGTGGATTTTGAGAAATTAACGTTTAAAAAAAGATATATATCTGTAACAGCGGACCGGGCAGCGCCCCAGGACGCGTACTTTTCGCGCAACGGAGCTTTGTGAAGCGAAGCTGATTGGTTCTCCGGCGTCTGTAAACATTCCAAACAGTCCGTAGCGGCCGCCATCTTGTCTCTCGGTAGGATCGAGAGACAAGAGGAGGCCAAAGCGAAGGGGCAAATGACCATAAGGGGGCATAGTACATTGTCGCTGACCCCCTAGGTTTGATGTGGAGGTTTTAAAAGGGCCCCGCGGGGCAAAAAAAAATAAAAATAATAATAATCGAACAGCTGAATGGATTTGCACGAAACTTGGCAAAATTGTAGGGACTGGTAGCCCGATGTGCCTTTGCTAGATCTCAATATATGTGCTCCAGTGGATTTTGAGAAATTAACGTTCAAAAAAAGATATATATCTGTAACAGCGCACCGCTTCGCGTACTTTTCGCGTTACGGAGCTTTGCGAAGCGAAGCTGATTGGCTCTCCGGTGTCTGTAAACATTCCAAACAGTCCGTAGCGGCCGCCATCTTGTCTCTCGGTAGGATCGAACAGCTGAATGGATTTGCACGAAACTTGGCAAAATTGTAGGGACTGGTAGCCCGATGTGCCTTTGCTAGGTCTCAATATATGTGCTTCAGTGCATTTTGAGAAATTAACGTTCAAAAACAAGATATATATCTGTAACAGCGCTCCGCTTCGCGGAGATAAAATTATATGTGTATTACCTAGCTGTTGCTAACACCAGTTAGCGACGGCTAGTAGAAGATAGCGACCATCTTGGGCCCCACTTTGCATGTGAGTGATATTTATCACTAATGACATGCAAAGTGGGCATGCCAAGATGTTAGCGACTGGAAACAGTCGCTAACATCGCTATCTCCTATTATCAACTTTTGGAAATATTCGAGATAAGCGCGAATATCTCCAAAAGCTACCACCTGCCCTGAGCAGTTCTTACGATACAGAAAAGGGGGGTGGTGATGAACAGAGTGTCTGAATTAAGCAGACCACTCTTACCCAGTCCAAAGATCAGGGCTTGATCCATCACCGTTATTTATCTCACTGCCCCATCCCAGCTCAGAACCTGGCTATATGCAAATTAGTCTGTCCCTGGCCCAGTGCATCATGGGAACAGGGCAGACCAAACTACCAAGCCAATTCTTCACCAGAAAGGAGACAAGCTACCGGGGACCGGTTTCTGGCATTTCAGCCTCTTCGGCCCGGCTTGCTTGAATCCTGATGGAGCAGTGAGAAAGGGACTCATGTCTGAGTATACCCTGCCACACCTATAGTGGCCAAAAACGATACAGAAAAGGGGGGTGGTGATGAACAGAGTGTCTGAATTAAGCAGACCACTCTTACCCAGTCCAAAGATCAGGGCTTGATCCATCACCGTTATTTATCTCACTGCCCCATCCCAGCTCAGAACCTGGCTATATGCAAATTAGTCTGTCCCTGGCCCAGTGCATCATGGGAACAGGGCAGACCAAACTACCAAGCCAATTCTTCACCAGAAAGGAGACAAGCTACCGGGGACCGGTTTCTGGCATTTCAGCCTCTTCGGCCCGGCTTGCTTGAATCCTGATGGAGCAGTGAGAAAGGGACTCATGTCGTCACTAATACTTTCTGGATCATTCCCTGTACGGATGAAACGATATATTCTGTCTAGATCTTCTTTCATATCTGGTAGGGTGACTAGATACTCGGTCACCTTTCTCACGCGTAATGAATATAAAACCATACTATCCTCGCCTGGGACTGGATCATAGCCACATTCGGTAAGGGCTTTTCTTATTTCTGCAACAGACTGATACCTGGGCGTACGCTGTGACGCTTGTGCATGTAATTCGGCTAACGTTAAACGCTTGTGTGGCGGCGGGGTTTGAGGAGGACCTCCCCCTGCGGCCCCTAAACTAGAGTCGTCTACTGATGCTCTTCGTCCTGGCAGAGTGGGAAATGGAAATGTAGGCTGGACTTGTATGGCGGGCTGGACCGGGGGTACCGTAACAGGTACTCCGGTGTCTGGAGGAGCGGGAAGTGCCTGATTTACAGGGACTGGCGGAGCGGGATTTGCATATTCTGGGACTGTGTCGTCCAAATAGGACGAAATGAAAATATCAGCTGCGGTCGGTTTGTGACGTAGCTTGAGCGGAACTAATGGTGGCGGGAAATTACTGGATGCCTCCGGGGTCGCTTTTGGCAAGCCCTCGGCAAGAAGAGGATACATACCCTTAATAAGGGCATGCCTCTGTCTGTCTGTCTGTTCGGTTTGAACTCGTTCACCAATCTCGATTAATTCCCTTTCTTGGGCTCGTTCCAAGGATTCTCTACTTAGTTCTGACTTTCTGATTTCTTTTTCGGTTCTTTTATGAGATTCTTTGCGCCATAACTCGATGGCATCTTTCTGTGACTGTCTGGCTTTCCTTTTCCATAATGCTTCTTCTACTCGCATGATGCACTCGGCATCCCATGTACCCGATACGGGCCATCTATACTTTTCCTCTAACTGTTTGGTATACTCTACCCATAAATCTAGATACAATATGGCGCTTATGCCATGCTTCTGGTACATAAAATGACCTTGACTGTCCCTAGGCGGAACAGGAACTGCTGCTTCTAGCAGACCTTTTCTGGTTTTTAACTGACGCAGTTTTGAAAAGAGCGGCATGACTGAACTAGAATCTAGACACAACACAATACACAATAAAACACGATAATTACTTCGCACTCATACCACGACATTAAAATACATGAATAACATTCAGAATAACAGTTCGAACAGAATACTACCTGGAATACGGAAAACAAAATACATGAATTTTTCTCGAGAACAGAACTGACTAGAACAGAAACTAGATGCACTGCTGAAACAGTACGAAACTTACCGGTCTCATACAGAGACACGTCAGGACCCGCATCCACCGAAGTGGACACTTCGTTTGTGGGCCTGTGTACCACCAACCCACGGACCAGAGTCAATTAGATTGACCCTGTCTAGATACTACCCCAGCAACGGTACTCACCGGGCAGCAAGAACGGAAGGCCTCAGACTGGACTGGACTGCTTCGACGCCGGACGGACGAACTTCGGACTTCTGTTACAGGTGGGCCTCCGGATACCTCGGACCTTGGACTCTCGGCTTGGGCTCTGGTCGGGACTCGCCGCGTTCCTCCACCGTCTCGTCTGGATGCTGGACCGCCTCCTCCGTCTCCTCCGTGGGCCTGAGGGATACTTAAAGCAGAAATATCTGCCGGTGCGCAGAAGAGTTCCGTCACGACTGCAGAGGGTCAGGGGGTCGGCGTGGCTTCACCGACGCGTGGGGAAAGGGCAAGTCCCTGTTCGGGCGCCATTATGTGGTATATAAATAAATAATACCTGATCTAGGTTTGACTAGGCATAGCAATAACAGATAGCTCAATAAATAAGAGTCAAGATTCGAGGTAGTAGGAGTTTTGCAGGTTTATTACAGCATAAAGGACAGGAACAGGACAACCTGCATAGGAATAGGATGGCAGGGCCCAGCAGCTGCCGGGGCTGGATCTGGGATGAGCGCGCTAACATTTAATAACAATACACGATCATATATACTAAAACAGTTGCATCACAATACATACGATAGGCGGAGCAGTGGGTGTGGTCAATAGCAGTCGCGAAAGATAAGGGTGAAAGTAGGTGTAACAGAGGCGTATACATAGACATGTGATGCAAACGTAACAGAATATGTCATGAATGGGGCGGAAACATGGAGGGGGCTACCTAAGGAGCCGGGACCTCTGACCTAATGGTGCGCGCAAACTGGCAATGACGTGTTACTAGGAGAAGCTGGGGGCTACGAACTCTGTGCTAGGAGCAGAGACTGAAGTCTGGAGAGTCAGGGCGACATGTACCTAAGCAGTATCTAGTATCTGATGTTTAGAGAACATGTTGATAGAATCCAAAAGTTATTGGGGTAAAGGCGAACAGACTCTAAGACTGGTGCATGCATTATTCTACATGTAGTGCGTGATGAAGAATATTAAATGACCATTAAATGCAGTATTTCTCTAACGTGGAGACGTAAAGGCTAGACAATGACGGAAACTATTGATGCGATTCAGTAGCTTTAGGAATGCAGAGAAGGAGGACTGAACTGATAACTAGAATCATAACATACTCTTGGCAGACTCAGAGGCAGAGCTAGGCTGAGCCGGGCACTGCGAGGCAGGAAGTAAGTGAAGGGTCGAGGAACACAGGTGGGGGCTGTATCGCTCCTCAGCGAGGCTTCAGGAGACAGGAGCTGAATCTGGTGTCCAGGCCCTTTTGAGGCCTAGAAACAGGGACTTTACAATGGAATAACGTGCACACTGAGAAACGTGGCAACGTAGCTTTACATAGGCCTGATATTCGTAGTATTCACGAGAACTGGAAACTGACATACTAGAGGTGGACACAACTATAATTGCGTTTTTAATCGAACATGGGGAATACATAGGCATATTAATCATGCACAGATAACATATGATGGATGACACGTAGGGACACAGAACATGGCAAAATTTACTTTTCCACATTCCCTCCTTGTCACTACGTTTCCATCAGGAAACATCAATATTCATGATACCATCTATCATTTCATACAGTATCATTTGCTCGTCTCGAATTTTCTGGGAACGGGTTTTAGAACGGGGCTTGGGACTAGGAATACAAGAGGTAGCACAAATGCCGCAAATCGCAGGGCCACATTGTATACAGAGGCAGCAGCTGAATATGATCGCTACTGCAATACCTAGAAAGGACAAGACTTTCCATCCCCAAGCGGAAATTATATTCCAGAACCAACCGGACCATGTCCAGGTGCCTGGATCTTGGTGTAACAGATGGGCAATTTTATGGAGTCTGGTTATAGCTGAATAAACAGACGGCGCGTTATTTGGAATGAAAATGCAGCAACTAGATCCGATGACTCTACAGGCCCCGCCCCTATCGGCCAATATGACGTCAAGGACGAGACGATTCTGTAAAACGACAAATCTCATAGCAGATTGCTCTTCGGTTAAGTTACCTAGAGCAGAGGCAGTCTCATTTACTACTGCTTCAAGGGTTCTGGTTAACCTACGGATTAGCTTACTATTCTGGATAGGTCCTATAAAGAAGAAGAAACCTCTATTGAAATCTGTATACTGTTCTAGAGCAGTTTCAGTATAATCGACAATTGGGGACTCGATCTCCCTTCTATGTCTAATGTGTACTAGATGTGTGTTTCTATGATAATCAGATGGGGCTAGGAAAACAGGTGGCAGTAAGAAGGCAATGTAACAGGTTCCCTCCCAATCGAGGGGCAGACGAACATATGCAGTTTGACCACAAATAAAATAAGAATGTCGTGAAGCTTTGAAAATAGATTTCCCACTGTCACTATATTTGACAATAGTAGTACAATCACTATGTCCTACATGTACGGAACCATTATTTCTAAC
Organism: Lissotriton helveticus; assembly: GCF_964261635.1. Lineage (NCBI taxonomy): Eukaryota > Metazoa > Chordata > Amphibia > Caudata > Salamandridae > Lissotriton > Lissotriton helveticus. The sequence goes on along the minus strand of NC_136068.1, from coordinate 704,235,402 downwards.
ACATAATTTGCCTTTGACTGGTAGTACTGAAATAGCAGGTAAGTCTGGAGTGGAATCAGACTGAACATTCAGGACCATGAAATTCGAAGAATAATTACCTAAGTTGTAAACTTCGTTTTCTAGATCTAACCCTGTTCTGTGGGGAAGACCTTGCTTGTCTGGAAAACATGTACTGTTAAGAAAAGACATATCTGTTGAGGATGACGTTAACGTGGACCATGCTCCACACGAACCATTATGTGAAAATGGATAAGGAAAGAGTGGCAGAACTCCCTTCGGTGTCTGAAAAGGGGGGAGTCGACCACACACCCAACAATTAGTGGCATTGCTGGTCTGGTGTGAATAATGTAACATGCGGATGAAAGAATTATTACGCATAGCGAGGCGGTAAGAGAGTTCATGAGGAGGCAGATCACTAAACGTGTGCTCTACTGTAGCATTAGAGGACTTATTTACATGAGAAACTGGAAAATACAGATAAAACGCATAACTGGTGCAGGAAATCATAACACTGAGAAATAATATGAAACTTAGAAAAACGATACATCGGATTGAGTTTTGACTAACTCTCTCACTATGGGGGTCTATTTTATACATGTCAGAAACCGGTCTAACCGTTTCACCTAGGGGAGGACTTAGACCATGGGTACTCATAGTACGGCCCGCGGGCCAGCTGCGGCCCGGCAAGCCTTCCCTGGCGGCCCGCCGACCTTCCAGACATCGTACCCGTGCATTAAAAAAAAATGTCATCGTGTCTTCAAACACTGCTGGTTGCAGCCGCGCAAGTCTAAGAGACTCTGCTGCTCTGTGGGGGCCGGCCGCCGGGTGATTCCAATGACAGTCACAGTGGAGCTGCAGGGGTCTAAGAAGAGGTTAAATACAGCAAGGCCTCATTACCATACAAATGGTCTTGTGAAGTGCTCGGGTGGGGCTGTGTGTGCCAGGAGGCTGTCTCAGCCCGGGCTGACACACAGCAGGGTGAGGTGAAGAGGGTGACGGAGGTAATGGGACGGAGACAAAGGGAGAGGGAGGGAGGGAAAGAAGACTGTAACACCGGGGCTTGTTCCATTAAATATGAGAGCAGCAGCAAGTGCAGAATCCAGGAACACCATCTGGTGTTCAAATCCAAAAGGTTTCTGAGTTATGTAGACGCATTCCAAACTTGCCTGTAGTCAGCACATGTTGAAGCGCTGGTGTGTTTTGGTTCGAGTAATTATTAAGTTATTGCTGGCAATTCCTGCAGTGCAGGAGTATTGGGACCACTCAGTCCAATGCAGGTAAGCAATTGAAGGTGCCAAAGTATTGCGGTACTTCAGACAAGCAGCGCTAGTGCTTAGGGCAGTGTCTTTAGAACCCACATTGTTTTAAAAACAGGCAACGTTTCTCAGTCCTGGCGTCGCAATGAACAAGATGCAGGCACTCCCGTTTAAGGGAATTATGGTAATGGCAGCCCCTCACAGATAAATGTGCTGGGGCACTGGGAGGGAGGAAAAGGGGAGGGAGACAGAGGGGGAGGGAAAGGGGGGGAGAGGGAGACCGAGAGAGAGACAGACAGAGGGAGGGAGACAGACAGTGGGAGGGAGAGGGAGGGAGAGGGAGACAGAGAGTGAGACAGAGGGAGGGTGACAGACAGGAGGGAGACAGCCAGAAAGAGGGAGACAGCCAGAAAGAGGGAGACAGCCTGAAAGAGGGAGACAGCCTGAGAGAGGGAGACAGCCTGAGAGAGGGAGACAGCCAGAGAGAGGGAGACAGCCAGAGGGAGGGAGATAGCCAGAGGGAGGGAGACAGCCAGAGGGAGGGAGACAGCCAGAAAGAGGGAGGGAGACAGAGGCAGGAGGGAGACAGACAGAGGAAGACAGGGAGAAGGAGGGAGACGGGGAGAGGGAGGGAGAGGGAGACAGAGAGTGAGACAGAGGGAGGGTGACAGACAGGAGGGAGACAGCCAGAAAGAGGGAGACAGCCAGAGGGAGGGAGACAGCCAGAAAGAGGGAGACAGCCAGAAAGAGGGAGACAGCCAGAAAGAGGGAGACAGCCAGAAAGAGGGAGACAGCCAGAGGGAGGGAGACAGCCAGAAAGAGGGAGACAGCCAGAGGGAGGGAGACAGCCAGAAAGAGGGAGACAGCCAGAGGGAGGGAGACAGCCAGAAAGAGGGAGACAGCCAGAAAGAGGGAGACAGCCAGAAAGAGGGAGACAGCCAGAAAGAGGGAGACAGCCAGAAAGAGGGAGACAGCCAGAAGGAGGGAGACAGTCAGAGGGAGGGAGACAGCCAGAAGGGGGGAGACAGCCAGAGGGAGGGAGACAGCCAGAGGGAGGGAGACAGCCAGAGGGAGGGAGACAGCCAGAGGGAGGGAGACAGCCAGAAAGAGGGAGGGAGACAGAGGCAGGAGGGAGACAGACAGAGGAAGACAGGGAGAAGGAGGGAGACGGGGAGAGGGAGGGAGAGGGAGACAGAGAGTGAGACAGAGGGAGGGTGACAGACAGGAGGGAGACAGCCAGAGGGAGGGAGACAGCCAGAAAGAGGGAGACAGCCAGAAAGAGGGAGACAGCCAGAAAGAGGGAGACAGCCAGAAAGAGGGAGACAGCCAGAAGGAGGGAGACAGCCAGAGGGAGGGAGACAGCCAGAAGGGGGGAGACAGCCAGAAGGGGGAGACAGCCAGAGGGAGGGAGACAGCCAGAGGGAGGGAGACAGCCAGAGGGAGGGAGACAGCCAGAGGGAGGGAGACAGCCAGAGGGAGGGAGACAGCCAGAAAGAGGGAGACAGCCAGAAAGAGGGAGACAGCCAGAGGGAGGGAGACAGCCAGAGGGAGGGAGACAGCCAGAGGGAGGGAGACAGCCAGAAAAAGGGAGACAGCCAGAAAGAGGGAGACAGCCTGAAAGAGGGAGACAGCCAGAGGGAGGGAGACAGCCAGAGGGAGGGAGACAGCCAGAGGGAGGGAGACAGCCAGAGGGAGGGAGACAGCCAGAAAGAGGGAGGGGGACAGAGGCAGGAGGGAGACAGACAGAGGAAGACAGGGAGAAGGAGGGAGACGGGGAGAGGGAGGGAGAGGGAGACAGAGAGGGAGACAGAGAGGGAGACAGAGGGAGGGCGACAGACAGTGGGGGGGGAGACAGAAAGAGGGAGACAGACGTGGGAGACAGACAGTGGAAGACAGATGGAAGGAGACAGACGGAGGGAGAAGGGAGACAGAGGGAGAAGGGAGACAGAGGGAGGGAGAAGGGAGACAGAGGGAGGGAGAAGGGAGACAGAGGGAGGGAGAAGGGAGACAGAGGGAGGGAGAAGGGAGACAGAGGAAGGGAGACAGAGGGAGGGAGACAGAGGGAAGGAGGCAGAGGGAGGGAGGCAGAGGGAGACAGGCAGAGAGAGACAGACAGAGGGAGACAGAGAGGGAGGGAGACAGGGAGGGAGACAGGGAGGGAGACGGAGGGAGGGAGACGGAGGGAGGGAGAGGGAGACAGAGGGAGTCAGAGGGAGTCAGAGGAAGGGAGGTGGAGACAGAGGAAGGGAGGGGGAGACAGAGAAAGGGAGGGGGAGACAGAGGAAGGGAGGGGGAGACAGAGGAAGGGAGGGGGAGACAGATGGAGTCAGTGGGGGACAGAGGAAGGCAGGGGGAAACAGAGGAAGGGAGAGGGAGACAGAGAGGGAGAGGGATGGAGACAGGGAGTGAGACAGGGAGGGCGACAGAGGGAGGGAGAGAGAGAGACAGACAGAGGGAGACAGAGAGGGAGTGAGTGAGACAGAGGGAGAGAGAGGGAGAGAGCTAGAGAGAAGGAGGGAGACAGAGAGAAGGAGGGAGACAGAGAGAGAGAGAGAGAGAGAGAGACAGAGACAGAGAGAGAGAGAGAGAGAGAGAGACCGAGAGAGAGAGATGTGTGTATGCCGGGTCTGGTGGCTCAGTGGACGAAGGCGTCCGCTGCAGGGACCTGTGATCAACCTCATGGTAAGAGTTTTTTTTGTTGCTCTAGCCCCGCCCCCTACCCCACTGACCCCGCCCCACCGGTGCGGCCCTCGGACACAAACCACACTATAATTTTGGCCCCCGAGAGAAAGTTTGTGAGTACCCATGACTTAGACAATCAAACTGGCTGACTTATTTTACTAGACCTTAACTTAAGTTTATACTCCTGTTGCGGAGTTGTCTCTAACAGGGAGGGTGCAGTATCATTGTCTTTTGCGGGACAGTCCTTAAGAATAGTACTTTGGCAGTCCTTTGAATCCTGGGAAATGTTCTTTGAAACTGGTTTCAATCCATGAAACCTTTTGATATGCGAAAGATGCACCCAGCCTTTGCGTCCCTCCAACTTCACGGCTGTACGGGTGGCCAGGAGGACCTGTCGGGGCTCCTTCCAGCGAGGCTCCAGCGGACTTGAGCGATCGAAATTTCGCACTAGGACCATGGATCCGGGAACGATTTCATGCGGTGCCACCTCGGTATTGTCTGGAAATGCGGCGGCAACCTGTGAACGACAAGAGTTGAGGGCAGACATCAAGGAAGCTAGGTAATCTGTCAGCATATTACTTGAAACATCGGTAATACTTCGGGGTCTAGGAGTACCCCACATGTTAGGGGGGCGGCCGAAAACGACCTCATACGGGGACAGACCTGATCTGGAATGTGCGACCATGCGCATATAAAACAAAGCAACTGGCAGAGCTATTAGCCAGTCCACACCTTTCTCTTGACAAACCTTTGCAATTCGGATTTTCAGGGTCTGATTATGTCTTTCTACGAGACCGGCTGCTTCAGGATGGCGTACACAATGGAACTTCCACTGGTACCCTAACAAAAGGGACACGTGTTTCATGAGTTCAGATGAGAATGGCTGGCCGTTGTCAGAATATACGACTCTAGGGAGTCCGTAACGGGGGAAGAACTCACGAACCAACTGCTTGGCAGTGGTCGCGGCTGTGTAGTCTGGAACTGGATATGCCTCCGTCCACCTGGACAAAGCGCATACAACTACAAGGACATACTTGAAACCTCGACATCGCTCCATCTGAATGTAATCCATCTGGAGGACTTCAAAAGGGTGGTCAGGGGGTTGGAATCCACCTTGTTCCACCGGGACACTTTTACCTGGATTAAACTGACAACATATCATACAGGTACGGACTTTCTGCTTGGCTGCAGCTCGTAAATGCTTGTTGAACCAAATGTTCTGGATACTGTCTAACATGGCTTTTTCTCCTAAATGTGCTGGACTATGTGCGGTATTAATAATGACTTGAACCATAGAGTCGGGGAGAAACCATGTGGCTCTACCCTTTGTTAACCATCCCTGATCTGTCTGTACCCCTCCTTGTTCGGACCATTTCTTGATTTCATCGGGAGTAGCATGTAACTGGATATCTATGACATCTTGAGTAGGGTCTTTAACTGTCATACATGTAGTCGGATCTGGAGTGTGTGTCGGTGTCTTATTTACTGGAACGTCTGGTGTCTGTGTTGTAAGCTTGGCTGTGCGATCTGCTAGATCATTACCCTGGGAAATAATGTCAGTAACTTTCGTATGTGCTTTGCACTTCATGATAGCAATGGATGTCGGTAAATGTATTGCATCTAACAGAGCCTGAATGAGGAGACCATGCTGAATCTTGGTTCCATGAGAAGTCATGAAACCTCTCTCTTGCCAGAGCACTCCAAAGTCGTGTACAACTCCAAATGCGTAACGTGAATCTGTGTAAACATTAACTTTCAGGTTCTTGGCGTGAATGCAGGCTTGAGTCAGAGCAACTAGCTCTGCTGCTTGAGCAGACAGGGTGTCAATACGGTGTGTCTCAATAACTTCAGTGTCAGTAGTCACTGCATACGCGGCTACTAGTTCTCCTGTACTAGTTCTCATGCATGAACCATCCACATAAAGTGTCAGGTCGGGATCTGGTAATGGAATATCTGTCAGATCTTGTCTTGGCTTTGTCATGATGTTAACTACTTCCACACAGTCGTGTGCAGAATTCGAAGTAACTGATGGTAACAATGTAGCAGGATTTAAAACGTTGCAGCGTCTGATTTCTGTGTGGCTGGAACAGTGTCAATTCATAACCTGTTAAACGTGCAATTGTCAAGTGCTGAGTTTGTGTTCGGTTTAAAAGAACTTCCACGGAGTGGAACTTGTACTGTCAAGGAATGTCCTAATACTATGGAATCACTTTGTCTGATAGCTAGTGCTGTGGCTGCAACTGACTTGAGGCACGCAGGCAGAGCCTGGGCTACAGGATCTAATGTGCTCGAAAAATAAGCACAGGGTTTGTATTGTCCTGCTTGATCTTGTGTGAGGACAGATAATGCTGTACCTTCACGTTCAGTGACGAAAAGTGTAAAAGGCTTACTGTAGTTCGGTGTTGCTAGAACTGGAGCTTGACATAGGGCTTTCTTTAACTCATTGAAACTAAGTGTATGTTCAGATGTCCAAGGGAGGACAGTCGATACGGCTGCCTCCTGTGTCGTTAACTGTATCAGTGGCTTGGCTAGAAATGCATACTGAGGAATCCATTGTCTGCAATAAGAAGTAAGGCCGATAAAAGCACGTACCTCCTTCTGGGTCTTGGGCTGAGGAAGACTCGCTATTAACTGGATACGGTCTGGTGTCAACTGCCTACCCCTCTTGGACAGTAAGTGCCCTAAGTAGACCACTTGCTGGACACAGAATTGAAGCTTCGAAGGGGACACCTTGTGTCCCATCTCGGCTAGAAAATACAAGACTGTAAGTGATGCTCGCTCGCAAGCACGTTCAGAACGGGCTGTGATCAGGAGATCATCGACATACTGGAGCAGGGCAGTGTCAGTCGGCATGTGAATGTTGTCTAGTTGTCTCTTGAGTGCTTGACTGTAAATACTAGGACTTTCTGTGAAACCTTGAGGAGCGCGTGTGAACATATAGCTCCTTCCATTTAAACAAAATCCGAAAAGGAACTGGCTGTCTGGATGAATGGGGACACTAAAAAATGCGTTCTTGAGGTCTATGACTGTAAAAAATGAAGCTTCGGAATCAATGGCTGTCAACAGGGAAGAGATATCTGGGACAACTGGATACTGGGGAATAATACATTTATTAAGTTCTCGGAGATCAATCACTAATCGATATACTGAAGGTGCATTTGGATCAGTACGTTTCATGACTGGAATGATGGGAGAATTGCATACATTGGAGTCAGTTTCTACAACTACTCCTTGAGCCATGAGCTCGTCAATAATTTTGGATAAGGCTGCTACAGCCTCAGGTGGCAATCTGTACTGTCTGATTCGTGGTAACACTACACCTGGCTTGAGAGTCACACGATGGGGTGTGATTTGCATAAAGCCAACATCAGTTGGACCTTGCGCCCATAGATGCTGTGGAACATTGGACAATCTGGGATCAAAATCTCGTAATACATAGTGACCCTTGAAGTCACGTAGGAACAATCGTATTCCCTCTGGGGAACAGCATATAACTGCACCTAATTCTTTCAGTGTTTTAATGCCTAATAGATTCTCTGGACATGACTTAGTAAGTAACAGATCAGTAGTGCGGGACAATGGACCTACTTCTAGAGTAACTGGCTTTGATATTTCATTTACAATAGGTTTTCCTGAAAATCCAAGGGAAACATTTCTAGAGCCTGAGAGCGGAGCCCCTGGAACTTCGGCGTGACTGATGGTGGTCCTACTTGCCCCTGTATCAATCAAAAACTTTCTGTCTTTCCCTAATACTTGACTATGAACATAGGGACCTTCTTGATCTACAGGTATCTCGATGAGAGGCAAGCCTACCTCCCTCTCTAGGCTGTTTCATGAATACGGCTGATACTCTGGATACTCAGACTGTGCATACTGGTACATCTGCTGTGTAACATGCTGTGTTGCAGCGATAGGCTGCGGTGCTATAACTGTCTGTGGTGCATTCTGTGACTGAGGAGTCTGTGTAACTTGTTCTTGTCTCGGCGGACGTGGTCTTTCTTTAGTCTTACCGGTAGCTATGTTGTGTTTCAGAACTGCACACTCGTTTATAAAATGACCTGGCTGTTTACAATAATTGCAGTTCCCTTTAACGGGAGCTGCAGGATGACTGGCTTGATTTGGACCCCTTTTCTGACTGTCTTGAGGAACAGATTGTGCAACTAGTACTTTCATTTTCGTGTCTTTCATACGTTTTCTCTCATGTTCTTGCTCTTCTCTGATTCTATTCTGGTGGTATTGAAGCATCTGTAACATCTGGGACGGGGTATTAGCTTGCCAGGTACTTTCGACTTTCAAAACTCGGTTTTTAACTTATGGACTTGAATTCTCGACTAGTTTAGTAACAAAAAGATGAGGGTATGACTCGCTATTCGTCTTGAGGCCACTGTTTATGGTAAAACATTTCTCAAATCTGGAATAATATTCACTAATATCTTCGTCTTGTTTCTGTTTACAGGCTGAGATTGCATCCCAGTCTTCTTTTCTAGTTGTCAATAACCTAGGCAAAACTTGTATTAATAATTCTGGTAATTCTTTACATTTATCTCCAAGACCGGTACCTGGTACTCGTGCCTTGTCTTCAGCTTCTAGAACTGTCCAATCGATCTTTTTCTCTCCCACCTCCCATTCTTTTTCTTTGAGTTTCTCATATACCCCTGCGGGCAACAGGACTTTTAACATTTTAATGATATCTGGATACGTGTATTCTCCCATACGGAGCATGTCTTTTAATTCTCGGTGGAACCCTGCTGGGTCTTTATCATGACAGGGAATTAAGTTTTTCATCTCTAAGAGTTCCATCTTTGTGATCGGGGTGTAAACAAACACTCGTTGCATTTCACCATCGTCTGTCTTAACTGGATGCACTTCTCGTAACGGATTCTGTCTGTCTATGTAAAAGGGTTTACTTTCTGGGGGTGAGGCATGAACAAAATGCGGGTTCAGAAACGTTCTGTATTTGTGGCGCTGTTCTAAAATGACACTAATTAAATCGGTACCTAAACCTTTCCATCTATACTGGAGTAACTCGTTCAGGACATCGTGTAACGGACCTGGATCAGAATGTTGACCCTCATACAATGTGATGAGGTGCTGGATCATATACATACCCGCCAGTCGTTGCTCGGCTGGGGGCAATTTCAGGAACATTTGTGCCACTATTTCGTCTGGAAAAGTGGTAGAATCAGTAATCCATCGGACTGCTGATCGGACTAGTTCTTGTTCATGCATGGTACTTAACTCACTATAACCGATTCGTGATTTCAGAATGTGATCGGTAGCTTGAAATACTTGTTCCAGAGAACCTTGTTCTGGTGCTGGATGATGAAAAATTGACTTGTGTTCTAGGCGCAAATGGCGATCTGGAAATCTAGATTTTCCTACATACGCTATTCTGTCGGGATTCTCGTCCTCTACCTCTTCTGTAGAAGAGTCATTTTCTTTCTCGCTTACTTGTGCTTCTTTACGTTGTTCGTGTAACCTTATTATTTCTTTACGAATCTTCTTGTACATACTCTCTATACTACTGATGGTCTTATGCTTACCCTCGGCTATATTATCACTCCACCTTGTCAGGACTTTCATTTCGGCTCGATCTTTGGTCGGATAATCTTGTTCCCTTATTAGACAATTAATCAGAAACTTTAATATCATGAGCTGGACTTCAACTTTTCTTTGGCACATGACGTCACTAATACTTTCTGGATCATTCCCTGTACGGATGAAACGATATATTCTGTCTAGATCTTCTTTCATATCTGGTAGGGTGACTAGATACTCGGTCACCTTTCTCACGCGTAATGAATATAAAACCATACTATCCTCGCCTGGGACTGGATCATAGCCACATTCGGTAAGGGCTTTTCTTATTTCTGCAACAGACTGATACCTGGGCGTACGCTGTGACGCTTGTGCATGTAATTCGGCTAACGTTAAACGCTTGTGTGGCGGCGGGGTTTGAGGAGGACCTCCCCCTGCGGCCCCTAAACTAGAGTCGTCTACTGATGCTCTTCGTCCTGGCAGAGTGGGAAATGGAAATGTAGGCTGGACTTGTATGGCGGGCTGGACCGGGGGTACCGTAACAGGTACTCCGGTGTCTGGAGGAGCGGGAAGTGCCTGATTTACAGGGACTGGCGGAGCGGGATTTGCATATTCTGGGACTGTGTCGTCCAAATAGGACGAAATGAAAATATCAGCTGCGGTCGGTTTGTGACGTAGCTTGAGCGGAACTAATGGTGGCGGGAAATTACTGGATGCCTCCGGGGTCGCTTTTGGCAAGCCCTCGGCAAGAAGAGGATACATACCCTTAATAAGGGCATGCCTCTGTCTGTCTGTCTGTTCGGTTTGAACTCGTTCACCAATCTCGATTAATTCCCTTTCTTGGGCTCGTTCCAAGGATTCTCTACTTAGTTCTGACTTTCTGATTTCTTTTTCGGTTCTTTTATGAGATTCTTTGCGCCATAACTCGATGGCATCTTTCTGTGACTGTCTGGCTTTCCTTTTCCATAATGCTTCTTCTACTCGCATGATGCACTCGGCATCCCATGTACCCGATACGGGCCATCTATACTTTTCCTCTAACTGTTTGGTATACTCTACCCATAAATCTAGATACAATATGGCGCTTATGCCATGCTTCTGGTACATAAAATGACCTGGACTGTCCCTAGGCGGAACAGGAACTGCTGCTTCTAGCAGACCTTTTCTGGTTTTTAACTGACGCAGTTTTGAAAAGAGCGGCATGACTGAACTAGAATCTAGACACAACACAATACACAATAAAACACGATAATTACTTCGCACTCATACCACGACATTAAAATACATGAATAACATTCAGAATAACAGTTCGAACAGAATACTACCTGGAATACGGAAAACAAAATACATGAATTTTTCTCGAGAACAGAACTGACTAGAACAGAAACTAGATGCACTGCTGAAACAGTACGAAACTTACCGGTCTCATACAGAGACACGTCAGGACCCGCATCCACCGAAGTGGACACTTCGTTTGTGGGCCTGTGTACCACCAACCCACGGACCAGAGTCAATTAGATTGACCCTGTCTAGATACTACCCCAGCAACGGTACTCACCGGGCAGCAAGAACGGAAGGCCTCAGACTGGACTGGACTGCTTCGACGCCGGACGGACGAACTTCGGACTTCTGTTACAGGTGGGCCTCCGGATAACTCGGACCTTGGACTCTCGGCTTGGGCTCTGGTCGGGACTCGCCGCGTTCCTCCACCGTCTCGTCTGGATGCTGGACCGCCTCCTCCGTCTCCTCCGTGGGCCTGAGGGATACTTAAAGCAGAAATATCTGCCGGTGCGCAGAAGAGTTCCGTCACGACTGCAGAGGGTCAGGGGGTCGGCGTGGCTTCACCGACGCGTGGGGAAAGGGCAAGTCCCTGTTCGGGCGCCATTATGTGGTATATAAATAAATAATACCTGATCTAGGTTTGACTAGGCATAGCAATAACAGATAGCTCAATAAATAAGAGTCAAGATTCGAGGTAGTAGGAGTTTTGCAGGTTTATTACAGCATAAAGGACAGGAACAGGACAACCTGCATAGGAATAGGATGGCAGGGCCCAGCAGCTGCCGGGGCTGGATCTGGGATGAGCGCGCTAACATTTAATAACAATACACGATCATATATACTAAAACAGTTGCATCACAATACATACGATAGGCGGAGCAGTGGGTGTGGTCAATAGCAGTCGCGAAAGATAAGGGTGAAAGTAGGTGTAACAGAGGCGTATACATAGACATGTGATGCAAACGTAACAGAATATGTCATGAATGGGGCGGAAACATGGAGGGGGCTACCTAAGGAGCCGGGACCTCTGACCTAATGGTGCGCGCAAACTGGCAATGACGTGTTACTAGGAGAAGCTGGGGGCTACGAACTCTGTGCTAGGAGCAGAGACTGAAGTCTGGAGAGTCAGGGCGACATGTACCTAAGCAGTATCTAGTATCTGATGTTTAGAGAACATGTTGATAGAATCCAAAAGTTATCGGGGTAAAGGCGAACAGACTCTAAGACTGGTGCATGCATTATTCTACATGTAGTGCGTGATGAAGAATATTAAATGACCATTAAATGCAGTATTTCTCTAACGTGGAGACGTAAAGGCTAGACAATGACGGAAACTATTGATGCGATTCAGTAGCTTTAGGAATGCAGAGAAGGAGGACTGAACTGATAACTAGAATAATAACATACTCTTGGCAGACTCAGAGGCAGAGCTAGGCTGAGCCGGGCACTGCGAGGCAGGAAGTAAGTGAAGGGTCGAGGAACACAGGTGGGGGCTGTATCGCTCCTCAGCGAGGCTTCAGGAGACAGGAGCTGAATCTGGTGTCCAGGCCCTTTTGAGGCCTAGAAACAGGGACTTTACAATGGAATAACGTGCACACTGAGAAACGTGGCAACGTAGCTTTACATAGGCCTGATATTCGTAGTATTCACGAGAACTGGAAACTGACATACTAGAGGTGGACACAACTATAATTGCGTTTTTAATCGAACATGGGGAATACATAGGCATATTAATCATGCACAGATAACATATGATGGATGACACGTAGGGACACAGAACATGGCAAAATTTACTTTTCCACACTGTGTCCGATTGTCCAGGCTGGTCCTAGGGTATCAGCTAGCCCTGCAGATGTAGTTTATGGCCACAGCTGTAAAGAATCACCCCTCTTTAAAGGAGTTATAGTAGATCAAGGTCCACACTCGATGAGATCCGTCACAGCAGAAGCGTTGCTATTATCTGAAAACCATCCTGTATTGTGATTGGGGAGGGGACCGAGCCTGAAGCGGAAGATTCCAGGGATGACTCTTTGTACATCAAAGTTTTTACAATTATGTGTCACATTAAAAATATATAGCACTCCGACAAAGTAGTAAGATTATAAAACTTTAATAATTTATAAATATATACAAGAAAACAAAAATAGTAATAACATATAAACATTTTTAGGGAAAAACAACGAAGTAGCGGTCGGCTGTGCGAATAGTCCCAACGCAGCACAACGTCCAGATTTCCGGCGTGGGGCGTCGCGGGGGGTGGGTCATCAGTAGCAAACTGTTGTGCGAATAGTTCCAAGGCAGCAGAACGCGCCGAAATCTAGATGACACGAAAGTGATGTCTAGTAAGTTGCCACCCAGCAAATAACGGCATGGGGCGTCGCGGGGGGTGGGTCATCAGTAGCAAACTGTTGCGCGAATAGTTCCAAGGCAGCAGAACGATGGCACCAAGGTGATGTCCAGTAAGTTGCCGCACTGGTTTTGGTATCCTACAATGCTGCTCCGAATAACGGCGTGGGGCGCCCCGGGGGAGGCGGCGTGAACGGGCCTCTCCAGGTGGAGTGTCATCTGTTGTAGTGGGGCGCCCCTTTACCGTTTCAGTTGCCATTCCGTCCGTTTTTGGTCCACTGTGTCAAAAGCCGCAATTCAGCTGAGTTGCGCCCACTCTTGCGGTGCAGCGATAGGCGGCTGTCACAGGACTCTCAAAATGGCGGCAGGCTGTTTCCTTTTTGGGCCTGGTCCACTGAAATGGCCATGGGACACCTTGGAAATCGGACGCTTGTCTGCTAGGTCTTGGACCCCATTCTCGAAAGCGTCCCCTCCGCCTTGAGAATTCATCAAAAGTTTTGGGGGCTCCGACTCCTGCAGGCTTCTGGTGGGGAGCGGCTGCCATGATTGCTCGCGGAATGACCACGACTGAGCTACGAGATGGTGGTGCTCTCATGCTGACGCCAGCTTCAGTCTGAAACATCCAGAAACAAGGTGGGGCTTTCATCGTTTGGGAAAAAAAAAAAGTTTTCATCCAATGAAAAGTGTTGTTTTTAGGTCACATGATCAAGCCTTCCATCATTAGGAAACCAAAAGTAAAATGAACCAATGAAAAGTTTTATAAACAAGTCACATGACCTGTTATGCGGCATAGGGTGTAAAATGCGGAGAAAATACGTTGGCACGTGAGGCGGCGTCAGTAGCGGACCGATGTGCGAATAGGCCGAAGGCAATACAACGCGCCAAGATCCGGATGGCACCGAGGTGGTGTCATAGTTGAGAGTTCTGAGCAGCGGTTGTAACACTGTCTGAAGCTTATTTGCAGCTGGTGCAGCTTCACTACGCGCCAAGATCCGGATGGCACCGAGGTGGTGTCTAGTAAGGTGCACTGGTGTGGCCATCCTACAATGCTGAAAGTCGGCGTGGGGCGCCCCGTTGGCCTGTGAGTTTGCGTCAGTAGCGGACCGATGTGCGAATAGGCCGAAGGCAGCACAACGCGCCAAGATCCGGATGGCACCGAGGTGGTGTCTAGTAAGTTGCCGCACTGGTGTGGCCATCCAACAATGCTGAAAGTCGGCGTGGGGCGCCCCGTTGGCCTGTGAGTTTGCGTCAGTAGCGGACCGATGTGCGAATAGGCCGAAGGCAGCACAACGCGCCAAGATCCGGATGGCACCGAGGTGGTGTCTAGTAAGTTGCCGCACTGGTGTGGCCATCCTACAATGCTGAAAGTCGGCGTGGGGCGCCCCGTTGGCCTGTGAGATGGCGTCAGTAGCGGACCGATGTGTGAATGGGGCCGAAGGCAGCGCAACAATATTTTCGGAATAGAAGACACCACTAGGCGCTGAGATGCCAAGATCCGGATGGCACCGAGGTGGTGTGTAGCAAGTTGCCGCACTGGTGTGGCCATCCTACAATGCTGAAAGTCGGCATGGGGCGCCCCGTTGGCCTGTGAGTTTGCGTCAGTAGCGGACCGATGTGCGAATAGGCCGAAGGCAGCACAACGCGCCAAGATCCGGATGGCACCGAGGTGGTGTCTAGTAAGTTGTCGCACTTCTGTGGCCATCCTACAATGTTGAAAGTCGGCGTGGGGCGCCCCGTTGGCCTGTGAGATGGCGTCAGTAGCGGACCGATGTGCGAATGGGGCCAAAGGCAGCGCAACAATATTTTCTGATTTGAAGACACCACAAGGCGCTGAGATGCCAAGATCCGGATGGCACCGAGGTGGTGTCTAGCAAGTTGTGGCACTGGTGTGGCCATCGTACAATGGTAAAAGTCGGCGTGGGGCGCCCTGTTGGCCTGTGAGATGGTGTCAGTAGCGGACTGATGTGTGAATGGGGCCAAAGGCAGCGCAACAATATTTTCTACAATATTTTCGGAGTAGAAGACACCACAAGGCGCTGAGATGCCAAGATCCGGATGGCACCGAGGTGATGTCTAAGTTGCGGACCGATGTGCGAATGGGGCCAAAGGCAGCGCAACAATATTTTCTGAAGAGAATACACCACAAGGCGCTGAGATGCCAAGATCCGGATGGCACCGAGGTGATGTCTAAGTTGCGGACCGATGTGCGAATGGGGCCAAAGGTAGCGTAACAAGATTTTCTGTATGGAAGATACCACTAGGCGTTGAGATGCCAAGATTCGGATGGGACCGAGGTGATGTCTAGCAAGTTGTGCTACTGGTGTGGCCATCGTACAATGGTAAAAGTCGGCGTGGGGCGCCCTATTGGCCTGTGAGATGGTGTCAGTAGCGGACTGATGTGCGAATGGGGCCAAAGGCAGCGCAACAATTTTTTCTGACTGACACCACAAGGCGCTGAGATGCCAAGATCCGGATGGCACCGAGGTGATGTCTAAGTTGCGGACTGATGTGCGAATGGGGCCAAAGGCAGCGTAACAATATTTTCTGTATGGAAGATACCACTAGGCGTTGAGATGCCAAGATTCGGATGGCACCGAGGTGATGTCTAGCAAGTTGGTGTGGTCATCCTACAATGCTGAAACTCGGCGTGGGTCACCCCATTAGCCTGTGAGATGGCGTCAGTAGCGGACCGATGTGCGAATAGGCCGAAGGCAGCACAACGCGCCAAGATCCGGATGTCACCGTGGTGGTTTCATAGTTGAGAGGCACTTCATCTGCAGTGGGGCGCCGAGATCCGGATGGCACCGAGGTGATGTCTAGCAAGTTGCTGTACTGGTGTGGTCATCCTACAATGCTGAAATGTAGTGGGGCGCCCATTTACCGTTTCAGTTGCCATTCAGCTGAGTTTCGGCTGCTCTTGATGCTACAGCGACAGGCGGCTGCAAGAGGACTCTCAAAATGGCGGCCTGTTCTTTGGATTTGGGCCTGGTCCACTAAAATGGCCCTGGGACACCTTAGAACTCGGACGCTCGATTTTTTTTTCCTTTCCTGTACATGCAAAAAAAGGTAAATGCCCGGTACGTTACACGCTTCATCTGCCACGATGAACTCTCCAGAGGAACCGAAAAAAAATATAGTTGTGGTAACTATACCATGCATCGTCATATGGAGAGGTGGCACCAATTAATTATAGTGCTGCATAAAAGAGAGATTTGGAGGAGAACCCCTGACCTGCTAGTACATTCATCAAAGAAGTGGCACTGAGAGCTTCAGAGGCAAGGGAAACGGTCCCAAATATTTAGAAGAACTTTGGAAAGATTAAAATGACATGTTTAGATTGTGGTAAATTAATTTCATGTGGACAGATGAGTGTTACTCTAATAAATACAGCATATGAACATCATCATAGTCGATGGTTGGTAGAGACATTTTGACTATATCCTGGACCTGCCTGTCCTCGCCCAAAATGGCGCCGGAATAAATGGGACTCGTAACTCCTTGTTGTGTACTGGTTGCAGAACCTTGAAATCACGAGATACGTATGCAGTTTTGAAGCACATGGCGGGCGGGGACGAGAATTGATTGAATATTTCGACATCCCTATTGATATTAAGTTCTGATGTGTTATTGATTACTGTACTGTTGAAAATTCGAATTAACGTCACCCATGGTACTTGCCCGCAAATGTATATCTAGATAATTTTATTGTAACTGGCCCTGTCGTATTTTAATTATAAAATGTACGTCCACCGATTTCGTAACTGTTAGACACCTTAGTTCTTGCAACCTAATGGCCCGCCCGTTACGTTCCTCTACAGTGTAAATGTCTATTCATCATATACGATTACAGTTTGCTCCGTGGCAGGCCCACGTGGTTATAGGCTCGTATTTGTATAATGAAATTTTCACAATAAAGGTTTTTAAAAGAAAACATGGTAGTAGTATATACATTGGTAAAGTTTTTAATAATAGTCACTGTTTTAGAATCATTAAAAGGCAAGTGAAATAAAGCAGACCAATTACATGAAGGGTAAAAGGTATAATACGAAGGAACGCAGTAAAGATAAATGGTCAAGGGCTGTTGTGTTTTCTATTCCTGCAACATAAAGTGATCGATAAGAATCTCATATTCAGGCGTATCGGCGACTAAGACAGCAGGTCGACCCTCTTTTGCTCAACGGCTCCGTCATGGGACGAAGAAACGCTCTTTTTCTCGAAAAAAGAATATATTTTACTTGCAGGACAGTTGTAAAATTTCCGGGAAAGTACATTAGCCTGGAACATTATAACATATATTTAAGAAAAAATAATGTTCGGAAGTAATTAAAAGCGTAATTTTTAGGTGATATGACCAAGGCTTTCATCATTAGAATAAGAAAAGTAAAATGAACCAATGAAAAGTTTTATTAACAAGTCACATGACTTGTTATGCTTACGTTACGCGCTGCGCGCCCCGGATGACTTCCGGATGCGCTAACGCAGAGCGTCATATGACGCATTACGCGACAACGCAGGTCCAGAATATAGTCAAAATGTCTCCACCAACCAGCGGTCGAAACACAACCCCTTTCAGCAGGCTAAATAGTTCTGTTAAATGACAACAGAAGGGACAGGCAACAAGAACCATCAGTCAAAGAGGGGAGGGCTAGTTCTTCTCTACCGGGTTACATTGGGGCGCTACCGGAACTGATCGAATTGGTAGTCTACAGTGTTTCTGGATGTTTCAGACTGAAGCTGGGGTTAGCATGAGAGCACCACCATTTCGTAGCTCCGTTGTGGCCATTCCGCAACCAATCATGGCAGCCGCTCTTTATCGTTATTTTGGGCGGGGTGGGTGGCGGAGCCGAGCTGTTTTGCAGCCATCATTGTGTGGAGTTCAGTTCATCTCACTAGTTTTGTATTTGTCATGAGGGGTTGTTCCTAATGTTTCTATTTTAGCGAGGTCAAAAAGAGATCCCATTAGTGGCCTACTGATTTTACTCGATTCCTTTTCTTTTTTTTTACACGATTTTTCGTTATCTGCAAAGACTAAACAGAGTATTGCGACTCTGTGTTTGTTTGTAAATAGAGAATGAACCAAAGAGAACTAATTCTAAAACAGTAAATACTTGGATAACAATCAATCAAATGGAGAGAGAAGCAGGCACGACGGATTACAACGGGGGCAAAGGCCTGCGTTAACTACCTTTCACTATCTGCAAAGAGAGAGTACTCCTAATAGAAATGAGGGGGGGGGCACCATTCAAAGCAGATCAGTGTGCATAAACACGAAAATGTTTTCACTTACCACGTACTTGACATTCGACAGCTTATGATATTTGCTATTAAAAAACCATTGAAATTCACTGAAAAAACCATAGGTTATAGACCATATATAGTTAGGAATTAGCATTTACTAAACCTTGAAAATTCACTGAAAAAACCATAGGTTATAGACCATATATAGTTAGGAATTAGCATTTAAAAAACCTTATTTTACTCACACAAAACCATTGAAATTCCATATATAGTTAGTTGCACTAACTATATATCGCGCACCCGCAATCCACTGCTGATGATGTCACATATTACATCATTCATGACATGGTCAGTGACATCACTGATGACATCACTGATGACATCTCAAATGACATCACTGATGACATCACTGATGACATCTCAAATGACATCACTGATGACATCACTGATGACATCATCCAGTGACTGTGTGTTTCTGTAAAGTTTAAATATGTTTTACATATTGAAGAATGAGTAGATGTAGAAGTGTCTGGATGAAGTATTTAGTAGGTGCGTGACTGACTGTATGAGTGAGTGATTAAATGTGTCTCACTGAGTGCATGGGTTAGTGACTAAACTGTCTTAATTTGTGCATCATTATGTCTGTTGTTCTGTAAACTGCTGCATGTGTTGATCAGTAGCTATATGAGTAACTATATGGGTTATTGATTGATTGCTCAAGTATTTGTATGGGAGACTGAATGTGTGTGTGGCTGGCTGGGAGGTGTGTGACTCTGTGCAGATCAATGTGTACTTGTATCAATGATTGTATAAGAGAGTAAGTATGTGTTAGTATATGTTTGAAAATGTAAGGTGCTCTATGTTTAACTGTATAGATTAAAAAATGGAAGTGTGATTGATTCTTTACAGGACTGACTAGGTGTGTGAGTAACTCCATGGATGAGTGGCAGAGTGTGAGTATCTGTATAGGTGTATGAGTGCATATGATAGTGTTGTAAAGATGAGTGATTGTATGTATGAATGATTGTATGGGTGAATAAGTGAATGTGTGTGTAGACGTAGGAATCAGTGAGTGCATATGTAGTAACTAGTATTGGTGTGTGAATGGTTTCAAAAATTATACTCTGTATTTAACACTGGGTGTAACAAAGGTTATATTAAAATGTGAGGAGATGCATTGTATTGTCACATGAATGATATCATCAGTGATGTGGTCATTGATGTCAAATGAGATGTCATCAGTGATGTCATCAGTGATGTCATTTGAGATGTCATCAGTGATGTCATCAGTGATGTCACTGACCATGTCATGAATGATGTAATATGTGACATCATCAGCAGTGGATTGCGGGTGCGCGATATATAGTTAGTGCAACTAACTATATATGGAATTTCAATGGTTTTGTGTGAGTAAAATAAGGTTTTTTAAATGCTAATTCCTACCTATATATGGTCTATAACCTATGGTTTTTTCAGTGAATTTTCAAGGTTTAGTAAATGCTAATTCCTAACTATATATGGTCTATAACCTATGGTTTTTTCAGTGAATATATATATATATATATTCACTGAAAAAACCATAGGTTATAGACCATATATAGTTAGGAATTTGCATTTACAAAACCTTGAAAATTCACTGAAAAAACCATAGGTTAGAGACCATATATAGTTAGCTGGACATTTTATTGACATAAAACCAATGAAATTCCATATATAGTTAGTTGCACTAACTATATATCGCGCACCCGCAATCCACTGCTGATGATGTCACATATTACATCATTCATGACATGGTCAGTGACATCACTAATGACATCACTGATGACATCTCAAATGACATCACTGATGACATCACTGATGACATCTCAAATGACATCACTGATGACATCACTGATGACATCATCTAGTGTCTGTGTGTTTTTGTAAAGTTTAAATATGTTTTACATATTGAAGAATGCGTGGATGTATGGAAGACTGAGTGTGTGTGTGGCTGGCTGGGAGGTGTGTGACTCTGTGCATATTAATGTGTACTTGTATCAGTGATTGTATAAGAGAGTAAGTATGTGTTAGTATATGTGTGAAAAAGTATGGTGTTCTGTGTTTAACTGTATAGATGAGGAAATCGAAGTGTGATTGATTCTTCACAGGACTGACTAGGTGTATGAGTGCATATGATAGTGTTGTAATAATGAGTGACTGTATGTATGAGTGATTGTATGGGTGAATGAGTGAATGTGTGTGTAGACGTAGGAATCAGTGAGTGCGTATGTAGTAACTGGTATTGGTGTGTCATGATGTCATCAGTGATGTCATTTGAGATGTCATCAGTGATGTCATTTGAGATGTCATCAGTGATGTCATCAGTGATGTCACTGAAGTATGGTGTTCTGTGTTTAACTGTATAGATGAGGAAATGGAAGTGTGATTGATTCTTTACAGGACTGACTAGGTGTGTGAGTAACTCCATGGATGAGTGGCAGTGTGTGAGTGTCTGCATAGGTGTATGAGTGCATATGATAGTGTTGTAATATTGAGTGACTGTATGTATGAGTGATTGTATGGGTGAATGAGTGAATGTGTGTGTAGACGTAGGAATCAGTGAGTGCGTATGTAGTAACTGGTATTGGTGTGTCATGATGTCATCAGTGATGTCATTTGAGATGTCATCAGTGATGTCATCAGTGATGTCATTTGAGATGTCATCAGTGATGTCATCAGTGATGTCACTGACCATGTCATGAATGATGTAATATGTGACATCATCAGCAGTGGATTGCGGGTGCGCGATATATAGTTAGTGCAACTAACTATATATGGAATTTCATTGGTTTTATGTCAATAAAATGTCCAGCTAACTATATATGGTCTCTAACCTATGGTTTTTTCAGTGAATTTTCAAGGTTTTGTAAATGCAAACTCCTAACTATATATGGTCTATAACCTATGGTTTTTTCAGTGAATTTCATTGGTTTTTTAAAAGCTAATATCTATAGCTGTAAAATATATTCTTTATTACGTGACGTATCACGTAGCCACGTGAGACGCCTCATGACGCGTTGCATAACCGTGACGTATCGGCTCTGCAGCGCAAACAAAACCCGTAACATAAGCGTGCCGGAGCACGCTTACAGATATATATATTTTTTTTAACCTTAATTAGACAAAATCCACACGTGCACATATCTTGAGGCCTTGCAAAGGCACATCAAACAAACAGTCCCTACAATTTTGCCAAGTTTGCTGGAAATCTATTCCCTTAATTTTTTTTTTTACTGTTTCTCTTGGTTTTCCCCTTGTTACGCTTACCGGGACGCTACCCGGTACGCGAACCGGACGCTCCAAAAACACAAGATGGCGGACTCCCGTTACGCTGCCGGTTAGCTGCCCGGTTCGCGTACCGGGAAGCGCCTCTACCGCGAAAAATCGCAACAATTTTTTTATTTTTTTTGCCCCGCGGGGGACTTTAATATCCCCCTCATCAATCCTAGGGGGTCAGGAGGGGTCTACCTTGCCCCCTTTCCTTCATTTCCCCCCTCGTTTTTCACCACATCTTGTCTTTCGATCCTACCGAGAGACAAGATGACGGCCGCTCCGGACTGTTTAGAATGTTGACAGACACCGGAGAGCCAATCAGCTTCGCTTCGCGAAGTTCCGTTACGCGTCAGGTACGCGAACCGGGGCGCTAACCGGAGCGCTGTCACAGATATATATATTTTTTTAAACGTTAATTTCTCAAAATCCTCTGGAGCACATATATTGAGACATAGCAAAGGCACGTAGGGCAAACCATATCTACAATTTTGCCAAGTTTCATGTAAATCCATTCAGCCATTCGAGCTAAAAGTGAGTCCAACCGCCTTATGGAAAAATGAATGGGAAAAACGCGTTTTGGGACCCCCCTTTTTTCTTGGCCCCCCCTTGACGAAACCCCCCCAACTTTTCAGGGGCTGCTCATAAACAGAATGTGCCATTTTCCTGAAAATTTCAGCCAATTCCGTCCACAAACGCCAAAGTTATTAGACATAGAATTTTCAGAAATCCCATAGAGAAAAAATCCTAACTATATATACCCACTGGCTATCGCCAGTAGGTAATATACATATATAAACATATATAATCTGCATATCTATATAAATATAAATGCATGCATACATATACATATATGCATACATATGCATGTTATTTACATGAAAGTTTTAAAAACACTAATAAAAGCAAAGCTAAAAAGCCACCTCATTACAAACAGAATGGCTTTAACTTAAACGAGGGCGAGATCTATTGCATTTTCAATGCTTGTTTACTTTGGTTCTATCAAGAAGGCATTCAGATGTGTCACACATTTGCCATAAATTCTGAATGTTAGCACTCTAGTTGCTCATTAGATCACTGTAGTAAAGCTAGTGCTCACCAGGGAAGTCTGCTGCTAATCATGGTTTGCAGCCATTTTCCCGCATTTTTTATCCCGCGGACTTTCAGTCCGCATACCATTATCCCGCAAGGTCATTGACCTCGCATACCATTATCCCGCATTTTTTCAAAACGCATGTGCATTTATCACGCATGCCTTTACAAAGAATTACGTTTTAAAGGCATGTATGGTAAATGCATTTGCGTTGTGAAAACCACGATGACGAGAGAGGTAAGTGGGTTTGTGTTAATTTTTTCGTGGGTTAGTTATTGTGTAGTGTAGTGTTGTGTTAGTGTAGTGTAGAGTTGTGGTGGTTGTTTAGTGTAGGGTCATGCTGGGGGTAGTGTTTAGGGTTTAGGGTTGTGTTGTAGTGTTTGCGTAGCGTAGGGTCATGCTGGGGGTAGTGTTTTAGGGTTTAGGGTTGTGTTGTAGTGTTTGCGTAGTGTAGGGTCATGCTGGGG
Organism: Lissotriton helveticus; assembly: GCF_964261635.1. Lineage (NCBI taxonomy): Eukaryota > Metazoa > Chordata > Amphibia > Caudata > Salamandridae > Lissotriton > Lissotriton helveticus. The sequence goes on along the minus strand of NC_136068.1, from coordinate 704,212,192 downwards.
CTAGTGTTTTAGGGTTTTGGGTAGTGGTGTAGTGTTTGCGTAGTGTAGGGTCATGCTGGGGCTAGTGTTTTAGGGTTTAGGGTAGTGTTGTAGTGTTTGCGTAGTGTAGGGTCATGCTGGGGGTAGTATTTTAGGGTTAAGGGTAGTGTTGTAGTGTTTGCGTAGTGTAGGGTCATGCTGGGGTGTAGTGTTTTAGGGTTTAGGGTTGTGTTGTAGTGTTTGCGTTGTGTAGGGTCATGGTGGGGGTAGTGTTTTAGGGTTTTGGGTAGTGTTGTAGTGTTTGGGTAGTGTAGGGTCATGCTGGGGGGTAGTGTTTTAGGGTTTTGGGTAGTGTTGTAGTGTTTGTGTAGTGTAGGGTCATGCTGGGGGTAGTGTTTTAGGGTTTTGGGTAGTGTTGTAGTGTTTGCATAGTGTAGGGTCATGCTGGGGGTAGTGTTTTAGGGTTTAGGGTAGTGTTGTAGTGTTTGCGTAGTGTAGGGTCATGCTGGTGGTAGTGTTTTAGGGTTTAGGGTAGTGTTGTAGTGTTTGCGCAGTGTAGGGTCATGCTGGGGTGTAGTGTTTTAGGGTTTTGGGTAGTGTTGTAGTGTTTGCGCAGTGTAGGGTCATGCTGGGGGTTGTGTTTTAGGGTTTAGGGTAGTGTTGTAGTGTTTGCGTAGTGTAGGGTCATGCTGGGGGTAGTGTTTTAGGGTTTAGGGTAGTGTTGTAGTGTTTGCGCAGTGTAGGGTCATGCTGGGGTGTAGTGTTTTAGGGTTTAGGGTAGTGTTGTAGTGTTTGCGCAGTGTAGGGTCATGCTGGGGGTAGTGTTTTAGGGTTTAGGGTTGTGTTGTAGTGTTTGCGTAGTGTAGGGTCATGCTGGGGGTAGTGTTTTAGGGTTTAGGGTAGTGTTGTAGTGTTTGCGTAGTGTAGGATCATGCTGGGGTGTAGTGTTTTAGGGTTTTGGGTAGTGTTGTAGTGTTTGCGTAGTGTAGGGTCATGCTGGGGTGTAGTGTTTTAGGGTTTAGGGTAGTGTTGTAGTGTTTGCGTAGTGTAGGTCATGCTGGGGGTAGTGTTTTAGGGTTTAGGGTAGTGTTGTAGTGTTTGCGTAGTGTAGGGTCATGCTGGGGTGTAGTGTTTTAGGGTTTAGGGTAGTGTTGTAGTGTTTGCGTAGTGTAGGGTCATGCTGGGGGTAGTGTTTTAGGGTTTATGGTAGTGTTGTAGTGTTTGCGTAGTGTAGGGTCATGCTGGGGGTAGTGTTTTAGGGTTTAGGGTTGTGTTGTAGTGTTTGCGTAGTGTAGGGTCATGCTGGGGGTAGTGTTTTAGGGTTTAGGGTAGTGTTGTAGTGTTTGCGTAGTGTAGGGTCATGCTGGGGTGTAGTGTTTTAGGGTTTTGGGTAGTGTTGTAGTGTTTGCGTAGTGTAGGGTCATGCTGAGGGTAGTGTTTTAGGGTTTAGGGTAGTGTTGTAGTGTTTGCGTAGTGTAGGGTCATGCTGGGGGTAGTGTTTTAGGGTTTAGGGTAGTGTTGTAGTGTTTGTGTAGTGTAGGGTCATGCTGGGGGTAGTGTTTTAGGGTTTAGGGTAGTTTAGTTGTTTAGTGTATGCTAAAGGCATATTCGTTCTAAAAGTTTTCGTTATTTTAATTTGCGGCCTAATAGTACATGCGGGATTTTTTTTGCGGACTGATGGTATGCGGACTGATGGTATACGGGATTTCGTCATATATTCGCTAATCATACTTTCTATGGCAAAATGAACCCCCTCATTTTGCTCCTTTTTAAATTAAATGTTTTAAGAGTTACCACTTTATTCCAATCAAGATGGCTTCAGGTGTGCCATACCTTTGTAATAAGTAGGACTGTTAGCACTCTAGTTGTTCTTTAGAACACTCTGGGACATTCTGTCATTGGGCTATAGTTGGGCTACATCTGGCTGATATTTGGGCTACATTTGTTTTTTTTGTCTCTGGTGGCCATCTTTGGGCTACATTGGGCTACATTGGGCTACATTGGGCTACATTTGGGCTCCAACATATATATAGCCCAATGTAGCCCAATATATATTTTTCAAAGTTAATTTTCGTAAAAACCACTGGAGCATATATCTTGAGACATAGCAAAGGCACATCGGGCTACCAGTCCCTACAATTTTGCCAAGTTTGGTGTAAATCCATTCAGCCGTTCGGGCTAAAAGTGAGGCCAACCACCCTATGGAAAATTGCATGGGAAAAGCATGTTTTGGGACCCCCCTTTTTTCTTGGGCCCCCCTTGACGAAACCCCCCCAAATTTTCAGTGGCTGCTCAGAAACAAAATGTGCCATTTTCCTGAAAATTTCAGCCAATTCCGTCCACAAATGCCAAAGTTATTAGACATAGAATTTTCAGAAATCCCATAGAGAAAAAATCCTAACTATATATACCCACTGGCTATCGCCAGTAGGTAATATATATATATATATATATATATATATATATAACCTACTTGCGTGCACCAGTAGGTAGTTATAGTTACAACCGTGTTCCTACTCAAGAAGCGTTTTTTCTTTTCCCAATAACGTTGGCGCCGGTTGACGAATCTTCGCGAACTTTTCAAAACTCGTGGGACGCTCTGGTCAGCTCCTATCTTGAAAGTTTCGGGCTGATTTGGCAAGGGGTGGCCAAGAAAAAAGGGAGGTCCCAAAACGTGTTTTCTCTATGTTAATTCCTATCGGAAACTTTAGACACGGCTACAGCCCGAACTGCTGAACAGAATTACACCAAGTTTGGCAAAAAGGTAGCCCTTTGTTCAGAAAGAGACCTTTTTTTAAATGGTGTAAATCTGTTCAGTAGTTGCTGAGAAAGTCAAAAAATGAAAGTTTCGATATTTAGAGGCGCAGTGGATCCGCGCACCCTCCCAATCACAAGCTTTATTCTAATTGGCTGTCAACACTCCAAACCAGGAAGTGTTGGAAGCCATCTTGTGCCTCGAAAACAGAAAAAGAAATGCAAAAAACTAGAAAAGGGGGCAGGGTGAAAACACCCTGACCCCCTAGGCCGGCTCAGAGGGTCCCACAAGGACACCCAGGGCCCAGAAAAGCATTTTAAAAAAAAGAAAATGGGGGCATTCGCGCTGGGTACGCAAATCCGGCCAACATGTTTTTTAAAAATTGAAGCCCCTGGGTGGGCCAGGTCCCGGGGCAGTGAACAAAATGTGTTTTGGGGGCCCCAATCCCCCCAACACTGCCCCGGGGACCGCCACCTCCCCGGGCTTGATTAAATAGTTGTGGGGGACACGCAGCCCCCCCAGCCTCGGGGACCGCCACCCTCGGGGCTAATTTTAAAATGTGTGGGGAGGCCTCAAAGGCATGATTGATGTCATAAGTGATGTCACTGCCCATGTCATGAGTGATGTAATATATGACGTGATCAGCAGTGCGTTGCAGGGGCGCGAGTTATAGTTAGCTGAACTAACTATAGCGGAGGAATTTCTATGGTTTTGTATGAGTGAAATGTCCAACTAACTATAACGCCGCTGAAACCTATGTTTTTTCAGTGAATTTCTAGGGTTTTTTAAATGCTAATTTCTATCTATAACGTGTCTGAAACTAATGATTTTTCCAGTTAAAAAAAATTATATATATATAATACATTTTCAAATAACAATGTTATGCCGTATTCGTTCTGCTTTCTATTTTGCGTATTTTGCACATTTGATATCTTTTGCAAAAATTGTATATTTGCACATTTTTTACGGCTCTGTGTGCAATTTTTCCATCAAATAACGTCTAATAGCAACAATTAGCTAGATATTTTATTTGCATGTTTTGCACTTCTTTTGCTAAACTTTGCACATTTACCAGGAGCTTTGACAACATTTCAACATCGTTAAGTAGATTCAAATGGATTATAACAACAAAAGGGTATTTTGTACCAGCTTAACAGGGACAATATATACACTAACTTGCCAGTGGCAGTATATAGTGCTTTAATAATATGCCTAACAATATGCCTATAAATGCAAGCTAATTGTTTTGTAAATTATGGTATATGCACGTTTATATATGTAGTATTTCTTTAATGTCTATGCAGTTTTATACCATGTGACACTTAGTGGGTGTGTATTTTAAGTCAGATCTCGCGTTCAGGGGGTTACATGTGATCAAGGCCAGCTTGGCTGGCCGAAATGCGTCATGACAGGTTGTGGGAGCACAGGAAGCAAGCAATAAAGAAACACTGACATCACTGAAATTGGAGTTCGTGTGTTTCTCCATCGCCGACTGGAGGTTGGGGAATCTTGGACTTTTCAATATATATATATATATATATATATATATATATATATATATATATATATATATATATATATATATATATATATATATATATATATATATATATATATATATATGTATATATATATATATAAGAGCAAGGAGAAAGGCGAAGTGACAAAGAGGATGGGGGAGCTGCAGGGAGAAGTAAGCCTCTTCTTGGCAGCTAAGAAGGAGTACATTTATTGTTAAAGAGACACACCTGCAGGGCGGGGTGCAGGAGGAAGGTCACTCACCTTGGGATGCCTTACAGCAGGTTGAGCAGGCCGGATGCGGGAGCAAGTGGAGATGACACTCACAGCCAGACCCGACTAATAGGCAGGGCAAAAAATTGGACAAACAAGATAGCGAGTTGGGGCCTAACTCCAGGGAGAGGCTACCCCCACACAATCAGCATGAAAACCAACAGGGAACTTTATAACCCCATACAACAGCATGAACAAACTAGGATGTGTTAAAGGTATGGTAGAGAGATAACAGAACATGACTGTAATCTGTCAGAAATTATTTATGACCTATCAGACATTGTGATTTATGACCTGTCACGTGATTTACGGGCCTGTAAAAATGATTTATGATTGTGTGGGATTGATTGATGATCTGTTGTTTCTATGATTTATGAGCTTGTCAAAATGATTTATGACATCCCGTGAAGTCATTTCATTGCCAGGTCATAGCGGGTTATGACAACGGTAATGTAACCAAAAGTAATCTGTGCATGTAATGCCAAATAAACTGCGGCCGGCATATACCACTAGAAAACAAGACATACATGTGTTGGTAAACTTTATTGGAAAAGATATGTGTAGAAGGATATGCATGGCAGTTTGGGAGTGGACCCACTGCTGAGGTCATGGTCTACACACACACACATAAGGTTTGTACTTCAGTAGGTCATTTCATAGGAGCACGAATACACCTGGGGGTCACCATAGTCAAAATTGCTTTAGCAGAGTGACTTACTGATGGGCAACTCCTGCTAGTTGTTGGCAATGTGGCATAATCTAGCTACAGTGTCATTGCACTCAGCTCCAGGAGGAACAGCAAGGGCTTTCCTCTGAGCCTGATCTCCCTACTGAACTGGAGGCGTATTTTGTGGCTGGTGCCTGTGGTACCAGAGCATCTTTTAAAATAGCTACACCAGGCTAAAGGTCAACACTGAAGATTGAGCCATACTTCTTCTGTACAGGTGACCCGCTTTTCCACAGTGCTAGGGTACCTGCACAGTCCTCAATCATGCTGAGTGCTGATAAATTTCCCCAACACGGATGTATGGCAAAACAAAACATGCTTTATCACTCATTATTTACCATGCAATGCCTTTGCAACGCAATGCCTTTATCACACATGCCTTTCTATTAAAAACCTGGTTATTCTGCCAGGCCTATGATTGAATGAATTACTTTGCGGCAGGACTCCCTAGACCTCAGAGCTGTGGTGTACGTGCGCTATGTAAGTATTTTTTTAGCATAGCATATACCTTTAACACGCATTCCTTTACAAAGCTAGGGGAGCATATGGAAAGGTAAGTGAAACCTATAGTGCTAAGTTAAACTTGATTTGCAGCAAAGCGCTGTGCTGGAAGTTTCTTAGGCTGGTTGCTCATACCTTAGAAAGACTGCAAGATGTTTTCAAAATGTGCTACTATGCACTGTTTCGAAGACAAGGCCTATCAGTGTCTATGCTTTCCATTCATATTTGCAATGCAACATTCCAGATCTTCCATCTCCCTAGGAGCTCTGAGATTCCCCTTTGACAGTATGACTATACATTCTGCTTAAGTACATCTTCTAACATCAAATCTTGTGGTGCATGAAATAAAAGGCAGCTAGCATATGAAATGTGTTTCACATCTATTCAAACATGACTCAAACCCATAATCAAATCAATAGAATACAACACATGAACTAATGTTAAACTTTCCTAATAAACACAATTTAAATGAAACTCTAATGTACCATGCCTATAATTAATAATACACAAAAACATACACTTATATATACACAAAGCAATGGGGAGCACACAAATGGCAGGCAAAAACATGAGAAGTGTTGCATTGCTACGCGAAAGCAGCAATGCAACACTTCTCAGTGCGCCCCCCTTGCGACATGATGGATGCGTCATATTTACTGTATGACTCATTATGTCGCAAGGAATGATATGTCAGTATTACTGACGTTTCTGTGAGCGCAAAAATGGTGCATTGCTTAAGCTGTGTCAGAAGCATGATACATCTTCAGCAATGTTCCTTTCACATGGGGCAAGCCCCATGTGAAAGGGCCTGTGTCACCCTTAGTTCTGCCAGGAGGCAGGCGTAAGATATTGACTCATTGGCATCCTAGAAGTGGCACAATGAACTGCGCCACTCCAACAACCCTTCCTTGAGGGGGAATGCTCACCCTTCATACATTATATCTGACGCTGGTATAATGTAGCGCAGGGGTTTATGAAGTGACGCAATTGCCTAGAGGCATCACTGTGTAAATATGGCACAACATGGTGCAATATTTATGCCGCCACTGCATCACAAAAATGGACGCAACGGTGGTGCAAAAGTGACGCAGGTGCTCATAAATAAGCCCCAAAATAGGTAACAGAGTGGACTTTCTAAATGGTCCTCTTTTTTTTCCCTTTTCCCTGTGAGTTGAGCCAGTCGTCACAGATAATGTCTGCAGTACTGTCTCACAATCTATTCATCTCTCTTATTAGATCTCGGCAGATGAAGATCACACACGCATACTCAACCTTTTGATCATTCTCTTCATATTCCCTTTAAACGCTCATAACTTGAATCACCTCACAGACTTTTCAGGAAGCAGATTAACATGAACCAGACAATCACAACCGCACTTCCGCATATAGATAGCATGCAAGCAAGGTACGACTTTCAACCATCCTTAAAAGTCCCGCAGAAGCAGCAAGTAATGCACAATTATCCCACAGGCTCCACGTGCCTAAATGAAGGGTGAAAAAAGCAGTAAAACTTCACAGTAGAACGGATGCTAAAACAGAATGTGGAATCTATGGTAGTCAAACGTTTCATTTCTTTTGAAATTCTACATATTACTTGGTCAGCAATATGTTTTGAGAAAATAAAAAATAAACACCAACTCAAAGGAGAATTTAACAGAAGTAGAAAAATGAGTATAGTCTCTGCGTAGATTGCAGAGTTGAATCAGGAAGTGGCCAAATCGTGTTGTGATTAAAATGGGTGCCGCTCACGGTCCTCACCACCAAAGATTTCTGAATTCAGACTAGAATCGTATTCCTTTGTCCAGACTTCACCCTTTGCTCACAGCTGGCTCCACAAAATTAGATAAAAGATTAGACTAATGCTCCGAGGCTGTAATTGTCTGTCAAAATAAATTAACGGTTTCAATGACTAAACAGTAACTTGGAAAAGTGCAGTTCATAAATTAGCACCATTAGCTGACAGCTAATTTTGCTCATTCAGTGACCTTTGGACAAGGTCACGGCGCCAGAGAGATGACCCTTTCACCTATAGCATGAATATGTATCCGCCTGGAGCTTTCATATAACCAGACAGGGCTGTCTTTAAATGACTGTATTACACCTCCCCCACTCCACTCCATGGCTGTATTTGCGAGGAGCTGATAGTGCAGCAGGTACAGTGGCACCAGGGTCCAAGTGTGAGAATGGTTCTTTGGACCCCAAATATCGCTGTCTTTCCCTAAAGTACTGTGATTGGGGTGTATTTTCCGTGCTTGTAAGAGGGCCCTGAAACACTTGCCATGCTAATGGAACTGGTTGGTATACCAATAGGAGCAGAGAAGGATTCCTGGAAATGAGTGAGTCTTCGATGGGCCAGTGTACCTTCGACACAGCTAGCCACGTATAAATGTTCATTTCCACTTCATTGGTAAACGCAATCATTTATAATGATTATCTGATGGGAATGTGGCTCTCAAAGGCTAATTTAGGTTGTTGAAGACCTAGACATATTATAGTCAACCGTGATTCGCGGCTTTTTCCCAGCCCCACTGGCTGTTAAGGCAAGAAATATCCCAATTTCTCTTCACGACAGTCTCATGGTGGTGAGAAGCGAGCACATGTCACGCAGAAAAATGTTTTCTCACGTATTTTAATGGCCTTTCCATTAACTGCGTGAGCCAATTACAAGAGAACACGTTAAAGATGCCATCTATCTTGATAGAAGACCTCTTTTATTCTCGATTCGTTGCATGCTTCCCAGGACACTAAAACATTCGGAATAATAGCATCACTGTGGAGGAGACGCAGAGATCCTCAAAGAATGTTCCATCAACTTATGGGTGCACGTCCACTGCCAACCTTCTACTCAAAGTGCTGCTGGTCTCTTTGAAGGATTCCCTGTAGGTAGTGGGAGCCGGAATGTTTGACTGCTGAGTTTTATAGCTGTTAAACATAAGCAAGATACATTTTGTACCCTAAATTAAGTGCTGAGAATGACAGCTGTGAGGTATCTTTCACGCTCACTGACATGAAAGGTCGTTTTTCGGGGAATACTCTGGACCTAGATCCTTCACTGATATTTTAAATATGAAGGAAGAAATGTTGGGCCTCATTTATGTGTTTTTGCCATAAGGCAGCGCAGCCGGCTTTTCTGCTGAGCTGCCCTACGGTGAAAGAAACGGGCAGGAATGTGCAGTATCCATGAGATAGGGCGCATCCCTGTCTTTTTCCCCTGCACTGGTGCACAATGGGCTACCATGCGCCAACGCAGGCAACTTTGCACCATGGCGCAAGGGTGCCTGCGTTGAGGGGATGATTGTTTTTGTGCAGGAAGGGAAACCTTCCTGCACAAAAACAATCACAAGAGGCTTTTCCTGTAGAATGCAGCACACAGAAAAAAGAAAAGTAAGAAGAAATAAAGATATTTCTCCTCGTTGTGCTTTCCTTACGCCTCACCTGGGGAGACGTAGGCATAAGTTTTTGGCGCTGCCTCAGATTTACAATTGCTCGTAAATCTGGGGCAGTGTCAAAATGCCACGGAATGCCCCCAGCAACACCCTTTGCATTCCCTTTTAACGCAGAAAACTATGTTAAAGGGGACAATATTTACAAGGCAGCATTAAGCCCTTAAAAGTGGCTAAGGGGCATATGTATCAATGAAAGGTTTTGCGATTTCCAAATAGCAATTTTTAGAGAATCGCTATTTGAGAATCGCAAAACGATATTTAATAAAAAAATCACAAATATTTTGCGATTCCCTCATATTGCCTTAATTGCAAATCGCAAATTGCAAGTCCCAATTAAGGAATTCCTTCCCATGCATTCCTATAGGCCAAGAGGCCCATAGTAATGAAAGGAAATTGCGCACGCAGTTTCAAGGGTACAAGGGTTCCAAAAGGACACCCTGTTGCACCCCTGAAATGTGCATGTGTGCACATGTGGTGCACATATATTCCCTAAGGGCATGTATGTGTGCCAAATGGCACTTAGAAAAAAGCATTTATGTGTATTTGACATAAGGCAGCCCAGCAGGCTTTTCTGCTGAGCTGCCCTACAGTAAACGAAAAGGGCAGGAATGTGCAGTGTCTATGAGATAGGGCACATTCATGTCTTTTTCCCCTGCACTGGTGCACAATTGGCTACCATGCGCCAACACAGGCAACTTTGCACCATGGCGCAAGGGTGCCTGCGTTGAGGGGATGATTGTTTTTGTGCAGGAAGGGAAACCTTCCTGCACAAAAACAATCACAAGAGGCATTTCCTGTAGAATGCAGCACACAGAAAAAAGAAAAGCAAGAAGAAATAAAGATATTTCTCCTAGTTGTGCTTTCCTTACGCCTCACCTGGAGAGACGTAGGCATAAGTTTTTGGCGCTGCCTCAATCAATCAATCAATCAATCAATCATGAACATTTATATAGCGCACTACTTACCCGGAGGGTCTCAAGGCGCTTGGGGGGGGTGCTGCTACTGCTCGAAAAGCCAGGTCTTGAGCTTCTTCCTGAAGGAAAGGTGGTCTTGGGTCAGGCGCAGGTCGGTCGGGAGGGAGTTCCAGGTCTTGGCGGCCAGGTGGGAGAAGGACCTTCCTCCTGTTGTCGATCTTCGGATGCGGGGGACGGCGGCGAGGGCGTGACTGGCTGATCGGAGGTGGCGTTTGGGAGCGTAGAAGTTGATGCGGTTGTTGAGGTAGCTCGGGCCTTGGTCGTGTAGGGCTTTGTGTGCGTGGGTGAGGAGACGGAAGGTGATTCTCTTGTTGACGGGGAGCCAGTGCAGGTCTCTCAAATGTCCGGAGATGTGGCTGCGTCGGGGGATGTCGAGGATGAGTCTGGCTGAGGCGTTCTGGATCCGCTGGAGTCTCTTCTGGAGCTTGGCGGTGGTTCCGGCGTAGAGGGCGTTGCCGTAGTCCAGTCGGCTGGTGACGAGGGCCTGGGTGACCGTCTTCCTGGTCTCGGTGGGGATCCACCGGAAGATCTTTCGTAGCATGCGCAGGATGTTGAAGCATGACGAGGAGACGGCGTTGACTTGTCTGGTCATGGAGAGGGAGGAGTCCAGGATGAAGCCCAGGTTGCGTGCGTGGTCTGTCGGTGTGGGTGCGGAGCCCAGGGCGGGGGGCCACCAGGAGTCGTCCCAGGCAGAGGGCGAGGAGCCCAGGATGAGGACTTCCGTCTTGTCTGAGTTGAGTTTCAAGCGGCTGGTCGTCATCCATTCGGCTACGGCTTTCATCCCTTCGTGAAGGTTGGCTCTGGAAGCGGCGGGGTCGTTGGTCGGTGAGAGGATCAGCTGGGTGTCATCGGCGTAGGAGATGATGTTCAGGTTGTGTTGGCGTGCGATGGGCGCGAGGGGGCTCATGTAGACGTTGAAGAGGGTGGGGCTCAGCGAGGATCCTTGAGGGACGCCGCAGATGACTTCGGTGGCCTCTGACTTGTACGGTGGTAGACGGACTCTCTGTGTTCTTCCGTCGAGGAAGGAGACGATCCATTCCAGTGCCTTCTCTTGAATTCCGACGTTGCTGAGGCGTTGCACTAGGGTGCGGTGGCAGACAGTGTCGAATGCGGCGGAGAGGTCTAGGAGGATGAGGGCCGCTGTTTCTCCATTGTCCATCAGGGCTCGGATGTCATCGGTGGCAGTGATGAGGGCGGTCTCGGTGCTGTGGTTGGCTCGGAAGCCAGACTGTGACGGGTCGAGGGATCCATTCGTCTCGAGGAAGGCGGCCAGCTGTTTGTTGACGGTCTTCTCGATGACTTTGGCTGGAAACGGGAGGAGCGAGATGGGGCGGTAGTTCTTGAGTTCGGTGGGGTCCGCTGTTGGTTTCTTTAGTAGAGCGCTGAGTTCGGCGTGCTTCCAGCTCTCCGGGAAGGTGGCGGTGTCGAAGGAGGTGTTGATGATGTCCCGCAGGTGGGGTGCGATGACAGTGTCGGCCTTGTTGAAGACGTGGTGAGGGCAGGGGTTGGTCGGCGATCCGGAGTGGATGGAGTTCATCATGCGGACGGTGTCATCGGTGCTGATCGGAGTCCAGGCGCGGAGGGTGGTGGTGGGTGGCGTTGCTGCGGTCGTTGTGTGCGATGGTTGACTGCTGAAGCTGTTGTGTATGTCCGCGATCTTGTTGTGGAAGTAGGAGGCGAGGGAGTTGCAGAGGTCTTGCGATGGGGTGATGTCGTTGTTTCCTGCGTTGGGGTTGGAGAGCTCTTTCACAATGTTGAAGAGTTCCTTGCAGTTGTGTGCGTTGTTGTCCAGTCTGTCCTTGAATGCAGTTTTCTTGGTGGCGCGGATCAGTTGGTGGTGCTTCCGGGTGGCAAGCTTGAGGGTGGTCATGTTGTCCGGTGTTGGTTCCCTTCTCCAGACTTTCTCGAGGGCTCGGCAGTTCTTCTTGGAGCTCTTGAGTTCGTCGGTGAACCATGGGGCTTTCTTGCTGCCGGGTCTGCTGGGCGGGGTCCTCAAAGGGGCGAGTTTGTCCGCGCAGTTGCTGATCCACTTCGTGAGGTTGTCGGCGGCCTGGCTGGGGTTCGCTGAGCTGGCGGGAGGGTGCTGCCTCAGGGAGGCGGCGAGCTGGTCGGCTGTGATCTTGTTCCAGCTTCTTCGGGCAACCTGTTGCTGGTGGTGGTGGGTCGTCGTTCTTCTGAAGGTGAAGTGGACGCAGCTGTGGTCCGTCCAGTGGAGTCCTGTGGCGTGGCTGAAGGCGATGTCTTTGCTTGATGAGAAGACGGCGTCGAGTGTGTGTCCGGCGAGGTGGGTGGGGGTGGTCACCAGTTGCTTGAGTCCCAGGTTTGCGAGGTTTTCCAGCACGGTGGTGGTGTTGCGGTCGTCGTTGTTCTCCAGGTGGAAGTTGAGGTCCCCGAGGAGGATGTAGTCGGCTGAGGGGAGGGCGAGCGGGCTGATGAAGTCGGCGATGTCCTCGCTGAATTGTGTGCGTGGTCCCGGGGGTCTGTAGATGAGGGTGCCTCTGAGGGTGGGCTTGGGGTTGACGTGGACCTGGAAGTGCAGGTGTTCGGCGGGTGCGATGGTGTCGTCGGTGTTGGTCGTGATGCGGATGGTGGTCCTGTGGATGATGGCGATGCCTCCTCCTGTCTGGTTGACGCGGTCTCTCCGGATGATCTTGTAGCCGTCCGGGATGGCGATGGCGATGTCGGGTGCTGAGGAGGCGTTCATCCAGGTTTCCGTGAGGAAGGCGACGTCTGGGGCTGTGGTGTCGAGCAGGTTCCAGAGCTCGACGGCGTGTTTGTGGACGGAGCGGGTGTTGAGCAGGATGCACTTCAGGTGGCTGCTGCTGGAGTTCGGCTTGGTGGGTGCTGGTGCAGTGCAGGTCCGGGTGCAGGAGAACTTGCAGGCCTGGCAGATGAAGGGTCCGTGGGTGCGTCTCGGGGTGGCTCGGTAGCATCCAGGGGTTCGGCCGGCGTTGAGTGCGTTGAGGGTGGCGGCGTCGTATGTCTGGCGGGTGGGCTGGGGTCTGCGGGGGCCAGGGGTCCTGGCACTGGGCGCGGTCCAGGCGCGGACGGGCGCAGACGGGCTTACCTTTGGCGCACCTTCGGCGCTCAATCGGTGCTCCCGCTGCGCGGTCGCTCTGGGGGCGTCATAAGAGGGGAGCAGTGAGGGCGGGTCCGCTGGGAGGCGGGAAGGGGTTAACCAATCGTGTGGCGGGGGGGGCGGGGCCGCAGGCAGGAGGCGCGGGAACGGGACCGGCAGAGCGGGCGGCCCAGCGGCGGCTGGGGCGCTGCTGGCGGCGTCGGCGAAGAACTCTCAGCAGGTAAGCAGGGCTGCAGTGGCAGGCGCGGAGCAGGGGGGCGACCAGGCCAGATCTCAGATTTACAATTGCTCGTAAATCTGGGGCAGTGTCAAAATGCCATGAAACGCCCCCAGCAACACCCTTTGCATTCCCTTTTAACGCAGAAAACTACGTTAAAGGGGACAATATTTACAAGGCAGCATTGAGCCCTTAAAAGTGGCTAAGGGGCATATGTATCAATGAAATGTTTTGCGATTTCCAAATAGCAATTTTTAGAGAATAGATATTTGAGAATCGCAAAACGATATTTAATAAAAAAATCACAAATATTTTCCATATTCCATCATATTCCTTAATTGCAAATCGCAAATTGCAAGTCGCAATTAAGCAATTCCTTCCCATGCATTCCTATAGGCCAAGAGGCCCATAGTAATGAAAGGAAATTACGCACGCAATTTCAAGGGTACAAGGGTTCCAAAAGGACAGAAATAAAGATATTTCTCCTCGTTGTGCTTTCCTTATGCCTCACCTGGGGAGACGTAGGCATAAGTTTTTGGTGGTAATTTGCGATTTCTTATGCCAAATTTGCACAACTTAGGTGCTTTCTACATCGCATTTAAAGAATCGTAATTTGCGATTCCTTAAATGCAATCCCATAATAGCGAATCCCAAATTTTGTGATTCTCTAATTTGCAATGCCCTTTTGGGATGATACATCTCAAAAGTCCTTTTCCTGTTCTCAAATGGTCCGATTCTGAGACTCGCGAAAAGGGCTTGATACATATGCACCTTAGTGCTGCCTCGTAAATATGAAGCAGGCTCCTGCACCACAGGAACGTCACAAAAAGTGATGTTCTAACGTTGCAAGGGACCTCATAAATGAGGCCCTTATTTTATTACAATGCAAAAGAGATGACAGACTATGAACCACAAGCATTTCAACAGTTCCTTGTGTCTACAAAACACAAATAATAGCCTGTGCGATGAATAGTAGCAACCCTTTGCTCATTACCCCATATGGGTAAGGTCATTGTCTATTCATATCATCCAAACACAAATATGGTCGTGTAGTGTATTCCTGGGACAAGTTTTTTTTTGCACCGACATGCAAAAACAAGTCCCTTTAAATAGAGTTCTGCAGCCTGATCGATGGAGAGAAGGCTGACTCTCACAGGGAAAGGAAGCAAAATTCGGCACCACTGTAATGTCACTGTGGTCAACTTTGGGCACACAATTATCTGACTCAACATTGTTGAGCTCTAGGCTGATACTGTGTGCATCTGAAGCTTGTGTATTAGCTGCTGAAATATATCTAAAGCCTGTGGAAATGCCCAGCAGAACATTGACATGGGTTGTCGAATTCAGCCATAGCCAGGACACAAAACCCAACACACTGCCCCCAGACCCTACTGGGAAAGGGTGAGGACTTTGGCAATACCCTTCGTACCTCTCTGTACAGGATCGGCACCTGCTGTACATTCTGTTTTTCATGCTCAGGAGGCACTGGCAGAGTGCCAAAACACTAGCCCTGTGGTTACTGACCAGTAGGCATGGAATGTGGTCACGCCTGACATACATCCTTTTCACCTCAAGGGGCAGATTCACTACAGTTTCCTGCAATGCAGTGCGACAACCAAAGTTCTGTGCTGTGTGGCTTGAAAGGGAGAGAACAGAATATTGCCATACCTACAAAAATATAGTGCTGTTTCTCTCACCCCCTGTGCTGGTGTACTTTAGGCTACCTTACGCCACAGCAAATACCTTTACACTATAGTGAAAGGATGTGTGGATAATGTCAAATATAGGTCATGTATTCCAGTACAAAATACTATGCTTAGACACATTTTAAAACTTTTCCCACATTGTATGTTCATTAAGTTCATTTTACGGAGCTAAACACATGAAAAATGTGAAAGTTTTTGTAAAAATAAAACTTTTCTCAAACTACATGCCTGACTTGAAGAGATGTTAATTTTTGGTTCAAATTTCTGTCAACCATATTTGATAGATAGGGTGTTGTGTCAAAATCCATGGTTGGTTGCTTGCGAACACCCATGTACCACGCAGGGAATGGCCTCTTGGTGAAAAGTAGCGCAAAGTATTGAGACTTGGTCCTATACAATACCCTCAAATCAATATGTGCAATCAGATGAGAGTCAATCCTAGAAGGCACTGATACACTGGCAGAACAGGACGTAAGTAGGAGTTTGCAAAATGTGCATAATTTTGTTTTGCGTGATTGTACATAATGCGGAAATGTTACCTCAAAATGCATCCTTCTGTCAATTTTGGCTTGAGCACAATTAAACAAAAGCTCCACAATGAATAGACACCTGCATTTTGTTGTTACCATGCATTCATTGTAAATTTCCTATCATAAATGCTGCATTTGGTGGTTATTTTTCACCTGCAAATGTCTCCTAGTTACATGAAGTTGCATAACGGTCTAATTTTGGGACTCTCACATCACAAACGTTACACAGAATCTTGAAATTACATAAATTATGTTGACGTAATTTAAATTTTGCCCAAGCCCAGACATAAGAAGACTTCAGACTGAAATTTAACAAAGCCTGACCAAAATTGAATCTGAGCTTGACAACTTTACGGATTGAAATTACAGGATGAAGGACAGCTTGGACAAAAGTGAAGATTGCTTAGACCACCTGGAACAATGCAGATTCAGATTCTGAGGATGACACTAATTGTCTTAGGGAAAAGCTTCTATGAAAAGAAAAGTTCAGAGAGCTAATAAAGGCTAAAAAGGAAGATTTTGGGGAGCACAATTGGAATCCCAGAATCAACTACAAAGGGCAGAGTGGAAAAGTATGTTGAACAGCCCCTGAGACTATTTCAAAAATCTGCATTGACCACCATGTTCGTGGTAGAGCATTTGCACAGATCCTTCAGTTCCTGAACCCTGCTTAAAGCTTTGGCCTGGTCTATAATCACCAGACTAATGAACTTCAGAGACTGCAATATCTCAATATGTTCCTGCTTCTACTGAGATAATGTAGGGTTCTTGAACTGGAAGGCAACAACATCTCTACCTCATCTATTTTTCCTCTGGCAGTGCAGACAGCAGGAAAAGAGTTCCTCTCTACACAGTGAAACTGGCAACAGGCAGTGGTCAGTATGCCCCACTGTATCCAGATAAACTGAATGTTACTATGAATTAAAGACCATGCATAATTACAGACCAAAAGCAGTCTGACAAAATCAGCCTCAAGAATATCTGTGCCTCACTTGATCATGTGCCTGAGGTCACTTTGAGTTACCCTGGTGACACTGACACAGAATTGTCCCCCTCCGTGCAAGCACTCCTGTCTCTGAAGATAACACATATAAATAGATATTCACTGGTGCTCATTACCTCATGCTGTAGTGCATAAGATACTTTGAATGTGTTCTTGTATATGTAGGTTGTAAATGCTAGATTCCTATAATCCTGTAAGTCGTTACTCTGCTGGCTGACATATCCATCTGCCCGACTAGTGAGGTCACTGACAAATTAACAGGTTCGCACTATATACACACTGAAGCCATATGTAAGTAAGTGCCCTTTTTGAATGGTCGCCCTCACCTTTTCCCCCAATGCTGATGGTTATGTCTCTGAAAGTGCACTGGAGCCTGCTATCCAGGCCCCAGTGCCTGCACCCTAAAATATGATACATGTGAACTGGTAACCCAATTTGGCAAGGACCTTAACCTCCTTATAAGTCTCTGGAAACTTGTACCAGTGGTACCCAGGGCATGGGAGTTAAAGTGGTTACCAGGACCTGCAGCACTGATTGTGCCACCCTTAGTGACCCAAATAAAGAGATGGCAGCAGGCCTGGCATTGCAAACTGCAGGAGCAGTGCAAACAGCTCCAACTTGACTTTGCCCTCACCATGTTTGGCAAGGTCACATCATTATTTTTAAAATATTTCAGCCACCCTTAAGGTAGGCCTCCTGAGCCCATGTGGCAAGGTGCATTATACTAAAGGTGTGGACATATAAGTGGAATCCTCTATGTCCCTATAGTAGTATCTTTCCGTTATGGGGTACTGTAAGTGGTCAGGGGGACATAGGATAACATTGGCAGACATCTCGGCACCCCGAAATTGCCAGCTTCATTATGGTCCAACTGAAAAGTGTCATGTTTGTTATCAAACAACTTGTCTCATCAAATCAAATCTTTTTTGCAAAGTCAGATTGTATGTGGCATGCACCCAGGTGGCTACCTTATTAAGTAGTCAGGAGGCATACACCCCAGTGGGCTAGCCACACCCATAGAGTGGGCCACATGGTCTGTACAGACCAGGGTTCTGTTATTTTTAAAAGTGGGAGAATTAAGGGTTCTGTGGAGAAAAGGTGGCACACACCCCCAGATGTGTTAACCCCAGGGGCTGATTAACCGCTAGTGCTAGTAACCCATTGGCTACTTGCACCCACACCCCTAATGCCCCTTAATCTAGGATTTAAGGGGGCACCTTTGGCACCTGAACCTCAGAACTGCTTAAATTGCGACCAAGGACAAAGAAGAGACCTGAGTCTATGACTTTAGATCCTGCACAAAGCAAAGGTACAATAACCTGCACAATAACCTGCACATGTGGCAACCACTCTGCTGCTGCATGACTGTGACTCGCTCCCAGATGAGAGACCAGTTCCAAAAGAAAGGAGAACCACTCTGCAAGCCAAAGGCAACTCCAGAACTCCCTTGAAGTAGAGGTATGAGTCTCCTGCTTCCTGCAGTTAAAGAGCACTCTCAGAATTAATACAGCACCTCATAACCACTCTAACTATCCAACTCCTTTCAACCACTATGCGCCCTTTTAAACTAATATCATGGAACATTTGTAGCATTAATGATTCCTGTAAGGCCCTCAGGTCATTTATGACTTAAACAGGTCAAATGTGGGTATAGCTCTTTGTTAGACATGGCATCTTTTGACTTGGTTTCCCATGAATGTTTTGCTTCTGACCTTCTGTTTTTGCCTGTGTGCTGAACTTCAATGTTGCTGGTTTTAGGACAATTGCTGACCAGTGCCAGTCTTTAAGTGCATGTGCTCTGTATCTAAAATGTAATGGCATTTGGTTTCTCCAGAATTGGAATATTTGATTTACTGATAAGTCCCTAGTACAGTGCACTAAATGCGTCCAGGGCCTGTGAATCAAATGCTACTAATTGGCCTGATTGTGCCACCCCATGAGTAGCCCTTCAAACATGTATTGGGCCTGCTTCAGCAGAGCCTGTGTGTACAGTTGTAAACTTTCATGTCGTCCTGGCAAGCTCATCTACTTGCCAGGCCCAAACCCTCCCTTTTTACTACAAGTAAGGCACCCCTAAGGTAGGCCCTGAGTAGCCCCAAGGGCGGGGTGCAAAGCTTTTAGAAGATAAGACGTACTTTTGAGTTTTACATGTCCTGGTAGTAAAAAACTGCTTTTCACTACAGCAAAGTCTATTGATCTCATAGGTTAGCATTGGAGCTGCCTTGTCACACTTTACAAGTGTATCTTCCAATTGGGAGCAGATCAATATTTGGAGTTTGGTGTTTCTGGACTCACAATTTAAAAACACATAATTTACTGAAGTTGGTTTTATATTGCAGGTCTGAAAATGCCACTTTTAGAAAGTTGTCATTTTCTTGCTTTAGCCATTCTGTGCCTCTGACTGTGCCTAGAATACACATCTGACTCAGGGTGACAGCTGGGCTTTGTGAATTCAATCTAGACAGTCACACACAAAGAGAGCTGAGATGTGCCCTACATATCCTGATGACCATAACCAGGCTGATGGGTCTTCCTGGGCTAGAGTGATGGGAAGAGTTGATACTTGCACCTGAATAGGGCCTTGCCTGTGCCCACGCAAAGAGCTACATACCCCTCTGTATTGTGCCTGGAGCCAGGGCCAGGAAGCGCAGGGTCTTGTGCACTACTCTCTCTCCTTCAAAGACTAAAGTGTATATAAATACTGGACCTCTGACACCATATGCGGATAACACTTCTGGACTGAGGACATTCTGCCAGGAAGAGGAGCTGTTGTGCTGCCAGGAGGGGCTGCCATTTTGCTGCTTGCTTTGCTGTGTTGGCCTGCTGCTTCTGTCTTGGGAGTGATCGGACTGGACTTTTCTTTCTGCATCCTGCTTTCTTGAGTTTCACCAAGGACTTGAATTGAGCTTGCCTCCTGTTGGAAGTCTCAGGGCCATCAATGACTTCACCTGCAGCACCTGGGCTCCTCTGTTGAGAGCCCTACTCTGCAAAGTGGTGCCAAATACAATTCCTGGGCCCATGGAAGTGAGTTTCTGTGCTACAAAAAAATACAATCAGCACATTGACTTCGAGCAACACTTTGGAACTGGTGCTGCTGCTTGCACTGAAGTTGTGGCCCTGTCAGGGACCGTCCGGGACTATGTGGGGAACACAGTCAGGGACTTGGGCAAGGACTGGGGCCTGGGTAGAAAAATTTACACAGAAAGAGGAGTACAGCGCTGCCCAGGATCATACAGGGAGTCAGAGGAGAAAAAGGGATCCAAAGGGGAAGCCTGTACAAGTGAACAAGATGGGTAAGACTCAGAAAGGAAGGGCACTCACAAGGCAATTTAGCATTCAGACTAACTACACCCAGGACGGACGTGCAAGACAAATATATAATACAGCATTAACAATAAAGGGGGGTGTGGGGTAAAGCACTCAGGAGCTTCACATGGTAAGAATGAAGCTCAGTACGTTTCTTATCCACAATTGCTGTTACAAATACTGACTGCAAATACCCACATGTAGGATATGCATGCAAAGGCAGGGTCTGTGGAGCATATACCGATGGTGATGTTATAAATGTAACTCAAAGAGAATACTCACAGTGATCAAGAAACACCACCTAGGTAGTCAGCTGTGCCCATGGATCCTGGCGATCAAACAGGAACACGCAAGGCAGTAACAGCAAGGGGGTAGAACTAACACAAGCACAATAGACGAAGAGCTAGCAAGGAGGCGTGCTTAACAGGAAAGGAAGGAAATCACAGGACACATGTGACAGAAAACAGGTAACAAACATACAAGGTAACAGAAGTAAGACAGCAGAATAGAAAGACAGCAAACTAGAACTGGAACCAAGGAAATGGGAGGAAAGGCAGGGACTGGAAAGGGATATACAGAAGGGGAGGCTATAAGGGTATACTAGAATAGTTCAGGTTAAGGAATCAAGAAAACAAAGTAGCATAGAAGGCAGTACTGGGGCAGGAACAAGAAGTGAGCTAAGGCTCAGGAGTCAAGGCAGCACTGCAGACAGTGCCGGTTCAGGAACAGGGAACTACCAAAGCTTCAGGAGTCAAGGTAGCACTGCAGGCAGTGCTGGTTCAGGAACAGGGAAATTACTGGAGCTCAGGAGTCAGAGTAGCACTGCAGGCAGTACTGGTTCAAGGAAACAGGACATAGCTACAGCTCAGGAAACAAGGAGTCAAGAGAGCACTGCAAGCAGTGCAAACCAGGAACAAGAAAATAGCTGAAGCCCAGGAACATGAACACAGAATAACTATAGCTCAGGAACTCAGGAAACAAGAGCACTACGGGCAGTACTAATTCAGGTACAAGGAATAGCTATAGCGCAGGAACTCAGAAAACAAGATGGCACTGCAAGCAGTGCTAATTCAGGAGAAGGGAAACTGCTGCAGTTCAGGAACAAGGAATACTAAGGCTCAGGGGTCAAGGTAGCACTGCAGGCAGTGCTAATTCAGGAACAAGGAAAACAGCAGCAGGTCAGAAACAAGGCATAACTAAAGCTTAGGAAACACTGGAAACAAGAATAGCAAAAGCTCAGGAAACACTGGAACAAGGATTGGTCTCACCGGTATACAGCTACAATGACCCACCTTGGCCTAAAGGTAGCTGGGGCTTAAAAGAGGTCACAGTAATCATATGCATCAGCTGTGATCAGGCTAGCAGCAGCCAGCCACAGGTGAGCTGAATTCCTCCACCCATCCTTGGCCTGCAGGGGTGGAGACAAAGCAGTGAGCAGGAAATTCTGGGTAATGGCGTTTCAGGCATGAGTAGGCTGGCTTCAAGTATAAGCAGGCTGGCTATCACAAAACCCGACATGGATTGGGAATGGATGTCAGTTCCCAATAAGTGTCCAAATGGCTGGAAGTCAGGATATGCATGCAGGGCAGGGTCTGGAAGCTTATTATAAGACTGGAAAGTCCCACTATGTGGCCCCCTGATGGTGGGCATGAGAGCACAGGGAGCGAATTGTGACAGGTCCCCGCTAAACGCAAGGTGACCGCAACTTACAATGCAAGCTTTGATACCACCGCAGCACCTCCAAAGAACCACCACCATGTGAGTCTCGAGTCCCAAGTCACTGAACTTCATGATGCCTGACTCCGCCCCAGCACCTGTGGCCGTGTGGTGTGATATTGATGCCACAAAATCGACACCTTGTGGCTTGACCCTCACCGCTTCATCGACACCGCACCACCATTGGAACCAACGCCTTGCTACAGTTGACGCATCACTTCCCCTGTGCCCCACATCACCCGGGTGTCAGCATCTCAATGACTCTGCACCACCTGCTGGAACAGAAGCCTCACTTGCTTCAGTGATGCCTCAACTCCGTTGTCCAACACATCATCCTCAAGCACCAAAGCTCTAATGACCTGCATAGCAGTAAATAATCGATGCAGCAGCTGCCTCAGTGACACCTCACCTCCCTGGCGCCTTGTACCATATTTGATTCTCAACATCTCCAAGGTACTGTACTGGGGTCTGCGCAGCTCCATAGCCGGCCCACCCTCCAGCGTGGTCGGACTGAACTTGTGGATTTGTCCCTGTCCAGAAAGTTGCGATAACCCCAGCTGGAGATATTGTGTTTCTAAGAGTTATAACTACATTTAAGCTTGAAAATTCTAATTCATATCTTGACTTTTGTATGTTGGATGTTTGTCATTTTCGTCTTGCTTTACTCAAATAAATATTGGATATTTGTTTTTAACTTGTTTGGAGTACTTTTGTGGTGTTTCATTGTGTTACTGTGTCTGTGTGTGTGAGAGTGTGTGTGTGTTTGTATGTGTGTGTGTCACATGCTTTACACATTGCCTCTTTAGTTTAGCCTCACTGCTCTGAGTCAAGCTACCAGAGGGTGAGCACAGATAAACTTAGTGTGTACTACACTTACCCTGATGAGAATGTGGGTCCTTTCTTGGACAGGGTGCAAACCACTGCCAACTAGAGACCTCATTTCTTACATGTGCAGTGGTGGGATAGGATTTGTATGTGTGCATTACATACAGTCATTGGTGTACACTACTTCTATATCTCAGACCAGCATACTATTTTTTCCTTTTCTCCCTATATCAGCCTTTTTGAGTCTTCATAACAACCATGTATCAATCTAGAGAGTCATCAGCTGTATCTATAGTAGTGGAGTTTGAGCAGGAGAAGTTATGAATCAACATGGTGTTCCAGCTCAAATATTTCTGCATGGAGTTCAAGTGTTCTTTTAAAGGCCTCATTAGAAAGGAGGAGCTGTACAAGGCATTGAGGGCCTGGGTAGCTGCCAGGGATGCAGCTGTGCACTCAGAGGATAAGAATGATGTTGTTTTGGAGGAGGAGGAAGAACGAAGCTTGTATCTGGAATGGCTGGAGGATCCAGCATTGCCTCTGGGGCAGGGTGCCAGCCTGAATGGTGGAAGAGCTCCCTCCAGAGCTGGCAACAGGGTTTCATCTAAAAGCTTGTCTGCAGCAGCGTTGAAAGACAGGCGGGAAGAAACATAGCTCAAGGGGGAGCTTACAGAGAGTTGGAATTAATAAATTGGGTATGGAGGAAAATAAGATGCTTTTCGCTCATTATCCAGCACAGATGGTAGCAGCAGTTCTTCAGTTTACTTTGCCCAAAAGCTTGCTAACTGATTATGCAGTGGCCGATGACTTGGATCAGTGGTTTCAGGGCTTTGAGGTTGCTTTGCGGATGCACAGGATTCCTGAGAGGGATTTGAGTGCAGGTTTTGGAAATCAGTTCCAAATTGGAGGGAAGAATACGTTCCGGGGCCTAGGGGAGGAAGATCAGACTAGGTATCCCGCCATGAAGGAGGCCCCATCAGGAGATATGGTCTGACGGTCTGACCCCAGAAAACTACAGGAAGAATTTAGGGAAAATGTGAAAATTGGTTCTCAGACATAGGTAGAGTGTGTTGATTAATTTGCAGAGCACTGGGTGATTGCGTGAAGGGTAATGAGGTAGCAGATTATCAGGGGCTGTAAAATTTGATTGCACAAGAGCACATGCTTAGTCCTTCTTTTCAAGAGCTGCACCAGTACTTGGTTGGTGATAGTCTTTCTGACCCCAGGAAGCTTGCTAAGGAGGCTGACTGCTAGCTCAGCATCAGGGTATATGAGGAGTTGTATGTGGGACACTCAGCCTAGAGTAGGCAGGGTCATGAACAGAAGAAGGAGGGGAGCTTAAAAAAAGTAAGACTTACAGCGGAAGATGTGGTTGAACTTAGGAACCTGCCTGAGCTGTCCCTGTGGCAGCAGGATAGATGCCTCTCCAGGGAGGTGTTCCGTGCAGTGCAGAAGGTGTGCCCTACTCTTCTGGGTTTTCAGAAGCAGGCCTAGGCCCAGGCAGCTGGTGATGCCTCTGGAACTCACCCGATCTATTGGGAGAATAATCTCCTGTATAGAGAGCCTAAGGTTGGGGGAGCCCAAGGCAGCCTGTGTGCTGGTGGTACCTCAGCGCTTTAAAGCCTGCCTACTTGGTCAGGCTCATGATGTGCCTCTGGCAGGTTATTTGGGGCAAGACAAGACCTTTGACAGGCTTCAAATGAGGAAGGCCTCTCCAGGCATTCTGCAGGTCATGCCCTACCTGCCAGGTGAGTGGCAAAACTGGGGCGAGATGCAATGTTCCCCTGCAACCCTTTCCTGTCCCCTGCAACCCTTTCCTGTCATTAGCACTCCTTTTGAGGGGTTGTGCATTAACATTGTAGGGCCTTTGGACCCCAAGACAGCCATGGGCAACTGGTTCATCCTGTTCTTGGTGGTCCTTGCCACCCGGTACCCGGAAGGTATCCCTCTGAGGATAGTGACTGTGCCCACTGGGGTCAGGGCACTTATGGGGATCCTTACCCATGTGAATTTCCCCAAGGGGGTAGTGTCTGACTGTGGTACCAACTTCATGTCTTTGTACATGAAGGACATGTCTAAAGCATTTGGAGTAACCGTTCTAAAGGTTGCATCTTCAGACCTGCAATTTAAAAACCAACTTCAATAAAAGATGTGTTCTTAAATTGTGAGTCCCTAGACACTTGACTAGGCAGCTCCAGTTCAAACCTACGGGAGAGATACTCTTTGCAATAATGAAAAACAAAATGTGCACTATTTTACAATCAAGTCATGTAAAACAGACCAGTACATGTCCTACCTTTAACCTCTTCGATGCGTGCACGGTTTGGACGGCCCCCGGCCATCCTCCGCACATGCCCACTGTGACGTCAGACTGCCGGGTGCCGCCCGACGCATCGAAGAGGCTAAGTACTCTGCACCCTGCCCATGGTCCTACCTTAGGGGTGCCGTATATGTAGTAAATGGGAGGTTTGGGCCTGGCAATTGGGTACACTTGTAAGGTTGACATAGCAGTTTAAAACTGCCCACACTGACACTGCAGTGGCAGGCCTAAGACACGTTTGCAGGGCTACACGTGTGGGTGCCACGATAAGTGCTGCAGTTCCACAAGTATTATTTGAATTACAGGTGCAGGGCACATACACACTGCACTTTACTAGGGTGTAACCAGAAATCAAAAATGCCACTCAAGGAAAACCAATCACAAACACAATTTACACAGGGTGCATTTGCACTTTAGCACTGATCAGCAGTGGTAAAATGCTCAAAGTTCTAAATATTGCTAAAACAAAATACAGCACATAGTCAAAAACAAGAGGTCAGAGCAATAAAGAGGGGAAAAATACAGCAAAGATGCCAGGACTAAAACCACCTTGTGTACCTTTCAGGTCAAACAGAAACCTAAAACCCTCTCAGACCATGCCCCAGTAGCCCTGGGGCATGGACTGATATAGACTGATTTGCATATAGCCATGTCTGAACTGGGGTGGCAGAGTGGGCTAAAGAACGGTGATGGATCAAACCCAGATCTTTTGACTGGGTGTGAGTGTTTGATTGGTTCTGATGATCCGTCCATCACCACCCCCTTTTGTACCGCTTTGGCCGCCATAAGTGTGGCAGGGTATGCTCAGACGTGAGTCCCTTGCTCACTTTGCCACTGGATTCAAGCAAGCCGGGCTGAAGACGGCTGGAATGCCAGAAACCGGTCCTCGAAAGCTTGTTTCCGGTCCAGGGAAGGCATGGCTTGGCAGTTCGGGCTGGACTGTTCCCATGAGGCACAGGGTCAGACTGATTTGCATATAGCCATGTCTGAACTGGGGTGGCAGAGTGGGCTGAAGAACGGTGATGGATCAAACCCAGATCTTTTGACTGGGTGTGAGTGTTTGATTGGTTCTGATGCTCCGTCCATCACCACCCCCTTTTGTACCACTTTGGTCCTATACGTTCGGCCATGCTGGTCCTGTGAATTTTCCTAGGATGACCGTGTGAGTTTCCATGTGATATCCCCGTGAGTTCCTCCTGAGTTCCCCTAAGCAGGTCCCGTGAGGTTCCCAGTGCTGCTTCTGGATCTTTCCTTATGCTGCTCCTGTGAATTCTCTAGGGCTGCTCCTGTGGGGTTTCCTCACTGCTCCTGTGAGCTCTTTTGCCCTCGGATCCCGAATTTTGCCGCTGCTTGTCCTGTGAACTCCCACCCGAGCCTCTCAGCTGCAATTAGTTACTCCGTCCCAGTGCCCCTCTCTCCTGTGTACCTCGTGGTGCTCTGCGCCGCCTTACCTCTCCTGTGGGTCCCCTCTAGTTCTCCTGTGTGTCCACGTGCCGTTTTGTGATCTCCCTCCTCACTCCTGTCGCGCGCGCGAGGTCTCCAGTCACAGGGCACGGAGCAGTGCCGCTGAGAACCCACAGGGTGTGGGGCAATGCTGCTGAGAACAAACACGGCACGGAGCACTGCTGCTGAGACCAAAGAGGGTACGGGCAGTGCTGCTGAGAACTCACAGGGAACAGAGACAAAGAAAACGATCACAGCAAAGATGGCGCCCACGACCTGACAATCGCAACAGAGGAAGCCATTGGAGTCTGTCCGTGGCATCAGGAGGAGGTGAAGAACCCCAGAGCCCTGATGTGGAATACCAGAATGGGACCCTGAGCCGAGGTGCGGCTGAGAGCGGCTGTCTGCGGGGCCGAAGGAGTTGGCGGGGTCTTGACACATCGGACCTCCTGGTCTGCCGCGAAGAGGAGACGAGGTCAGCTGGTGGCTGGGTGAGCGCAGCGAGGGAGAGCGGCGGTAAAGGGGCAGATTCAAGAAAAGCGAGCACAAACAGGGGGCAGAGGCAAGAAAAGCGAGAAGTGAGCAAAAACAGGGGGCAGAGGCAAGAAAAGCGAGAAGCAAGCACAAACAAGGGGCAGAGGCAAGAAAAGCGAGCACAAACAGGGGGCAGAGGCAAGAAAAGCGAGCACTCACCGGCTGGGGCGGAGGACTCGGACGTTCTCCCTTGCTTGTCTCCGCAGAAATGACTCTCAGAAAAGCCCAGTCATTTTCGGATCCGGGGGTGTGTTTTTCTTTCTCTCCTCTTCCCATTGGCTGGAATGTAAAATTCCAGCCAATAGGAAGAGGAGAGAAAGAAACTAAAAAACACCCCCCCGAATCCCAAAAAGACAGGGCTTAAATGGACAGACGCCCCTCTCCTCCAATGGCTGGCCTCCGTTTAGGAAGCCAGCCAATGGAGAAGAGGGTTGGGTTCAAGCCCCACACTGAAAAACATAAGATCTCGCCGGCGAGACTGCGCAAGCGCAGCCTACGCAGGTCGAGACCTAAAAAGGGGTATATGTATAAGCCCCTTGCTCTGCCGGTGCATCACTTTTTTTGACGCACCGGCTCTGCATTGTGGTGCTCCTTATTTATAAGGCACTGAAACCCACCCTGCATGTCTTTTCGTGGCCCTGTAAATACGGCCCCTTTTCATGCAGCACTTTGAATGAAAGGAGCGTGCCATGTGTGTTGCTGTGGCTGATCCCAAGCAACACCCACGGATTCTGCCATATTCCCAGATTTACAACATTTCATAAACCTGGGAATGTGTCAGAATCCTACACCTGTCCAGGGGAGGCGTAAGGAGGCACAATGAGGGATCCAGAGAAGGTCTTCCCCTGTATCCCTCTGTCGGCGAGGAAGACCCTTATCCAGTCACTCCTGGTGAGTCGGCTGGACTATGGAAACTCGCTACTGGTGGGAGCAAGGGAAGACCTATTTTCAATACTCCAGGTACTACAGGACACGGCTGCCCGCCTTGCCCTTAACAAGCCGGCAAGGACACCATCAGCCCCTTTGTTGCACCAGTTACACTGGCTCCCGGTGAGGAAAAGAGCTATCTTTAAGATGCTCTGCGTGGTCTTCAGATCACTACAGGGGAAAGGCCCGGCCTACCTTAGAAACAAACTTAGGTGTTATCAACTGGCCCGACAATTGAGATCCAGCAATACCAACCTTCTGTGCACCCAGAAAATATGGAGGACACGTAATGGTGGTAGAGCCTTTTCCTATCTTGCAGCGAGCCATTGGAATATGTTGCCATAGAACATCAGGTCCTGCGGTGAGCTAATCAATTTTAAGAGACTTCTAAAGACATGGCTCTTTTAGACATGCATCCCCATCTATCTCCCTTCTTGCACAGCGCCAAGAGATCCCCTCGGGGATGATTTGTTTGCACTCTATAAATTCACAAAGTAAAGTAAAGTAAATACTTATATTTCTCCTAGTGTTTTCTTCTTTCTATGCATGCTAAATTCTGCAGCACACATAGAAAGAGGAAAACATCTCACATGATTATTTTTGTGCTGGAAGGTGTCCCTTCCTGCAGCAAAACTGCCAATGGTGCACCAGTGCGGGGAAAGGACAGGCATGCGACATATTGTTGTAAATATGATGCATCCCTGTGCTTTGAAAGTGACGCAGACAGATGGCTTGCGGTGCTGTGCTGCATCACTTTCCTGTAAATAAGGCCCAAAATTTCTACATGGAATACTTTACACTCCTGAATCACTTCATGAGGTAAGATCAAGAATAGACTGTGGGTGCACCAGATTTGGGACAGAGTTCATATTTATTTCACTTAGCCTGATGCTGCTTGCATGTGGCAGAATTCTGGTGCAAGGTACTGTGCACTGAGGCCCTCATCTATGGGGGTTTGACCGATGGCAGTGCAGCAAGTCAACTTGCTGTGCTGTCCTAGGCCAAAATGAAAGGGCAGCAATGCACTGCATTTATGCATTACTGTACATTCCTGTCTTTTTCCCCTTGCACAGGCGCCGTTTCAGCAGCCTAGTGCTGTTGCAGGCCCCCTTGCACCATGGTTGCAAGGGTGCTTGTGTTGTTGGCAGGATTGTTTTGGTGCAGGCAGAGTCACCTTCTTGCACAGAAACAATTCCTAGAGGCATTTTCCTCTGTCTATGCGTGTTGCAGAATTCTGCACACATAGAAAGAGGAAAGAACTAGGAGAAATGAAGTTATTTCTCTTTGTTGCGCCTCATAAGGTCATAAGGGAGTCATAAGGTTTTGGTGCTTCTCCAGATTTGCATGCTCTCGTAATACTGGGAAATTGTCAAAATCCTTGGGTGTTGTGAGGGAAAACCCACCACAATGCCTCCTGAACACAGAGTAAGGCAACACAATAATTTGTGCTGCCTTGCCTTAATCCATATTTATGTGGCCATGCAAAGTGGCTTTGTGTGGACTCATTGATATGATTTAGTGATTTGCGCCACCTATGCTCTGGTGGTTCAAGGGGCTCGTAAATATGCCCCTTTGTGTACAATGATAGAATCAAAGATTTTTGAATTACTGCTCATCCCCTTATTAGGATATGTCAAGTGTGGCCCAGTGAGAGTTTGCAGATTGTCACCCATACAGCAGCTAAAAGAACACTGGAGATCCACTGGGGCTGCAGCTTTCACCCACCTCCAGATTTTACAGATTAGCTGTGCAGCATGACACACTGCAGTGAGTAGCTGGACTTTTACTTGGAGCTTATGTCAGTAAGATCTAGACTCAGAGACATATGGGGACCCTTCAGAGAGTACCTCTTTTATTATCAGGAAGAAGAGCTAGTATCCCAGAAAGATAAAAGTTAAGATAACTGATTGACCTGCTCTGTGGTTGGAAAGGTACACAGTTGATAATTAGCAACTAACAGTACTTGGCTAGCTTGAGATATATAAACACAGATGATATCTGAAGCTAAATGTCGGTGTTACTGACTCTGAAGGAAATAAGCATAAATTACCTGGGCACTGAAAATCCTGCAATAACTCTATATGACTGAAACTGAGCTGTATGGATATGTTAACAGTATTGTTTTAGCTTCCATGTAACTATGTAATCTAACTTGTGTTTGTAATCATTTTCAATTTGTAATCAGTAAATAAAATATATAATTTAGTCTGCGGGTTCCCCGGAGCCTGCTTGTGGCTGGTGACATTTATAAGTAGTGGGGCATAAAAGTTAGGGATGATTTTAAGTATCGAACAAGGTCGACTGACATTAGGCAGACAAAATATTGAGTTTTAAATATCGACATACAATAATGTTGATGTTTAAATATGGAAGGGACATAATATAGAAGGTAAGTTATATCAATATGTTTAATATCGATGTTAGTAATATCTATGTTACTAATATCGATGTTACTAATATAGATGTTAGTAATATCGATGTTACTAATATCGATTTGTGTATGATTTTTATGTATATTATTATGTATTTATTATGTATTTAAATTTTATTTATGTAATTTAAGTACATTTTGTATTTTAGTACTGTAGCGAGTCCTGGGTTAATATGGGAATAGGGTGGGAAGTAATTTAATTATAGTAAATTAATTATTAATTATTAGGAATTATAAATTAATTGTAATCAATTGGTAATTATTTTTTATGAATTGGTAATTCATTTTATTTAATTGATTAATTGATAATTATGTTCTGTAGCGGGTTATGGGTTTATAGGGGAATAGGGTGGGAAGTAATTTAATTATACTAAATTAATGATTAATTTTTAGGAATTATAAATTAATGTTAATACATTTGTAATTAATTTTCATTAATTGAATAATTGATAATTATGTTCTGTAGCGGGTTATGTGTTTATAGAGTAATAGGCTGGGAAGTAATTTAATTATACTAAACTAATTACTAAATTTTAGGAAATATAAATTAATTTTAATTAATTGGTATTTAATTTTTATTAATTGTAATTCATTTTAATTAATTGATTAATTGATAATTATATTCTTTAGCGGGTTATGGGTTTATAGGGGAATAGGGTGGGAAGTAATTTAAATGTATTTAGGTAATAATTTATTTTAATTCATTCTTTTGTTAATTATATTATTGTTAATTAATTATTAATTTGTAATTTATTATTATTATTGGTATTTAATATTAATGTATTTTTACTTCATTATTTATTGCTAATCATGTTTTTAATAATTATGTATTGGTATTCTTAAATAGTTTATATTTATTTAATAATTAATTTTTGTATTATTTTAATTATTAATTTATGTATAAGTATGTTAATTTTACCTTCTACGCTATCCAATACTTTTCCTACTGTTGCACTCTCTGGAGTTGGAATAGTAATTTTTACCCCTGCGCTATCCAACACTTTCCCTACTGTTGCACTCTCTGGAGTGGGAATGGTAATTTTTACCCTCCTGCTATCCAACGCTTTCCCTATTGTTGAACACTTTGTTGTAGGAATAGTAATTTTTACCCTTACGCTATCCAACTCTTTCCCTACTGTTGCACTCTCTGGAGTGGGATTAGTAATTTTTACCCCTACGCTATCTAACACTTTCCCTACTGCTGCACTCACTGGAGTGGGAATAGTAATGTTTACCCTCCCGCTATCCAACGCTTTCCCTACTGTTGCCCTCTCTGGAGTGGGAATAGTAACTTTTACCCCTACGCTATCCAACGATTTCCCTACTGTTGCACTCTCTGGAGTGGGAATAGTAATTTTTTCCCTTACGCTATCCAACTCTTTCCCTACTGTTGCACTCTCTGGAGTGGGAATAGTATTTTTTACCCTCCCGCTATCCAATGCTTTCCCTATTGTTGAACACTTTGTTGTAGGAATAGTAATTTTTACCCTTATGCTATCCAACTCTTTCCCTACTGTTGCACTCTCTGGAGTGGGATTAGTAATTTTTACCCCTACGCTATCTAACACTTTCCCTACTGCTGCACTCACTGGAGTGGGAATAGTAATGTTTACCCCTACGCTATCCAACGCTTTCCCTACTATTGCACTCACTGGAGTGGGAATAGTAATATTTACCCCTACGCTATCCTATGCTAATAATATTGATTTTTTTATATTAAGTTAATATATATGTATTAAAAATAACTTACATTAATTATGTATTAATGCTATGGTTATTTTTAAGTATGTTTTAGTTAATTAATTTATTATTTTATTAATTTTACATCACTTTTAATACATTTAAAAATATATATATTTTAACAAACTATATTATTTACAACGATATTTTGAATTCAATATTTTTGTACTTACCTGTTTGTAGATAGGAATTCGATATTTTGACATTCTATATTTTGTCCACGATATGTTGGCAGGACGATATTTTGCTCCTCGATATTCATTTCTGTCAGTGATCCATTTGTAAGATTTGTCATTTTAGACTCATACCCTGAAATGAATCTGTCATAAAACATCAATAAATGAGCGTAACTCATCTTTGTTTTTGGGAGGGGGAAACTTTACAACCACTTTTACCATTCCAGGTTTCGGGTACATATCCTCACCAGAAATATAGTGGCCCAAAAATCCAGCTTTCTCCTTCCAAAACTGACACATTTCCTTCTTAACCACAATTCTTTTAACAAAACAAATCTGCAGAACCTTCTGTAAAATGGAGTCATGATCTCCTAACCTTTTTGAAAAAAACAACACATCTTCCTGTAAAACTACAACTTTCTTGATGTTGCCTAATAGCAGGTGCATGATACGTTGGAAGACTGATGCAGCCGATGCAGCCCAAACAGCACACAACAGAATTGGTATGTGCTAGCAAGAGTATTGAAAGATGTGTAGTGCCTGGATGATTCCTCCAATTCACTTCCAGTAAGATCATTTACAGCAAGATGGGGTAACTTAGGTGACGAATCCTATCCCATTTGTCATGTCCAATCGGAGTCACTTGCCCATTTGCTGTTTGTCTGCCCAGATTATGCTACCTCTCGCCAAGCATGGCTGACACCAATTTGTAGAACATTGGGCACCAGAAGGAACGGTGTTGTGCTAAGATTATTGCGCTCAGAAATATCAATCCCTATGTCATTGCATTGGCAACGTTTCTGGGATGGACGTGGGCCATCAGATCACAGGCACTCCCCGCAGACTGAAGACCTGTATTTGTTACTATTCTTCGCCATATGAATTTATGAAGCTGGCCACATGCATACTAGATACTGTAGCACTATTCTGGTATGTTCGGGCATGTGCTAACTGCTAGTGATGTAATTTTTTGTGCCCCTGCATCATGTAACACAATGAATTTGAAAGTTCTTGAAAGGTTTTAAAGTATTAATATTTCCAGTAGTTTTAAACTGTATTAATTGTATTTAATTACTCTAGAGGACAAACTTTAAACGTTTAATAAAAAGGGGGTTTTAACTGTGTTTAAATAAATTGTGTGTCTTGTAAAGCGCACTGCTACCCGCACCGCAGGCCTCGTAGCGCTATAGACCGCTGGGGAACCCGTCCTGGCTTTCCCTGTGAGATAGTCCCTCCTGGGAGTCTCCAAGGTGAAACCAGGCATCCCCGGCGTTTGTGAGGGGCCGTTGTGGAGATGAGGCAAGCTTAATGCCCAGAGTTGCCGAGTGTGATCCCTGGTTAGAGTAGGCACCGAGGCAGGAATTATCGAGTCCGCTGATCCTGGTCCAAGACCCTGCCGCGTCGGGAATCGAACCCTGGTCCCAGGCCGTTCTCTGCTCTTGGGTCTGCCGCCTCTAACCAGTGAGCCACACCACTCCACTGTGACTTATACATGTGACTTAACAACTATTTCATTTATGTGTAATGCTTTGATGATATATCTGTCGAGTAAAGCTTATTTGAATTGGATTGGATTGGATTGGATTCCTCAATGCGACCTGATGATAAGTCGAGGCCAAGTCAATTTTTGAAAAACACTCAGGTTCTCCCAGCATTTCCAACAAATCACTAATCTTCAGCAAAGGATGTAAATCAACCCATAGCTCCCTAATGAGGCTCCTCAAATCAACACATACCCGAATATCTCCATTGTGTTTTCTAGCCACCACTAATGGAGAAAACCATAAACTTGACTCTATAAGTTCTTTGACCCCAGAACTTTGTAATCTTCTTAATTCTTTGTTCAAATCTTCTCTTAGACTGAATGGAATATATCTATCTTATGTTTCACAGGTACAGCTTCCTTTTTGACTTTAATCTTGTGTTTGAAGCCTAAAATACATCCCAACTTTTTAGCAAAGGCATTCAGGAATTCTTGCTCAATAGAATCTGACAAAGACACATCCTTAACCCCTTAAACAGGCTCTGTTGTGCCTGGCCTGAGAATCATACTGAACAGTCCCTGATGATACCATCCTAAAATATTTAAGTCCTTCTTAGCTACGTATACTTTACCAAATATTTTCTAGCCTCTGAACTCCATTGTGTCCTCAAGAAATCCTTCTAACTCTTTCCGCCCTTATAGGATAACAGTGATATATGCCGAGGATTTAACTTCTTTTCACCCCATAGTTCCTGTCAACCAGTAGATGTAACATTTTGTCTCCCTCTTGCACATCTATATGGGTCAATGCATTCCTCCAGATTACCACTTTTCATTTAGTCTTCCTTGTCTACCAGAATCATATATTGAATGGCCTTCATAATCAGCTAATCATCCCAACGCTGGAATTTCTCTTCTACTACACTACTCACCTTCACACTCACTGTCAAATTACTCTGACATACCTTAGCAAAATGACCCAATTTCAGGCATTTGCGACATGTTACCATTCTAGCTGGACAAATGCTTCCTCTTCTACCATGTCGATTATTACCACATCTAAAACAAATATCTGTCCTCATAATAGAATTCTTCTTAGGTGTCTTAACATCTCTTATTTTGCTGACCACCCTGGATTGCACTTACAGTTTCTTTTGCTACAGATTGGCAATAAACTCCTTAATAGAGATTTGAGCTAATTTTAAACTCTTTGCCTCTTTAATGACTTCCTCTAATCTGAGATTACCCATAGTCAGTCATTTTTGCAAGAGGAGCTTATCTGAGCAATTGCTTATAAACTGATCCCTTATCCATTGATCAGTAAAATCAGTAAACGGACGTTTTGCACACAATTGTCTTAACACACTGATATATGCGTCTACATTTTGAGGTTGAATATTGAATCTCTCTTTCAATTTTTGTATTAGTTCCTGATATTCATCTAGATCTTCACCATTCATTGGAGGCCCATCAGGAAGATGTTTGAACACTTCTCTCCCTTCGACACCTAATGAATGTAGCAGGAGATATTTCTATCTCTCAGCCCTAATATAAGATGCCCCTATGCAATGGCATAATGAAACTTGAGGGGACCCCCCTGCAAGATACATGGAGGGACTCCCTGTCCAGATTTAATCAGGAGCTTTCAGGCCAGTGACCATTGCTAAGGGGACCCCCCACAGGGGTTGCAGGGGCTTGTGTTCCGCCACTGCCCCTATGACCCCCAGATACGTCTGGAAAGCATCAAACACTGATTTCATGATTCTAAAATTTGTGATGGAGGATTGACTGACTGAATGCTAATCACAGGAATAAAAATGTATTACAAAGTAATATCTGCAGCAAAAAAAAAACTCCCAAGTAACGTTGTATCTCAAGAAAAGTGAATCTGGAATTAATATGGTTTTTAACTGTTGCTAAACCTGCACGCCCCTGTCTTTAACCCCTTCAGCGCTCATGACGAGTTCAGCTCGTCATGAGCTACGGCGCTCTGGTGCTCATGACGAGCTGAGCTCGTCATGACCGCGCCCGTTCCGTGGAACGCTCGCATGCTGGGCTGATTCCCCTGCAGTGCTGGGCTTTCCATTGGAACGGGTGTGGCCATGACGAGCTCAGCTCGTCATGAGCACCGGAGCGCCGTAGCTCATGACGAGCTGACCTCGTCATGAGCATGGGGGCGCTGTGCGCGCCCCCGCCCCCCAGCACAGTGGGGGAAACAGCCCCGCATCGAAGGGGTTAAATGTAACCCACTACTGTGCGTGCTGGCGCTTCACATGTAAAAACACCTGTCTGGCCAAATCTGTACTCCAGCCTAATACTTAACAGTATGAAACTGTCTCCAGAACGGAATGTCACAACTAGCTGTGCACATCAGTGAAATAAATCATGCTAAATATGCTCCTCAAACACCAGCTGTAGAAATCAGTGAAGAAAAAGGCTGGAAGAAAGTGCATCTCCAAACTGTTTGATTAATTAATAGTAAATGTGCTCCAGATGCTTAATGCCTTAGCTGTGCACATCAGCAAAGAAAAACTGGCTAAGTGTTATCCACAATAGTTATTACCAGTACAGAAATGACACCAGCACAACCTGTCACCATGAGCTGTGCACATCAGTGAAAAAGATCCTGCTGAACATGCTCAACATGCTCAACGTGTCTAATTGAGGAAACAACAGTTGATACACAATATTGGTTGTGAGCATCAACAAGATTTTTCCCTCCCTAAAGGGTGGAAGAAACAGGACACTGGTTCTTCCAAAATATAGGCTGTGCGGATGACCATAGGACAGTCTACGGACTCAAAGTATCATCAGGAAACGGGCAAGAAAACCCTGCCTAACTTGCAGTAGACCCTCCCGTAAGTCAGCCCTTCAATTCCTACAGCCTGATACACCTTGCGGTTTGCAGGCAGGCAGATGAGTTAAATGCCCTGAAACGACTCGTGACATGCAAGCAGGCCAGAGGATTATGTGGCCAGATAGAGATCGCAACAGGATGGCTGTGTATTTCATCGATGGCTGATACAGGGCTAATCAACCATCAGTCATACATCACGGAATGGCTGAAAAATTAACAGTGACCTTCTGGAGAGCAATGTTTGCAACACTGTGCAGGGAATGTGCCATTTACCCCCAATGTCCTGGTCAGTGTATATCAATCCGGTGCTTACTGCAGGCAAAACTATCACCATCAGCTTTGCGGGTTCGATGTGAGTGGATCCAGAGCGTCGCCAATAATGTAGGGATCATGCCTCCACATAAGTTGAATAAAGTAAGCTTTATTCAAAAGTGTGTTGTAAAGATACAAGCGACCGCCGTGTTCAACTCACCAGGGCTGTCCCAACTGTGGCTTATAGAACACAGCCTCAGGAGTACGAGCAGTGGAATCATGTCATGTCATGCATTCCATGCCATGAGTCACTGCAAAGAACATCCTGGCACTGAATAACCGATGGTTATTTTTACGTGACTTAAAGGTAATCATTGTATCTTCTTTGGAGTAATGAAAGGCTGAGTGGGCCAGCTGGGAGTTGAACCTTTAAAAATGGGATTAAACAAAGATTCCTGCAGTGGATGCATTAGTAGATTGAGCCACAAACCCAGTACAACTGACGTAAATACATTTTTCTTGAAGGTTTTAGATTTATCAGATATGATTGGTGCATACATATAAAAAGAAATTTCAGTTAACTGTAAATGAATGAACCTTCTACTAATGAAAAGAAAAAGATAGCGGTTGTATGTCAGTAGTGTTTTTCCCTTTCAGAATTTGTGTATATCTAAAATTTGAATACTGCGAACTCACCATGCAGTGCTAATTACCCCACATATTACATCACTTATGACACCTTATTTGACATCATTGATAATATTACTTCAACATTTGCAGTGCAATTATTGATGAGAAAAGTGTGAATGATGGGGGTAAAAGTATAGATAACTTAAGGCATGCGTTATGGTTACTTGAGATAACTATAACGGCTAATTTTCTTTGGTTTTGTGTGCGTAAAATCTAAACCTAACTTTAAAATCCTTGCAACCTTTGTTTTTTTTGTGAATATATATATATATATATATATATATATATATATATATATATATATATATATATATATATATATATATATATATATATATAGATACATATATATATATATATTCATTGAAAAAAACATAGGTTTCAGGCCTTATATAGTTAGGAATTAGCATTTAAAAAAACTTTAAAATTCACTCAAAAAACTATAAGTTTTAGGGGTGTTATAGTTAGCTGGACATTTCACTCATACAAAACCATTGAAATTGCTCCTATATAGTTAGTTGTACTAACTATATTTCGCGCACCCGCAATCCACTGCTGATGATGTCACATATTACATCATTCATGACATGGTCAGTGACATCACTGATGACATCTCAAATGACATCACTGATGACATCACTGATGACATCATCCAGTGAATGTGGTTTGCTTCGTTATTTAAATATGCATTATATATATAGCAATTTGCATTGAAGAATGAGTGGATATATAAAAATAAATATTTGGATGGAGGATTTAGTAGCAGTGTAATTGACTGTTTACTTGACCATTTTATAGTGTCTCACTAAATATAGTGGATAGTGACTAAACTGTTTTAATATCTGTATCACTTTGTTAGTTGCTGTGTAAACTGGTTCTCCAGTTAGTTACTAGCTATGTGAAAGTCTGTATTAGTTATTGATTAGTTAACTGAGTATTTGTATGGGAGAGTGAATGTGTGTGTGGTTCGGTGGGGGGGTGTGACTGCCCAAAGATGTGTGAATAGTTGATTCACTAGATATATGAAGTTAAAACTACATGTTCTAACAGTTGTTTGGGTGAGTGAATATCTTTATGGGTGTGGTGATGAGCAAATATATTTCTCAATGGTACATGTCCAACAAACTAGAAAAATAAATGGCAGTGTATGTGTCAGTTGTTGTATATTAATAAGTATACATAAGACTCAATGATTGTGTGAGTGACTGTATGGATAACTTTATACTTGTAATAATGATTTTATAATTCACTAAGTATGACTTACTATCTAAATGAATAGATGAAGTTATGTTTGTAAAAGTGTGTAGCTAAGTAAGTATGTAAGTATGATCCATTGTTTGCATAAGTGAGTAGGATGATTTCATATGTGAATAGGATGTGTGCTGGTGTGTAATGTCGATTTAGGTGTATAAGTATTTTTGATAGTGTTCTATTGTTCATTGACAGCATATATGAGTGAATCTACAGGTAAATGAATAGATGTGTGTATACATCTATGAATCACTGAGTGGGTTTTTCGATACTTGTATTGCTGTAACAATGGATTCAAATATGATACTCTGTATTTTACAAAGAGTGATGAAAGATTTTACTAGTGTATGACAAGGTGTACGTGATTGTCACATGGATGATGTCATCAGTGATGTCATGTGAGATGTCATCAGTGATGTCACTGACCATGTCATGAATGATGTAATATGTGACATCATCAGCAGTGGTTTGCGGGTGCGCGAAATATAGTTAGTACAACTAACTATATAGGAGCAATTTCAATGGTTTTGTATGAGTGAAATGTCCAGCTAACTATAACCCCCCTAAAACTTATAGTTTTTTGAGTGAATTTTAAAGGTTTTTTAAATGCTAATTCCTAACTATATAAGGCCTGAAACCTATGGTTTTTTGAGTGAATTTCAAAGGTTTTTTAAATGCTAATTCCTAACTATATAAGGCCTGAAACCTATGGTTTTTTCAGTGAATTTGCAAGTTTTTTTAAATGCTAATTCCTAACTATATAAGGCCTGAAACCTATGTTTTTTTCAGTGAATTTCAAAGGTTTTTTTAATGCTAATTCCTAACTATATAAGAGCTGAAAGCCCACCAGGAATCTCCAGTATGCGCCAGGGGACTGCATTGCAGAGAGGTGTAATGAAGCCACGCCCCTTTTTTACACCTCTCTGCAACGCAGCCCCCGTGAAGAGGGGGAACTAATCCCCCTTGCATACTGGGGGTCCCTGGGGGCCAACTAGCCCACCTGGAACCTCCAGTATGCACCAGGGGGCTGCATTGCACAGAGGTGTAATGAGACTATGCCTCTTTTTACACCTCTCTGCAACGCAGGCCACTGGCGCGTTTGCAGAGGGGGGATTAATTCCCCTTGCATACTGGGGGTCCCTGGGTCATATCTGCCCAAACGCCGAAATTCCGAACGATTGAAAATGACTTTTCTTGGGAAACATTTGGATTTGGATTATCATGTCCTATACTTTGGACTTTTTGAAAGACTGACTTTGAGGATGCTATAAATTACTCAAGTCTGCCCGAATTGTGTGGGTAAAATTGATACCTAGTCACTTTGAATAAGAATGTACCTACGTCTCGTCTAACATTTGGAAGAAATATCTAGTTATATGACAACAGGAAACTGACATAACCTGAAGGAAATAAGAACGCCCTGAAGAAGTTCTGTTGTACAGAACGAAACACGTCAGCTGGCTGTGGTACATAAATTTAAGGAAAATAAAAGCATTTGAATATACACCAAGATTCAGCGCTTCAATAAGGACTCTAAGTGATATGATTTGATTGGACTCATTGTGCAAGTGGTGCTGTGCCAAACTTTGGAATATTCTCCACTACTCTCTACTACTTACTCTCTACTACTCCACTACTCTCTAATACTCACTCTCTACGAATCATTTTCTACTACTCTACTACTCTCTACTACTCTCTCTCTATTACTCACTCCCTACTACTCACTATCTACTACTCTCTACTACTCACTCTCTACTACTCTCTACTCTCTACTATTCACTCTCTACTACTCTCTCTCTACTACTCACTCTTTACTACTCACTATCTACTACTCTCTACTACTCATGCTCTACTTCTACTTCTCACTCTCTACTACTCTCTACTACTCACTCTCTACTACTCTCTCTCTACTACTCTCTACTACTCACTCTCTACTACTCACTCTCTACTACTCTCTACTACTCACTCTCTACTACTCTCTCTCTACTACTCTCTACTATTCTCTCTCTGCTACTCACTCTTTACTACTCTCTACTACTCACTCTCTACTGCTCTCTACTACTCACTCTACTATTTACTCTCTACTACTCTCTACTACTCACTCTCTACTACTCTCTACTACTCACTCTACTATTAACTCTACTACTCTCTACTACTCACTCTCTGCTACTCTCTCTACTGCCTTCTACTACTCTCTACTACTCACTCTCTACTCTATTACTCACTCTCTTCTCTCTACCTCTCTACCTCTCTACCTCTCTACTTCTCTATACTTCTTTCTCTACTAGTCTCTACCTCTCTACCTCTACCTCTCTACCTCTACACCTCTACCTCTCTACCTCTCTCTACACGCACACATATACACATATATATGCATATATATGCATATGCATTTATGTATGTGTATATATATACATACATATATAAACATATATAATCTGCATATCTATATAAATACAAATATAAATGCATGCATACATATAGATATATGCATACATATGCATGTTATTTACATGAAAGTTTTAAAATCACTAATAAAAGCAAAGCTAAAAAGCCACCTCATTACAAACAGAATGGCTTTAACTTAAACGAGGGCGAGATCTATTACATTTTCAATGCTTGTTTACTTTGGTTCCATCAAGAAGGCATTCAGATGTATCACACATTTGCCATAAATTCTGAATGTTAGCACTCTAGTTGCTCATTAGATCACTGTAGTAAAGCTACTGCTCACCAGGGAAGTCTGCTGCTAATCATACTTTCTATGGCAAAATGAACCCCCTCATTTTGTTCCTTTTTAAATTAAATGTTTTCAGACTTACCACTTCATTCCAATCAAGATGGCTTCTGGTGTGCCATACTTTTGTCATAAGTAAGACTGTTAGCGCTCTAGTTGTTCTTTAGAACACTCTGGGACATTCTGTCATTGGGCTATACTTGGGCTACATCTGGGTGATATTTGGGCTACATTTGGGCTCTTTTGTCTCTGGTGGCCTTCTTGGGAGACTGCATGTCAGAAATTTTTAATGAAATAGAAGAGGATTTGGGAAGTCACTCAAAATGTGCCCTGATTTTTCTTTCTGCAGCACTAATCATACTTTCTATGGCAAAATATACCCCCTCATTTTGTTCCTTTTTAAATTAAATGTTTTAAGAGTTACCACTTTATTCCAATCAAGATGGCTTCAGGTGTGCCATACCTTTGTAATAAGTAGGACTGTTAGCGCTCTAGTTGTTCTTTAGAACACTCTAGGAGGCTGCAGTAGAACACAAAGGAATCAACTGACAGTCTCTGTCCTTGTTGGATGTACATGTTTTACTGAGAATGTCAGACTTCATTCTCACATGACTGAGAAAGATAATGTGAATTTACAGAAAATATGCTTTCAGTTTAGCTTATAGATCCCCTTCCAAACCACTGTGGGAAAAGCATGAGATAATAGTTTTCTTTCAAACATGATTCATGATATCCCAGCAGAAGGCTTTTTCACATGGTAAAATCACCTTAGAACACACCACAATTCCTAAAATGAGTATGGTACCATCAACAAATGATTTATAATGTAACTAAAGTCCTAAAACCCTCTATTAACTACAATGCTTTTTAATGAGGTGCTATCATGTATATTGGTCCCAAGATGGCTGCCAACACTTCTTGTATGAAGTGCTGACAGCCAATCAGATATCACGATGAGATGTGAGGTTAGGCTCCGCCCAGATATATATGTGTTTTTGAAGTTAATTTTCATAAAAACCACTGGAGCAATTTTCACCAAATATAGCAAAGGCACTTCTGCGTACCAGTCCCTACAATTTTGCCAAGTTTGGTGTCATTCTGTTCAGCGGTTCGGGCTTTAGTCTTGTCAGAACGTCCTTTGGAAATTAACATGGGGAAAACACGTTTTGGGACCCCCTTTTTTCTCAGCCCCCACTTCACGAATCTCCCCGAAACTTTCAGGGAAGGAGCGCAGCGGAGCTGGCCAAAATTTTGGAAAGTTACACGCAAATTCCTTAACCGGCGCCAAAGTTATTCCCAATAGAATGTTGCGGATTTCCTATGGTAGCTAGGTCCTAACTATATATACCTACTGGCTATCGCACAACGAGCTGTCCTACAAGGGGTAGAACAAGAAAGAGAGGAAAGCTTGTTCAAACCCGCATCGACCTTTGTACCACAAACATCATGGGACGCAGTCGATGTTTTCACGGAGGCAATGAAAAGAGACCTGATAACATACAGAAAATCGCAACCGTCAAACCCAGTGAACAACATCACCGAATGTCAACGCCAAGCACTAAGGGCTCTGATCAATGATAAACTCTTGGTGATCAAGCCCTCGGACAAAGGGGGTAACGTGGTCCTAATGAGCAGAGACCAATATAGAACTGAAGCACTGAGGCAACTTGCAGACAGAAATTTCTACAAGGAATGCACGAACACAGTGTATCAAACGAGCATCACTGAATATGATGCACTAGTACAAAAATGGTATACTCTCAACATGCTCGGGAAAGATGAAAATCTTTTCCTAAGGAACCACACCCCCATGTTACCTACTTTTTACCATCTCCCCA
The DNA here is from genome assembly GCF_964261635.1 of Lissotriton helveticus. Lineage (NCBI taxonomy): Eukaryota > Metazoa > Chordata > Amphibia > Caudata > Salamandridae > Lissotriton > Lissotriton helveticus. Next base: position 704,168,961 of record NC_136068.1, on the reverse strand, counting down.
AATTACACAAGAACATGGAAAATCCCCCCGGCCGTCCAATAATATCCTCCATTGGCAGCTTGACTGAGAATTTGTCACGCTTTGTTGACAACATCTTGTTCCCCTTAGTGATCAAGTTAAAATCATACATAAGGGACACGAAAGACTTCTTGACCAAGATCCAGGAACTAACATGGGATTCTGGGTACCTGCTAATGGTTTTAGACATTACTAGTCTTTACACCTGCATAGACCACAGGCAGGGTCTTGAAGCTATTAAACATGCTCTGATGCAACGCCAAATGAAATATGCAAGTCATAATGAAATGATCTTAGAGTTCATTGAATTCTGTCTGACTAACAACATTTTCCTCTTTGAGGACCAGCTGTACATACAAACATCAGGGACGGCGATGGGTACCTGCTTCGCTCCCAGCTACGCGAACTTGTTCGTCGGCTGGTGGGAGGAGCAGGTACCCAGGAGCTGCACAGTTGGTACAGACATAGGGCATGTAAAATGCTGGTATCGTTACATTGACGATTTGTTTATCGTCTGGGATGGAGGGATGGACACAGCAGAAGAATTTATTAAAATTCTTAACACCAATGACCTCAATTTGCGCTTCTCAGGATCGGTTAGTCCGGTGGCAGCGGAATATCTGGACCTGAGGGTGTATATTGAGGGTAACCATCTACATACCACCTTGTACAGAAAAGAAACTGCTGGCAATTCAACACTCTTTGCCAGCAGTAGGCATCCCACCCAGTTGAAAAACAGCATTCCCTACGGAGAACTACTTAGAATCCGTAGGAACTGCTCTAAGGACTCCGATTTCGAGGCGGCTGCCTCGGAATGCCTAGTGAGATTCTCCATGAGGGGCTATGGTAATACCTTACTGAAAAACACTTTGAAGAAGGTAAGGAAGATGCAGAGAGCTACATTGCTGGCTACAGATGATCCTACTGTGGGGAGAAAGAGAAAATCCAACAAAGAGAGTGGGAAATTTAGACTAATCACCCCGTACTCTAAGGGAGCTAAAGATCTGAAAGTCATGCTAAATAGGAACTGGCATATATTGAAGACTGACAGTGTACTGAAGGATGACCTACCCGCCCATCCTCTAATCACGTTCAGCAGGGCAAGGTCATTAAGTGACATGCTGGTCTCGAGCCATCTAGACAAACTACCTCCGAAAACCAATTCTTTAAAGCGCATGGCGGGCTTCTTTCCTTGCGGCCACTGCAAGGCATGCAGTGGTGGCAGACGTGTGCTATCATATGATATACCAGACACAGGTAACAAAGTGCAGATCAAGCACATTATCACATGCAGCACCCAGTTTGTAGTCTACTGTTTAGTCTGCCCATGTGGCTTTTGCTACATAGGCAGCACTATTAAGGAACTCAAACTGAGGATCCTGGAACACCAACGGGCAATCGAGAAAGTAGACATCTCATATCCGGTTGCCCGGCACTTTGCAGATGAACACAACAAAGACCGCACAAAACTCCGATTCTTTGGATTGGACATTGTTCCACCCAATGTAAGAGGGGGTGGCCGGTTAAGGAGACTCCGCAGACTTGAGTCAAGATACATTGTAGATCTTTCCGCCAAACACCCGGGAGGAATGAATAGCGGAGAGGAATTATCATGTCACTTGGGGAAATAAGACCATAGGAATAAGCAATTCCGATAGGTGGCTCTGCCTGTAAACTGTCAGTCTAATGACCATCTGTATATTTTGTATACTGTGTGCACAGTGTTAACACTGTATCTTTGTAACACTGAATTTCCCAAAATCTTGATTCTTGATGTTGGAATGAACTATATAATGTAATTGCGTTGATGAACACTTTTTTTTTAATCTCTCTTATCCTTTTCTTGGTCTGCTGACCTTCTCTCATCTTAATTTCTTTTTCACACTCTTCGGACCTTTCTTTTCTTTTTTACTTTTTTCTTTTTTTCTTTTTTTCGTTTTCCCCTCTTGCCTAAACTGACAGGTTAAAGGAAGGATGTAATTATGTAGATATGTATATAAAATATGTGTATATATAGCAGTAGAATTGGCCAATACGGAATCTCGACCTGATAGAAATTGTGTCTTGTGATTGGCGTTCCTTATTGTGGGCTTTGCAGAATTCAAATGCAATGGAATTTAGAGCAGCCTAAGGACGAATTGTGACAGACTTATGAGTTTCTGAGGCAACTGAGTTAAGAGTCTTTGAGGTTCCTTTTGGCCATTCGGGTTACACTATCAATGCATGTCATAATTCTTGTTTACGCCTTCTCTTTGAACGTTTCCTTTGAATGCTTACTGTTTTTTGCACTGTTTATTTGTAAATATGACATTGTACATTTTATCATAGGACACTAGCCGATCCACGGCTTTATTCTAACGTGAGTATTCACGGATGAATTAGAATAGACCCCAATATGGATAGAACACCTTTCCAATATGGCGCCCACAGAGGCACAAAGGGGTAAAGTCCTATGTTTATGTCAATGTTCACTGACCTCTATATTTTCATGGGATGTTTGAAACTGACAAGTGACACACTGACGAAGGCTTACGCCGAAACGCGTCTGTGCTTTTTTTGTTCCCTGAAAATTAAATACTGGACACCTCTTGGATTATGAGTGCTGCCTCTTTCTTATGAAACTGAGAAGAGTTTTGAGCGTCATATATATATGTATATATATATATATATATATATATATATATATATATATATATATATATATATATATATATATATATGGCTGCAACAAATCGTCACTCTTTAAACCTCCAGAAAGCTTGAAAAAGACGAGAGCGGACCCAAAATGGAAAGTGCTTTGATTTATTGTGGTAGACCCCACACCTCCGCCATGACGCATTTCGAGCCTCAACGGCCCTTGATCACATGAAATGCTATGGAGTGCTCACAGGCTATTTAAAGTGACAGTGCATTCATTGTGCTCATTTGCAAATTAGGCGTCATCATAGACCTAGAAGTTACACATTTGGCTCCAGGCATTGCATACAATTTAAAATAGATGTTATTTTAAAAGGTAGCATTTTTACAATTAATTCATAATGGTCATGAATAATCAATGCATAACTAAAAAACGGAGATTAACACTAAAATAGTAATTAAAAACTCCTTCAACATTAATAGAGCAAAGATGTGCTTGTATTGTTGTGCATATGTGTAACGATGTTTAATACATATTTAGTTAACAGATTTTAAAATTAAAACACCATATGCAATGTTTATAGAGTATGGGTATGGGTATCAACACTGACGTCCTATATGTAAACCACTATTGTTCCCAAGTGGGCAGTCAAATTGATGACCTTAATAAAGTGCAAACAAAAGTGCATATATCAAAATTTATAGTGCAGAAAAAACTGTGCAAAATATGAAAAATATGCAAAATACATAATTATTAAAAAATGTAATATATACAGCGACGGAAAAGGCAAACATGTTAAAATAACAATGTTCATGGTAAAGACAAGTCAATGAAGCAAAATCTAAAAGAACAATGTAAAATGAATAAATTGCCATAAGAGCAAAAAACGCATAAAACCAACCGTTTAAAGACACGTATAGAAATCCTCACTGGAATTAAGACCTGACGGATATTTACTATCGAGTGCTAAAATATAATGTGTTTCGAGTTTACGCAGGATCCCCTCTCTATTTCCTCCTCTTCTGAGAGGCATGACTGCATCAATTACAAAAAACTTTTAAAATTTCAGATCTCGCTGATGACAGTCATTGAAGTGCCTAGCGACTGGATATGTTTCATCGCAGTTGGTGATGGCCCTCATGTGCTGGAGCACCCTTTTATGGACCTGAAGTTTAGTGCTCCCTACATATCTAAGGGCACAAGGGCACTGCAGCACATATATAGCATACTCTGTTTTACATGTAAGGTATTTAGTGATTGGAATTGCCTTAATCTTTGAAAGGTGCGGTGTAAGAAAGCGCGTTCACTCCATGCTTGCATGCCTTACAGGATGTACATTTAAAAAATCCTGTGCGTGAGCTAAGCCAGTTCCTCTTAGCCAAGACTTCTGGACTGCTAGGCTGTTATGCATTGAGGCCGCTTTTCTATATGTAATGGTGGGAGATATACAGGATCCCATATTAAGACTAGGATCATTTCTGATAAGAGCCCAATGCTTAACCATGATGTTACGTATGGCAAAATGTTGTTTACTGCATGTGAAGACTAATCTGGTCGGTTCCGTATTTGACATGGTACTGATGGCTTTTTTTGTTGTTTTGGTTGTGAGTGCCTCATCTCTAGTCAGAGCATCTGCACGTTTCATAGCTGCTTTGATTGTTTTATCCGAATAGCCTCTGGCTAAGAAACGTAAACGGCATAATGCCTGAGCTTCTTGCTTGCTACATATTCACTTAATGCGCAGCATTTCCCCGTAGGGGTGCTGTGGATTAAATGTCTTGGATGATGGCTAGAGGTGTGCAGCAACGTGTTACCCGCAGTAGCCGTGCGATGAAGTTTGGTTTGGATAGTATTGTTGGCAATGTAAACCTCAACATCCAAAAAATTAACAGACGTGGTACTCAAATTAGAGGTAAAATGTAGATTCAGTGTATTACAATTCAGATCCTTAATGAAGGAACATGCTAGACTTTCCTCTCCCTTCCAGATAATAAAAAGATCATCTATATATCTGAACAGACATATTACATGATCATACATAGTTTCAGAGTGAAGGACTCTGAGAACCTGCTCCTCCCACAGTCCCATGTGCAGGCAAGCATAACTGGGGAGAAGCAGGATCCCATAGCCACACCCCTGGTTTGCAGGAGACACATTTGTTGGAACATAAAAAAGTTGTTCTCTAGACATATTTCAATCATGTTCATCAACATTCTGTTGTGTGTATAACAATGCAATGGCCCGCTGTTGAGAAAATGTTGAATAGCTTTAAGACCATCAAGATGATTAATGCTCGTATAGAGCGAAGTAACGTCCAATGTTATAAGAATTAGATCATCTTGCCATGTTATTCCCTTTATTTTCCTTAGAAAATCACCTGTATCCTGTACATAGGAGGGCAGGTGAGTCACATGTTCCTGCAGGAAGAAATCAATGAACTTAGATGTGTTTTCTAAGAGGCTGTTACAGGCTGACATGATAGGTCTGCCTGGAGGTTGGGATAAGTGCTTGTGTATTTTAGGTATAAAATAAATACACGGAATGACTGGGTTGTCATTCTTAAGGAATTTAAATTCATCTACACTCAACAACCCTAGGCTTTTCCAAGCTACTAATTTCAAGTAGTAGTTATTCCAAGATGACTTCACAGTAGGCAAATCAACCTTCTTGTGGCATTTCTTATCATTAAGATGTTGCCAAGCCTCCTCTAAGTACATGTCCCTATGCCAAATGACTATATTGCCACCTTTGTCAGATTGACGAATAATCACTGATTTATCATTTTGCAATTTTTTAATTAACTCATGATACAATTTATCTTGCTTAGAGTAATTAAACTGACAACGTGCAATTTTATGATGTAATTTTTTCACATCCGCAGTTACCAATTCGTGATAATAGTCAATATTGTCCTTGATCATCAATGGGCAAAAGGTTGCTTTGAATTGCGAAAATGCACGTACTGTTCCGGATATATATATATATATATATACATTTACCCGATAGTCGTTTTAAGGTGCATAACTAACATTTGCCATATATTACAGCGCATCGCAATATGACCGCCGACAGACTGCGTAGCCGAGCTGAGGCAGCTGATTCCATGTTTTTAGATTCCCCGGCCGGGGGATCATTGAGCACCACGCCTTTCAACCAGGATGTAGGCAATACCACCACTAAAGATTTGTTTGAGAAACTGGAGCGCTACATGCGCGCGGAACAATCAAAGTGGTGGGAACATCGATCTCTTTCCCGCTACCTCGAGGTGGGACGTGTCCCGAGAGGACTGAGGAGTACTATTGCGCCTAGTTACGAGGATCCGGATCCAGCTATGTTAACAGTGTGGGCAGAGGCAAACCTTGATTATTCCAGGAAACTTTTGCACATTTTAGTAACATTTGCTGACAGCGATCGAATCAAACTACAAAAAGAAATTGACCTCTTAGAATTAGAAATTTCTAAAATAGAAGTCACAGACCAGGTCACGAAAATGAGAACAGACATGATGAATCGCTTGAGCAAAGAGGAGGAAACTATCAAAAAAAGAAAGGCTTTCAAGTTCGAACGCGATTGAGTTGATTATTTAAATGGCCAAGTGTTCACCTTTGCTCACAGATACGAGGCGGTCAAAGCAAAAGCACGTATCAATATAACAAACCAACAGACCAACGGAGGCACGATGCTACCAGCGACTTCATTTTCAAGTCTAAGCTCTGCGGTAGAAAGTGATTCAGAGTCAGACTCCACTCGTGATGCCAACTAGGCTTTAACAAACTTTCCCTGGCTCAAGTGGTCAACGTTTTCTGCCAGGACCGTCGAGAAACACTAAGGTCACACAAGACCTATGGAACAAAAAACAGTGGACAAACTACAAGCGCTAGCAACGCAGGAAATGCCGTGCCCGGAACCTCAAGCGGCAACAATCCAACAAAGCAAGGCCATTGGAAACGATATCAGAAGAAAACAAAGAAATCGAATCCAAATCCATGATCAACCTTTCGAACTTGAAGCTGACAACTGCGGAGACAGCTGTCTTGAATCTGGGGCTTTCATACTGTCCACCGTGCAATATGAATTATGCTGACACACGAAAGGATGTCTACAGATTCACCCGCAAGTTGAAATTGAACAAGTTTTTCGAACAACATCCTAAGAAAAACGCACCTTGTGAGACTGAACCAAGTCTAAATATGACGACTAGCGAAAGCCAGGCCTCTGGATAAGGTTATAGCACGCACGCGCGCTATGCTGTTGCAATTGTAGGCTGCAGCGCGGCTTATTTTAAAACTATACCGTTTTTCTATTTGCTTTTCTAATAATTTCTATTTTACCCTGTTTTTAATTGCTCTGTACTGCCCACACACTTGCATTTTAAATCTGGCCCCTCACCGCGTTTTGAGCGGATTTGCGATCTGTTTGCCTCGTTTTTGGCGCGTGGCCGCCATCTTGGGGGTGGCGTGTGTTGACTGTGCCACTTGTTGAGCGCTCTAGCGCTTATCTCTAACGCAGGTGAGCCCTACTTAAGGCGAGCTTTCTCTTAGCTCGACCCTGGATAAGGTTATAGCACGCACGCGCGCTATGCTGTTGCAATTGTAGGCTGCAGCGCGGCTTATTTTAAAACTATACCGTTTTTCTATTTGCTTTTCTAATAATTTCTATTTTACCCTGTTTTTAATTGCTCTGTACTGCCCACACACTTGCATTTTAAATCGGGCCCCTCACCGCGTTTTGAGCGGATTTGCGATCTGTTTGCCTCGTTTTTGGCGCGTGGCCGCCATCTTGGGGGTGGCGTGTGTTGACTGTGCCACTTGTTGAGCGCTCTAGCGCTTATCTCTAACGCAGGTGAGCCCTACTTAAGGCGAGCTTTCTCTTAGCTCGACCCTGGATAAGGTTATAGCACGCACGCGCGCTATGCTGTTGCAATTGTAGGCTGCAGCGCGGCTTATTTTAAAACTATACCGTTTTTCTATTTGCTTTTCTAATAATTTCTATTTTACCCTGTTTTTAATTGCTCTGTACTGCCCACACACTTGCATTTTAAATCGGGCCCCTCACCGCGTTTTGAGCGGATTTGCGATCTGTTTGCCTCGTTTTTGGCGCGTGGACGCCATCTTGGGGGTGGCGTGTGTTGACTGTGCCACTTGTTGAGCGCTCTAGCGCTTATCTCTAACGCAGGTGAGCCCTACTTAAAGCTCGCTACATCCGCGCAGCGGTGACGCGCAGCGGTAGCGCCTGACTCGTGCCGGAGTCAAGCCAGAGTCCTGCCCGTCTGCGCTCGTCCGCGCTCGTCCGCGCGGACCACGGCAGGACTCTGTGTTTTATCATTATGAGTATTTTTTACTCCAGTCAAGATCTTCTCCAGATTAGACATAGTTTGCCCCCCTGCCCTCATTTAGGTCAGCATCCCTTGTGCGGTCCTCACTCCTGCCCATGTGGACGGTGGGAACTATCAGCGCCGCTGTTAGCTCCCAGCCAGATACCATTACATCGGAAGAAGTCATCTCCTCCTCCTAGTACCTTCAAACTTTGGCACCATAATGTCAGGTCTCTGCCGAAACACCATCGAGACATATACGAGCTGATCTCGTTAGAAGGCCCGGACGCCTTCTTCATGACGGAGACCTGGCTAGGTGATGAGGATGTGGCTATTATCAATTTGGCCCTTCCTCCGGGCTATGTAATCCATACCCTAAATCGTAAGGGAAGAGGAGGGGGTATAGCCGTGGCTTTTAAAAATTGCCACACTTGTACCTGGAAGCCCATGTACCTGGTCGGGGCTGAGTGTGCCCATTTTTCCATCAGCGTCGGGCAGACACAAACTCTATCAGGCCTTTTGATATATCGGCCCCCAGGGAGCGATTGTGCCTTTAGGGAAGCTCTTCCAGAGCTGGTCAGCTCTTTGTCTATGTCTTCCTCCAATATAACCATCATCGGCGATCTCAACATACATTTTGATGCCACTGATATGCCAGCGGTTAGTAGTCTATTGGATGATCTTGAAGCAGTGCAGCTACCTCAACTGGTTTGTCTTCCGACCCATGAGGGTGGCCACACCCTTGATCCGGTTTTTACTAACCTTCAACTGGTCGAGGTCTCTACTCCTAGACCCATGGGATGGAGCGATCACCATCTCATTGAGCTTTGTGTCACTATGACAACACGCCATACCGGGATACCTGATAAAACATCTTACAGGCGCCCCTGGAAAAAGCTCAACCTGGGAGATTTCCATCGTCTTTTGGCCACCTCTCCCTTGGATCTTAAGGAGGACATTGCAACCGGTTACAACACCTTCTGCAACTGGATTGTCCAAGCGCTAGATGCACTTATTCCAGCTAAATGGAGCAGAAATCGCTCCTCGCAACCTAACCCCTGGTATACAGAGGCACTTAGACGGATTAAAGCCACCTGCCGTCAAGCCGAAAGAGCGTGGAGGAAAAACTACGACAGAGATCTTAAGGTACTCTACCTGGCGAGGGTTAAGATTTATCACAGAGCTGTCTGTCAGGCGCGGGCCGACTACTATGCTGGAGAGTTTCAGGCTAGTTCCAATCCTTCCAAGCTGGTCTTTAAGGTCTTGAATGAGCTCTCTGCAAACAGACTTCCTAACACGGAGATCTGCTCCCTGGCGCACTGTGATTTGTTAGCCCGCTTTTTTGTGGAGAAGGTAAACACCATCTACCGCTCTTTCCCCAAAGCTGATTCTGACAGTACGACCTCTACATTGCGTACATCACAGTGCCTGGCTATTCTTCCCACACCGTCGGAAACGGAGTTTAATCTCCTAGTAGCCAAGGTTAAGTCTGGTTCGCCGGATGACCCTCTGAGACCAGCCCAGTTTTTGGACTCGGCATCTATTTGCCTTCCACCGATTCGAAACTTGGTGGATCAATCCCTCACCACCGGGTCAGTGCCACCTAGTTGGAAGGCGGCCTGTGTTATGCCCATCATAAAAAAGCCGGGACTGGATCCAGTGAAGCCGGAGAGTTATCGACCCATCTCTCTCCTTCCATGGGTGACAAAGATCACAGAGGCCCATGTGAATAACATCTTAACGAAACATCTGAACTCCGCTCACCTTCTGGATCCTACACAGAATGGTTTTAGATCTGGCCATAGTACAGAGACGGCACTCCTATATATGGTTGAACATCTCCGCTCTGTACTAGATGCAGGTCGAACGGCGGCACTGGTCTTATTAGACCTAAGTGCCGCCTTTGACACTGTATCCCATACCATTCTTATCCGCAGGCTTGGTGAGGCGGGCATATCTGGCAAGGCGTTGGATTGGTTCCAATCGTTTCTCTCGGAACGATCATTTCAGGTAGTAGTGCCACCATTCAGATCAAAACCTCACGCCATTACTCAAGGAGTTCCGCAAGGTTCGGCGCTGAGCCCCACTCTTTTCAACTTATACGTCCAACCCTTGGTGACGGTTGCGAAGAGTTGGGGTCTCACTATGGTATCCTACGCCGATGATACCCAGCTGGCAGTGGTTCTTGATGGGGACTCTGACCAGCTGGCATCTAACTTTGCGGATGGTTTGAGGGCTGTTGCTAGCTGGCTTACTACCAACTGTCTACAGCTCAACGCCCTCAAAACCGAGGTGATGGTGTTAGGGAAACATCCTGATCTGTGGGGTGCGAGTTGGTGGCCTAATGAGTTGGGTCCCCCGCCTAAACCGGCCTCTGAACTCAAAAACCTTGGCGTGTGGCTTGATTCCAAACTTACCTTCTCGTGTCATACGAAGAAGGTGGCATCTACATGCTTTGGCATCTTGCGTGGTTTGAGGCCTATCCTCAAATTTTTTGATGCCCCCACCCGCCAGTTGGTGATTCAAGCCAGCATAGCATCAAGGCTTGACTATGCAAGTTCACTGTTTTTAGGCGCCAATCAGGCGGAGGTCCAGCGACTCCAACGGGTGCAGAACGCGGCTGCCAGGGCTCTGGTAGGCCTGCCGCGGTTCTGTTCAGCCCGTAGTACAATTTGTAAATTACACTGGCTGCCAGTAATCAGGCGTATAGAGTTTAAGACGATGTGTTTCGCATTTAAAATTCTTAAAACCGACGCCCCTTCCATCCTCCAGCATCTTTTGACCTTGTACACGCCATCTCGTAGTCTTCGCTCTGCTAGTCAAAATCTAGCGCATGTTCCGCGCTTTAAAAAAAGTAGACTAGGTGGTCGTTCTTTTACTGTATTGGCTGCCAAGCTTTGGAATGCGCTTCCTGTGCACATTCGAGCTTTGGAAGATCTTCTGGTTTTTAGGAAGGCTGTTAAAACGCATCTCTTTCCCCTGCCTTATTAATATTCTCTGATCTTTTCTGCTCTGCTTGTTATGTTGCTTTTCCAGGCATAGCGCCGGGACGCCCCTTGGCTGGGGCAGCTGTGCGCTCAAAAATCTTAGTAACATAACATAACATCTTTTGAGACTATTTGGGAATTACAAAACGAGGGATTAAGAGCCCCTGCAACGGGAACAGCACACACCTCCAATGGCCAAATTATTACACCATTTAAAGCAAAATCCACATTAGAACCTGTCATGGTTCACGATAATTTGGATACTTTTCAGGAGATCGTGGTACAAGATATCAAAAAACCATACATTGCCACCAATAAGAAAAAGTTTCACATATCTAAACAAAACAGGTGTTATAAACAACTAACAACGAAATTACAAAAAGAGCACAATATTGTCGTGAAACAGGCAGATAAAGGCGGAAATGTGGTCCTCTGGCCCAGAGATATGTATCTAAAGGAGGCAGAACTACAACTGAACGACACTACTTGTTACCGGAGGAGCAACATTCAAGTTGTAAAAGCCATGTGGGTGGATCAATATCACAAATTGCAGGCGTGGAGAAGTGCAGGACTCCTTTCATATGAGGAGTTCCGTTATCTGAAAAAAGAACATCCAGTTATTCCCTCTTTTTATTTAATCCCCACAATTCATAAGAACATTGATACACCCCCAGGCCGACCAATAATTTCGGCTATTGATAGTTCCTTGGAACATGTCTCTAAATATATAGATTTTTTCCTTCAAGATCACGTCAAGAACCTCAATTCCTATGTCAAAAAATTGAGCATTTTGCCTGGGAAGAAGACATGATTTTAATGACTATGGATGTCTCATCCTTGTATACCTCCATAAAACATTGCGATGGACTTAAGGCTTTGGAGCATTATCTGCATAAATGCCCTCCAAACTCAATGGCACATAACAAAATGTTACTGGACATGACCAAAATGTGCCTTGAACAAAATTTCTTCATCTTCAATGGTGTTATTTATCAACGGGTCAGAGGTGTGGCAATGGGGGCCTGTTTCTCACCCAGCTATGCGTGTTTACACGTGGGGCTGTGGGAGGAACAGGTCCTAGCCGGCCAACACCACCATTTTGTTTCCGACAATATTTTGTTGTATCTTCGTTATATTGACGATGTTTTTCTTGTTTGGAAAGGTAGTGCGGAGAGTGCCAGAGCTTTTGTTGATGTGATCAATGTAAACAATGTCAATTTGAACTTCACCTCAAATATGAGTTCCATATCCATTTGTTTCTTAGATGTAGAGGTATTCGTACAAGGCAATAGATTGGGTACCAGACTGTACAGGAAGCCCAGTGCTGGTAATACTATTTTACACGCCAATAGCCAGCATCCAGCGCACTTGATCCGAAGCATTCCCTTCAGAGAAATGCTCCGGATCAAAAGGATCTGCAGCACGGCACCCGAATGTGCGGCTGCACAGGAGGCATGCAGATTGCGCTTTTTAGCCAGAGGGTATTCCAACTCCAGTCTGGTTAATGCAATTCAGCGGTCCAATTCGGTCAGCAGACAAGAAGCATTAGTTCCAAAAAATAGAACCAATCCTGGAGTTGATCAATCGGCAGCTGGGGCCCAAACAATTTCCCCACTAGTCATTTTGTCTTACAGTCGTCAACATGGAGATCTTAGTACAAAGTGACCCTATTATCGGGCACAAAGTGAGCCATAAACCCATGCTCACTTTTCGCAAATCCCCTTCCATGTCCAAGGCATTGGTTAACAACACCATTGAACCCAGGGCTTCTAACACTTGGTCGGCACTCAAGAAGGGTTTTAAAACGTGTCCTCAATGTAAAGCCTGCCGTTTCGGCAGCAATAGGACATATTTTAAGAGCCCTTTTCGTGAGGATCCGATTGCTATTTCCAAGTGGCTTACCTGTAAAACCGAGTTTGTCATCTATGTGTTGGAGTGTCCGTGTGGGCTCAAATATGTGGGCAGTACCAAACTGCCCGCCCACAAACGGATACGCCAACACATCCGTGCAATCTCAGGACACGACCAAAATTATCCGGTCGCTAGGCATTTCCAAGTCAAACATCAAGGCATACCTGATCAGCTCCAGTATTTCCTAATTGATTCAGTGGAGGCATCAAGAAGAGGAGGGGACCGTGAGGCCAAACTCTGTCTTCTTGAAACTAGATATATACTGGAGTTAAACACAAAGAATCCAAATGGATTAAATGACAGGGAAGACCTTTATACCTGCATTTAAAATCACATTACATGCCCATAAGACCTGTCCGGATTCTTTTGTTATTGTCTACCCTGGTTTGAGTTATTATTCTTTTCTTTTTTTATTGAAAAAATATTTGACAATGTGGTGACTTCTTTTAATTTGTTGACAGAAATTGTTTTTAATCTTTATATAACAATAGGGATCTGTTGTTCTACCCAAATATATTGCACTTTATATCAATGAGTTGCACTATCACTGTTTTGCACTTTATAGGCTCTAGCAGGCTTCTTTAGGGTGGCAGGCCCACTTGGGCTCTATTTTGAATTTATTTGAAAACATTCAAATTAATTGACATGAATTTTACAACACTGGAGTTTGTTCACCAGTTTATAAAATCCAACGTTGTTTCTCCATGAAGTAGTTCATAAAACTATTTACATGCAATAGGAATTTTTGATACTTTTTATTTCCAATGATTTCCTTACATAGGCACATTAGGTTGTCATGTTGACTTAAGGACATCAATCATTAATTTCTAAAACTGTTCACACTCTTGGACGGAATGAATCAATATGTTTCATGCACTGATAACTTTAAGGCTGTTTTGTTACAACTTTGATACTACTACACTGATAAACAGTTTTTTTAAACTCTGTTTTTAGCATGTGTCGAATAATAAGGAGATTACGGCGTTGTTTTGTATAGTATGTTTACTATGTCAATTTTTTACCATGTTGCACTGCCACTTTAAATTGTCTGTGCTTTGGCGAGCAGTTTGTCATGTGATCAAGCCTCCTTGGAGGCGAAACGCGTCATGGCGGCAGGGCTGGCATTGATTGAATAAACCACGCTTTGCACCAGCAACCTTTGGGTCGACTCTTCGTCTTTTGGTAACTTGGCAGTACGTTTCATTGTTGCATGACGAACTACATGGATATACATATATATATATATTCACTGAAAAAACCATAGGTTATAGACCATATATAGTTAGGAATTAGCATTTACAAAACCTTGAAAATTCACTGAAAAAACCATAGGTTATAGACCATATATAGTTAGAAATTAGCATTTACAAAACCTTATTTTACTCACACAAAACCATTGAAATTCGCATATATAGTTAGTTGCACTAACTATATCGCGCACCCGCAATCCACTGCTGATCATGTCACATATTACATCATTCATGACATGGTCAGTGACATCACTGATGACATCACTGATGACATCTCAAATGACATCACTGATGACATCACTGATGACATCTCAAATGACATCACTGATGACATCACTGATGACATCTCAAATGACATCACTGATGACATTACTGAGCACATCACTGATGACATTATTCATATGATAATATGATGAACCTCTTCAGACTCTAATATAACCTTAGATACACTCAGTGTAAACAGACACTCACAGACTGTCACTCATCCATGGAGTTACTAACACACCTATTCAGTCATGCAAAGAATCAATCACACCTCCATTTTCTCAACTATACAGTTATACACACCTTACTTATTCAAACATATACTAACACATATTTACTCTCTTATACAATCCCTGATACAAGTTCACAATGATCCATACAGCCACTCACACATTCACTAGCTCTTATGCACAGTTATTTATATATGTCAACTCTCACATGTACTGTGTTTTACATATGTATTTACTTTGACATGTAGCACTGAGATATCCATTCACTCACCAATACACTCATGCACACAGTCAACAGCCCATACAGCTGTTTCAACATGCACTTTTGAACCCATACATCTAGTGAATCAACTGCTCACACATCTATGCACAGAGCCATACACCTCCCAGCCACCCACACACACACTCAGTCTCCCATACAAATACTTGGGCAACCAATCAATAACCCATATAGTTACTCATATAGCTACTGATCAACACATGCAGCATTTTATAGAACAACAGACATAATGATGCACAAATTAAGACACTTTAGTCACAAACCCATGCACTCAGTGAGACACATTTAATCACTCACTCATACAGTCAGTCATGCACCTACTAAATCCTTCATCCAGACACGTATACATCCACTCATTCTTCAATATGTAAGACATATTTTAACTTTACAGAAATACACAGTCACTGGATGTTGTCATCAGTGATGTCATCAGTGATGTAATTTGAGATGTCATCAGTGATGTCATCAGTGATGTCATTTGAGATGTCATCAGTGATGTCATCAGTGATGTCACTGACCATATCATGAATGATGTAATATGTGACATGATCAGCAGTGTATTGCGGGTGCGCGATATATAGTTAGTGCAACTAACTATATATGCGAATTTCAATGGTTTTGTGTGAGTAAAATAAGGTTTTGTAAATGCTAATTCCTAACTATATATGGTCTATAACCTATGGTTTTTCCAGTGAATTTTCAAGGTTTTGTAAATGCTAATTCCTAACTATATATGGTCTATAACCTATGGTTTTTTCAGTGAATTTCAATGGTTTTTTAATAGCAAATATCAAAAGCTTTAAAATGTATTCTTCTTTAAATCGAAAAATATATTTTATATGTTTTTAATATAATTGTTTTATGTATATATTTTTTGTAAAAAAAAAATTTTGTTTCGCTACCGGTCCGCGCACCGGGTATCATTCCGTTAGCGCAACTGCCGCGTTAGAAAACATCATCGTGACGCGTCGCGTAAGCGCGACGTATCGCGTTGCCGCGTAATGAGTCTTATGACGCGCCGCGTTAGCGCACCCGGAAGTGTTCCGGAGCGCGAACCGAGGCGCGAAGAGCAGCTCCCCGGAAGCGTTCCGGGGCGCGGAGCGCGTAACGTAAGCGTAACAGGTCATGTGACTTGTTAATAAAACTTTCTATTGGTTCATTTCACTTTTGGTTTCCTAATGAAATAACACTTTTCATTGGTTTAGAACATTTTTTTTTCCCAAATGATGAAAGCCCCCACCTTCTTTCCTCACTCTGACTTTTATCTTTGTGAGAGGAAGACCTGTTTTTGCTTACTAAAATAATGGCATCTGTAGTAGCTGCAGCTGGTGGACCCCCACCACCACCATAACCACCTAGAAAGGAAGGACCACCTCCACAGTTCCTTCCCAACCCAGAGGAGGAAGAGGAAGAAGAAGAGGAAGAGGAAGTAGAGAGGAGGCAGTTCTTACGTGAAGAGCCCCGGAAATCCCACCACAAAGACAGTTTTATTTGGCAGTTTTATTCTTTTCCTCGAGGCCAAAAAAAAGTGAATGCCCGACATGTGACATGCCTCATTTGTAAAGATGTTTTATCTAGAGGTACAGACAAAAAGTATAGTTATGGTAACTATACTATGCAGAGGTGGCATCCACTGAATTACAGCGTTGCAGAGATGCGTCACCTCCAAGACAACCCACCAACTCCTGTGGCCAGTACATCGGCACAGGTAACTCTGTCGGGACCAGAGGCGGGGGGAAATGGTCCCAAACATCGAACAGAACTTTGTGCACATGAAGATAGTGTGCCTTTATTGTGGTGACCTACTCTCATGTGCAAATATGAGTATCAATTTGATAAATAGAGCATTTGAAAACCACAAGTGCTCAAAACGCCCCCCAAAACATTTTTTTTTGCTCCTGTTGAGCCCTTTCTAATGCCTGTTTTTTGTTGTTCCCCCTCAAAAAAAACAAAAAAATTTAAAATCGTTCAAAAAATACAAAAAAAGTAAAAAAAATGTTCAGAAAAATAATAAAAAAATATAAAACAACAAAAATAATTAAAAAAAAGTTCTTTTCAGAACTACCTCCCCTTTATAAAAAATTGCTAGAATGTTTAGCACTCTGGCAACCTCTATTTCTTTTGATTCGCTTCCCGGTTCACGCGCCGGTACGCGAACCGGAAGCGAACCAGAAAAAAAAAACTTCAAAAAAAAAAGAAGAGTAAGTATAAGGGAGTAATGATAAAAGAAAGACAGCTAGAGGGAGTAACACAGAGATACTGTTTAATAGATCTATTTACCGAAGAAAAGATGGAAGAGGGTATAATTGTGAAAAACAAAATAGATAAGGAAGTGAAAGAAAAAAAGAGAGTAGAAGAATAATAAACAAGAGTTTCTTAGAGAATGTGAGTGAATGTTCAAAATAAGAAGAAAAATAGTAAAGGATGTGGAATGAGAGGTAGGGATAGAACCGGACTAAAAGAACAATCCTGAGGGAAAGTGTTAAGAAAACAGTGAGCAAAAGTAAATAGGAATAAAACAATATGTATGATAGTGACTAAGGTTAAAACATGTGGAATAACAGAGAGAAAAAACAGAAAGCAGAAAAGAAGAAGTGACAGAAAAGGAATGATTGAAACAGCAAAGAAATGTAAATAACATAGGGGCATATTATCAACACAGGCCATAAAATTATCGCTGCTTTTATCGGCAGAAAACTGCCGCTAAAGCCGCTTTTGCGGCAGAAAACTGCCGGTAGAGCCGCTTTTGCGGCAGTTTTCTGCCGATAAAAGCAGCGATAATTTTATCGCCTGTGTTGATAATATGCCCCTTAGTGTGCTTGAACTACAGGGAGAAAGCATAATGAACAAGTAGTGAAAGAGTGATCAGTCAGAGACAGTGAGAGTAATAGAGACGGAGTGAGTGAACAGGAGTGAGGAACTATGAGAACAGAGGGACTGAGAAAAGGAGTGGAAGGAGTAGAGTAAGTAAGTAATAGAGAAAGGAATGAGGGAAGTAGCAAAGGCAGGAAACTGAGGGTTAAAGAAATGAAGCAGTGGAACTAATAGAAGTTAAATGTGATAGAAATGTAACGAAAAGAGTACAAAACATTTACCTTATAATTGTCGTTAACTTAGTCACTTGTTATTTGTATACTTTCAATCTGTGAAAGAAAGAACAAAAATTTGAAAAATATTAAAACATGTATTTAAAAATTAGAAAAGACAAGGGAAAAGATTGACAATCATCCAATTTTACAAAGAAATAAAGTTAGAGATAAACATGCAGAAAAAAAAGAGAAGGAAACGGTGATAGACAGTCAGAGACAAAAAGAAATTGAAATAGAGTAAATTACTAAGAGAAAAAAAAACAAGATACTTTCAGTGACAGAAAAGAAGGATAGAATTGAAAACTAAATTGAAGTTGTGTGAGCTACTAAAAGAAAGTGAGTAAGGTAAACTATATAAGGAAAGGGTGAATAAGGAAAAGAGAGTGAGGGAGAGAGGAGACAGAGGAAGTGAAGGAAAGAGTGTCAGATACAGACTGAGTGAGGCATCTACACAATGTGATTCATAATGTTAGGAAACACAGGTAATGTAATTGAAAAACGTTCAATTTTTTTTGCTCATTCCACAATCACATCACCTGTGTTTCCTTTGCTTAGGTATCTCATTGTGCAGATGTAGTCTAGCATATGAAAGACTACGCAGAAGGTGAGCACTGTATGCAACAACTTTGACACTTACAGAAGCCTCTGCTTCTCCATGCCCCCTACACAGTCCTAAATATATACATTTTAAACTGACGGTATCTTGTTGCAGATGAAGTGAGGCCTATCTTGCAACATGGTGCATCTTTTGCACTGCTGCTGTGTCACAAAAGTGACGCAACGGCGGCGCAAAAGAGGCGCACGGCCATCATAAAACTGCCCCTAACATTTTAAATGATTGTTTCAGGATGCCGATAAGGTGTGGCCTATCCAGAGATTTGTTTGAGGTGAGGCCTACTCAGAGTTACAGATTAAATTTAGGCTTGTTGAAGAGTACAGAGGAGATAATACATGTGCAGGCCTACCAACGAAGTGAGTCATGTCCACTGCACTCTTGAACAAAGGAGACTCTCCTCTGTCTCCCTGGACAGGCCTAAACCTCATCTGCACAATGTGATTCGTAATGTTAGGAAACACAGGTGATATAATTGAAAAACGTGCAAATATTTTTGCTCATTTAAGAATCACATCTCCTGTATTTCCTCAGCTTAGGTATCTCATTGTACAGATGTAGTCTAGCATATCCAAGAGTACGCAGAAGGTGAGGACTGTATGCAACAGAGCAATGTACATTACTCACCTCCCTTGACACTTACAGAAGCCTCAGTTTCTCCATGCCTCCTACACAGTTCTAAATGTATATCATAAATACAAAAAGTACAGAATTAATTATACATGTTAAATGGTTTATTTTTGCTGTTCTCAGAATATATCAAATTTCACTAAAAACAGTGACTTGAAGGTATTCATCATATAACAGCGAGAAAAAAAACCACAATCAAAATGATTGTGTTTAAAAAACCCATATAACATAACCAATCAGAAATCAGAACTCCTCAAAAGTAACTTACTTTCCATGACGTCGAAGGATGTCCTATGAACAGCTTATACTCTGTTGTGCTGTTATTATTTTCAGCCCGCCACTTTCTGAAAGAAAAGCTCAATCGTTTTGACAAATATGTTACATACAATAAATGACTTCTCGCTCTCTACCGCACTTCTCCTCAAGGCCAAATCGTGTAAGAGCCATTTATAACTCTTGGAATTCTTCTAAGCAAATCCCGTAATTTTCTTTTTCCGTAACTTTCAGAAAGAAAACGTTCAAGATCATTTTCACAATCCTGTACTAGTAATATCTCACCCTTCTTGCTTACTCATGTTCCACATTTCCTATGACACTGATACTGCTTACTATGAAACAGACTTACACTACCTCTATGACTACTACAATTATTTAATTCTCTACATCACTTTTAATCACAAAGCAATTTAAAACAGTACATCAAATTATGTCAACTCCTAGAATCATTATAGGCCAGTTACCTACCCTAAATTCTTTCTTCTGAAAACAGAAAGTAAGAATATTTTTAAATAAAAAGGCAACATTGTTTTATACTGATATGTGAATTATTTCCGGAACATCATCTTTTTTTACATTTTGAATAAGATGTGTAATAAGTGGATGTTGTCAAAGGACCATCATGTCATATAATACCTGCAGTTAGAAATGTTCTTCCTAAAATCAACGACTGTGTAGCCACAACATTTTTAATTAAAGTTGAAAACTTATTTTCATCAGGTTTATATAGTTGGAATTTTTAAATGACATTATAACCAAAAGTTTGTTCAAAATATGTCGACAGCATTGCAGACTTACATTACCTCTACTCCATGTTTTGATTGGCTGCTTGAATTAGCTTATTAAAAGAAACAGTTTTTCTGAACATATTCAAAGTGCAGTTTTTTTTCCATGACGTCAAGTGTTATGGTAAAAACACCGTTTGCTTTGGGAAATACTCTGTTGTCCTTTAACTAATCCGTGCCCGCCACTTTCTGTAAGAAAACCTTCTTTTTTTTCAGTAACTACTTAAAACTCAAAAATAAATTTTGACTCTGTACTACACTTATCCTCAAGGCCAAATAGTGTAGGAGCCATTAGAACCTCTTGAAATTCCTCAGAGCAAATCCCGAGATTCTTTCCCTAAAATTTTGGTTGTAAAAACACCAGGTAAGAAATTTTAAGGTCAAAAGGCAATTTTTTTTTGAAAGTTAAAACAGAATCATTGCAGAATGACCAGCCATTTCTAGACTTTAAATAAGCTGTGTAATGTCCTGATGTTGTTGAACGACCGTCATGATATATAATTGCTACAGTTACAAAAGTCCTTCCTGATATTGACAACTGCGAAGCCACAACATTTTTAATTAAAGTTGTCAATTTTGTTCCATCAGGCCTACATCGTTGGAACATTAAAATGACATACTGGCCATATGTTCGTATAAATAATGTGGACAACATTTCAGACTTACATTGGCTACACTCCATGTTGTGATCGGCTGCTTTTACTAGCTTATTAAAGGACACTGATTTACTGTCTGGCAAAGTTAAATATATAAATTTTTCTGAGTCTACACTAGTAGTACTTGATACCCTACAGTTCTCGCAGTCATGCTGCCATTGATAAGAAAGGCCAAACAGGTGATCTACATCTACACCTTCATCTTGCAATACATCAAGCATATACATTAAAAACTCCTGACAATCTTGCTGAATATTTTGAGAGAATTGCGTTTGACCTGAACATTTGTCTAACAGATTTCGAATTTCAGACACACTTTCTATTTTTGTTCTATCAGTGCTACATTTCTCTAACACAGAATTCAACAAACTGCAAAATCTTTGATCCGAATTGACCACAATCTCTTCTTTTAAAGTTTCTAGAGAAAAGACAACATTAACCACAACATTAGCATAGCAGTTGACACCAGAACTATTTTCAAATTGATATCTACAGAGCAGATGGAGTTCACTTCTCAGATGAAGGGAACATAATTTTCATCCTGAATTTAAGACTGTGCATTGGTACCTACTTGTACCTAAATCAGCCACAGGACCCAAAAGCTCTTTTCAGAGCTACCCTACATCTGATCACTCACAATTATTATTTTACTCTAACTTTTTTCACTAATTTTCACCAAAGTACGCTCCCCGGAGCGCACCGGACGCTAACCGTGCGAAATTTGAAAAAATATGTTTTTTTTTGCACATATGGGCCTCCTCAGCCACCCTCAGAAAACCTAGGGGGTCAGGATACGTCTACCGTGCCCCCTTCTACCCATTCTCAACATTATTTGCCCTCCATCTTGTATCTCAATTCTACCGAAACACAAAATGGAGGACTCCCGTAACGCTGCCGTTCGCGTACCGGGGCGCGCACCGGGAAGCGCTCGCTCAAAAAAGGTGGGAAAGTGATATACAGAAAAACCACTGGAGACACTTTCACCAAATATAGATTAGCTCATACTACATACCAATCCCTACCATTTTCACAAATTTGGTTGGAATTCCATTTAGCCATTTAGCCTGTAGACCTCTCTAAATACCCTGAGGTAAATTACTTCACAAAGAATTGTTGGAATTGACAACCAATTAAAATGTTACTTTCATTGTCTAATTTTTTTACCTGACATTTGATTGGTTATGTACCTGAATATATATAAAGAAAGAGAGAGAAACACAGCCATTTTTACTACTACTTCCTGAAGTACATTGCAAGAGCATTTTCACTGACAACTTAAACTTGTTTTTAAAAGGTAAGATGTTATTTTGTAAATTTGAAAGGAGAACTATGTCATGCACTTTAAATTAATTTGGGAAAACATTTTTAGATAGTTATATACTGTCCCTCTCTAAGAGTTAGACATTGAGAAAGGCTTGTTTATTATATTTATGGATTGATTTAGGTTTCTGTGGTATAATTATGAATTTACTTAGCCTTCTTCACAGGCACTTTTTAATAGTACTACTTCACGCCTGAAACCATACAGTGCCCATAGATTACTTCTCTGTTATAAACTCACAAGTAGCTGTCTGAACTTAAACCCAACAGTGCCCTATCTCTACTGATATATTTATTTTTTATGCAAATTACAGCAAGAAAATGGAAGGAGAGCAGAATATTTCCTTCAAAATTGTTCTGGAGAACAACACAGAAAAAGATATTGAGGACAATGATGACTCAGATTTCATGGATGAATCACGGGACCATGAATTAGTTCAATGTGTAGATGCAGTAGATTCGCTGATTGAAAATGAGGACATTTCCGACAATGTGTTGTTAAATGTTCTGTTAAATTTGGAAAAAGAATCACAAAAATAAATTTATATTTAATAAAAAAAAGCAACAAAAAAAAA
Source organism: Lissotriton helveticus (assembly GCF_964261635.1). Taxonomy (NCBI): domain Eukaryota; kingdom Metazoa; phylum Chordata; class Amphibia; order Caudata; family Salamandridae; genus Lissotriton; species Lissotriton helveticus. Next base: position 704,146,125 of record NC_136068.1, on the reverse strand, counting down.
CCAACAAAATGAACAATCAATAAACATACAATATTTAAAAAGTCTATCATTCTTTTTTCCTTATAGTACGCTCCCCAGACCGCTTCCCGGTGCGCGTACCGGGCGCTCCCCACGCAAAAAAAAACGTTTGTTTTTTTTTCCCCGTGGGGCCCTTTTAAAGCCTCCACATCAAACCTAGGGGGTCAGGGAGGATCTGCTATGCCCCCTTATGGTCATTTACCCCTTTGTTTTGGCCTCCTCTTGTCTCTCGATCCTACCGAGAGACAAGATGGTGGCCGCTCCGGACTGTTTAGAATGTTGACAGACACCGGAGAGCCAATCAGCTTCGCTTTGCGAAGTTCCGTTACGCGTCAGGTACGCGAACCGGGGCGCTGCCCGGAGCGCGCTTACAGATATATATATTTTTTTGAACGTTAATTTCTCAAAATCCACTGGAGCACATATATTGAGACCTAGCAAAGGCACATCGGGCTACCAGTCCCTACAATTTTGCCAAGTTTCGTGGAAATCCATTCAGCCGTTCGAGCTAAAAGTGAGTCCAACCGCCCTATGGAAAATTGCATGGGAAAAACGCGTTTTGCGACACCCCTTTTTTCTCGGCCCCCCCTTAACGAAACCCCCCCAAATTTTCTGGGGCTGCTCAGAAACAAAATGTTCCATTTTCCTGAAAATTTCAGCCAATTCCGTCCTCAAACGCCAAAGTTATTCGACATAGAATTTTCAAAAATCCCATAGAGAAAAAATCCTAACTATATATACCTACTGGCGACCACCAGTAGGTAATAGATATATATATATATATATATATATATATATATATATATATATATATATATATATGTGTGTGTGACCAGGACCAGTTCAGGTCTAAATGCGTTATTTTTATGGTGCCGAATAAAGCAAATTTAATATACATTGTCCTACCGATGTGGCTACATTTCTTCCGTCAGACAAGAGTGAGTGAATGTGCACACACACACACACACACACACAGATATATATATATATATATATATATATTTGGAAACACAGCTCCGCCTCAGCACGCTCTGCGCTCGCAGCCGATACCTCTGCGCCAGCAAGTAGAGGAACGGACCAGCAAAGTCAGCAAGATGTTATTTATTCAAACACAACCCACAGAACCAGCGACGCGTTTCGGGCAAAGGTGCCCTTGTTCACGCTATATATATATATATTCACTGAAAAAACCATAGGTTTCAGCCATGTTATAGTTAGGATTTAGCATTTAAAAAACCTTAGAAATTCAGTGAGAAAACCATAGGTTTCACACATGTAATAGTTAGCTGGACATTTCACTCATACAAAACCATTGAAATCCCCCCGTTATAGTTAGTTCAGCTAACTATAACTCGCGCGCCCGCAATGTACTGCTGATGACGTCACATATTACATCACTCATGACATGGTCAGTGATATCACTCATGACATCACTGATGACATCTCAAATGACATCTGATATGTTTTTATACATGTTTTTTTCTCCACAAACCATATTACAAAAGTTAACCCTACAATTCTATATGTTAAATAGCACATATAGCGGCCGATTCCGATTCGGGAAAAACTGCTCCGACTAGCCGTTCGGAGCGTTTTTCCCGTACGAATCGTACCCTGCAATGTCCCCCATACGTACGATGAAGTACTATTCGTACCAGGAGCCGTTCTCCGTACGAGTCGTACAGAGACCGTACGACTCTAATCTAAGTACGATTCTCCCTCGGAACCCGCTGTACGTGACATCTGTATGGTTCGCGGCTTATTTTTACGACCCAGCAAGTACGATACGTGTTGGGTACGCACCGTACAACCCTTTTTCTATGGGAGCTGAAAACAGCCGTAAAAGCAGAGTTTGCGCCGAAACAGGTACGGAATGCCTCCCCGGGTACGGTGCGTACCCCGATGATCGCAGGGGTACAGTGCGTACCCCTGTGATCATGGGGTACGGTGCATACCCCTGTGATCATGGGGTACGCACCGTACCCCTGCGATCATGGGGTGTACCGACCGTACGGTGTGTATGTGTTTGTGTGCTTTTCTGTACGACTCGCCCTTACCTGAAGTGAACCGTACGAATCGCGTCCTCATACCCCGGTCCGGATCGTACTCGTCGGGTCGTACGGCATGTGTACGAGTCGTACGGCATATGTACGAGTCGTGCGGTTCACGGTTTCAGCCTTGCAATACGTACGGATCGTGACGATTCGGACGGATTCACGGAATACGGATCGTATTTCGCGACTCGGACGGGTACGATTCGTACGGAGAGGGCTCCGGATACAAATCGTACGGATGGTTTTTTTTCCCGAATCGGAATCAACCCCATAGTAATTGCATAGTATATATATATTTAAATGTAGATATTTTCCATTATTTAAGCACAAGCTTTAAATGCAAATGTATTTTTCATGCCTAATGCATTTCGGGACTGTGCCCCTTCCTCAGGGGCCAATTAAATGTCAATGTAGGAATACCGACCACCCTTAATTAAATTTCTCAGCCCTTTTCTTCCCGTTCAATGTGATCCTGCTTCCTACAAAACGTGTTGGTACTTGCATATATTTCTCAAGACTGTAAATTCTGCTACGAGCAGAAAATAGATGCCTATCTATCACATAGAGTGAGAAGAAAAGGACTGAGAAATATAATTAATGGCGGTCGGTATTCCTACATTGGCATTCAATGGCCCCTGAGAAAAGGACACAATCCCTAAATGCTTTGGGCATGAAAAATAAAGTTGCATTTCAAGCTAGTGCTTAAAAAATTGAAAATATGTGAATTTGCTTATGCACGTATTATAATTACTATATGTGATTATTAACATATGGGGGTCGATTCCGATTCGGGAAAAACCGCTCCGAATAGCCGTTTGGAGCGTTTTTCCTGTACGAATCGTACCCTGCAACGTCCCGCGTACCTACGTCGAAGTACGATTCGAATCCCCGTATGAGTCTCCGTCGGAACCCGCTGTACGCGACATCTGTACGGCTTGTGGCTGGTTTATATGACCCAGCAAGTACGATACGTGTCGGGTACGCACCGTACGACCCTTTTTTTACGGGAGCTGAAAACAGCCGTAAAAGCAGAGTTCGCGCCAAAACAGGTACGGAACAACCCCCCGGGTACGGTGCATACCCCCCATGATCGCAGGGGTACGCCCCGTATACCCAGTGTACATGGGGTACGGTGCGTACCCCCCATGATCGTAGGGGTACGCACCGTACCCCATGTACGCTGGTTGTACGGGGCGTACCCCTGCAATCATGGGGGGTACGCACCGTACGGTGTGTATGTGATTGTGCGCTTTTCTGTAGAATCGCCCTTACCTGCTGTGGACCGTATGGATCGTGTCCTGATGCCCCGGTCTCGTCGGGTCGTACGGCATGTGTACGAGTCGTACGGAGAGGGCTCCGGACACGATTCGTACGGACGTTTTTTTTTACCGGATCGGAATCGACCCCATAGAATTGTTGGATTCACTTTCGTAATATGATGTGTGGAGAAAAAAATCAAGTATAATATCATATCAATTTGATAAAATTGAAACATTGCAGACAGTTTTGTTTTTTGAACCGTGCGCATTGGTTTCAAGTTTAGTTACTTGGTTGTATTAGATACTTGATCAACCTGCATGTCAGACAGCATGCATTTCAGTGTAACAAACTAGTTTAGAGGGATTAGGTTATTAATATCTTGGCAAGAACCAAGGGAGTGCATTACACATTCTTCAGATTATTTAATTTCTATACGCCCAATTACAATCTCGCCATGGAGAATCCTTTTGGCTCTGGAGAGATCAATGGACCTTTTCCACCATAGGCAAATTAGAGCTATTCCAATTGAAGGACTGGACTTTTAAGAACCAGCGGTGCCAAGGAACAACACCTGAAACCTTCGTAGGATACCTGTTCGGCGCACAAGTGACAAAGACACGGGACACTTCCTTCGGCGTCAAAGATCAGCGTTTATTACTGCAGGGATGCAAAAGTCATGGGAAGTACAACAGAGTGTAGGTTCCAAGAGTCTGCTTCAAATTGCAAATGTGCGTCGCTCCTTTTATACACATTTTCTGCATTCAATAACGTAACGAACAAAAGGTTACAACTCAGTTCCCACAATAAACTTAAAAGGCTTCATTCATGGTGTCGGAAACCCGGAACATAATCACAGTAACATTTGTCGGTCCCCAACTGTAAAAGCACATTATCCTGCTGCTATGCACATTCCACTCTAGTTGTAAAAGGACGAGAGTAAGAGACAGGAACAGGTGCAAGGAAGTCGGACAACAGAAAGAGAAAGAGTGTGGAGGTTGTATCGGAAGCGTAATCCCAGGATCAAAGGATTTGAGCCGAGCGCATGCAAGGCTGAAACAATAGGCCAACGTGGGAAGATTACCCAGCTGCGGAGCCATCTGGCTTTGCCGTGCCATCCCCCAGTCTTGGGAATCACGGGATCATGAGGCGGACATTTGCCTGTTCGCTGACTACGTGAGGGCAAGAAACAAAATGGATGCCGTATCTAAAATGGAACCCGAGGGTTCAAAGTGAAGAACCTGTAAATAAGACGAACCCTTCTAAGTAGCGTAGCGAAAATGCGCACACCTATTAATCTCGTCATTTACGGTTCATAGATACCACACTTGCTAGCATCGTAATGGTTCTTATTTGTCCTCAGACGCTCCTTTTGCCCTCATGTAGGCAAGCACTAGTCGGAATCATAATCTATGTCGATATTCATCAGATCATTCAAGTTTTGTTGGAACATCATCCTATTCATCAATGTCTCGCCGGTAACAGATGGCCTTCTTATACACGCTGTAGCACAAAGGCCACATAAGGCAGGACCACACTGCACACAAAGACAACACGTGAACAGGAACATCACAACAACCCCTATAATCATCAGAATTTTCCAACCCCAAGTTGACATCAGACCCCAAAACCATCCTAGAAGCGTCCAATCTCCCTCGTCCACGTGTATGGACTCTTAGATTTTATGCAACTTCGAGATGGCTTGATAAACCGTTGGAGCGTTATCAGGTATGAAAATGCAGCAGCTCGAATGGATGACCTTGCACACACCACCTCTGTCTGCTAGTACTACGTCTGGAACCATACGGTTCTGTAACGTCATAAGCCTATCCGCTTGAAGCTCTGCTGTCAGATTACCAAGGGCGCTTGCAGTTATGTTAGCAGTTGCTTCCACTACACGAGTTAACTGTCTCAGATTCCTGCTATTGACCATAGGACCCCAAAAAGGTAGGAAACCCTTAAAGAAATCTCCTGCTTCTTGACCGGCAGTATCTTCTTTACTAATGACACCTCTCACAACTCTAGTTTTGTGATAATCTGAGGCAACAGTGAAAGTTGGAGGCAAAAGATTCGCGATATAGCAGGTACCCGAGAAGTCATGAGGTAACCACGTATATGCGCGATTATAACATACAAAATAGGTACCCTTGGCAGTCAGAAAGACAGGGGAAGAGAGCATTGGTAAAACGTAAGTATCAACACAAGCACTCTTCCCAAGCTGAGCTCTCGGATTGCGACCAAGACCTTGCAGATCCAGATTGGGGATGAGCTTTTAAACTGCCTATTTTTCACTGATGTACTATACTCGACCTCACTCAGATCCTTATAAGCTCGCACCTCTTCCTCTGGGATAAGTGTTGCGTCAAAAATATCTCTATTTAAATCTGCAATTGCTATCGCCAAAGACTTGTGGTACGGGCCAGAACCAAGGTTTGCAGAGCGAGGCTCTCGATGGGGGTAGGAATCTAGTGCGCTACGGAACATGGTCTGGAATGCTCGAGCTGACCCCTGGGGGCTATAAGGAAGAACAAAATACGGGATACCCTTATCCATGGTATGTGGCATTAACCCACATACCCAACAATTGGTAGTGTTCATCACTAACTGATGCTGATGTAGAAGTTGAACAAAAGAATTGTTCATGAATTCCGCACGTCTGACCTGTTCATGTTGGGGCAGAAGATGGAAGGAATGTGGAGACATAGTGGAAACAGAACTCAAATCATGAGATACTCCACCCACCAGCAGCATAGAAACAGTTAGGAACAACATAAAAACCTGTAACAAAAAACATTCTTTTCGAAACGTCTTGTACAATTTTGATCTTTGCGCCACCATTTTCTCAATTTCCAACAGCTTAGAGGACTTCATCTTCTAAAAACCGTCCTTGACGTTCTTGACGCACTTCGTTCTGAGTAGCGATTATCAATCCCCAGGAGTTCCCAGAAATCGACAAAAGTAATCGACCTAGTGTCAGATACCTGCTAAACAGGAGGAAGTACCCGCACGGCCCTACGGTTAACCCAGATGAAAAGGTTTTTAATCAAGAGTTCTTTGAGTTCAAATATACGCCTCCTAGCTGTAAGGAAAAAGGTACACAATATATATATATATATATATATGTAATGTCCACAATTTTTATGGCAACAATAGAGGTGATGTAGATTCGAAAAAATAAAAAAATAATTTATTAGTCTGTTAGCGCGGTCGAAGAAAGTATCGACTTCTTCCGGGGCGAGTCTGCTCTTCAAACAGTGGGTCAGACGGCAAAGGAGTGTTCGATTGTCCACGCAATTGTTCAGAACTTGAATTCTCCAATGCTGCTGAAAGAGGGTTAACTCCGGATGGTTCAACAGGGGTGTCGGGTCTTACTGTGTTATCTCCTACAAGCTGCGCGTCACTAAACGGCACGTAACTTAGAGGGACGTAAGCTTCAGATGAGCCGAATCCTTTTCTGATCCAACTATCTGCTGGCAATGGGAGCGGAATTTTCTTGGTGTGGGTGGCATGCACCCAGTGTTTTCTCCCTTCCAGCCGAACCACAGTCCTCGTTGCCAGCAACACCTGGAAAGGTCCCACGAACCTTGGCTCAAGATTTCGTTTTCGTCCAAAATTTCGGGTAAGAACCCAATCACCTGGTTGGAGCCGATGACCAGGACCCTCTGTTTGTGTCGGTAGAGCCTCAAAGACCTGTTGATGAATCAAACTCAATTTAGCAGTCAGATCATAGAGATAGTCAATTAACATTGGATATTCAAGTCTGTCAAATTCTTTAGGCCTCGGAACTCCCCAAATGTTCGCAGGACGGCCGAACACAATCTCATATGGGCTGAGCCCTACTCGAGAGTGCACAGTCGCTCTGGTCGATAAGAGAGCTAAAGGCAAAGCGTCGGGCCATGATAGACCAGTCGTTGCCTGGATTTTGGCAAGTTTCAGTTTCAGAGTGCCATTATATCTTTCCACTAAACCCGCAGACTGAGGATGATTAGCACTATGAAATTTCTGATTTATGCCAAGACCACGACATACACTCTTCATTACACTTCCCACAAACTCACTTCCGTTATCTGACCATACAATCCGTGGCATTCCATACCTGGGGAAATACTCTTTGAGTAGGACCTTCGCTGTGGACAGGGCAGTATTATCCTTTAGGGGGTAAGCCTCAATCCATCTGGAGAACGCACAAACTACAACCAAGACGAACTTCAAATTATTGCATCTCTCCATGTGGATGAAGTCTAACTGAATAATTTCAAAGGGACATGTGGGAGGAGCAAAATGACCACGTGGAGTGGGGGTGCCCTTGCCAGGATTATACATCAAACATACCATGCAATTTTAACCACTCTCTCCGCACACTTAGTAATTCCATCATTCTTCCACACGGGCGACAGCAACTTACATATGCCTTTCGTACTAATGTGTGATGTACCATGAGCCATAGCAACAACAGCAAGCACGTATGCATCTGGTAACATCCATCTCTGCTTTTCCGACAAATCAACCCAACATCCACTCTTGTCTAACTTTCCCGTACTCTCTTTCCACTGAGTCTTTTCCATCTCAGTAGCTTCATCCTGTATCTTCTTCACACTCTCAACTGTGTCCTCACACATACTAGTCTCCGCTGGCCATCTTACTGAACTCGCAACGTACATTCGATTTGTCAGATCTCTAGCCGTCTCCTTTGCAATCTCATCCGCAAACGCATTACCGCGGCCAACATCATCCGTCACCTTCCGATGCGCACTACATTTGATTATTGCCACCTCTTTAGGCAATGTAAGTGCGTCCAAAAGGTCATTCACAAGCTGTCCGTGTTGAATCTTCGTACCATGCGACGTCAAAAATCCTCTTTCTCTCCACAATCGACCAAAACTATGCGCCACACCAAAAGCATACTGGCTGTCTGTAAACACATTCACCCGCTTCCCTCTGGACAACACACACGCTCTCGTCAAGGCGATCAACTCAGCCGCTTGGGCCGAATTCTGACTCAATCTCGCAGATTCAACAATCGTACTCAATGTTACTACAGCATATGCAGTCGTCACATCACCATTTGGTAATTTAAAACATGAACCATCCACATACAAAGTTCCATCGGGATCCACCAATGGAGTGTTTTTCAGGTCAATACGACCCTTCGTCTCCTCTTCAGTTCTCAAATAACAGTCATGTGATGTTACATCACTCAATTCCATGTCGATCGGCAACAACGTTGCTGGATTCAACACATTACACCGCTTTATCCGTATGTGACTTGCCAATAACGTCAACTCATATCCAGACAACCTTGCGCTCGTCAAATGTTGAGTTTTCGTTCGGTTCAAGAGAGTGTCGACTGCATGCGGGACCATCACCGTGAGCATATTATCCATGACCAGACCTGCGGACTGTCGAATGGACGCCGCAGCTGCCGCTGTTGCTCTCAAACAACTCGGCAAGGCTCTAGCTACTGGGTCTAAGGTCGAAGAAAAATATGCGCATGGACGTTGTTTGTCGCCAAATTGTTGTGTCAGCACACTCAACGCACAACCGTCCCTCTCGTGAACATAAAGTGTGAACGGCTTATTGTAATCAGGAGTACCCAACACAGGAGCCGAACACAACGCATCACGCAATTCAGAAAAACTTTTCTGACACTCTTCAGTCCATGGCAAAGGAGATGAAACATCCTTGCACGTGAGGGCTATCAATGGTTTCGCCAACAATGAGAAATTTGGAATCCATTGTCTGCAGTATGACGTAATACCTAGAAAGGCACGTACATCTCTCTGAGTCTTTGGCACAGTCATTTGAGCAATTGCTGCAATTCTCTCTGGGGTCAACCTTCTCCCATCCTTTGACAGTAAGTGACCTAAGTAGGTTACTTCTTGACAACAATATTGTAGCTTAGAAGGTGACACCTTGTGATGTAAGTCACATAGGTGCTGCAACAATGATACTGTAGCGGTTTTGCAAATAGCCTCTGTATCAGCTGCCACTAATAGGTCGTCAACGTATTGAACTAAGGCTGCGCCTGTCGGCAACACAAATGCATCAAGCTGACTTTTAAGTGCTTGGCTATAGATCGATGGACTCTCACAGTAGCCCTGTGGTGCGCGTTTAAATCTAAAACTGCGACCACCCAGTGAAAAACCGAATAGGTCTCTGCTTTCCTCAGCGATCGGAATACTAAAGAAAGCATTCTTTAGGTCGATTACCGTGAACCAGGAGGCCGAAGCCGGAATCAGGGTCAACAAAGCCGTGATGTCCGGCACCACAGGAAACTGGGGAATCACGATTTTATTTACTTCTCGTAAATCAATTACAAAGCGGTATACAGGAGGTTTAGTTGGATCGGTGCGTTTCAAAATCGGTAACACAGGACTATTACACACATTGCCTCGAGTTTCTTCAATGACATCTTTTTCGATCAGGTCATAAATGATCGCTAATAGTGCTCGCTCACCATCAAAAGAGATACGATACTGTGGTATACGTGGGAGACGCACGTTCGATTTCAACTGAACCACATAAGGTGGGATGTTCAATAAGCCTACATCATTGGGACCCGTAGCCCATAACGACGCAGTAAGGGAACTCAATTCCGGTGGGAACTTATCAATTGATAAGTACATAGGAGAGATCGTTCTCTGACCTAATGTAAGCTCCACTCCCGCAGGAGAGCAGTACAAAGTTGCATATAACCGTTTTAACAAATCCAAGCCCAAAAGATTCTCACCACAACCAGTAGATAAAATCAATGGGGCCTCTAGCTCATGAGGACCAATCGTAAGGGGCAAAGGGCTAGAGACAGGATTGCTAACAGGGGCGCCAGAGAATCCAATGGAAACATTTGTTAAGCCGGACAAAGGTGCGCCAGGGAGTTTCGAATGCATGATGGAACTTTTCGTTGCACCAGTGTCTAACAGAAAAGGCTCAACTACGCCAGATGTAGCAACTGCGACGTAAGGCCCACTCTGATCAACCGGAACTGATACTACTCCCTCTCTCTGTCGGTGGCTGTCCTAGTAGTGGTTACCTGCATCAATCTCGTGTTCAACGTAATAATCGTCCACATGATACTGTGCTGATTTATCGGACCTCACATTTCGTTGGTCAAAATAATTATTCGCGTCTGATGGGGTATGAGGGCGCTCATGATTTTGATTTTGAGGGGCACCGCGGCCTCTACCTCGGGGTGCTTGTTGAGGACCACCACGACCCCCTCGTGCCGACACACCGTTAAGCCGGTCACGCAAAGCTGGACAATCATATTTTATATGGCCCTCTCTTCTACAATATGCTCACTGATTATACCCAAGCGTTGATCTAAAATCGGAGAAGTCAGGTCGTGACTGCATTCTAGTGGACTGGTCTCGTGGTCGATACTGCTGTTGCGAATCATTTTGATTCGAACGTGGAGGATATGCCTGCTGTAACAAAACCTTCGTTTTAAGCTCCTTCGTTTTCTTGTCTGAACAATCACTTTCTTCCTTTTCCCTATTCTCATAATATTGAGCCGTAGCTAATATCTGTGCAGTGGTTGAAACAGCCCATGCACTTTCTGAATTCTTCAATTTGTTGCACAGCTCAGGCAACAAATTTAACACAAACTTATCAACAAATAACCGTTGACCACCTTCGGTGCTCATGTCCTGACCACTATGATCGACAAATGCCTCCTCAAATCTAGTAAAGAAATCGGAGACACTCTCGTCTTTCTTTTGCTTACAAGCCGATAATTTGTCCCAATTTACCTTCATCGCTGGCATGAGCGTTTTCATAAGTGTAATGATTTTCTGAGGCAGCTCCGTAATTAACTGCTCAGGCTTAGCCCCACCAACTTGTCGTCCATCTGCCGCTACTAGTGTAGCCCAGTCACCACCTAACTCAACTAAATGATTCTCTTGGCGAATTTTCCCCCAAATCGGTTGTGGTACGACATTGCCAAACAGCATGTCGATGTCCGCAAGATTCATAACAGTAGCGTCTACCAGTTGAGACAACTCCTTATAATAACCTGCCGGATTCTTGCGTGGATCAGGTAAAGATTGTTTCACCTGCAAAACTTCTGATCGCTTCCATGGGAGGTGTATCCAAACTCTCTGAAAGTATGGCGGAATCACAGGATTAGCTTGCGGGTCACCTGGCATATACACTGGCGGAACCTCTCTCATAGGATACTGACCAGAGTTCGTTTTCTGAGTATCGGAATCGTCATCAAACGACACTCGAGCAAACACTGTGCACCGTAAGGCTAATAATCGCTCTAATGCACGTCGTACATCTCCACCTACGATCATGCCATTCGAAAATTGACTCTGAAGTTCAGTCATATCGGGTGGTACATTATCTAAATCATCATTATACCATTCTTCTCTCAAAAAGTTACACATTTCTTCAAACACAAATCTCTGAGTGGGCTCATTAAACTGAGAAAACGTATCAAAGACCACGCGCGGCGGGTAGTTAGCAGGGTGTCTTATCCATCTACGCGCCATAGTTACCAACGTGGCACTCTCCCTTCCACCAGGGATTTGACTGCGCCTCTGAGGAGTTTCAGAGACATCGGGTCGAAATAACGATCCAGAAAGTGGGGAGTAAAGAGTAGCGACAGTATTAGGGATACGATTACGAACAGAAGGAGAAAAAAGAACAGGAGCAACAACATTAGAAGTGAACGTAGGGACAGCAGAGGTAGCCGGGACGGCTGAGGTAACAGGAACAATTGACTGAGAAGGTACAGGCAAAGGAGCAGTAGGAATAGGACCAGGTGGTAGGACAAATGCAGGACCAACAACAGGCTGACCAGCAGCCGCTGGAACTACAGGAGGAACTACAGGAGGAGCTACAGGAGGGACTACAGGGGGAACTACAGGGGCTGTAGCACCCTGTGCATAAGGAGGTGGCGATTTCATCAAATACGCTAACAGAGGATCCTCCTTCGAGTCCTCTTCTGTCTTATCAAGACTAGTTGATAATACCGGATAACATTTGTCTATTCTCATGTGATGTAGTCTAGTAGAAACTTTTATTTCTTTTTCTTCTTTATCTCTCTGACATTGTTGTACAACTTGCATTATCGGAACGATACCTTCTTTACGATTCTTTTTAAGCTGTTTGATTTCCTTCTGTTTGGCCTCTTTACGCCATAACCGAAGGGAATCAAACATAGCTGGCCTAGCTTTCTTCTTAAATAATTTAGTTTCTAGATTATCTAAAATCTCCATTCCAAAACTTCCGTGTGGTGGCCAACTAAGGACACCATCTTTTCTCGTATAACGGACCCAACAGTCATTATATATAATAGGGCCCACACCATGTCGACTATAGAGCTCATATATCGGAGTTCCAACTGGAGGTATCGGACACGAGTCCTCCAACCGGGAATCCTTGTTGCAACATTTGAAGAAACCAATGAAACCACTACGGCTAGGCATCATGCACACTAACCAAGTATCAAACTTCAAGGGTTACCAAAGTACTAAATCTTCGTGAAAGACAAAACCCTCGGTTTTTGGCAATTGCAACTGTCAAATAACAACTAAGGACCAACAACTAAGCACCACGAATGCAATGGAACCATGCAAACAACTAAGCACCAACAACTAAGGACTGGGAGCGACCCACAAATACTTAACTGAGAGTTCGATGGCGTCACCAGGAAGGCCCGTTTATCGTCTCGCCATACAAAGGACTACGCCAGGCACCAAACAGGTCGACAGTCGGAGCATCGGTCCGTTGCAGCCGTCAGGAGGTGGGAATCTTCGCGGGAAAAATCTTTGGACCACTTATTTCGACAACAGGATCGATGAAGCGGGGTGCACCTTTTCCTCGGAGATTTCACACGAAGTTCCTCGCAATCGTCAGGGTTTGGACCGGTATCGCTGATGTTGCCCCGCGTTGGGCGCCAACTGAAGGACTGGACTTTTAAGAACCAGCGGTGCCAGGGAAAAACACCTGAAACCTTCGTAGAATACCTGTTCGGCGCACAAGTGACAGAGACACGGGACACTTCCTTCGGCGTCAAAGATCAGCGTTTATTACTGCAGGGATGCAAAAGTCATGGGAAGTACAACAGAGTGTAGGTTCCAAGAGTCTGCTTCAAATTGCAAATGTGCGTCGCTCCTTTTATACACATTTTCTGCATTCAATAACGTAACGAACAAAAGGTTACAACTCAGTTCCCACAATAAACTTAAAAGGCTTCATTCATGGTGTCGGAAACCCGGAACATAATCACAGTAACATTTGTCGGTCCCCAACTGTAAAAGCACATTATCCTGCTGCTATGCACATTCCACTCTAGTTGTAAAAGGACGAGAGTAAGAGACAGGAACAGGTGCAAGGAAGTCGGACAACAGAAAGAGAAAGAGTGTGGAGGTTGTATCGGATGCGTAATCCCAGGATCAAAGGATTCGAGCCGAGCGCATGCAAGGCTGAAACAATAGGCCAACGTGGGAAGAGTACCCAGCTGCGGAGCCATCTGGCTTTGCCGTGCCATCCCCCAGTCTTGGGAATCACGGGATCATGAGGTGGACATTTGCCTGTTCGCTGACTACGTGAGGGCAAGAAACAAAATGGATGCCGTATCTAAAATGGAACCCGAGGGTTCAAAGTGAAGAACCTGTAAATAAGACGAACCCTTCTAAGTAGCGTAGCGAAAATGCGCACACCTATTAATCTCGTCATTTACGGTTCATAGATACCACACTTGCTAGCATCGTAACGGTTCTTATTTGTCCTCACAATAACTTCTAAAAATCATCAACATTTAGAATTTAATGAATAGTCAATGATGAGAGGTTGGGAAAGTTTCAAAAACTTTTATTTATTTTATTGGTTAATATCTCTAATTATCTTTATTAAGTTTAGTAAGTTTACAAACATATAAAAAGATTTTGGTTAGAAATCAGCATTATTAAAATACACAGCGATCCATAAAGAAACCCAATAAAATAACTAAAAACCCAATCTAAATAGAACCCATAAAGAATTCTTTGGAAAAGAGAGACACGTTTCTCATAAGAGAAGTTCTGGAAACTCACCGATTTCCCTGCAGTTGCAATACCAACCTCTAGTAACAGCTAAAGAAATAAACCCTCCAAAAATAAGAGTCTTGGGTCAGGAAAATATCCAGCAGCAGAACTGCCAGAAAAAGGTAGGGGAAGTTAAAGGTGGGAGCATGGGAGAATGTTATGCTACTAATTAGCTAGGAACACTCATTAAATACAGGTTCATGCTATTGTAACAATTTTGAAGGTGTCTTCACGTAATGTCCAATAAGGATCGTCCAGTCATTGGTGTCGTCTGATGTATGATGCCTCTTCTTCCGATTCCCACAGTCTACACTCACGTGGTCACATTTGATACAGTTTTGTGATGTCACTGGTTACATGAGGGATGGTTCTCATGAGACCCTCTTACCTAAGCTAAAAGATGCACTATGAGCTGGATAGGCTAGTCAGTAATATGAAAGCAACTATCAACATTATTCTGAAGCAGTATCCATCAAGTTTCTGAATCATAATTTATCATATACAGTTTTAATCAGCCTATTGTATTCTAGTTAATGATCTAACATGGTATGAGAAGGTGAATGAATCATAAGGTTGAAGTCAGCACATTTCTAAACAGATCACTAATGCTAAGTAGTTGCACATACTGTTTATTTATGAAGCTGTGAGCAAGACATGAGAGAAAGGCTTTGGGCCTTATTAAAATATGCATTAAGAAATGGTTCCCTGGTGCAAACATTTTCAAAAACACACATTTATTAGTAAATATTCTAGTGACATTCTTAAGTCTACATTTTGCCTGTGGGTTATTTCCTAGTGTAAACATTTCTGCAGCATTTAAACACATTCTAAAGTGCAATTCTAACACAGTTAACAAGTCAGTCTTCTAATTTCTCCCTATTTCTTTCAGGGCCATGGCACCATGCCCCTGCAATGACACTTCGAAACAAACCACACAGCACTTTATGCTTTTTGCCACATTTATGATAATTTAAGGAAACACATTTTTAACCCAATCTTTTTAGCACACAACAATGGGGATTACCACATTACTCTCCATTTTTGTGCACTTTGGAGGCCTGTATTATGGGGTACATTTACAAGGAACTGACGCATTTGCATAGATGCGTCAGTTTCCTTGCTTCACCTCCAAATGTCCTTGCTCCATCTGGGATGCGCTGGGGCATATTTACAAGCCCCTTGCGTCATTTTTGCCCTGCTGTTGCGTCACTTTTGTGATGCAGCGGCAGTGAAAAAGTTGCGGTCCATTTAAAGCATGATGCATCTAGGGAGATGAGTCACGTTGTAAAGCCCTGCGTCACATTATACCTGCACCAGGTATAATGTATGCAGGGCAGGCGTTCCCATGCAAAAAGCCTTGTAAATATGCCCCTATATATTTTAGTGTTGCTTCTTATACTTGCCAAGCTATCCGAATTAGGAAAAGTGTTTCTATCAAATTGTAGTATTTGTTGTTGTATGTTTTTAAATACTGTATAAATGTTCATCTATTTGTTGTTGCTGTTTTTAACTTTATTAATGGATTGCATATTTATACTATTTGTTCTTTTCTGGTCTATTGTGAGTGTACCTAATAAAGATCTTCAAATTGAATTGACTGTAGTAAATTAGACACAGAGGTAGGTCTAAAAATAAGAGGAGGAATCTCAGTATCTGGTTGATGCTAGAAATGGTCAGATACAGGCAGAGGAAGCTACCTACTTCTATCTGCTCAAGATAATACAGCACTTCACTATCATTTTTCAGTTCTCTCAAGATCCGCACATCATAGGGTTGTATCTAGGGCTGGGTGTAGTTTGCGAAGTAGCGCTACACGAAGCTATGCAAAGTGCACTTCGCACTACGCGAGCTACACGTAGCACTACGCGAACTGCGTAGTACCCTGTTCGCACTATGCAAGATGCCGCTTTCAATGATTGCACAGTGCGGACAAGCATCCGGCACTGTGCAATCATTGAAAACGCCATCTTGCAGAGTGTGAGCTGTAGTTTTCTTCCGCTCGAGCAGATTTTTACTCGAGCGACAACTTTCTCAACGCCGACTGGTAGTTTCTCATTGCGAGCGGTCGCGAGCATACGTGACCACTCGCAATGAGAAATCTGACCTCCCCACGTTGAGAATCTCGCCGGGAGGTTTATTTTCCACACTCGCGATCGGGCACTTGATGTTGCTGATCGCTAACGAGAAAAATGTCTCGCTGGGATGTCATTTTGCATGCTCGAGGTCGCCAACATGATGTTAAAGACCGCGAGCAAGCAAAAAATTTACCGCTACGCTATGCGTGTTTGTACTGTGCTACGTGCAGTTCAGGTAGTGCAAAGTAGCGCAAACTTCGCAAACTACGCGAGCGTAGCATAGTGTTTTGCCCAGGGTTAGTTTTATCAAGTCCAGTCCAACTTTCCTGCCGTTTATGTTCTGAAAGCTCCCTGCACTGCATGTTAGGTTGGCTTATGCTCCTCACAACATCAGACTGCAGACCTAAGGCTCCTCACACTGTCTGTCAATGTGCCTCAAGCTCTGTCCTCACACTGTCTGTTTTACACAGATTCTATTTTAAGTAGGCCGCCGCACATTTTCATTATGTAAGCATAATGTAGCATAATTTCCCTAATTTTTCATTACTATTGTTACATGAAAGTCCTGACAACATGCTATTACACTGCTTTACACAATTATGTGCCATGTACCTGGTAAAAATGAATCACAAACGTGCAGGAACAGTGCGAATAAGGGAATTTTAATGGCTTTTGATTGCTGGGCTTTTGTTTATTTCTAAGTATCTTTTTACGCGAAATGCATCCCCATGTACACTTGATTAATTTCACGCTAAAATGCATCATATGCCAGTTTTGCATTTCATGTAATTACATGTAATTTCATGTAATTTCCCCAAAATGTTGTATATTGACATGAAAGCAAATGACGAAAATGTTGCAACTTTAACCCCTTGACTCACCTATTGAGATGTGTATGTGTTACGCAAAGGTAAATTCAGTATGCCTGTATGAGATAAACATGATCATGAGGTACAAATTTGAAAGAGAGAATATCGTTAAATATTTGTGTAAGATCTGTCCCAAAAAATGTAAAACGTATTTGTGACAGCGGTGCACAGACACCCTAACAGTTAAGAGGTTATTGTGGCTACGATCAAAGTTATAGAGTGTACTCTCACTGAAGAAGTTTAGAGCCTTATTTAAAGTTTAGTTGACACAGTACTCCCTCGAAACATGGTTGATGTGCTGTTCACCATACATAGACTGCATTTGACTGTAATGTATTTGTAATTCAGCAAACGGTACACCCACCACCATCCTTTTGATGGAGCGCCCTCTGTCCGCGAGGCTTTAAATAAGGCCTTAATCCTTCGTTCTCTGGTTTTGCTTGCGAATATCTGGTATCAGTGCGGGATCTACTAGTAGTACTGCAAAAATTATTTCTAATATTAAGAATTCGATCTATCTCTTCTTCTATCCTAGCTAAAGATGTATTATCTGATAAACGGCAACAACAATAGCAAAGTCCTCAACAGAAGTGCTCTACATGGCCCTGTTGTACTCAGTATGAACAGCAACCACCGGGGCGAAGGTTCATGGTTGTAGTCATTACATTACATTACAGTTAAATGCAGAGCCATTAATACTACTTATATGTAGGAGGTTTGTTTTATTACTTGCATTTGTATTTACTGTAGCAAAGCCAAATGCGATTGCACCACCTTCTGGCGTGGCCTATACATAGCATATAGCAATAGACTTTTCAGCTATAATGGTATTCCCAAGCAGAGACATGGGGCCAGATTTACAACCCTAAATTGCAGTTGCAAACGGGCAATCGGCCCGTGTGTGGCCACAATTTAGGGCTCGGACATGTACAAACCTCATTTTGCAAATCGGTAACTTTTACCGATTCGCAAAATGAGGTTTGCGTCTCGCTATTAGGAAGAGGCATGCCAAGGGTGTCCCTTCCTAATAGCGACTCGCATTTATATGTAATATTGTTTCACGACCACAATTGCGGTAGATAAACACTCACAATTTACCACTTACTTCAAGTAGGTGGTAAACCATTCGCAAACGGGAATGGGTCCCCAGGGTACCCCTTCCCCTTTGTGAATGGGTCAAAATATATTTTTAAGGGCAGGCACTGATCCCAGAGACTAAAGTCTGCCCCTAAAAAAGGAAACTGAAAATTTCATTTTTCTTTTTTTTAAATGCATCCCGTTTTCCTCCAAGGAAAACGGGCTGCATTTTTTTTAACTGCTTTATTTAAAAGCAGTCACAGACACCAGCAGGCCACCATTCCTGTGAGTTCTAGCCATTCCTAATATGGTCGCAAATTGCGCCTGCCTCATTAATATTAATGAGCCATGCAATTTGTAACCTCATTAGAAATCGCAAAAAGTGTCTGAGATACTGTTGTACATCCCAATTTGCGAGTCGCAAACACGACACAATTTGTGAGTCGCAAATTGGTGGGTCGTACATCTGGCCCATAGTGAATAAAGTTTTTTTTCATTGAGGCATTATTTTTCAACCTGTTTTCAGTCTTA
This sequence comes from Lissotriton helveticus, assembly GCF_964261635.1. Lineage (NCBI taxonomy): Eukaryota > Metazoa > Chordata > Amphibia > Caudata > Salamandridae > Lissotriton > Lissotriton helveticus. Next base: position 704,127,214 of record NC_136068.1, on the reverse strand, counting down.
AAGATTTGGAAATGGGTGTATGTCACATTTCCAGCCTGTTTGATGACAATGTGTTACTGCACAGTTCTAACTAGCTGCAGTCTTGTTTAATGTCCTGTTGGAGTCATGTAGCATGGTAAAAGAGAGAGTTTGGGATCCTTTGAATGATAGTGGCAGCTGGGCTGCAGCCGAAGTCCCTATGGGAGGCAAAGTCCTCCAGGTTCTGTAAAGATCCTGCTTGGCAGCTTTGAAGAAAACGCCTCACTCTGTGAATCCCTGCTTTGGAGTGGTTTTTCTGGGGCATTCCTCTGAAATGGTGAAGATGCTCTCCCCATACAGTGATACTAAATGTTCTTGTTGAATTTACTGCCTCTTATCTTACGAAACAATGGGTGTGAGGTAAACTTTCACACAAATATATTAGCATGAGCTCCAGAGCCTTATGCAGCAGTGGTTGAATTATGGACGAAAAGTAAGCTACAAGTCTATAGACCTTTTCCACACAACAGTGAAAAGGAGAAGAGCAGCTCTAGAGTGACTGGAAAACATCCTTTCTATTTCTTTTAGTCTTGGAAAGTGCTATAAAATTGTGAAAACCATGGACCAATTCTTCATGGCATTCACCGAAAACATTGACGGAAATGTGTGGAGGGGGGAGACCTCTCACAAAGACGTGCGCACAATTCTACTTAGAACAATAAAGTTTCTTCACAAATTTTTATCATGTTGCTCAATAAGTAGTCCGAATAGTTTTTCTTAAATGATCTGATAATTTATTGTTTGACCATTCTCATTCCTTATTGCATTTCATAAGGGTACATTTTTCCTTCAAACAATCCAATTGTGAAATTTGAATCCATTGCCCAATGCATTTCGGGTCAGAAAATGTGACCCTTCATCAGGGGCCTGAAAATGACAAAATACAGGACCTTGGCAAACACCTAAAGTAATAGCATAGGTAAAATACATGTACAGAGATGTATGTGTGTTAATCCAATAGGTGAAGAAATAAACATGCAAAAATGAAGAGGTAAACTAGCTGAGACAACAGCGTGATGTGAAGTATGTCAAAAGGGCGGGTGAACAAAACATGCCAGAAGTGTGATTGATGTGAGTATACGACATGTGTAAAGAGCGAGAAGCACAGTGAAGACATAAATACCAAAAGAAACCGATGTGCTGCATGCTGAAAAATAAAATGGTGCAGCGGCAGAGAAACGGCCCGTGAGAGCAAACAAACGATATCAGAACTTACTCGGAATAAACACGATGGACAACCTCAGGTGCTTTCTTGGTGATTAGTATACGGGAAGTAACGTTCAAACATGAAATTAAGTAGAGCCGAAAAGCCGGTCACGTGATATGAGTTGTTCGGCTTCAGTGAAAATGGAAGAAACACTCAGTATATACGGCGCGGTGCATGTGATTAATATGAGCAAAATATAAGAAGAGGGGAAACGGAACAAGGGTGGTTAGGTGTGAAAAATAAAACATAATCAAGGAAGATGAAATAAGTATGGTGACATGATATGAAAATTGGAAATGTATGTCGGTGTTCAAAAAATAAGATGACGATAAAGTTCAAATACGAAAAAGAAAAAGAAGAAAGGCCGATCATATGAAATAACATGGATTGGGTCACAATGGTTATGTGCTATACACAATACATACTCTATGTGCTAATCATAATCATGAGCAATATATAGAAAGTAAATCAGAAATATATCCTTGTATGATTCATTAATATAGATATATGGATGAGTCTGTAGTTACATAGGGATGGGGAATAGTCCTCTTAGCGAGGTTATAAAAAACATGAATATTCGATACGATCATTCATCCCTGTTGGTTGCAGAGTGTTACGTTTTTTTATCCAAAAGAATTCTGCTTTCAATCTTTGTTTAACGGGATCCGTGTCACTGCGTTGTGGTATTACGTCCAGAATAGTACATTTAAGTTGAGATATTTGATGGTTGGCTTCCATCCAATGTGTGGCTACCGTAAATTTAGTATTGCGTGCTCGAATGTTGCTCTTGTGTTCGGTTATTCGAACCTTAATTTTTCTTTCAGTCTGTCTTACATATATTTTGTCGCAAGGGCATTTGATTGCGTATATTGTATTTTTAGTGTCACATGTACTGGTATGTTGTAAATGTATTTCATATCCTTTTGAGGGATGCATAACGATGTTCCTGGCCATTACATTATTACAGTGTACGCAGTTTAAACATTTGGACATTCCTTTGTGAATAATTTTGCAATTTTTTGTCGTTGTTAGGATTTCTTTTAAGTTCTTTAACCTTTGAAAAGCAAAAGTGATATGGTCACTATATAGGCCTTGAAGGTCCGGTTCCTTATTGATAAACCCCAATGTTTATTGATTATTCTTTTAATTTTTGGAGCTTCTGTGGAGAATTTTAGAACACTGCGCACACTGTAATAATGTCATGGTCGGGAACATCTTTATGCATCCCTCAAAAGGATATGAAATACATTTACAACATACCAGTACATGGGACACTAAAAATACAATATACGCAATCAAATGCCCTTGCGGCAAAATATATGTAGGACAGACTGAAAGAAAAATTAAGGTTCGAATAACCGAACACAAGAGCAATATTCGAGCACGCAATACTAAATCTACGGTAGCCACACATTGGATGGAAGCCAACCATCAAATATCTCAACTTAAATTTACTATTCTGGAGGTAATACCACAACGCAGTGACACGGATCCCGTTAAACAAAGATTGAAAGCAGAATTCTTTTGGATAAAAAAACGTAATACTCTGAAACCCACAGGGATGAATGATCGTATCGAATATTCATGTTTTTTATAAGCTTCGCTAAGAGGACTATTCCCCATCCCTATGTAACTACAGACTCATACATATATCTATAGTAATGAATCATACAAGGATATATTTCTGATTTATTTTCTATATATTGTTCATGATTATGATTACCACATAGAGTATGCATTGTGTATAGCACATAACCATTGTGACCCAAACCATGTTATTTTTTATGATCGGTCTTTCTTCTTTTTCTTTTTCGTATTTGAACTTTATCGTCATCTTATTTTTTGAACACCGACATACATTTCCAATTTTCATATCATGTCACCATATTTATTTCATCTTCCTTGATTATGTTTTATTTTTCACACCTAACCATCCTTGTTCAGTTTCCCCTCTTCTTATATTTTGCTCATATTAATCACATGCACCGCTCCGTATATACTGAGTGTTTCTTCCATTTTCACTGAAGCCGAACAACTCATATCACGTGACCGGCTTTTCGGCTCTACTTAATTTCATGTTCGAACGTTACTTCCCGTATACTAATCACCACGAAAGCACCTGAGGTTTTCCATCGTGTTTATTCCGAGTAAGTTCTGATATCGTTTGTTTGCTCTCATGGTCCGTTTCTCTGCCGCTGCACCATTTTATTTTTCACCATGCCACACATTGGTTTCTTTTGGTATTTATGTCTTCACTGTGCTACTCGCTCTTTACACATGTCGTATACTCACATCAATCACACTTCTGGCATGTTTAGTTCACCCGCCCTTTTGACATACTCCACATCAGTCTGTTGTCTCAGCCAGTTTACCTCTTCATTTTTGCATGTTTATTTCTTCACCTATTGGATTAACACACATACATCTCTGTACATGTATTTTACCTATGCTATTACTTTAGGCGTTTGCTAAGGTCCTGTATTTTGTCATTTTCAGGCCCCTGAAGAAGGGTCACATTTTCTGACCCAAAATGTATTGGGCATCGGATTAAAATTTCACAATTGGATTGTTTGAAAGAAAAATTTACCCTTATGAAATGCAATAAGGAATGACAATGGTCAAACAATAAATTAACAGATGATTTAAGAAAAACTATTCGGACTACTTATTGAGCAACATGATAAAAATTTGTGAAGAAACTTTATTGTTCTAAGTAGAATTGTGCGCACCTCTTTGTGAGAGGTCTCCCCCCCCCCTCCACACATTTCCGTCAATTTTCTCAAGGCACAGCAAGGCACCGTGTGTCAGACGTATGCGCCACCTGAAAAAATAAAAAATAAAAACCTTGGAATATCCATTTACATAGAGTGCAAAGGGACAAAAAACTCTTTACGTATTCACCGAAAACATGTAATCAGGAGTATTTCTGCTCATCTGTACTTGAAGTATTAGAGTCTACACGGGGCCGCAGCATCAAGTGGGGAAGTGTTTGGGGTGTTACACTGCCCTAAAAAGGTGTATTCTGTAGTAAATAGTTGGGTACCGGTCCTTTCAGTCAGATATGGTGGAAGAGGTGTGGTGCAGCGGCCAGGGCGGCTGACTCCGGAGTATGGTGCTCACGGTTCGATCGCCGGTGGCAGATTAGCGCAGTACCTTGTGATTCTGGGCAATAGCACACTTAATCTTCCCAACAGCCCCCAGTTCCTTGACACTCTTAGAGGTAATGGTTCGCGTTTTCCAAATACTGGTATGGTGAGGTGCCTGTTGGATTTTATATTCCCACACTTACAAACATGCACACACCCTCGTTCTCTCACATCTGCACCTTGTATCTTAGTTTATATGAAAACTATTGTCTGAAGTACTCCTGACAATCCACAGTTCTCTCTCTTTATACTGCCTCTAAAGCTCCCCTCGTGTCCTGCACCTCGTATAATATATTTTTTCAAGCATGCCAGCGTGTTTGTTGGGAAATTCCCTCCAATCTTACTGACCAAGCAACACCCCTGAGTCCACAGTATCAGTAACACGGGAGGAGTACTCTTAATGTGACCCAGAGTGGCATTATTGAATGTTGCCTACATAGGTATAATTTGACATGAAAGCCATTGTATAGCATATTTACTCAAATGCTCTCTGTCTTGGCCTACTTAACTGCTCAAGCCAACAACTTCAACTGGTAAAGAACTGGGAAAAGTTCTTTCAGCAATTTATAGTGGAAGCTATCATATCTCAGGCGATTACTATAGTAAACCTCACATTTCAGTGTGTAGTTAAAGGCTTTTATGTCTAAGTCCAGAAAAAAGATTTATTTTTTTATTTATATTCATGGTAAACTTCAGACATGTGTTCCTGATTCCTACCCACTCTGTAAATATCAATACTTGCTTATCACTTCCTTTCTAGTTGATGAATACAACATCAATTTTGTTTCCACATCATAATGTTGCCTGATAATAAGTTAGAGTGGGTCATCTCAAGTGTTCTTTCCAAGTTCAGAAAAAATAAACAGGCTACACTAGGGGAAAATGTGCTGCCCATTGGGTGTAGAGACGGTAATATCTCCCTTCTCACAAAAAAGCCAAAGAATTAGATCTGGGTCTCAGTTCTCATTTAACCTCAATAATCACACAAACTGTGACTCAGAAAAAGTGTTCTACATGATTATGTGTCCATGTAACCTCCAGTACATCAGAATGACAAACCAAAAAGGAAGGATGAGGAGAAACAAACACAAAAGCACAATAAGATGCAAAAAACCCAACTAAATTAAAGAGACACATCCTAGAGAAAGGTCACTCTGAAACTAATCTCGAGTAGTATGTTACTAAAAAATTGACACTGAACACAAACAATATTTTGAAAGTGATGGATTTATTGAATGAAAACATCAGTTGTCGGATTGAATGATGATATACAATGGACTCAGCTATCAGTGAACTGATAGCACACACAGCCACACTCTACCAGAAATACCTTTGTATAATTAGAATTAGAGGCATTCTTTCAATCCTAAGCCCAGCTTCTGGGACCAACTACTTAAAGAAACTTGGTCTCCGTAGGTGGGATTCACGTGCAATCATATACCAGTACCCATATCTTATCATATGCCTGCACCATATGAATAATATATATAATACAACTATATTAATGAAACTAGGTCGGGGCAAAAAAAGCTCATGCTCACTAATGTCAAGTAGATGAGTGAGGAAAATCCACCTACCGGCAAGATTTCTCAACACGGGTGGTCGGATTTCTCAACGCTGGCAATAATGGGTGATTGCGACCGCTCGTGTTGAGAAACCTTCCGTTTGCGTTGAGAAAGCTGCTGCTCAAGCGGTAGAAAAGATCAGTGCCTTCTGAATCACTGACAAAATATCGAAGGTCACAATATCGAAGTACAAAAATATTGCAGCAAAAAAATCGAAGTCAAGAATATCGACATCCCATCAACATTATGGTAAGTAAAGAAATATCGTAGAAAAATATAGATGTCAAAAATAGTGTTATTAAAAATATCGTTTTTGTTTTAAGTTACAAAAATATTGTAAAATAAAGTAAATAATACATACAATTAAAATAAACATAGTTAAAAATATTTTAAAATGCTATATTTAAAAAATACATTAAACATATACATATCAAATATAATATATATACTTACTTATTACAAATTTTTAATATTTATTTTAATAATGTATAAATCGCTTACATTTTTTTAAGTAATTATAAATACACCTATACACAAGAACAATAATATAAATAAAAAATTAAATAAATATATGTCACCTGAGAGACCTGCACTGGCTCCCCGTCAACAAGAGAATCACCTTCCGTCTCCTCACCCACGCACACAAAGCCCTACACGACCAAGGCCAGAGCTACCTCAACAACCGCCTCAACTTCTACGCTCCCAAACGCCACCTCCGATCGACCAACCACGCCCTCGCCGCCGTCCCCCGTATCCGAAGAGCGACAACAGGAGGAAGGTCCTTCTCCTACCTGGCCGCCAAGACCTGGACCACCCTCCCTACCGACCTCCGCCTGACCCAAGACCACCTCTCCTTCAGGAAGAAGCTCAAGACCTGGCTGTTCGAGCAGTAGCGGCACCCACACCCCGCCCCCCCTAAGCGCCTTGAGACCCTCTGGGTGAGTAGTGCGCTCTATAAATGCCTTGATTGATTGATTGATTATGTAACAAATTTTAAAAAGTAAAACTAAATTTAGGGGGTCATTAGGATGTAGGGCGGATCGCCACCACTGGCATAGCGGTGGCGATCCGCCCTACATCCTTCTTCTCCCACCACCCATTTACCCCCGCCATATTAGTATGGTGGGCAATACTGCGGCGGACGGGAAGATCGTCCGCCGCTTTTCCGCCCAAGTCGACCGGGGGTAATAGGGTTTAAGATGGTGGCAGTGTCTGCTAGACACCGCCATCCATATTTGTATGGGCAGAAACATACCTTTCTGTGGCGGCGTTGCTGCTACAGAAAGGCAAGAGGATTCTGCTTTTGGGGGCCCGTTTTGGGCCCTCAGGGTATTGGGGGTGGGGGGTGCACTTGGGGGGTACCTATGATACCCCCTGCATTGCCATGGACATGGTGGCAGGTACCTCCTGGCGCCTGTCACCTTGTGCATGACAATGCATTCCCAACATGTTTGCGGTTGGTGCTGTGAGCACCTTCCGCCACAATTCTGGGATGAAAGATGCCACCTGCATGGTGGCGGTGGTATCCTAAATGCCAGGGTGGGCCCACCACACCACTGGCGGCTGGTCCCAGCACCGCCCTTCCGCCCGCCATCCTAATGGGCCCATTAATCTTTTTTAAATTAATTATACACTACATTAACTAAAATAAAATAAAAAATATTAGATAGCAGAGGAAATAAAATTACTATTTCAACTCCAGTGACTGCAACAGTAGGGAAAGTGTTGGATAGCGGAGGGGTAAAAATTACTATTCCCACTCCAGTGAGTGCAACAATAGGGAAAGTGTTGGATAGCATAAGGGTAAAAATTACTATTCCCACTCCAGTGAGAGCAACAGTAGGGAAAGTGTTGGATAGAGTAGGGGTAAAAATTAACATACTTATCAATTAAATATTTTGTATAAAATAAAGAACATATTAACAATTATTACACAGAAAATAATTAATAAATACCTATTAAATTAAATCAATATTTACTTAAATAACATTAAATTACTGGCATTGTTGTGAAATATGTCTCATGGGCCAGAGGTACATTAGACATGTTATTTGGTTTGTAGTGTGCACAAGTGAGAGGTGATTACAATATAGGTTTTTAAAGAAATATCATTAAAAACAATAAGTCCATAAAAAATAACTCATGTTCTGTTTTTTGTCCATTCAACAAATACCTTGTAGGTGGTTCAAAAAGCGGAAATGAAACGGGAGAGGCATAGACCTCATGTGTGTGTGTGGCACATGTGAAATAAACAAGCAGGGAGTGTAGGAACCCTGAAGAAGGCTGTTTATCTGTATGAGCTTATAGTGCAACTGAAACATGTTGGCTTAAATTTCTTGTGTAGGTGAATCATTGCAGTTCATCCAGTATCCAAATCTATTATATTTGTAGCTATTTCCAGGGTAACCAATAAATAAAGGAAACTCTTAAGAGTATAGTACCCTGAGATATTTTTACCATTAGTCTAAAATCTGTGGGAACATTCTGGTTTGGAAATGCAGGAAAAACAGTTGGACATATTCCCCATGGGATAAATTAGTCCTTTTGTTTGTTGAGATGAGTAGCAGCTGTGGGAGCAGAGAGGAGCCTGTCACAGTGTTTGTGGACTCTTGTGGGGACTCGGTTTACCCAGCTCCCCCCTGGCCAGCAACAACGCCATTTTGGGCGCGCACAGACGGTCCGTGTAGCGGCTACGGGAGCAGAGAGGAGCCAGCCATGGTGTTTGTGGACTCTTGTGGGGACTCTGTTTCCTGGCCCTCTCCTGGCCAACAACAATGCCATTTTAGGCGCCACGCAGACCCGCGACCTGTGTAGCTGATGCAGGAGCCGAGAGGAGCCGGTCACAGTGTTTGTGGACTCTTGTGGGGACTCAGTTTCCCGGGTCTCCACTGGCCAGCAGCAATGCCATTTTAGACGTGCTGCAGACCCGCGTCCCTTGTACCTACTGCGGGAGCAGCGAGGAGCCTGCCACAGTGTGTGTGGACTCTTGTGGGGACTCAGTTTCCGGGCTCTCCCTTGGCCAGCAACAACACCATTTTAGGCATGGCGAAGACCCACGGCCCATGGAGGCGCTGCGGAAGCAGAGAGGAGCCAGCCACGGTGTTTGTGGCCTCTTGTGGGACTTGGTCTCCCAGCTCTCCCCAGGCCAGCAACAATCCCATTTTAGGCGCGACATAGACCCGCAGCCCGTTTAGCTGCTGCGGGAACCGAGAGGAGCTGGTCACGGTGTTTGTAGACTCTTGTGGGGACTCGGTTTCTCCACTCGCCAGCAGCAATTCCATTTTAGATGCAACATAGACCCGCGTCCCATGTAGATACTGCGGGAGCAGCAAGGAGCCTGCCACAGTGTTTGTGGGCTCTTGTGGGGACTCAGTTTCCCGGCTCTCCCCTGGCCAGCAACAGTGCCATTTTAAGCACGATGAAGACCCATAGCCCATGTAGCCGCTGCGGGAACAGAGAGGAGCCTGCCATGGTCTTTGTGGACTCTTGTGGGACTCGGTTTCCCAGCTCTCCACTGGCCAGCAACAATGCCATTTTATGCACGACGCAGGCCCGTGACGCGCCTGGGCAAAGCCCAGGCCAAAGGCGGGCCCGTCCACGCCCGTCAGAACCCGGAGAGGGCTGGGCCTCCCTCAGACATCTGAGCCAGCACATTCACAAACGCTGTAACAGAGGCTATCTAGCCTGCCGGATACCAACAATGGGTAAGAGAAATACTGTAGTTGATAAATCTGGCTTGGGCACTGTTAACACTCTGGATGCCCTTTTATCAAGGGCAGCAAATGTATTGTGCCAGGAGATAGAGCTGGCCGAGCGCTGTCTCTCTTTGAAATGAAGGGAGACATACTACAATTCACAACTTATCCCCACCTGACCCCAGCAGGGTATCACATTATAGAGTTGATCGAGATAATGATCCTCCATCGCCTTAAGTTATCCCACCCTGAATATACTAGAATCAGCACCATCCTCCCCTTCTATTTTGGTCACCCAACCTGCACCTAAAAGGAAGTGAACTGGTGGAAATCTAAAGGGACATCCCTCAACAACTACAACTATTGGAAGATGATACCGTGTGGCAAAAACTGGAGGCAAAGGTATACAGCTTACTCCAACCAATTGTGTTTCGTCTGACCAAAATAGAAGAACGACTTTCCTCTTGGGAAGAGAATGGACAAAAGGGTCTAAATTTCTTTACTTCCCTACAGGAACCAGGGGTGTCGCAACCACAAACTGGAAATACGGAAGGGGAATTAAATCAATGTCCTGGTTATCTAGTGAGCAACATCATGGACAGTTAACTGTATTTTTAAGACATCTGAGGAGTTTTTTGAAAGCCTTAAAACTTCCTCACAGGATAGGCTTACTGCCACTAACCTGTTGGTCTGATTGTTCAATTTCAAAAAAAGGAACATCAATTCACCACATTCCATATAAACATCAAAAGGAAATTTTTAACCACACAAAATTTGTGATCAACAAAATGTGAGAAAGGTCAGAAAGTACCTCACGGTAGTATCACCAAGGGGGGGATTGCTGGTTTTGTACTCACTAGCTTGCCTACATCATCTGTAGCTTTCCTAACCAAAAAGAAATAGAGTATGTGTTTTCAAATTTCTCTGAGGTGGGAAATCAAAAGAAAGGAAAATAGTGAAAGCATGTGTTGATGCACTGTCAGTGCTGTGCCACTAAGTGCCTACTGTTCCCCGTGAGAAAAGAAATGCAGTTCTCAAAATTTAAAATGGGGTACGACTCACTAATAAAACTTAATTTTATTAGGTGCCGTGGGCATCCTCATATAAAAAAAATGGCATATGTTGGGCCATTTTCAGGAGCGAATGGCCGACATGTGTCTTTGCCAAACTATTTAGGCAACTTCATCAGGGCTGAAGGGGAAACCAGTCTTCACTTCACTTGTGAATCACATCGGACCTGTGGTTGTATGACGACATTAAAAAGAAGAATGTGCCAAATGTAAACAAAGCCTAACTTCAAAATGCACTCAAGAATTCTCTCAAGATCACTCTTTCAAATTTGCATAATTGTCGACCATGGCCAGCAAAGGCATTGAGACTTGACAGGACAACATTAAGCGGTACAAAAGGGGGTGGTGATGGACGGAGCATCTGAACCAATCAAACAAATCTGGGTTTGATCCATCACCGTTCTTTAGCCCACTCTGCCACCCCAGTTCAGACATGGCTATATGCAAATCAGTCTGACCCTGTGCCTCATGGGAACAGTCCAGCCCGAACTGCCAAGCCATGCCTTCCCTGGACCGGAAACAAGCTTCCGAGGACCGGTTTCTGGCATTACAGCCGTCTTCAGCCTGGCTTGCTTGAATCCAGTGGCAAAGTGAGCAAGGGACTCACGTCTGAGCATACCCTGCCACACTTAGGGCGGCCAAAGCGGTACAAAAGGGGGTGGTGATGGACGGAGCATCTGAACCAATCAAACACTCACACCCAGTCAAGAGATCTGGGTTTGATCCATCACCGTTCTTTAGCCCACTCTGCCACCCCAGTTCAGACATGGCTATATGCAAATCAGTCTGACCCTGTGCCTCAACAGGACAACATTAAGGCAGTCAATTCAATTTCAAAGCTTTATTCGATTATTAAAAACAATCACAAAAGCATACAATATAATATAAAAACACACGGTACAAACATTACAATGAGAACAATAACTCAGCCGTGTGAGAGTTTAAAAAGTATTAAAACACCAGACTTTTCCTATGCGAAACAGCTTTGAGTAAAAAGGTAGCGGTAAAAAAACAGATATCAGCAGAATCAAGTGCAAATAACAATTTCAGGGCTTGGGCTATAGTATACACAGAGTGTTTTAAAAACACAGGTCTAAGGTAGTAACGGCGAAGGTGCATGTAAAGTGGGCAAATAAGCATAAAGTGCAAAGTGCTTTGCCTAGATTGGCCATCACAGGGGCAGGGGGATTGACTATATAGTTTCATCACTGGGAAGGCCACTAAGTTGTGTACAATACCAAGTCTGAATCTCGTAAGAACAAATTGATGTGACTGCTTGGTTATATATTTAAGATACATATGCATGCCCTTGTCTTCCAACATATAGGAATAATAAAATACATGAGTAGACATGGAGCTGCACTTCGCTCTGCGTAAGTCAGATTTGGTCCCAATAAAGACATTTTTGAGTTCCCTTTTGGTTACAGTAACAGCACAATGGGGGTCGTTAACGATGTCCAGGTTAAAATCATCACTATAGGAAGAAGAGACATAGTTTAACCAGGGAATCTTGTGGGCTTTGTCCAATTTAAGGCAATCTAGAATAATCTGCCTGGTAAAGTCAGTCTCGTCTTTAGCCCAAATTGACCTCCACACCATTAGAGGTCTCAATCCCATCAAGTCCGTTAGATAATTCATGCACACCTCGCTATGGCACAGTTCAATGGAAGCCGAGGGGGGTAAACAAAGGAGTCTTTTAAGGAACCCATTCTCGGTGACTTGCAGTTCCCTATGCTGACAGTAGCCCCAGATACCAGAACCATAAAGTGCAATAGATACACACCTATGCCTATAGATATCTAACATGTCGGGTATGCGGCGACTACCAAGCTTGGCTGCGAATCGAAAAACTCCAGAGGAGCTTTTAGCCATCCTACCGTTAACATTTAAAATCTCTTGTGCCCAAGTCCCTTTATTATTAAAAGTAACTCCGAGATAGCAGAATCTGTCCACCACCTCAATTTTATGATTATTAAAATAGAACGGCATTAAAGATTTCATCCGTTTACCACAAGCCATAATAAAAGTCTTGGAGTTATTAACTTTCAGTTTTCGCTCATTAATAAAATTATAAAAGATATTCATTAATTTTTGGAGCCCGTTTGGAGTGCGCGAGAGCAATACCCCGGAAGCTTGTTTCCTTTCCAGTGAAGAATTGGCTTGATAGTTTGGTCTGCCCTGTTCCCATGATGCACTGGGCCAGGGACAGACTAATTTGCATATAGCCAGGTTCTGAACTGGGATGGTGCAGTGAGCTAAAAAACGGTGATGGATCAAGCCCTGATCTGTTGACTGGGTAGGAGTGTTCTGATTAACTCAGATACTCTGTCCATCACCACCCCCTTTTTGAAATTACGAGAGCAATACCGTGTCATCGGCATAAAGCAGGACTGGTACAGAGCGGCCACCAACCTGGGGAGAGTCTGCCTGTACCATCTTCAGTTCCGATTCTATAGAATTAATGAAGAGGGAAAATAGCAGGGGGGCCAGCACACAGCCCTGCCTTATGCCTGATTTAACCTTAATTTTCTCTGTACATTCACCTGCCCGGCCAAAGCGGATCTGGGCTGATAACTTATTGTAAAGTCTGGCCAGGAAGTGAATAATTGCTGGGGGAGCACCCATACCCAATAATGTGGACCATAACAGGTTATGGTCCACAAGGTCAAAGGCACTCGAAAGATCAGCGAAACAGAGAAATAAAGAGCCCTGTTTCGCTCTCGTGTACTTTCCAATAAGAAGGTCAAGATTAATGCACTGCTCTGTTGTCCCCAGTCCTTTGCGGAAGCCATATTGGGATTCAGCCTGAATTTTATTTTCCTCTGCCCATTCCTCCAGCCTCATCAGGAGAACCCTACTCATAATCTTCAGGGAGGAGTCAAGAAGGGAGATAGGGCGGTAGTTCTTAGCCTCTCCTCTATCTCCCTTCTTGTAGATAGGTAGAATAATAGATTCACTCCAGGTAGGTGGTGTACTCTCCAAAACTGAAGCATTAAACACCTGCGTCAGGAGTGGACTCCAAAGAGTCGGGTTGGATTTATACAGGTCAATCGGGACCCCATCGGGTCCCGGTGCCTTTCCCCCTTTACTCCGACTTATGGAAATAACAACCTCTGGTAGGGTAATATCCAGGGGTAGCCTCATTTCAGACTTAGGGATAGGGGAACTGACAAAGTCCTCCCTGGGCGGGTTAAATATTCCAGAAAAGTGGGCAACCCAATTTGCTTCACTAACCTGGGCTGACAATAAAGGGACCTCTTCATTAGCAAGATAGGGACTGTTGACCGTAGACCAGAAAAGCCTACTGTCACGTAATACCGATGCTTGATTCAGGGCATCCCAGGCTAGTTCCCTAAGCTCTTGCTTCTTACGTACAAGATTGTTTTTGTAGGTAAGTCTAAGGGATTTAATAGCCTCCCTGTCTCTGGGATGTTTAGTTAAAGCCTGCTTGAGTTCTCGCAGGGATTTGGTACACATGCCATCAAACCAACCCACATTTTGCTTCTTAATTCGGGCTTTAGTAATAGTGAGACACCTTTTTATAACAATGCCGAGTTCCACAAAATTAGCTATGATACACCCACAAAAGGCCTCAGAATCTAAGCATTGGTAAATTTCGGCAAACCCAGCTTCTAGGATTTTAGCTTGCAGCTTCTCAGAATTGTCCAAGGACCACTTTATACGGATACCATTCCGTCTACAAGGGGTGACATCTTCAATTAACAGGTGATGACTAACATCTGGTGACCCCCAAGCAGAAATGGACATGGTAATAGCATTGTGGTCGCTACTTCCAAAGTCTACGACAATGGGGACCGTACAAAAGGGAACAAGGTGCGTAGAGGCCAATAGGTGGTCAATAACAGAAGCCAAATTTAGTCCTGCAAAAGTTGGAGCAGGTTTGCCATCAGCATCTACAGCCGGGGGATGAATCATAAGGTCCATACTCAACATAAGGGAATTAAGAGAATCACCATAAGGAGAGTGGACAAAATGTGACCGATTTTCCCCATTGTCCCCGTCATATCCACAAATTCTAGTAAATGAATGGGGACAGGTACGTAGGTTGAAATCCCCACCCCATATGATATCAATTGGTTTGTGAATATCTCTTCGGATGTTGCTCAAGGCGGAACCCAACTCCTCCACCACCGAAGTATTAGAAGCATCAAACAAGTTATTATAGTGATTAATCACCATTATTACATGGCCCTTTACATGTTCTAATATTAAGATTTGGGAGTGGTGACCCACGGGCTGGTATGATTTCATACAGACTGGGAGGTTCACAGACAATAAAATCACTAACCCCCCTTTAGCCCTACCCATACCTGACCTTAGTGCCAAATTGTTATATGACACAAACCCATCCAGGTTAATGTCAGCGGTTGCCCAGGTCTCTTGCAGACATAAGATGTCAAAGTCAGAGAGGGTTTCACTCCAGCCTAAGGACATTAAGGCAGTCATAATACAGGCAGTGTTACAAAATCACAAGTGGTGGGAACTGTAAATGGAAGTGAGTGGTATGAACAGCTGTAGAAACCTCCTGGAGATGCACCAGCTGCATCTGGGTGTTCCAGGAGATAGGCCTGTAGTGGAACCCAGATATCCTGAGGGCGTGAAGTAATAGGGAGAATTTCAGCATACGTGTATGTTTGATCCTGCCAGAATAGCATATCTTTAAACCACTCCTTAAATGTAGACACCCTGCCTCGCCCCCATCCACATGCCACATCCACACGCTCAGCAGTAGCCTTATAGTCAGTGAGCGTGTTTCTAAATTTTGCCTGTAGCGCCCCGGAAATAGCACCCCATAAATTACCCTCTATCATTTTCAGTTCTCCCTCAAGACTCCTAAATTGAGACGAATGTCCCTTAAAACACCGAAACTTTTGGCCATGCCGGACCCTCTCACTTTGAATGCTTCCCAGACTGTGACTATATGCGTGACAGAGCCCAAGTTTCTAAGAAAGAAATCTGTGATTTCTTCACCAATTTTGGCTCGGAAAGCAGCATCCAGCAGAGCCTCGGGTACGAGTCTCCAGCATCAGGGGGGTGGCAAACGAGTTAGGGAGCAATAATGTCAAAATAAAAAAAAAATGTAATGTAATGTGGCTTCTTATATAGCGCACTAATCACCCCAAAGGGTCTCAAAGCGCTTGCTTTGGGAACCCGTCCTGGTTTTTCCCTGTGAGATAGTCCCAACTGGGTACCCCCAAGGTGAAAGCCAGGCATCCCGCTGCGGGGGCCGTAGTGGAGATTGAGCAAGCTATTGCCCAGAGTTGCAGAGTGTGAACCCCTGATTTGAGTAGGCACCAAAGCGCGAATTATCGAGTCCGTGGACATTTTGAGCTCAAGACCCTGCCGCGTCAGGAATTGAACCGTGGTCCCGGTCTGACCTCTGCTTCAGGGTCTGCCTCCTCTAACCAGTGAGCCACACTTCTCCACTGACTGGGGCATGATCCATGAAGGTTCTGGCTTAATGGTCCACCGTGTGTATCCAAGGAGCGACGCCCGGGACACCACCCAATAATCCAAGCAAGCCCATGTCGAGTGCCCTTCTGTGTAGTGCGTGCCCTCTCTCCCATCGGGGTGAACATGTCTACACGCATTGGTAACTAACAAGTTGGCCAGCAGGCCCTGTGTTTTGGTATAATGGTATGGGAGCGGCTTACATCTGTCGACATCGGGGCATAATGTAGTATTAAAGTCACCCCCCCCCAAATGATGTGAGTGGAACCAGTCTGCAGTATCTGCCCCGCAATTGTGGTGAAATAATCTGGGTCATCCACTTTCGGGCCATAGCTACACACAAATGTAACACGTTTTGTACCCAGTGTCCCCCAGACGATGCAGCTCCTGCCTATTGAATCGTGATATGTACCGCCCAAGACAAAGGGAGTGTTCTTTTTTATAAGAATCATTGTGCCCCTGGAGTATGTGGAGTATGATGAGAAGATAAGGACTGTCGATGTTTTGCCAGCTAAGCTGGGCGCGCGACGTGGTTCAAAAAGCGTTTCTTGCAACATGGCAATGTGTACCTGGTGCCTATTGAGATATGTGAGAATTGGCCTGCGCTACTGGGGATTACCTAGACCCCAGACATTCCAGGTAAGTAGATCAAGTTTTAGACCTTCTTTTTGTGAGCCCATAATAGAACAATTTGTTTGTTTACAGCATGCATGTTGGACCGTGCTTCATGGACATACTGCTCAGTGACCGTACGCATGTCTACCTGCTGGACATTACCAATGACATAACGTTAAGTACCCAAACCTATACCACTCCAACCCACAACAGCCCCCCAATCGTGCTGGCAAAGAAACAACCTTAAGAACTTTTTCCATTACAGTCAAGATAACCCAGTAAAAGAAACAATAGGGGTAGACACCAGCGTGGGGGTCGCTAGTGGGCTACGAACTCTCCCAACTTCCCAGTCTGTATCGACAACCTCCCTACGATTGGGAGTATTGTGAGGGGAAGAAAGGTGATTGGCATCATACATAGATTGAACATAATATCTAATATGCCTATCTGTAAAAGCAGAGAGGAATCAAAAATGAACGAGCACACATTTGTTATGCATCACTTATCTGTCTCTTAGCGTCAGTTCAAACAGCAAAATGGCAAGGAAGAGCTGCCTGTGTGCTGCAGCGGGAGTGCCAAAATCCATGCGTTGCCTCGAGTCCTCAGCAGGTGTGATGTGGGGCGTATTAGCAAAGAGTACCTCCTGAGCGATAGATTGGAAGTAGGAGATTCAGACTTCTGCAGGGGATGCAGATTTGGATCGATGTTCCGTGGACTTGTGATTCGGCGAGTGCTTTTTGATGCTTTTTAGAAAGTCATCCACTTGTTGGGGATTCATGAAGAAACATTGCTTGCTCTGGTACATGATTTGCAGAACTGCAGGGTATAATAGCGCATACTCTGCGCTTTCTGAAGTTTCTGCTTGACCTGTATGAATTTGCACCTCGCCTCCTGAACCGCTGCCGTGAAGTCCGGGTAAATGGTGAATGTATTGCCTTCGTAACAGAGCATCCTCTTCTCTCTGGCCAACTTTAACACTGTGTCGCGATCGTGGTAATTGAGGAGGCGGGCCATGATAGGACATGGAGTGCCCCCAGTTGGGGGCCTTGGGCCAAGCAACCGATGTGCCCTCTCCACAATCAGCTGGGAGGAGAAGGCCTCAGCCCCAAAAGAGTCACGCAACAGGCGCTGAACGAATTCCTCCATGCGGCTAGTGTTCATGTTCTCGGGAATCCCGATAACGCCGATGTTGTTTCGGCGGCTGCGCGCTTCTAAATCTTCATTTTTAGCAGCTATGATTTTTAGAAGCTGATCCATTTGCACCACCTGCTTCTGCGTTTGAGCAGTAGCATCCTCGTTGTCCGAGAGGAGCCTCTCTGCCTCTTTGAGCTGGTTGTCGTGATTGTCCACCTTCTGGACTATGAAATCCATTCAGCTTTTCATTGTGTCCATTTTGCAGTTCCACAAAACTTTGTTTCATGGCCAGAAGCAGGGTTTTGATGTCATCTGCTTGGGGGGGCTGGCAACGTTTGTTGGTGCTCGTCACGGGGCTGGTCTGCATCCTTCTAACTGGACAGAGTGTTAGCTTTTCTAGATTCAAGGGTGAGCTTAGCTTGTCATCCCTCTGGTTTCACTATCTCGAGATATATGCGCCTGTCCAAGCGCAGGAATCTTATCTAATCCTGGAACTTTCCCAAGGGGAAGCTTCCCAATTGCATTTAACACTTCTTGTAGTTTGATCTCACAGTCCACTTCATAACATATCCCTATAGCTGCATCTGATGGATCAACATTCAACTCCAGGGCTGCCCCAATTGAGTATAAGCCCTGGAAATGAGATTTCCAAATAACTGCAGCAATGTTGGGCTCTAGGGCTGGCTTACCCTCGCAGCTACTTGTGCTCACTAGGAACCAGAATAACTTCATGTCCCTATTGGATAATGCTGCCCTAATGGCAACTAATAATTACCATCTATCAAGGCTATCAGCATGATAGGCAGGGCTTCCCCGCCTATTTCCCAATACAGGCATTAATTAATGATTTAAGATTAATAAAGAAAAAAAGAAGACTCTTACATTGTTTTAATAAATCTTTTTTCTTTTTAATAGCTTTTTTATCCCTTGTGATTGCATGAAATTGCTCCATTTTTTAGGTCTCCAAACCTTCCAAATTAACTTTGCTTTTGATGAAAATGACTGCATACCTACAGTAATCACGTAATACAATACCACTCTATATTGGCCGCTGTGGTATTGAGGAAATAGTAGTGAAATGTACAGGAAACCCACCAGTTGACTTCCGGGTCACGGGTTCCCTGGGCCAGCGTCTCTGTTTAAATATCAGACGCTCGCGTCCCTCGAACATCTTCAGGATGGAGCACCAAGCTGCAGGCAGTCTGCGTATGCGGTAAGAGGGATCCAGTGCTGGGTTGTGCTCGTTGTGAGAGAGCGAGTACGGGGGCGCCACCCCCCTTAGGTTTAATTACCTCTTTCTAACAATATGGACATGCTGTTGCTGTTGCAGTTTGCAAGCTTGCTAACGGGCTCATGACTAAACTGAGTATGTGATATATTTGTTGTGTAAAATTCTGATAAGAAGTGTAAGATAGTGAATGGGAATCATGAGACTGAGTTTGAGGTAGTTTGAAAAAGGCACAAGGACCACATAAAAACAGTGCATTATTCATCGTGGCACAGGCTATACTTAATACTTATGTACTTTCAGGTGATACTGACGCAGTCATCACTGGGACACGCAACCATTTGGCGAGGTACTCCCATAGAGGTGGTTCACAGGTGCGAGGGATGACAGAATCCACTCGGTAATTACCTAAATTTGAAAGAGTGGGCTTTAGAGAATTCTTGAGTGCCCATTAAAGTTAGGTTTTGGTTACATTTGGCACTTTCTTCTTTTTAATGTCGCCATACAACCACAGGTCCGGTGTGATTCACAAGTGAGGTGAAGACGGGTTTCCCCATCAGCCATGATGAAGTTGCCTAAATAGGTTGGTACCGAAACATGTTGGCCATTCGCTACTGAAAATAGCCCAACATATGCAATTTTTTTAAAATATGAGGGCGCTCACGGCACCGAATAAAATAACATTTTGCAAGTGAGTCGTACTCCATTTTAAACATTGAGAACCGCATTTCTTTTCTCACCTCTGAGAAATTTGAAAAAAATACACACCTTTTCTTTTCGGTAATGAAAGCTACCGATGATGATAATGTGGGCAAGCTAGTGAGTACCAACCAGCAAGCCCCCCTTGGTGATACTACTGTGAGGTACTTTCTGACCTTTCTCACATTTTTTTGGTCACAAATTTTGTTTAGTTACAAATCTCCTTCTGATGTTTGTATGGAATGTTGTGTATTGACGTTCCTTTTTTGAAATTGAACAATCAGACCAACAGCTCATTGGCAGTGAGCCGATCATGTGAGGAAGTGTTACAGCTTTCAAAAAACTCCTCAGATGTCTTAAGCATACACTTAACTGTTCAGAACATGTTGGGTATTTTTGTGCTTGTGTATGTGAAACTAACCTCCTTGAATTTAGCAGGCATTGCCACCAAATTGGAAAACCCCATTTGGCTAGCATTCTGGCAGCATCAGGATATGTTATGCTTCCTGGAGATCTGGTCTAAGGAAGATATCTATTTAGATGGTTATCGCTCGTACCAAACAAATGCTGTTCCATCTGCGGCAGGAAGAGCTAAAGGAGGCCTCCTAACCCTAATTTCAAATACGCTTGCCATTAAGATACAAAAAAATGATTACACCCGGCCCACAATTCCATGTATTACAGGTTGAGGGCAATACATATCAGGATTGGCTTTTCATAAATGTTTATAACAATAATTTTAGTGACCCACAACAAGTGATAGGTGCGATAGACTCTGAGCTAAATAAATTCACTCAAGTCTAGGGGAAGAAAGCTGTTAATGTAGTGCAGGAAGGAGATTTTAACATGCAGCAATGTCCATATAATTTGAATAAAATTTGTGGTATTGAAGATAAGCAGAGTAAGCCAATGTATCACTTTGAACAGCATGATCACAGGAACGGTTTAAACAAGATCCTCTACATGAGGAATCTGAAAATCTGTAATCGGACGGATCCAATCACAGGAGATTTCAACAAGACTTTTATTCTAAATGGTGTATGTCGACCATTGATTTTGAAGTAAAATCAGGCTCTACTAGGGGAAGGATTGACCATAAAGATACCCAATTCTTCCTGTATAGTGATCATGCAATTATCTTTACCTCAATGTTACTGGGAATAGCAAATAATAAGTCCGCTCTAAGAATGGAGAAACCAATATTGGGAAGGAAAAATGTATTTCAACTAAAATGGTCCCAAATAAATATGCCAAAAATGATCGCGCAGCTTGTGACTGAGAATATCAGGCTGGTCTTAAAATGTTTGGAATTAGATAGTAACTGTGAACTAGTACCTACCCACATTGAGAATTTCTTAGAGCAAACCAAATTGGTTCTAACTTCCACTAAATCACGACCAAACCCATTAGCGACTCGCTGGTTCGACTAAAGCATCTAAAAACCTCCATGTAGCCCTTAAGGAACAACTTAGGGATAGGGAACGGAGTAAGCTCCTTTGGAAGGCATATTTGGTGGCTAGTTAAGTAAGAGAAGAGGCCTTAAGAGAAGAAGCATGTGAGAACCTTGACAGAGCAGCAATTTCGAAGACCAGTAAAGATTTTTGAGGGGTGATTACTGCATCCTTCTTCAAAAACAAAACTGACCCTTCCATAGACTCACACATTAACCGCATGCGCGCTAGCGGTTTTCCCACTGCGCGCTGTGATTTTTTTAAAAACGCGTTACGTGACGAGCTCAGCTCGTCATCCGCGTAGCGCAGGTTACGCCCATGACGAGCTGAGCTTGTCATCCGCCCGAAGGGGTTAATGAAGCACATGGGTGGACACCTTTGAGCGGATCGTCGCTAATTGCGACACTTATGGCACTAATCTTTGGTCCTTTGATCAAGTACAGTCTGATCAACTGATATTCTCAGTTGAGGAGATCAAACTGGGTTTGAGTAAGTGCAGCAGGGGAAAGGCACCTGGCCTGGGTGGGTTTCCCATTGACTTTTTTCTTGACCATCAAGACTTATGGGCCCCCTTGCTAACAAATACTTTTAACACAATAGTAAAACTGCCCCACTAGACTCCTGGAAATCCAGTGTCATCGCTCCTATTCATAAAAAGGGTCCAAAAGATAATCCCCAGAATTACAGGCAAATCTCACTACTAAACACAACAAAGCTTATGGGAAGCTTATTATTAAACAGGATGGAAAAGTCGGCAGGTGAGAATAATAATTTGATGCAATCACAGTATGGTTTCCAGAGTGGTAGGGACACTATAGATCTGTGCCTCAACTTAACTTTAATCAGAGGGAAATATACTAGAGCTAAGCCCGGCCAGATTTGTATGCCGTTTATGGATTTAGGTCAAGCGTTTGATTACGTAATCCACTCAAAACTCTGGGACATAATGGAGAGGATGGCGGTGGACTTGGCAATAATTGGTTGTATCCGACAAATGTATTCCAACGCCTCTGCCTGTGTTCGATTTGGTAAAGATGGAGAGTTAACATGCCCATTTAAGATTGAAGGAGGTGTTTAGCAGGGGTGCGTCCTTGCCCCCTTTTTATTCTCTGTATATACAAATGAAGTTGAGGCAGCTCTTGCAGGAGTAACTCCAAATGTCCCCACCTTTGACTCCACTGATATACCTATACTAGCAAACGCTGATGATGCAGTTTTAATTGCAAGAACAGGGGTGGCCCTTCAATGTTTAATAACGGCCTATGTTGCATTTTTGTCCTCACTGAGACTGAAGGTGAACAAAGCAAAGTCTTTTGTCCTCATTACAGGGACCTCATCTTCAAGAAGATCCCCGAATTTAACGATAGGCTCATGGAGAGTGGAGGTTGTAGACTAATTTCCATACTTAGGGGTTCACTACGACAAAAAACATTTGTGGGCATGTATGGTGAATAACAGGGTGTTAGCAATGGAGCGGGGTATTGAAGCTATTCGAACCTTTGCAAAAAGACTAGGGTCAAAACCACTACCAACAATAAAAAATGTATATCAGGCCAAGATAGTAACAGCAGTAATTTACGGGGCAGGGTTGTGGGGTATGGCCCCGGCAATCCAACTTCAAACTCTGGAGGAAAGATTTTATAAGAAACTGTTTGCAGTCCCCATTTCATAATCAAATTACATCTACCATCTGAAATTGGGAATACCTTATTTAATTGATAATATTAAGGTTGCCCCGGTACTCCTATGGCATTCGATTTGGCGCAGGGATACAGTGAATTTGACCCAGGCCATAATTAAAAACTGTTTGGATTTGGAGAACACTCATAAAATCCGCTGGCTCGGGTATGTGAGATCTTCACTGTTGGCATTGGGATTGAAGGAACTTTTCATTACTCCGAGTCTTTGTAAAAAAATAACAAAGGGAAAATTGAAGTCTATAGTTGTAGCAAAATTGACACATGAGCGCCAAAATGTAAATTATGCTAAGGATAAAGTGATGTTGTACCATAACTCCCCGAAAATCCCACTTGGGGTTTATTCATATTTGGAGCACATAAGAAACTGACAGCACAGATTTATCCTGATTAGATTTTTGCTGAATTTAATCCCCTTCATGCTAGGTTTTCCTGAAAGGAGGTTTAGACACGACGACTTGGTACCCTGCCCCTGTGGCCACAGATCGGAGCAGTCTGATCTCCATATACTACTTTTCTGGGGGTTTAAAAGAAATAACTAATTACATTTTTACGTCCTGTTTTAAGCAAAGCCGTCCTGAATTTTACCTTTTAAAGAAACTCTCGGATCCATTTGTATGTTTTTCAATAATTCTTATTGGCATGTCTAAGGAGAAGGAAAACTATAGAGACCAGCCTTGAACAGGTGTGAGGAGGCGTATCGTGCATAGTAATAATTGCCCATTTAAAGCATGATGTAAAGACAGCTTGAGACCACTTATGAGATAGTTGTCTTATCGCATACGCCCGTGACACTAAAGATTAAATTGTTATTTCACCAGATTTATTACATTTAATCTAATATTCAGAACAGAGGCTGTGTATGGTCCATCTCTTTGAATACGCCCTGAGAATATAGATGGAGTGTTTTTTTTTACTAGTTTAAAAAAAAAATTAACAACAGATTTTCCATAGTACCAGATGGGCAAAGCACAGCAAGTAAAGTGCATTTGAAATACATACTGCAAGGTCTCTAGGTACTGTACATTACCCACCCATAAGGTCTGCGGAACATCAGACCAAAGAAAACGCCCCACCCACCGCCCCCCAAGCGCACACCACACATACTTTAGAAACATTATATGCACATATGGTAGAGATTCCTGTCTATGTCTTTGTAGCACCAACACTTTAAACTGGTACACAGCTCACCACCAGCCGATCTATAGGGTCCCAGGTGGCTGGCTGCGCCATCAAAGACAAATCAATACACCTGTACTTGGCGCACCTAGTTCAGATCTTCCCATGATTCTGTGGGCAATACCTCGCCTGGAACACAGCAATCTCCGCCGACATGCACCTATCCATGGCCATTTTTCAGGTAGTTGTACTGGGCGGGGATGTATCTTTCCAGTGTTGTGCTATGTCCCTCTTAGCTAATGTGAGACCGAGAAACAGTAAGTGTCTTTTATACCTGTTTCCACCGATGTATTCTGTGCTGTGTAAAAGAGTCAGTCTGGGGTCCGTCGGGATGTCCCATGCCAGAACGCGCCCCTTTCAAGACAGCACACCAGACCAGAAGAGCTGCAATGCCCCGCAACTCCACACTGAGTGAAGGAATGACCCCTATTCCGTGCCACATTGGAGACAGATGGGGGACTGAAGGGCCCCCATCTTCCAGAAGCGAAGTCGCGTGTAATATATCCTATGGAGATATTTGAATTGAATTAATCTGTATCTGGTGGAGACTGCAGTGCCCCTGGGGCTAGCCAGCGCCTCAGCCCAGTCATCGTGTGTAATGGCGGGCAGGTCCGCCTCCCACGCCGCCCGGGTGCGGTGAATAGTTGTCTTGGAGTGTGTAGTGAGAGTTTGATAAATTTTCCGGATTTTGTGAGCCCCCAGATCCCCCATCAACAAACGACCTTCCAGCGAGTGTAACTCTGGTAAGGACTCAAGATGCCGTATCAGTAGGGTCAATGTGTGACGGAGCTGCAGATAGCGATGAAACTGTGATTTGTGAAGGTCAAAGTCCACCTGCTGCCTTTGAAAGGAATTAAGAGTGATCCCCTGCATAATGTTTCCGAGAGTGGAGATCCTGAAATCATCCCATCTGCGAAACTCCACCAATGCTACGGCAGGCCGGAGGTGTGTTCCCTGCCAGAGAGGAGTGGCGCCAGTTAGCGTACCCCACCAACCCGTTGACCAAACCACCCACCTTCATGTCTGAATAACTGTCAGGCCGGGGGAAGCGCCTCCAGGGACGAGCAACTATTTAGAAGATGAAGCAGCGGGGTCCCCGCCATGGCAAGCCACTCCATAGCGTAGGCCGGATCTGTCTGGGAACCATACCACAATTTGTTGATCACCAAAAGTTGCAAAGCCCAGTAGAACGTGTGGACGTCGGCCACCGCTATACCACGGCAATACGTGGACTGAATGCATGCTGCGAGCGCCAAGCGGATCGCACCGCTTTGCCAGAGGAACCTATTCAGTAGTGCATTTATTTGGAGAAACCACGATGGAGGAATAGGGTACGGATAGTTCTGGAGCCAGTAGAGCAGGAGCGGCAGAGATACCATTTTGAAAATGTCTGACCTGCCGTCGAGGGATAGCGGTATTTGGGACCAGATCGTTGTTTCATCTCGGACCACGGGGAGCAGCGGAGCTATATTGCGCAAGTTTTTAATAAATTTTAATGCAATATGGATAATTGTAATTAGTATGTATGAAATTATTTTTTATGTTTTAACATGCTTGGTGTTAAATGCTAAACTGGAACTGTGCAAATCGATCTGAATTTAAAAGTGGTCTTTATACTTTTATGATCTGTATTTTAAAATGGATCGAATAAAGTTTCTTTGATTGATTGATTGATTGAGTAGCTTTCCTTTATAAATAAGGGGGTTGACCTGAGAGGAATACAGTTCTATCCTGCAACTGAAGAGGGCTCTGTGTAGCTGTGTCAAGCTCCCACATGCTTGTTTTTATGGCCATAGAATTTTGTAACACCACTCTTCACAAATGTAGAAGTGGGAAACATAAGTGGTTCGAATTGTTGTAGGGATTACCACTAATAGCAAACTAGCCAACCCTGTAAAACACATTTGGGAGATCAAGAAGGAAACAATATTGCTCTGGTTGCTGAACAGAATTCCCGGATTTCATAATGAAAATGTTGTTTAATTGCAATACAAATTATTTTAAAACTCGCCCCACTGGATTTAATAAAAAAATGCATACCCAATAGTAGGATCTTTTTTTTTAACACTTAACAGGAAATACTTTTTTATCACACAATATTTTTGCGAATTATATTCTTCTTTCACAGTGAAATGTATGCTGCTGGTACTGCTTCTGCATGTTTCAGAGCGTTTCTGATCTGCATTGTCTATCTCTAAAGCAAATGTCAACCATAAGTTTACTTTAACAAGCATTGGCAAAGCCAATAGTTCTCGCTATAGGACGTTTTTGCATTGTCAATGCTTTTTAGCCACGTTGCAAAGCATTGTGGCAGCTTCGCAGCATGGCTAAAGAAAAAAGAAATACCAATTAAAAAATTTGAAGAAATGGCCGCTGCTTCATTTTGTAGGCATGTACATGCATTCAACACACATGTGCATGTCTATAAAAGGGCATAGGCTTTCAAAAAAATGAAAAATATTAATTGGTTGCAGGAGTAGGCTAAGGATGAAGTGGGGGTGAAACAAGAATTAACAAGGCGGGAAGCGGTGAACTAAAATGGAAAAGGAATACTGTGCTATAGTTTGCAAATATAATTACATGATTTTGACTAGCACAACCGCACAAACATTGCATTGAGTTGTTCATGAAAAACTAAACTTATTTAGATAATCAATATAAGGCAAACTAAAGTAATTGAGCCAGTACTGCATCTCAGCTCACACTACACAAATGGGAATGTTAAACAACAACCAGAGTTTCATTAAAAAACACAAAAGATGCATGGAAATATATAATTTGGAATAAGCTGCACTTAGATTAGTAGTTGTTTAAGGTTAGAGCTAGGTGTCAGTTTACCAAAAGTATATCATATATACCTACACAATGTATGTGTGGTGATATTATTTATTATGGACGCATACCATGATGCATGTAAATGTAAGTGACATTTAAACCCACACGGGCAGCTCAATCGCACATCCGGTAATTCGAGGGTTTGGCCTCTTCTGCACTACACCGCTCCCACACTATACCTGTACCCAACATCCTCCCACCCAACACAAAGGGCAATGCTCCCCACACAGTAACCACACTTTGTTCTGCCCTATTCTGCCTCCTTTTCAACAACACCTTTTCGCTTACTAGACATGCCTCCAAAGTTTGGGACCTCCTGCATGACCTCTCACTGGACCTGCTGCTCTTCCTAACTAAAACTTGGCTGACCCCAAAAACCACCCCGGACTTTACCATGGCAATCACCCTCTGAAAGGTTATCTTGGAGCCAGACGTGAAGGTGAACAGCGTAGCCCAGCCAAACTGCCAAGCCAGATCCTCCCTGAATTGGAACGCAAGCAACATAGGACTTGATTCCCACTGATTACGGTTCATCAGCAAGATATAGCTTGGTTCCAGTTATACAGTGTGCTCAGTGCCCACGTCTGGGCACTACAATCCCACCCAGTGCGACCTACTGAAGTATGTAAAAATATGCATGGAATACTTGCATTAATATCAGCCATTGGTAATTATTTGGGGCAGCCTACAAGTCCATTATTATTTTGGACCCAACCAAATGCAAATTAGTCTTGACACTGCTCCAGTGGGACCAGCCCAGCAAAACTGTGAGGGCAGATTTTCCCTGAACTTGAACATAATTTACCCAGTACTGGTTTTGCCTTCATTAGGGCTCAAAGGCCAGGTATAACTTGGCTCCAATGACACAGTATGCATGGAACCCATGTCTGGGTATCCCCCAACAAGCTCAAGGCCCCACCACCTCCCCAGGAGAGATTTTTAGAGGTTGGCAGGTCTGCTGCTGCTCCTTGCAGGGTACCATCCCTGTGCTGTTAGTCAGTAGTGTAGCAAGGGGAGGTGGGAGAGAAGTTTTGGCGGCGGCAGCCTCCTCCAGCTCTTACATTCTGTCTCGCCATACCCCGCTCTACAATGCGGCTGTCGTGGGGTGGCAATCGGTGGAATCACGCCAACACCTCCCCCTGCTTTTCAATGCGGCAACACAAGGACCGCCAGGGGTGGCCAAATGGCTAGCTACACCACTGTTGTTAGCCAGTCACAGGAGTTCTCAAATAATGACCTGCTTATTTAATATTCATTAGGCAAATCATTCTGTGACACCCTGTAACTAAAGACGTAGGGGCAGATTTACAATGCGGCAAACGCAAGGACTGCCACAGGTGACCAAATGGCTAGCTACGGCACTGTTGTTAGCCAGTCACAGGAGTTCTCAAATAATTACCTGCCTATTGAATATTCATTAGGCAAATCATTCTGTGACAACCTGTAACTAAAGACGTGGGGGCATTCTGTGACAACCTGTAACTAAAGACATGGGGGCAGATTTACAACCCCTTTGCAACACTTTTGTGACGCAGCAGCAGTGTAAAAAATAGGCCAATTTACAATGTGACGCATCTAGGAAGATGCGTCACTTTGTAAAGCCCTGAATCACATTATACCTGCGTCAGGTATAATGTATGCAGGGAGGGCGTTCCCACGAAGGAAAGCCTCAGAAAAGTGACGCAGTGAAATCTACAGGTTTTCACTGCGAAACTTCTAGGACGCCACTGCATCAAAACCTTATTCCTGTTTGAAGCTGCAACACAACTCCAGCAATGCGTGTCCTTTGCCCCAACAGATGTGTCTGAATTTCTTACGCATCTGTCAATCCTTGCACCATGGTGCATTGTATTGTAACGCATCTCTATAGAGGCGTTACTTTCGTCACTTTCTTGTAAATCTACCCAAGGTACATAATACGGAGAAATGTCGCAACTAGTTGGGTCGCCATTTGCCACCAATAATTTTAACCCCTCTGGTTGTACAGTGGGGCGAAAGAACACTCCAGTGACTGCTGCGCTTCTGAAGTTAGGATGACTTTCATAGTAAGAACTCTGCTTACCCTGCCCTTCGTGTATTTCACTGCTTGTGTAACCCTTAAAAACGTATCCCGAGCACTAATGCTCATGCTGCAGCTCCAATGACTGTAATTTCCCATAAGCTCCGTTGATTAAATTCATCGGACCTGCCTAATCGTGATTTATGGCATAATGTCCGCCCCTCTCGTTCCGTTTAATTTCCTAGAACAAAATCTTCCCCGGCAATTGAGCGAAGTACATCTGTCACGAGCCTCCAGACAGCCAGCACGCCCCAGCAGTGAATCACAGGGGCCGGTCAATGGCGCTTTTGGGAAGGAAGTCGTCGGGGATGAGGAGGGTCATCAGGGGGGGGGGGCAGTGTTAACGAGGGGACAGCCAACCGTATTGTCTGAAAAGATCTGCGACTGTGGCATAGCAAGTGTACCGTAGGCCCTGATGCAAACAGTGAAACTGGACCCATCTTCCTCTGGCTTTGTAGTAAAAATCGACAATAATTTGAGTGCATGGGCCTCTCACACCCGGGGCACTGGTGCCACTGCATCTGCTGCACCGTTTAAAGCCACGCCCTTAATGCTCGAACAAGGTCAGGTGTACTGATTGTTGAGTATGATAAAACAGCCTCCTTCAGCTGTGTTAGTTCCATTTGTCCTTATGCAAATGATTTCTATTGGATCCACATGATTTTTTTTGGACATAGTATGACACACTTTGGAAAATATTCTCGTTTACCTCATTTGCATACCTGAACCATTTAATGAAGTTTAATGGTATGTATTTTTCAGTTGTTAGTTTTTCATCAGTATAGTTTAAATTGTTGATTCCCATCGAGTATTTTCTTTTCCGACGGCACACGCTATATAAATACAAACCTTTTTCCTCCTCTATCCTTCTGCTATGATTCCAAATCCAAATAACTGACAAACCTATCCACCACTTAAAATGTTACTTGCATGTTTCACTATACTAATTCTACACTAATCGTCTATGGGTCCCGGAGGAGCTTGCTACTCGCCGAAAAAGCGCTTCGATGCCTCGTCAGGGGTAGTATAAATGCAATTACAATATAATACAATACATGCATCTGCAGACTAATATCGAAATATTTTGCAACTGGTCAATAGTAGTTTCCACCACAGGCAGTAGGTAGGTAGAAGTAAGCATTTCACATTATATCTCCACCCACACCCAATGGCATGGCATTATAACTGAATATAACCTAAAACGGTGTCAAAAACTCATGGGCATTTTCAAATAATCCCCAGTACCTTGTTTTGGGATAAGGGTCCGGGATAAAGTGCAAATTAAGAATAAACGCTCACTCTCATATATCACAATGTGGGACTGAACATCCTTACAAGTGCCTAACACACACACCCTCAAGCACACACACTCTCTGATTATATAGAGAGAGAGTGTGCAAAGAGGTAGTATAGGCTTAAGTGTGCACACTATTCAGCCCACTGCAATGAGTGGGCAAGATTTAGGTTAATCGATGCCATGTGGATGGAAATTACTATTCTATATCGGCTAACTCGAGTTAATCCCTTTGTAATATGGAATAACCGTGAAGACTCTATTTTCAGGTCAGATTCTGCATGGTATTCCCTATTCCATGCAAATTGCTGCTCCAAATTCTATCTGTTATAGGCAGGTGGAAAATGGAGGCAGGCGACGGGTATGGGGGGAGGAGAGGGTGACAGTAGGCAGGATGGTTGAGTTAGTAGGAAAGAGCATTGCCTGTTACCTGCCCCATCCCCCACCTAAGAGGGGGATGGGAGAGGGACAGAGGGCCGACATGGCTGAGCTGCTCTTGCAACTTGAACTCATGCAGTTTTACCTGCTGGATTTTCCTTCTGGTAAATTCGGGCTCGGTGTTCCACCACCGGGATAATCCAGGTAGGCTAGTTTTGATTGGGTGGAGCAGTATGTCTCTAAAGTATACTATTTCGCCTTCAGGGCCTTAGATTCATAATTGGGCCTACTGTGTACTATAGGCGCATAAAAACTCAAATCCAAACTAAACCAGGGTTATTATACAAAAAAGACAGTCAATATTCCTAAAGTTTAGAGCAGTAAAAATACATACAAAATCACACCCTAAGCTGCCCTGCACAGCTCCAGACAGATTCGAATATATGTGCTCATTTTCAAAACAAAACATACTCGAATTGCTGAGAGGCTAATAAGCTGATATCCAAAACAGATCAGCTAACTCACCCAACAAACCAAAGCTTGTGGGACACATGCAAAGTTAAAGACAAATTAACCATGTTGACACTGGCTCCTTTCCAAAACATATCAAGACAGTTTAATAAACATCCAACCATTCTATCAAAATCACCTAAAATCATGCTGTTTATTGACCTCTAATATCTCAACCCACACCAACATTAGCCCTGAATTATCATTCCTAATTGTTTCCCCTTGCTGGAGATGCTAATTTCCATCTGCCACTGCCTACAACCAAACAGGCAAGCTGCTGGGAAAGAATAAGGTAAAAGAGGGTGGGATTGCCTGTTTGTGGTGATCATCAGTAGTGATTGGACTGTCTATAACAGTTCTCTTTATCTCCTTAAGGAATATGTCCCCTCCCCATTACTCTGCTGTTCTTTAAAAATACCACGATGAGAAGAAGAAATTACTAAACGTACACTCTAAATTGCAGACAGAAACAGCAACTCCATCAAGCCTGGTTGAATTGAATTTTCTTCAGCAATATCGATAAGCATGCATCAGTGCTGTGTAAAGGCTGGAGAGGCAGAGAGACTTCTACAGGCTGGACAACTCTACATGTTTGAACTTTCAGAGGAAATACAAAGGCGGCAGTGGTGTGTTCACGCACCAGTGAGAATCCCATCATTTCATAACATGGATTGTGCACGCGTCAACAAGCCATGCTTCTTTCTGGGCTAATTTGAAAAATGTTTCCTGAGGTTTTGTGGCACCTCTTTGATCAGTTTTGAAGCTAGTCAAAAAGTCATTTTTGACACTACATCATTAATAACATCAGCGAAGGAGCGCAAAAGCGTTGAGGTGGTGCTAGCAAGGGATCATTCCCCTAGGACAACTACAAATAGTTGGTTCCTGTGTTTGTAAATTTGTGTGGTCTTGCAATAGTCCGTTTGGTATTTTAATTCTCTGGAGTCTTTCCAACCACAAATTTCTCTGTCCCTGCCAATTGGTTATAATTGAGTTTTAACCTGGTGCGAAAATGGCAGGCCTCCATTTTAGCTCCTCTTTTGTAAAGAAAGAGAAATCATTTATGTTACTGTTAGTGGCCGATTTCGATGTCAGACGGACTTGAGTCTGTCCGACATCAATCTGGAACTGGGACCGACCGACCTACTGTACGCAGTCACAAACCAGCAATTAGGATGCGACCGAACACTGTCTGGTCGCACTCCTATTTTTCATAATGGGAGCATGCATTCCGATGCTCTCATTGTAAAGAGCTGAGGTGCAGTTCATCCCTGCACCCAGTGGCAGGCACCTTGAGGTGGCTGCCTCCGGGTGCAGGGATCAACAGGGGGGCACTATAGGTACTCCCTCAGCTGCCATCCAGAGGCCTTGAACCCATGAGGGCCCTGCTGGGGGCCCCCAAAGTCGGATTCTGACAGCCTTTCTGTGTTGGAAAGGACAGCACAGAAAGGCTGTAGGAATCCACCATCGTAATCCCTTGGGCGGAAAGAGCCATTCTAGGGATTTTTGGCCCATTTCCGAATGGCAAAGGCCTTTCCGCGCCCATCGGAAGTCATTCAGAAAAAACCTGTATGGATTTCTCACATCATAATGAGTCTGTCGGAAAGGAATCTGAACGGGACATTTCAGTTTGGTCGGAACGTCGCTGACCGATGGTTGGAGCCTTTTCTGACCGCATCGAAATCGTCCCCTTTGTGTTTTGATGATCAACAGTTCCTATAATGAGGCTGCACTTTTCATTAATGGTACCGCAGTAGAATCCTAAAGTTAGTAATTCTGGTTTAGATCTCAAATCACAACAAACTCTAGACTCTATAGAAGAATCAGTGCCTACATCCCCTTTGCTTTAATGGCTAATTATGATCCTATCTGGTCTGTGGTTGTCTCGGAGATATAATTGGATGAGTTGAGAATGCATGTTTGCTGATAGAATCTGAGTTCATTATCCTGGAAAATATGCAAATGCCGCAAGAACTTTGCGGCA
Source organism: Lissotriton helveticus (assembly GCF_964261635.1). Classification (NCBI taxonomy): domain Eukaryota; kingdom Metazoa; phylum Chordata; class Amphibia; order Caudata; family Salamandridae; genus Lissotriton; species Lissotriton helveticus. The sequence continues at coordinate 704,093,981 of NC_136068.1, read as the reverse complement.
GTCCCACAGGGGTCCTCAGTGTCACTGTTCAAGCTACACCTACGCACTACAGCTGATCTCATTAGGAGCTGCTGTATTAGCTTGAACTTCAAATGAATACAAACGACATGCAGACCCTCTTTAATCTGCACAGATGGGATAGGGGCATGAGAGGGGCGTTCAGCAAGCCATGCCTGATACAGTAAGATATGGTTATGGTGCAGGAATAGGAGATAATTGGCTGTACTAGATCACAAAAAAGATGCAATAAGAGTAAAAGATTTTCGCTACTGTAACAACCTGGTCATAAGGAAAACAAAGTGTATGTTGGGTGAGGAGACCTCTCCCTCACAAAGAAGATATGTATATAAAAATCGTTCCAGTGGTATCAAACTGACAAAAACCACATTCTCTATTATAAGTTGACTTTTAGAGAATGTTGTTTTGTCAGGTTTATTCCACCGGAACGATTTCTCTATAAATATGCAATTTGGCAGTCGGTCTATTCTGTATTGCCCACACAAACGGGTACAGTTTCAACTGGCCCTACCATCCTCACCCTCACACCAGGCTACGCCATTTTTTGAAAACTGCAAAGTACTGGGCAATATTTAGCATCCTTTCAGGTTTCAGAAGTTAATTGGTAATTTCTACCTGATGACCCATTGTTTGGAAAGACAAGCTCAATTTCCAATTTTGATTCGGGGTAGGCGGCCCCGTAAGTGTACATTCGACATGGGGCCCAACGTGTAATGTAATCGTGCTGCACAGTTTGTGATAGGACACGGCAGGGCACACAGTTTAGGACTACTTTTAGCATCTCCTCAGTCCAGCAGTAAGACTCAGATCTCACAACGGAAAGATGTGTGGGTATCCTGCAGGACACAAACTTTTTTTAAGTTCAAGTAAAGGTTTATTTAGAAATTAAGGTTATTGCAAAAAACAATACTTCATACAGGCAATCATTAAACTTTTGAGGAACTAAGCATTCTAATATATGTTATCTTGACTGAGACAAACTACTACCTAGGTATAATTCCTTAGACACCTTCTCTACAATGGCAAAGGCACTCCTGAGCATTAGCATTTGTTTGGCAACTAAACCTTTGTGTGTGTTGTGTATTTTGAGTATGTTTGCTGTCGGACTAGATTTGCTAGTAAGGGGAGTGTCAGTGGCGTAACAATAGCCCCTGCAGCCCGCGCAGTACCGGATGGACCTGGAGCTCCAGGGAGCTCTGTGCATGGGCAGCGGGCCCCTGACCTACCAGCTCCTGCGACAATAGCGGCTCCTCCGCTATGGCGGAGGAGCGTCGCCCCATTGCTTTTCAGCAGTGCAAAGTAAAAACATAAAATGATAATAACTTTGAATTACTATAATTTTATGCTTTGTGCTGCTTTGCAGGTGGGTGAGTGGGGCTGCCCTGCTCTCGGAGCAGGGCAGGGGAGGAGTGGTTTGCCCACTTCTAAGTGCACATGACTGTTTTGTTGGCCCTCTCAGGCGGCCCAAAACAGTCATGCAGACTTCCCTGTTCTCCATGGAATCTGAATTACAGCCTGCATATAGAATATGCCCAGGCCGCCATTCCCAGGCTCCTCGGAAGCTTGTTTCCGGTCCAGGGAAGGCATGGCTTGGCAGTTCGGGCTGGACTGTTCCCATGAGGCACAGGGTCAGACTGATTTGCATATAGCCATGTCTGAACTGGGGTGGCAGAGTGGGCTAAAGAACGGTGATGGATTAAACCCAGATCTTTTGACTGGGTGTGAGTGTTTGATAGGTTCAGATGCTCCGTCCATCACCACCCCCTTTTGTACCGCCATTCCCAGGCTGAGCATCCAACAATGAAGCTCAGACCAATCACAACGCTGGACTGTAGCGTTGTGATTGGTCAGGGGAGCCTGGGTGCTTACCAATCACAACACTGCATTGCTGCATTGTGATTGGTTAGTGGGGCCTGCTTCCTGTTCCTCAATTTCCACAAGGAGAGCAGGAGCCAAGAAGCGAGACCCAAGGTCTAGGTAAGTTTTTTTTTTTTTTTAAATATTTGCACCATGCATGCGCCTGCCCTGCCACCCGCGAGCCATGCCGGACGACACTGCCTGACTGAGTACGGAGCGTGGAGGCCCTCCATGTACTTTACAGCGGGCCCCCTTCAAGTTTCTTTATGCCACTGGGGAGTGTACCAGAGGCCCTTCCCAAAATGAATGAATGTACGCTGTTTTTAACAACATGATTCCACTCAGATCACACAATTACATTTGATGGCATGTCTCAACTGCCACCAACAAATTTTACAGCAGCTTTCTCCAATTTAAATAATATGTTGAATGCGTAAACTGCATCGTATGGAGTCCATAGCACTCTATACTTGGGTGCACCTGCAATATGTATATATATTTTCTGTATTTTTTTAAGTTTATGTCTCATTATACAAGTGTCTGACTAGAGAGGGTCTCCCATTCCGCCATGACTGGGCCTCTTTCCTGTTCCTCGACTTCCACAAGGAGAGCAGGAGCAGAGACGCGGGACCCAGCGTCAAGGTAAGTTTCTTTTACAAATATTTGCACCATGTGTGACACCCAAACCTGCATCGCCACTCGCAAGCAATGCCGGCCGCCACTGCCTGCATGAGTATGGAGCATGGAGGCCATCCATGTATTTTACAGCGGGCCCCCCTCAAATTTCTTTACGCCACTAGGGAGTGTACCAGAGGCCCACCTCAAAATGAATGAATGTACTCTGTTTTTAACAACATGATGCCACTCAGATCACACAATTACAATTGATGGCATGTCTCCACTGCCACTAATACATTTTACAGCAGTTTTCTCCAATTTAAGTAATATGGTGTCTGTGTAAACTGCAGTATAGAGTTCATAGCACTCTATACTTGGGTGCACCTGCAAGATGTATGTATATTTTCTGTATTTTGTTATGTTTATGCCTCATTATACAAGTGTCTGACTAGAGATGGTCTCCCATTTTGCCATGACCGGGCTGACCAATGTACCCTCAGTTAGGGTAAGTGGGATTATGATGTGTGAATGACTTCTATAATAATATTAATAATAATAAAAAAGCTTGTAAAGCGCATGGCTACACTAGCTAGTGTGTCCCCGCGCTTAAAAAAGAGCCAGTTCCAGTCAGTGAGGTAAAGCAGAGAGGACCAAACAGGAAGATTACAAGATGGGAAAAGCCATGTCTTGAGCTTTCGCCATAAAATAATCTCTGAGGATTCCAACTGGAGCCCTATCGGGAGTTTATTTCAATGTGTGGACACTAAAAAGTGATAGGAGCGCCAACCCATCCTAGCTCTTCTGGTGGTCGGAATGCTAATCTGACTTGTCCCACTTGATCTCAGACGGCGGATGGGAACCTGCGGGGTAAGAAGTTCATGCAGATAAAAGGTCCCCTTCTTCTGCAGAATGCGGTGGCTGACACACATAGCTTTAAAAATAACTTGTTCCCTCACCGGGAGCCAATGAAGGGAGGTCAGGGCCTTGTTGGATGATGCTCTCCTCAGGAGCATTAAAACGAGACGCGCTGCAGCATTCTGAATGCACTGGAGTCTCTGCACACATTACATTTTTGCTCCTAGGTAAAGAACATTCCCGTAGGTCAGACGTGATGTCACAAGAGCATGGACCATCGTTTTCTTTGCTGAAACAGGGAGTACATCTAAGGACTTCCTGAGACTACGCAGGACCCTGAAACAATTGCCCGCCACCCGCCTGGTGTGAGTTTCAAAAGATAATTTGGTAACCAACCACATCCCCAGGTTTTTTACCTGATCCCTAGGGGGAGGATTAGGACCCAACGCCTGAGGCCACCATGCAGAGGACTAGATAGAGGGAGCCTCACCTATCACTAGAACCTCTGTTTTATTGCCATTGAGTTTAAGGCAATAATAAGCCATCCATGCCGCAAGTTCTTGTAGGCACGTTGAAAAATTGATGGCTGCCTCACCGGAATCTTGAGTTAGTGTCACCACCAGTTGTGTGTCGTGAGCGTATGACACCACACTAACACCAACCTTCCCTACATTCTCTGCCAGGGGGGTAATGTAGAGATTAAAGAGGGTGGGACTAAGTATGGAGCCTTGAGGGACCCCTAGCTCCAGCTTGAAGCTTTTGGAGTAGAAGGGTTTCTGCCACACCTGAAAACTGCGGTCATGTAAGAAGGACCTTAGCCATTCCATGCCCCCTTCCAAAGCAGGTAGCTCACAATAATGCTCCAATCATCATTGTACAATCTGCAGTCCAAAAATGCTGTTTCAATTCAGATTATTTTATTTGATCATTTGATTCCAAATCCTCGCTAACTCTGAATTCAAAGTTGTTTTGAAAGTGAAAACCTTTTTCAAGGTCCCTTGCTGTGTTCTGTGTGAACTATTTACCACTCTTTTAACAACATTCCTGGATGACATCATTACGTTTCTCTGAATGACTTTTCATGCACAGTCAATGCATCATCGTCTCCAAAACCAAATGACTTTCCATCCCCCTTGAAAAAGGGGATTTCCCCTTGAAGCACAAATTGGCTGTTTGGCTGTTTTTGGGAGTGTGTGAGTGTTAGAACTGGCACCATTGGTGTGGGTCTCCCTTCCATTTTTACTGTTGCCTCATGTATTTTTGCTGGTAGTAGATGCTTTGGGCACTTTGCCACTGCTATTCAGTGCCACAGTGCAAGTGCTCCCTATTGTAAATTGATGTATTAATCAGTGGTTTCAGGTTTGCCATTTGGTTTACTTGTCAGACCCTAGTCTAGTGCACTGAGTGTGCCCCTGGGCATGTAAATACAAATGCTGCTAGTGGGCCTGCAGCACTGGTTGTGCCATCCACAGAAGCAGCCTTATAAAATGTGCCTAAGGTGTGCCATTGCAGAGCCTGCATGCAGTCTATGGTAGACCCAAGGGCAGGGTGCATTGTAAGGATAAGGTAGGACAAGCCCTAGTTTGTGTGGTGTGACCTAATAGTGAATTACAGCCATTTTTGTTTTTCACTATTGCAAGGCTACCTGTTCTCCATAGGCCAGAATGGGCTGTTAGAGTTATTACATTTTATAATCCTAACTGTCTCAGAGAACATGGCAGAAATTCGAGTTTAGTATGCCTGAACTCAGAATAATAAAATACATCTTTAAGTAAAGTTTATTTTAATATTCTGTGTTTGCAAATACCACTTTTAGAAAATAGGTATTTGCTTGTCTAACCATTCAAACCTGCCTCTGCTAGGTTGTGTATTCCTATGTCTGGTTTTGTGAGAGACAGGGCTGGGGAATTCCAGGAGACAGGTTGAGTCACCCAGTGGTGAATAGAGAGATCTGCATCGAGATGGGAGGGAGGAGTTGCACCTGAACCTTGAATAGGACTGTGCCTGCCTTGCACAATGCTGGCTCCACCCCCTGGGGAGCGGCTGATGTCTCTGCCCTGCACACTGAAAGGAGAGAAGGAGTCCTGTAAACAAAGTGCTCCAGGACTGTACTTGCCTTCCACAATGCTGGCTCCACCTCCTGTGGGGCGTCTGATGTGCATGCCCTGCACTGTGAAAGGAAAGGAGAAATCTGGAAAACAGAGTGCTTCAGAACTGGTTTGGACTGGGCAAAGGCCCCTCTCCCCTCAAAGAACAAAGGATTTTGGGGTATACATATTGGGACCCTGAGCCCATGAAATTAGATTACTTTGGACTACAAGAAGAAACCTCTACTGAGGAGAGGAACCTGAAGAAACTGAGGAGAGACTATTCCCAAGCTGGAAAGCTGCTTGGGGGATTGGCCTGCAGTGGTTGCCTTACTGCCAAAGGAAGTAGAAAGGAACTTTGTGTACTTTGCTTTCAACTTGTGAAGGATCTCCAAGGGCTTCGAAAAGAGCTTTGTCTCCTGCTGAAGTCTCAGGGACAACAGACTTCGCCCCCAGCTCCCCAGAGTTCTTTGGAAGTGCCTGCTGCTGTTTTGGGCCTTCTGAGGAACTGCGTGTCGCAAGGAGCTGGAAGCGCGACTCAATGAGAAGAAGCGTGTCGGCGTCGCTGTGCCTGCCGTCACAACTCCGAAGGAGGGTGTCGCAGCTGGAACTGTCACACTGCACCGCATCGGAGAGAAGCGTGCTGCAACGAAGAGGAAGCGTATCGCCATTGCTGCTGCTGCCGTCGCAACTTCGAAGGAGAGTGTCGCCGCTGTAGTTGTCGCACTGCACCGCATCAGGAGAAGAATCTCACAACGAGGTCGGAGCGTGTCGCCGTTGCTGTGCCTGCCGTCGCAACTCCGAAGAAGGGTGTCGCTACTGGAACTGTTGCATTGCAGCGCATCGACCAAGAGCACCTCTCATCCCATAGAAGGGCGCTGCCATCGGAGCTGCTGCCGTCGCATCTTGGATGTCGCCGCTGTAGTTGTCGCATTGAGCGGAAGCTTCACGCATCGTGGGAGAAGAGCATCGCCGCTAGAGCTGTTGTCGTCGCATCATGAGGGTGTCACCGCTGCAGTCTATGCATCGAAACGAGAACTTCTCGCATCCCTGAGAAGCGTCCCGCATCTGGAAGATCTTCACGTCTTTATTTCTTTGTATCTGAACTTTGCCGCATTTCCCATCGCTGCGACATTGCTTGTCGTGGAAGCGCAACGCAACTTAAGGTACATTGACGCAGAGTGTCGCATCTAAGAACTGAACTGAACTAAGCTTAAATCTACCACCTTAAAATAATCATAGTGTGTATTTTTGTCGTTTATTGTCTTGTGGTAACTCTATATAAAGTCTGCTTGTTTTTGATATAAAACCTGTGTGGTGTCCATTTGTAGTGTTGTCACTGGGTTACTGCATGTAGTCACAACTGCTTAACTTACAACGCTTCTGAAGTAAAGCCCTTCTGCTCGTGCCAAGCTACCAAGGGGGTGAGCAGGTGTAATCTCCTTATCCTGACTAGAGGAGAGGGTCCCTATTTGTCACAAGTACGCACCTGTGCCAACCAGAGACCCCCAAATCTAACAGTGAGGATTTAAAGTGACCACATAAAATAATTTGAATTGAAGAAAATATATTGGAGTACAGCATAATTGGATGTCATTTTGTGCAGTGATGATTGGAACATTATTTTGAGTTATCTCTTTTTGAGAAGATTTGATTGCACATTGCAATATTGCACTGTTGGGGTTATGGTGCTGGACATTTAGAGCACTGGGCTTATTGTCCAGCACCCTAATTTGCAAAGTGTAATGTGTGAGTGTATTCACTTGTTCACGAACCCAATGTGTTTTCATGATTTTTCACAAACCTCTCCAATGACTTATTTTTAACAGCATACATGTAATGCATGTCCATGTTATAATTTGTATCAGACAGCACCCAATATTGTGATTATATCCTGGGTCTTACATCTCCAATCCCAAGGTAGGACAATATCTTTCCTTTGTACAAATGTGTATATAGATCTAATATTAGGGATGCATTTGCCCTAATGAAAGCTCTTGACCTTAATGGGCAATCTGTAGGCTGAAACATGTCGGTGCTATGAAGGATGATTGAATTATAATGTTCATCACTCATCCATCTTTTCCATGTTTAGTCTTACTCTGCTTAGGCACCAAAAAAAGGGACATCCTTTGGGTTTATCTTGAGGTATTTTTATTAGAATTCTAAAACCCTACATTGTCCAATCATTAATATTAAGAACTCCCATGCATAGAGGCCACGTCCAAACTGATGGTACTACCTTACCATGGTGGGATGAGGTCATCTATGATGAAGCATGCCACAGAAGAGTGGATGAGACTTACTCATTCAATATACATCTTATTGTATATATGACATTGCAGTAACAAAAATCTTTTACTATCATCACATCTTTTTGTTGTCTATTGTTGTGTATATAGAGGATAAGTGATGTGCGTATGTCTCTAATTATTGTGCTGTGCAAATAATTGTCTGTTCCTCAGTAGGTTCCACAAGAGAAATAAATACTTGACAATTATCCTACCACACCAGGTTCAATTTTCAACTCCTAACTAGCGTAGCTATGGATTGAATCAGGTGTTGCAATGGCGGCAAACATGGGGGTTACACCAAAATTAGACTCGATGAACCATGGGGACTAAATTAGATGTATTTATTTCTGTTATTTATCATTTAACCAACATGGTAAATGTCTTACCTGTCCAGATTCCCTGAAATAATCTCACACATATTAACCTATATCAACAAATCAGACCTCATCCAGAGGGTGGTCATTTCCAAAGTATTATAACTCCATTACCCCCCGGTCCCTCCGGTTCTCACCCCATTCCTTAACTACATGGAGATGACCACGATAGAAAAAAGAGCAGGAGAATGCTGGGATACCTAAACCCACCCCCTCCCACTGGGAGTACATAAGCTGTACCATCCCAGCATTCAGCCTGTTCTTTTTTTCGGTCTTCCAACAGAATGGTTCTTGGAGTTGTGCTGGTTCTTACCTGTTTGCAGTCCTGGTTGGAGTCCTTGTTGGGCTGTGAATTGTCCTTGACGTCCTTCTGCGCTGTCTACTGGCCTTCTGGGCTTGCTGGGAGCCGTGTTGGTTGATGGCCAGCCCTTTGTGGCTAGGGCGCTGTTCCTCCCGGTCTCTTCCAGGTTCCTGGGAACGTCTTCCTCTGGCTTGGCTGGTCTGGAAGACGTGCTGCTGCAGCTTTTTGGTGTGTCCCAGGGCCAGTCCTGGTGGTACCCTGGGCTCCCTAGCTGGCTACTGGGTTCCTGCTGGTGTCCTTTTCCTCCCTGGTGCCCCTGCTGTTCTTCATGGTGGAGCAGGGGCGGGCCTGACTATGGGATTGGGGTGCCGGTTGCTGCAGTCTTCTTCCTTCTGTCCGGCGCTGGTTTGCAGGAGGGTGCCGGCTAGCTGATGGTGGCAGTGGGTGAGTTTTGCTATCTCCCTGCACCTGCGGTGAGTACCGCATAGCAGTTTTTTGCCAGGCCTGTTTTCACATGTATCTCTGTGGCCTTGTGGTTTGGGTTGCTGGCTCTTCCTACACAGGTTGTGTGTTTGTCCCCTGGGCCTTCAGCCATTCCTCCCTGGCTGCCACTACCATGCCACCCTGAAGGCACCTGATCTCATCTGTTCTCTGTAGTTGAGTTTGGTCGATCCTGGTTGTGTGACCACCTGGAACTTCCAAAAAAAGGTCCTGTGGGATTTTGGTACATGCAGATGTTCAGCACGGTCGAGCCCTGTTGGTTCCTGGTTGGGATTCGGCCTGGGGATTCCGGGTGCTGTGGGCTTTGTGGAGTTTTGTTTCTTTTTGCCTGCTTCCAGGCTGCTCTCTGTTGTTCCGCTAGGTTGGCCCTGGTTGGTTCCTGCCCTACGTCCATTCCTCCCTGTTTACACCTGCTCTTGTCTGTCCTCAGTTATTGCGCTGGGTCGGGCCGGGTTGGTTCCTGGTTGTGTGTCCACCTGGGTGTACTAGGTGCTGTAGCCTTTTCAGCTGGGTCCCTCTTCTGGGTTTCCCGGTCCTGTGTGCTTTGTGGTCTGCCCAGGTGGGGCCTGGTTGTTGCCTTGCATTGGTGGCCGCTTGGAAGGTGCCTGTCTTGTTGGCTGGTGTTTCTGTTCGTCTGCTCTGGTCTGCTCTGGCGTTGGCTGGGGATGGATCTGGCTCATTCCTGGAGGCCGCAGCTCCCTCATCCTCCCTGTCGGCGGATGCGGCTCTGGTGCCCGCCTGGGTGCTCCCTGATGTTGTTGCCTGTTGGCCTTTTTTGTTCCCAGCTACCTGTTGTTTGGTCGGTGTTTGTGTCACCCGGTGTTTCTGGTTGGCCGTCTGTCCAGCGCGCCACTGGTTGCCTGTTCCTGGGCTGACAGGTGGGGGATGGCAATTTTTTCTGCTGTCTGTTTGCCCGGGGGTTGGTTACCGCATGGGGGTTTGTCTCCCTTTTCGGCTCTCTGGCCTTTCCTTTGGGGTCCCCGGCCTCCCGGGTGCCTCTGTGTGTTTTTCTTCCGTTTTCCCGGTTCTGAGTTCCTCCCTGGTAGTGTCCGGTGTCGGATCCTTGGTCTCGCCTAGTGGGGGTATGGTGTTGTGCCTTCTCTCTGGCCTGACTTGGTCCTTGGTCCTGGGGTTGGCTTGGCTGGTGCGCTATGCTTCTGCTGCCTTTCTCTGTTCTACTGCGGCTGTCCATGGTTGGCTGGTTGGTTTTGGGATTGCGCTGCTGGTGTCCCTGGTATGCCTTGTTCTTGCGTTTTGTCTTCTACCTGGTGCTGGGTTGTGGTTCGCGCCTGAGCTGGCTGGTAGGGGTTTTGGGCCGTGTTGTGGTTTCCTTCTACCCTGTTGGTTTCCTTTGCGAATGGCTTGGGCAGCTTTAAGGGTCCTCTGTCTCTCTGCTGCCCATTCCTTTACCATCCTTCACTTCGGCCTCTTTGCTCTGTTGTTCTGCCTCTCTTTTTGAGGTGTTGGTGGATGGCTTATTGGTCTGGTGTGCACCTTCCCTGGGGTGCCTGCCTCGTTGCGGCTTTCCCTTCCGCTCCTGCTTGGTGGCCCTGTGCTGTGTTGTCTTTTTCTCTGGCCTGGTTTTGCATCTGCCATGGTGGGCCTTGTAGCCGTCTGCCTGCTTTTGTGGGGTGGCAATGGGTTTTTTAGTCCTGTCTCCCCTTGGGACTGGTCTTTTGGGCCTGGTCCTTTGGGTCTCCGTTGTGAGGCTCCTTTTGGACCAGTGGGGTCTCTGGTCCCTGTGCCTTTGTTGGTTCTGTGGTTGCAGGGTCTGCTAGGGTTCGGTTTCTTCCGGTTACTCTCCCCTCAGTGAGTGGGGCGCCTCTGGTGGTGCCTTTCCTGCTGGGTTGTGTCCGGCCCTGGCTTTGGGGCCCTAGGTCACATGGAGGTCACCTTTGGGTGTTTGCCTTCTTCTCGCTTTGGCTTTGCTCGCCTATCTCTTCCTGGTTGTTGGCTGGACCCGCCAGTGCCCGTGTGTCTTCTCCTGTCCCCCCTGTGTGTGCTCCGCCCTGGGGTTGTGTTGGTGTCGGTCGGTGGTTGCCGGCTCCTTGCCCTCCCCTCTCTGCGGATGCAGCACTTTCTTTTGGGTGTGGGTCTTTTGGCCCCTTGGTGGTTGGTGGTCCCGTGCCTGCTGTTGAGGGGGCTTGGCCCGGCCTTCTGTTCTTTTTCTCTGGGCTCTTCTCGGTGCCTCACTGGTGTGGGCTGGGCCTTGGGGTTGGTTGGCTGGTGTGGGTTGCTTGGCTCCCTCTCTGTCTTCCTGTCGCTTTGGTTGCCCTGGCTTTGGCTGGGACCTTTGTCTTTCCACGACACCCCTGGTGGTTTGGGGTTTCAGAGTTGGTGCAGTTGTCCCTGTTCCTCTCCTTCCGTGTCCGTGGGGGCGCCGTGTTGGTGGCCTCCTGTTTGCTGGTGTGTCTGTTGTTCAGTCTGAAGGCTTCTGTTTTTTTTTGGGAGTGTCTGCTGGGTTGGGCATTGGGCCTCCCTGTTTTTTTCTTTCCTGTTTTGCCCTTCTGCAGTTGCTCTTGAGTCGGCTGCTGGTCCAGTTGGGGTTTTTCCCTTCCCTGTTCCGGGTTCTGGTATGCTGCCCAGTGATTTCATCTTCTCCGGTCCTGTGTTTTCCCCCCTTAGGTTGGCCCCCTGCTTTTTGGTTGGGGTGTCTCCCTTGCTGGAGGTTGTTTGTGGCGTCTTCCTCCCGGTTGTCTCTGTTTGTTCTTTGGGTTCCCTAGTCTCGGAGGCCTTCGGGGTTTTGCCTCTCCCCTTTCTTTGGTTTGTGCCTGGTTTGGTTCCGGGTCTGCTGGGGTCCGTCCCTGGCTTTCCTTGGGTGGGGTTCTGTTGTTGGCCTCGTTTATGGGGGGGGATGTGCTTCTGGCCTCCCCATGCCTTCTTTGGCTGTGTGCTTGCTTTGTGTCCTGGTGTCTCCTGCTTTCGCAGTGGTTGCCTCGGGTCTAGCCTGTTGGCCTGTCCCTGTGCATCGGGTCCTTCTCCGGGTTAGGCGGTCTTTCTGCGGGTTGTCCGGTGTCGCTGCTGGTGTTGGCTGCTGGCCGGTCCTGCTCTGTGGCCGGGGCCGCCTCTGGGGTTTCTGTGCCCCTGGGCTCTCTGTTGCATGTGCTGTTGTAGTTGCAAGGGCAACTCGTGGTCCCTGCCCCCTCTCTTCCTGGTTTGCTCGGTTTGTGCATGTCCTTGGTTGGTCCTCTGGGTCAGTGCCTGTGTTCTCTTCAGGCTCCGTCCTCTTCAGTCTCTGGGGCTCTGCAGGGGGCTTCCCTGGTGTGTTGGGGTTGGTCCGGTACCTTTGTCTCCTGCTGTGGGTGGGGCTTGTTGCTTGTTCGGCCTCTCCTTCCTTTTCGTTGGGGTTCATTTGGCGGTGGTTCGCTTTCTCCCTCGTCTGTGGAGGTCACTCCCTGTCGTTGCTTCTGCTGTGTTCAGGTCGGCAGATGGTGTTTCTGTCCTTGCCTGTTTCCTCACCGGTCGGATGTCTTTCCTGGCTTTTGTTGTGCCTGTGGGTGCTTCTGCTTCTTCTGGGCCCTCTTCTGCTGGTTGTTCTGGAGGGGCTGGTTGTTTCGGCCCCTCTTTAAGTTCCCTTGGGGTTTGTCTTTGGGTGCTGGGCCTTCTTCTGGCCTTGCAGGGGGGCCTTGTGCCCTTTTGTTGCGGCCCTGTCTCCTTGCTCGGTCGGGAGACTCTGGGTCTTCTTCTGTGGTTGCCTAGTGGCTGTTCTTGTGGTCTCTGGTCCTTCTTGTTGTAATCTCCTTCTCTGTGGCTGGTTCAGAGGTTCCTGGTGTCAGTTGTCTGCCCTTTGAGTGGCGGCTCCTTGGTTGGGCTCCTGGTTTTGGGGTCTTCCTGGTCATCCCCTGCTTGTTTTGGGGTTTCGGCTCTGTTGCCTTGGTTGGGGGCATGGCTGGTTGTAGCTCCTGCCTGTGTTTTATTATGTCTCCCTTTTGCTTCTGTTGTGTGCCCCTTTCGATGTTGTGTCCCTGATGTTGGTGGGAGTTTGGAAGGCTGGGTTATTTGCTTTGGTATTCTCCACTTAGTTAAGGAATGGGACGAGGACTGGAGGGAACAGGGGTCGGGTGTCCTATTACTTACCGGTAATCTTCATGGTCCCATTGTTCTTATCCCATTCGGTACGCCCCTCCAACCCTTCCGGACGGCTGCCTTCAGGTTGGTGGCTTGGTATTTCAGGCTGAATGCTGGGATGGTACAGCTTATGTACTCCCAGTGGGAGGGGGTGGGTTTAGGCATCCCAGCATTCTCCTGCTCTTTTTTCTCTTGTGGAGATGGTCATCTCCATTTAGTTAAGGAATGGGACGAGGACAATAGGACCAGTAGTAATGAAGATTATCAGTGAGTAATAGGACATTAATCTGGAAAACGCCTTGAATGCCTTAAAATTCTAATTACAGATTTTCTCTTCTTTTATGTATCGATTGTTCTTTCAGTGTATTAACAGTATACTTTACCTTTTTGATTTAACTGGGTTTACTTGTTAATTTTTCATTTCTTACCACTATAATGCTTAAATAATTTAGGTTTTAACAGTATGCTGAGTGAAACATAATGATCTAGACTGTCAATAACAATGCTTCGTTTGAGGGCAATAAATACCAGTACTTGCCCTCTCTAGAAACATCATGCGGCTTCCAATCCTGACCTTTTGGGTTACCTTACCTACAAAATATTTTTGACTATCTAACAATCAACTGGTTTGTTTTTGTTTCCAGCCTGAATCCAGCACCATGATTTGTGCTGAAAGCTGTAAGGTAGAGATGGATAAACTATGGCTAAGAGTGAGGGGGAGAAGCTCATTGTGCCACTGTACTTGGAGGCATCTGGTTGTTTTTAGGTCTAGCCTAAAGGCAACTTTAATGTATGGCCAGCCTCAAGTAAAAAAAAATATTAATCAGAAAAATACATGCAATAGGGACTCATTATCATAACTTTTGCATACACATTTATCCTATGGATAACGTGTACAAATAAGTAAAATAGCCAAAAAAGTGTATGCAAATTTTATATGGTAAGCTGAACCCCCTCAGTTTAGTCAAAGACCTTTGAGGACTTGCAGCCCTAAGGTCCTCTGGCAATTGACTTGAGCGGGCGGACCAAATTTGTGGCATTAAGGATACACTGTTGCTAAGCATTAAGTTGGCCCCTAAATCGCTTTGAACAAAATTAGGCACCCCAGGCTAACCTGAATCTTGTCTGCATGAAGTCCTAAACTAATAAACCCCGCCCCACTGAACTCTCACTTCTAATGTTTACTGAGTCTTTTTCTCCAAATCACTTGAACATCTTCAAGGAAGAAAATGCAATCCTTGAGGGTATATAGTGCACCTGCATCGAATGCAAGGGTTGGGTATAGCCTCCAAGGTCCCATCCAATAGTGGTTCTAGAGCTGTAGAATAGAAGGGAAACATTCAGATACGAATTGAAGTGCAGTTGCAGGTTACGATTTGGCAACACTGAAGCTTGAGAAACGGGAGACTTGAAATGACAATAACAGAGCTGGAAGGAAGACTAGCAAACAAGGACTTTGAGAAAGATCTGGGACTAAATAACACACTACCACAGAGGAGAAGATTGAAAGAGTAATGCCACATTAAATCAGAGGAGAAACTATACTACTGCTTTAATGTATAAGACAATTGAATGGAATACGGGTATATTTATACAATGATACTATTTGATATGCCTCTTATTTAGATTGCGGTCTACTAAATGGCAAAGGAGGAAGGAAATAAACCAAGTATGTTTTACGTTCGCTAAAGATGGGGAAAGATGTTCATGAACCAAAAGTAGTACTGTGGGAGTTCCTCATTCGAGTGCCCATGCTAGCAAATTCACATCCCCTCTGTGGGTGTAATGTGGCTTTCCAGCCTCTGGTTTTGTATTTAGGTCGAAATCTTCGAGTGGTACTTTAGACAGAGAATTTATCTTGCAGATATCAAGGAAAGATCATGAAAGCATTTAAGCATTTTTGCACAGGCACTTAAATCTCTTTTTTATCTGTGTGTTTAGAAGGGGAAACACCTAACAGCAAGAAGAAGCCCGAAAGGCAGCAATGATGGATCTGAGGGACCAGCATGACCCACAGACATAGGTATCAGGACACTACACAGTAAGCCATTGAAGGACTCAGAGGCAAGAGCAAACGGAATAAGAATCCATGTGCAAAGTGTAAGAGATCTGCTGAAGTGTGCATTTGCAAAAGAGTTCAGATAAGGTGAATGCGTGTGGAAAACTGATACATGAGTGCAGAATATTCTAGGACAAGAGAGGTAGGGGCGTAGCTTAGTAAGTGATATTCAGGGGTTGTGAATTGTAAATTTCCCAACTAACACACAGTATTCCGAAGGCTGGGTACGACCAAGGTTTGGGATACACTATTCCCATGAGGGAAAGATTCAATACTGATTTGCGTTTGGTGGGCCCCTATCTACAGTCCTGATTAAAAAAAAATATTATAATAACAAATTAAAACCTTTTATTCACATGAGGATGACGACAAAAAATAACAAAGACTTAGGAGATCCGACTCAGGGACCCCAGACCCAACTCGCAAGCCTAGACTGCATTTATTCGCCCCCGAAGAGAGGTCAGGGATCTGCACAAGCACCTGGGTAGCGCTTATGCCAAGACGATGGCAGTAGATATTCGGTGCAGGTGTGTGAGTAGTCAGAGCGGCTGATCTCTCATCATTTGTGATAAGATCAGGAATTAATGTTCTTTGCAAGTACCTAATTGAGAGACCTACTAAGAAACAAGAAGGACGTGATACAAATGTTATGTACGACTGGCTATTCATGACGGCTTCCATCTGAAATTATGAAACCGAATATTAAAGGACGAAAGACTAGAAAAAAAGATGGAATAAGCAAAAAGTTATCATTCACAATTTACTACAATACCATGTTGTTTGAGAGTTCCAAAATCGACTTCAGCCAAATGCTCTGGCCCGCCAAAGGCTGTTGCTTTTGTCAATGGCTGTTGTACTAGCACTGTCTTGAGCTAAAAGACGTGACTTGGAATTCTTTATGATCACGAGCAAGGCAAAGGTTTTGGGGAATTTCATTGTTTAATGACCATGAGTTGCTGTGTACCACAATAGCGAGTGAATTGAAAGCTAGTAGGAACATTTTTGATCAGCAGTCATGGACAGGTGGGTAGCTTTACAAAACGTGTCAAACCACTTGTTCAATGGACGAATGTGACCAGATTCTAAAATTGTATTTGGCTTAACTCTCTTTCTTGGCATACCGTTGTTTCAAAAGATTCCCCAATTATTTCCTCTATCTTCTGAACTCTTTGCAATGAAATCAGCATTTCCTAATATATAGATTTATAGAACTGAAACTCACAGCTAGATTCATGAACGAAAAATCGGCTCGCAAAGTGCCAGATTCTCAGAATCTGGCCCTTTGCGAGCACACTTTTTGCATTTGGGATTCATCATCCCAAATGCAAAAATCGCTATTTGCGAAATCGCATATTTGCGAGGAATTGCATTTAAGGAATCTCTATTAGAGATTCGCAATGTTTGGCCGCTATTTACCACGAAGTCTCACTTCATGGTAAATAGCGAAAAAATAGGAAAAAGCACTTTAATGCATTTTTCTTAGTTGCATGTTACACACACACATGTCCTTTGGACATGTGTGTGCGCAACACCTGTGTACATTTGAATTTCAGGGGTGCAACAGGGTGTCCTTTGGACACCCTGGCACCCTTGAAATCGCATCCTTATTTGCGATTAGCAAATTGCTAATCGCAAATAAGGAATAACTCCCCATTCATTCCTATGGGCCTGTAGGCCCATAGGAATGAATGGGGAGTTATTCCTTATTTGCGATTAGCAATTTGCTAATCGCAAATAAGGATGATGTAGGAATCGCAATATTTTGTGCCATTCCTACATGAATCCTGTTTTGCAAGTCCTTAATAGCGATTCCTTATGAATCGCTATTAAAGACTCGCAAAACGGGTCTTTGATGAATCTAGCTGTCAGTGCATTGATGTTCGAGTCTACAGAGAAATACATTATTATAAATAGGTCTTTGTATTATTGTTGTATCTTCGTTCCCACATGGGCGTAGCGTCCATTCGTGCGGCAGGAAAAGTGACACCAAGGGTCAGAGGTCTGAGGGTCCAGTTGGGCCCTAATTATTACGGTAGCTGCAGACAGAAGGGTATTTCTGTCCTTGAAGTAGGGTACCTGACACAATGGCTACGCTATTACCTGCTCATTGGCTTATTAGGTATATGAATATAAAGGAGCACTATAAAAATCATGTGCAATGACAATCCATGTTTAAAAGGAGAATATGGAGATTAGCGGGGAGCTACTTCGCAAAGGGGTAGAGGGAGCTCCGCCCTCCCATCCCCTCCGCACAATCTCAGAATGTCGCCTGCCACCGGGTGCTAGAGGAAGCCTCCTGGAGGAGCTGGACTCTCCCCCTGGGCCACTGGACGGAGGGGTGACCACCGGGTGATACGCATCAATGGAGTCAGCAGCTCCAACAGAAGAGCTAGATCAGCTGAGCGCCTGAGCCTGAGAGATTCATGCCATGGTTCGGACAAGCCTGGAGTGAGCAGGGCCTAGAGCTGAAAACTCTGCCCCACTATAACGTGAAGCCCCACTGCTTTCCTCATTGGCCTCATTTTGCCAAAGCAGCTGCTGTGAGGAACCATTAAAGCAACTAGGTCTCTGCAATGGACCAGCTTCCCATACCTGGAGGTGAGGAGCACGGAGGGAGAAGAAGACGCTGCCCCCCGCATGCCTTGAGCGGACCCCCCTCTCACACCAACGCATGTCAGATTGCTGCACCAATTAGCAGAGGAGACAGCGAGCCCCCAGGCCAGTCAGGGGGCAGAATTTCACTGCAGCATGAGGGAGTTGGGAGTGGTCTCCCTTGCCCCCCGAATGATAGAACTATAAAAGCCCCTGCAGGAAACCAGGGGACGAGACAGGGCTAATCCTGTGCCCCCACATAGATCCTCTTGTTGACCTATGTCATAGTTTTCATCAGCAACACCCGGTCTGCACTCAGGGGGACTCTGTGGCCTGGCCCACCCCCCTGGCATAGGGGACATGCAGCGGGATCTGGCGGGGAGCCGGTGTCCTGGGACTGAGCTTCTTTATGGACATGGAGGTTTATCTGATGGCAGGCCCTACCATCCTTTTCTTTTCATCCGCTGCGAATTGAAGCTCCCTGGCCTGATCGCTGTGTATTGTGTCTTCATGAGTCACTTCACCTCACGGCCTCAGCAGTGGACGAGATGAGTGCTGACCATACCTCCTGTCATGGCTTCTAGAAAAGGCAAAAGGGACCGAACTCTCAAGGACATGCTCCTTAAACAACGGGAGCCCAGACAGGGGACCCCCCTCAACACCAATAATGGAAGAATCATTAGACTGTACCTCACGCTGATGCACCTATCACCCGTCCCTAACTCGAGGCCCTGTTCGCCTCTTTGCGTGAAGGCCTCCAATCGCTTAAGAAAGAACTAGGTGGGGAACTCAAGGAGGTTTGTCGTGATATAGAAATCCTGAGCGACAGAGTCTCTACTCTGGAGGAACACGAACAAGGAAAAGATGAAGAAATCAACCAACTCCAGCAAGAGATCCTGAGTCTGAGAGACCAACATCTAGACCTCCAATCCCATGCAGAAGATTTAAAGAACAGGTCTCGACGCAACAATATCCACATTTGAGGAATCGCATCTGTGGCAGAGGGAACAGACATGGCTTCCTTTGTGGAAGAGATATTTCGATCAATTTTGGAAGCCTCCCCTGACACAAGGATCAAACTAGATCGCACACACATGGTTGGTCCTACCGGACACCAGAGTGGACCACCTCCAGATATCTTAACATGCGGCCATGACTTTACCCTCAAAGAGAAGATCCTGCAATGTGCTAGAGATGAGCATCCCATCTAATTTCAAGACCTGGCAGCGTCAACCCTCCTTTTTGCCCCATTATCTCTAATCTGAGAGAGTCTGTAGTATCTTACTCTTGGGGACACCTCTTTCGCCTGGTCTTCGGTTTGGGGGAAAACTGAATCAACTCCACTCTCTGGAGGAGGCTTATCACCTGCTGGGCATGAAGGACCTATCGCCCGAGCGGCCCCAGACAGAGCAGCAAGGCCGAAATAGGAGGGGATCCCAGGACCAGAAAAGCATAAGGTCTTCTCCCACTGAATTGCACCCGGATCAAGAACCCATTGCCAGGGAGAGACAAGCAGTCCTTGTCACACTGATGGGAGACCAGGCCAGGCCAGCAATGACCTAGCAAGAAACAGCATCTCTCTCTTTATCATCGGTGCTGCCTCCTATCCCTTTCTCTTCTTCCACTTTCCTTAGGTCAGGGCGGGGAGCGGGGATCAGGACCACTAACACTCCCCTTTTGACTACTAATCCATGTGGTCCTATCCCTTGGACTCTGACAATCTTTATGATGTTACATTGTTAAAGTTGGTTTGGGCCCTTAAGGCCCTTTGTTATGCCTTTTGTTATTTCCTTTGGTAGGACAATTTTCTGTAGCAGTTGTTCACTAATGAGAGACACAGCTACCTCCCTATCTCAGATGTATATTGGTGGGGTCAATCAGGAAAGGGTAGGCATCAACGTAACTTACCATGGGAAATGACTATGACTAATCAGCTAGTGGTTTTCACCCTCAATGAGAAGGGCCTCAATAATCGAATAAAACAGAACTCTGTCCTCTCCTACTTAGAAAATTCTGGGGCATGTACATGTTTATTACAAGAGACGCACCTTCTTCACAAGGACCAACACAAGGGAAACATCCATTACAACCAAGGCATTACAACTCAATACCTTTACAACACGGTCAATTCAATGCAAGTTCCATTACAACTCATACCATTACAAAGCATTCCATTACAAAGTATATCCCACACCGACCAGGACCTTCCCTGAGGTAAGCACCCGGCGGTGTTAGAATTATAATTTTTGTTGTAATGGAACATGGTTGTAATGGCTTGTGTTGTAATGGCATGCTTTGTAATGAATTTGCTTTGTAAAAAACGCATTGTAAAGGTATGCGCTGTAATAGTTTGCGTTGTAATGTCATACATCCCCAACACAGGCTTAGATCTAAAGCTTTCCCCCACTAATATTTTTCATCGCTTCCAACTGTGCAGTCTGAATTAAAGGGCTGCTTATTGGCATATTCTCTGACGTTGGGATCTAGCAATATCACAGTAGGCACTCTATACTCTTCCAATGAGGGACAGGAAGACTTTCTCTGCAGAGCAGTGACCGAGGTAATGGCCTCGCACGATAGGATGGTGTTACTAGGAGGCAACCTATATCTAGTACTTAACAATGATCTCAACTGCACAACTCAATGCTTTGGCCAGGCAGGGGCACTTTCCCCAACAGGGTTTTTGTGGTTGGCGGACATAGGCCTAACGGATATCTGGAGATCTACACACCCACACTCTTGAGATGTTACATTCTACTCCCATGCCCACAAGACATATGCCAGGCTCAATTATCTCTTAGATAACTCAGGGGTGGTCTCTGCAGTGCAGTCAGTGAAGATTGACCCTCGCTCCCTATCTGACCACTCAGCAGTGAGAGTGACTCTTGCGGTCCCTATCCCCGGCTTACCCCATGCGGACCTGGAGATTTAGAGACACCGTACTACAACACCCTGAGGTTGTCGCCCAGATCACTAAGACAATCACTGACTACCTGACGATTAACGACACCCCGGAGTTCTCAATGTCCACTCTATGAGAGGCCCTGAAGGTTGTTGTCAGGGTCGAACTGATTGCAATAACATCCACAGACAATAAACTCTGTTGAGATAAAAGGGAAGGACTGACTTGTCTAGAGCAGATACATAAGAGGACAGGAGCCCTCAGTGTCTGGAGGCAACTTGAGGCCACTAGAGCCCAACTAGCGGGTATTGACATGGACAGAGCTGAGTACGCAGCGATTCACCTCCGACTCCGGTTCTATGTAAGCGGTGATTGATGCAGCCGCGTCCTAGACAATCGGCTGCATACTCAATGCCAGGACATTGAAGTTCAGAAAATTATAGACGCTGAGGGTCGGGAATGGTCTGACGATGCACATATTGTAAAATCTTTTCACGATTACTACCAGACACTCTATAAAGCGCAGGATCTACATCCTGAGGCGGTAACAGCGTACCTCAAAGATGTGGCCACAACTACCCTGACGACTGACCAGGCATCCAAACTAGGTTGACCAATTCGAATCGAAGAGGTGATCTCCAGCATATCCCGCCAAAAAATTCCAAATCTTCAGGCCCTGATGGCTTCCCATCTTCATTTTACAAGGCGTTCTGTCAGATTTTAGCTCCTCTTCTCATCAGGTTGTTTAACGCTATTGGATATTCCATGACGCTCCCTCCCTCTATGCTTAGGGCAGCATTTGTAGTAATTCCTAAACCGGGAAAGGACAAAACACATTGCTCTTCATACAGGCCGATATCTCTCCTGAACTTCGGATCTTAAGCTCTTCATGAGTATCCTAGCTGCTTGCCTCAACCCAATACTACCAGGCCTCATTGACCCGGATCAGGCTGGCTTTGTGCCTTAACGGCACTGCAGCGATAATACTAGAAGAATCCTCCATCTTATAGATAAATCACTGAGATTTTAAAAGGAGAGATTACTTCTAGCTGTAGATGCAGAAAAAGCATTCAATAGGGTACATTGACCCTATCTGGTGGCAACCCTACCTCAATTCGGAATACAAGACATATTCATTCAATGGATACTCAGCAGCTACACAAAATGTATGGCTGTAGTCAGGGTCAACAGGTCCTCATCCATTCCATGTCACATAAGCAGGGGGACCAGACAGGGGCGCCCATTGTGGCCCCTGTTTTTTGCCCTCTACATGGAGCCAATGGCTCATAGAGTTTGCAATAATCCCCAAATAATGGGGATCCAATTTGGAGGTGAGCAACTTACCAGAAGCTTATACACCGATGACATAATTGATAGAGTGCTTACAGCACTCTAAATTGTATGGGTGGACTGTATTCATGTTTTAAATGCACTTACATGTATTTTAGCCATTTGCAGTGTTTCATGATTATTACGATGCATTTATTCAAAGTTATATTGGCATTGAAAGGTAGTGTACACATTTAAGAAGGACTTTGTATGTATTAAAGAAACCTATAATTCCTTTATGTATTATGTGCAGGATGAAATATTATTCGTGCAATGTAATTTGTGTTTAGTGTATGTTGCCTGAATTGTAGGCCCAAAAACTGCAGGTTGTTTTGAGTTTCGTTTCTCCTTGAATGCTCAAGAATGATAATTAAATGAATCCTTTTTGTGCAAGAAGATGGTGTGTTCTCACCCTACTGCAGGTATAGGAATTCGACCTTGTTATTCTTAGATTAAAGAAGATACCTGGAATGTCTATGAAGAAGGCTGGAAGGCGAAAATGGAGGATGCCTTTCGTGTCTGGCCTATCTGGGAACTAAGGCCACAGGAAGAAGAACCAATTTAATTGGAGCTTCTGTGGAAACTTACTGTAAAATGTTGCAAATGGAAAAGTTTACCTTGTGATGTATTGTGGGATGAACATTGCCTTTTAGTATGATGTGCAGGGACAGATTCGAGAGACTTCTGCTTATTTCAGAGGAGAAGGAGCATCTTAGAACGAGCTCCATAGCTTTAAGCTATCAGACCCATTTGACGTGAGTACTTCTTAGGAAGTCAACACGTGCTGACACCTTTGGGATAGGATATCGGGGGACTAGGTAGGCTTTTCATTTAGAGCAGTGTAGGGAAAGATACCTTTGTTTCTTCTCTAATGAAAAGAGAATTGGACTCAGCTTCTATTCTTTGTTGCATTTTGATTTTGAGTTCATTGTATTATGCCTTTTGTGCCTAATGAATTATATTCATAGACTCGGCTCTGTATTGATTTTTATGTACCTATATACTCTGATATTAAGGTTTGTTTATATTCAATTATTTTTGGCCTTATAATAAATCCACAAAACTAAAATTCTGAGTCTGTGGTCCTTTAAAAGCATGACAAAATTTAAAGTATTACCTTAATTTGTTTTACTCCCCTCAAACACTTTTAGCAGGCTATAAAAGACCATTTGTTCTGAATTTAGTAGGGAAGACAATTAAATTTAGCGTAATCATCATGTTATCCGTGGGAGAACCCTCCATCTCTCACCCTGCCTTCTTAAGTGACCTGGAGGCCTTATGCCTAGCAGCAGGTTTTTAAATACATATTTACAAATCACAGGCCCTTAATTTTACCCTCAGCCCACACACTTTAGACACCATCCAACGTACCCTGCCTCTCCAATGGACCCAGTCATCTATTCCTTACCTACACCTTCAAATCACATTCGCAATAGCGAACACAGCAGCTTTTAATTATCTGACCTTGTCCCAACAGATCAAATCTGACCTACACCAGTGGCGGGCGCACCCACTGTACTGGCTGGGGTGAATCTCTGCAATCAAAATGAATATTTTACCGAAGGTCTTGTCCACTTACAGGCCCTCCCCGCTGTACCCCGGTCCCCTCCTGGAATGTTTCAAGCCCTACAGCAAGAACTTAGCAGATTTGTGTGGGTGGACAAACGGCCGTGCCTCCGCAGATACCTTAGCTACAGACTTCACTTGGAGGGATGTTTGGGCATTCCTGACCTCCACCGGTACTACCAAGTTTCCCAACTCAGGGTCTTTGTGGAATGGTCATGCTGGGAATCAGAGAAAAGTTGCCTGTTTATGGACAGGGCACTAGCGGGACGAGCCGTGTGAAGCATTCCTTTTTGCCCATGGCAAATTGGGCCTAAAACCCTGTACCTCTCTCCTGTTACCAATGCATCACTGATCGTTTGGGACAGAGTGGCAGCAGAGAGAGGCCTAATGTCCTTCCCCTCTCCATTGACACCCATAGTCCAGAACCCAGATTTTAGTCAGGGCTTACTCGACCCCACTTCCCTTGTCTGGAACCAGGTGGGCTGTCTGTCCGTTGGCCACTCGTTCGATCTGGAGGGCCCTGTCCCCTTTGAGTCCCTGAGTACATAATTTGCGCTCCCAGAATCGGAACGTTGGCACTATACCCAGATTCGTCACTGGGCAATTCATTGCATAGCAACCTTGAAGATAACAGGCCTGGAGATGCTTATGTGATATTGTTTTGTTCCTGATCCTGAAAAAACTAATAAAGAAATGTAAACCATAAAATGAGATTAAGAGCACTGTTCAGTTCATGAGCTTGTGTACAATGGTCTACACGTAAAAAAAACTACCATTTATCAGAAAAGAAAGCAGTCATTGCACAGGGGAATATATTGCAGCCGCTGTACGGAAGGTCATTTTAAATTCCTCTGCAAAGCATTTGTGATGATTAGACATTAACTTATTGTTCAGTCGTGTTTTTTGATATTCAGAGTTTGATCTCAGACAACAACATATTTAGCCAGCGGGTATCTGATTTGCCCCCCTCAGACAGTCATCAAGCCATCAGTGTCAGCCAGGAAATAATAGCGTCGGGCAGCTGCGTGATTGTTCTGAGACAGGATGTGCCCTTGTTCGGGCGAAGGGCCTTGGCACAAGAATCTTTAAAGGCAACCAGTCTCCCCGTTGACACCGTGTCAGGCTCATCTCCAACTTCTGAGGCATTTCTCTTCTCCGACTGTGCTCTGATCACTGCTCAATGAGGAACACCAGGCTGATTCTGTCTGTAGAAGGTTGGCAGACCTCATAGTGCCCACACCGCCAGCGCTCGCTCCACATTGTGCACCATAACACTTACATACCAAGGAAACTCACGAGACATATTTGTGGGAAAGCAGTGGTGCAGGTTTATTTCGCACAACAAGTAGCAGATAAGGTGGGTCATCTTACAGGCGATCCAATGCGGCAGCCCCTCGCTGACCCGCATGCCTAACGAGCCATCTTGCACGGCGAGTCGATGCTCTGACGGTGCAGTACATTATCACTTTATTTCGATCTACTCCCGCCCCCCTGTCAGGGCGGAGCGATGAGGCACACCCCGGTCGGTTCAGGCCCCCCGACCGCCCGAAGGACTAACGGGGCGCCAACGCTGTTTCCTGGAACCCCCTCGGCTCCAGGTTCTTGGCTCAGGCACCCTTACTGTGCCAGGCAGAGGTATTTAGACTGTATCCTTCTGCCGCAGAGGTACCCCTACTGTCCATCTGCTTCCAGATCGCCCTGTGACTCCGCCTGCAACACAAAACATGACCATTAAAAGTTCACAACTTTCGCCCTCCGCTCTGCCGCTGGGTCAGGGTTAGGGTGGGAACAGCGCAGAGCAGCCCAAGGCACCGACGCGGCAGGAAAGACCGAGCAACGTGCTGGGCCTGCTATAAAAACCCCCGGGAACGCCCCCCCCGCCTAGGAGCGCCCTCCCATTGGCCGTTGGTGAGGAAGGGGGGTTGGTGCGCTGTAGGCTCCTCTCGCGCGTCGTGTGGTACTAAGACGCTGTCTCGCTCAGCTCCCCTTTGCGTCGCGCGGCCAGAGGCATAGTGCCCACACCGCCAGCGCTCGCTCCACATTGTGCACCATAAGACTTACATACCAAGGAAACTCACGAGACATATTTGTGGGAAAACAGTGGTGCAGGTTTATTTCGCACAACAAGTAGCAGATAAGGTGGGTCATCTTACAGGCGATCCAATGCGGCAGCCCCTCGCTGACCCGCATGCCTAACGAGCCATCTTGCACGGCGAGTCGATGCTCTGACGGTGCAGTACATTATCACTTTATTTCGATCTACTCCCGCCCCCCTGTCAGGGCGGAGCGATGAGGCACACCCCCGGTCAGTTCAGGCCCCCTGACCGCCCGAAGGACTAACGGGGCGCCGACGCTGTTTCCTGGAACCCCCTCGGCTCCAGGTTCTTGGCTCAGGCACCCTTACTGTGCCAGGCAGAGGTATTTAGACTGTATCCTTCTGCCGCAGAGGTACCCCTACTGTCCATCTGCTTCCAGATCGCCCTGTGACTCCGCCACAGCTCTGGAGGAGGCCCCCGTCGATGACAGAGCCCCCCACCCACCTAGCTACTTCACTTCGCTGTCTCGTACTACTTGTACATCCAGGAGGGATATGTTCGCCCCCAGTCCAGACAAGTGTACCCAACCTAAGGGCATTCTTACAAGGCAACAATTCTATAGCCCGCAGATGGTGTGGCACGTGTAATTAGGGCGCCATCAGGGAAGCCTCTCTTAAGTCCCTGCGGAACCTGTGCCACGGTATTTCGCCTCCAATTGTACTTTGTTTCACTTGAAACCTGCCCCTTGCCACTTTTCCCTTATGTAATGCACTGTTAGCTACCTCATGTATTTGTTTACCTAGTGGCGTTACTTATCCCCGCACATCACATTCGGGATCTATTACAGCACCTCTGATGGGGATTGCTTAGATACTGTTCTTAGGCCACGCCCTTGGTTACAAAAGCCACATCTCTTACAGAGATTCCATGGCGGTTAGTTGTTTTTGTCCGGACATATTATACGGGGGATCGGCAGGTGACTATTAGCATTATTGTATCTGCTGATAATGGCAAACCAGTGATATTTGTCCAAGCAAAGTGGTGGGCTTGTGAAAGACATGTCCAGTGCTGTAATAATCCTGACAGTGAATGTCCGGCAACTCACTGCAAGATCGTTATTTGAGATTGGTTAGAGCACGCACTAGCAGATGCCCGTAGCCGTCAAATGTCATTCTCAGTTCTGTTGTATTGCAGTATTTCATCTCTAATTATACTGTATTTTCCCTTGTAACCATTGTTCGCCTTTGCTGCTTGCCCAAGTGCCACCATCGCCTACATTACGTCTGTTCTAGGCCTGAGTGTCTAGCACATATTGCAGTATTTAACCTCCAGTGTACTTTGTCCCACTTGCAACCTGCACACTTATCACTTATCCCTTCTGCAATGCACTGTTTGCTACCTCATGTATTTTGTTTGCTTCACAATTGTCACTTGATCTCATGAAACTTAACGTCTGCTTTTGTACTATTATTCTCCGACATTTCTTGTACTTATTGTGAAGAGCTCCGCCTTCGGGTAGCGTCCGTGCTACGTAAAATGCATAAATGAATTAAATGAACAAAGTTGACCTCGAGCCAATGAAGGACTGCCTCATTCAGGATGACGTGCTTGTCGACCATGCATTGCATAATTTTTTTTTTTTTTTTTTAGTGAGAGCCAGGAAAGGGGCTGTGCCGCCTGCTAGAGCACTTGGTGTTCAGAATCTTACTATCATATTTGAATATATGTGCATAAAACAAATTCCTTCTCTGTAAGGGGCTGATAGCCAGGTAGCCAGCAGGTGGCGACAGTGAACTATTACAGTTGTTCATCACGAAGCCTTGTCGGGCATGTATTGCTTCCTTGCTGAAAACAAGTTCGGGGGCGGTTTCGACTGGCGCCCCTAAACGGCAGTTTTAATATGCCATAATTCCAACTTTACCTGAGCCTGTCTGTGCACTGCTAGTACAACCAGATATATTAGCTAATAATCCGTTACATAACGTATCAATCACTGTGCGCCCCATGTCACCTACCGCACACTCGGCCATGTGTGTACCACCAGAGCTCGCTCCTACAAATGGATGCCTTCTCAATGTGTACATAAACTCGCCCCGACCTAACGATGGACTGTTTAATTAAAACTACAGCAGCTGTGTGACGTAGTCAGTAAAGAAGACACATAAGCTAGCCTGAATGGTCATATACACTTTGCTTTACACATGAAGACACCTTTGCGTCATAATGGTTACCTGGTGGATGTTGAGATGCTTTCAGTGGCATTGGACCCGGACTAAAATAAGGCAAAATATACTTTGAGATAGAGTGCTTATGTCAGAATGCTGCACGTTTAGTTAAATGATATTGCATCAATATGTCAAAACATCCGAAATGACAATACTGAAGTGATGAAGTTTACTGCATCATACTGCAGTGCCTTTCAGGATTACATGTGTGAGTTAGACACATTTGGATTTATGCTTGCAGGATTAATTCCCCTTTAAAATATATTTACACGTGTCCCCCCACCAGATCAATTAGTTTTTATTGCTTGAAGTTACTTCGCATAGTTGAACTTCACAAAAGATAGATTTTATTGGCGGGGAAGTGTAAAAACGCTGCGATGGTTTCATGTTTCATATCTCACTCTCCATCTTACCGATGAAGGCTGTATCACACATGTGTGGCTCGGCTTACAAGCCAGGGAAAGATTTTCAATCCCTGTGGCAAACATGCATGACATTAAAAACAATGATGCCAGTCCCTTCCCTGAGGGGATTACTCAAGGCCACTCAAAATACCCGTTTGGTAAATTATTTTTACTTTGGGGGTTCTCTTATTTCGGATTATGACCTCGTGTCGCACTTGTGAAGTTTGACGCTTCATGACATCGCTGGGCCTGTTGTGGGTGCTGACTGGTCAAGCTCCACTTGTTGACCTCCAATGTAGCACCTTTAGTACCGGATTAAAGGCCCCACCTACTGGGACTTTCAAAGGTGATATCGTGGCGCAGCAGAATAGAAAGTCGGGAACCGAACGGACCTGGAATGGTATCTTCCGGGACGTGCGCCCCCAAGATCCTACCAAATACCACTTAGACACTTCCATATGATTTAATATAATTTAGTAATATTACAAGTTAAGTGTTCCAGTGCTATTTGTTCCTTCTTTTAACTATACGGTAACACACAGTGTAAGCGGACTCTGGCCCAACGGCGCAGGGTATGTGTTGGCGCAAAGAATAATATGACATGTGAAAAGCGTGTAAGGGCATCAGCGCGTCATAATGTACCCTCGAGCTCATTAGTCCAGTTCAAAGCTCTGTTTTTGGCAGTTGTAGAAAACGATAAACTCCACAGTTAGCCCGTATAAACAGCTTTTCTTTGTGCAGTTCTTGACAGAAGACACTAGGTACCAGTCAGCAAGTACAACAACTACCACAGCATATAAATTAAATACCCACTTAGAATTAATGTATAAATGGTGCTTGCCCATTTATTATACCGCGGGACTCGTGTAAACTAGTGTGCACCAGCTAAGGCTTACTGAGACGGCTACCGAGGTCAAATAAAAGAAGCCCACCGCATGCACACCATGAACTGCCGAAACATGACCATCCCTGGGAGGACATTCATCAGCACACCCGCTGTCCCAAAATAACTTGCGTGGTCAACTGACTTTTAAAAAGATTCCAACCAGTCCAGTGCCAAAGTGATCCCAGACATAGTGCGGTCACGTGTGACAATCTATTCCATGCTATATGTTCTAGAAGATCAAACCAAGAAGGGTTATTCACCAATGCCACGCGGTGCATGAATCACACACGTCTCGCAATGCTCATACATTGCTTCCCTCCATGCCATGCACAGCTCACACTTAGAGGAAGCAGCACCTCACACCAAGAGCACGCGGCGGCCCAGGAAGGGACTGAGCGTAGAATCACGTGGCCTTTACACTCCCCTCCAAACCGTTCAGCAATCCAAACGATCCCAGACCCTATCTACATGGCATAACCCCACCGAAACACAGGGTTCCTGTGTCCTACCTCCTGTATGAAGCACCAGAAACGTAAATACTTTTAAACCGCACAGGCACACTTTTACAGGACTTGTGCATGACATATGAATGCTACATTTCTGCTCTCACTAAAGTGCATCAGCAGGGAACACCAGAAACGTAAATACTTTTAAACCGCACATGCACACTTATACAGGACTTGTGCATGACGTATGAATGCTACATTTCTGCTCTCACTAAAGTGCATCAGCAGGGAACACCAGAAACGTAAATACTTTTAAACCGCACAGGCACACTTTTACAGGACTTGTGCATGACATATGAATGCTACATTTCTGCTCTCACTAAAGTGCATCAGCAGGGAAATACATATTTTGCGGAGGCCCAAGAAACTATTTTAAAATGATGCCTTCCTTTTTTCACACGTCAATAACTATGTCCACTATTGGTAAGTTCTGCATCAATTCACCACAATGTTTGTATGCTTTTATGTAGTTTTATGCACATTATGCTAGGAAACAAAGAGGTTAAACAGAGATCAAGAGAATTGTGTAGGTTAAATATAAAATATAGAGTGCAATGGGCCATAGTCACGTAGAGAGACTGCCGCCTGTAATGACAATTTGTAGAAAAGGGGTGATCATAAATCAAAGTGAATTCCCCCCGATGACAGCTCCCTGCAGCTCCCGCGCCAAACAAGTTAAATTTAATTAAAAACCCGTATCGTATTATCCCCTGCTA
This sequence comes from Lissotriton helveticus, assembly GCF_964261635.1. NCBI lineage: Eukaryota > Metazoa > Chordata > Amphibia > Caudata > Salamandridae > Lissotriton > Lissotriton helveticus. The sequence goes on along the minus strand of NC_136068.1, from coordinate 704,063,787 downwards.
GAACTTCCTCACTGTCCCTTCATTAGGGTGAAGGAGCGCTTACAATCGGTAAAGCGCCCTGGCAACTTCGGAAGTGCGGGAGCTTTGTTGTGAATATATACATATTTGGGCAATTGTGGTAGCTGTTGTTGCACACTATATCTGCGAACTGTTAGGAGCTGCTCCGTTTTCAATTCGACCCATACATCCCTTCCACTGGAGTTTTAGACGGCTGTGTGTTCGTTAGTGGATTACTGCATGTGTACATTTTATTATGCACCAATAATGCAGTATCTATCGGTCCTTCGTGCTCATCCACTGTACTTCCCCAGGTGTCTCGAACTGGTGAAGTTCCTGTCCCTGCTCTTAACCACGCACTAAACGTGCAGCACAATGTCCGCGTGGCCGGCAATGGCGGCCAGGTATGATGGCCGGCCATGGCGGCCGGCTATGGCCAACACGTGGCCAGCAATGGCGGCGGGATCCGACCCCAACCCAGCACGGCCCCGCGGCCTGTGCCTTATCTCGCCGTGCCACCTCTCTGACACGGAGCTCTGCCATTGTCACGGAGCTCCCATAACTGAAACCACGCACATAACCTTAGCGCTCGCTCGCCTGGGTGCATTACTAGATGTACGTTTCCTCCCCACGGTCACCATGTGTAATGAAAGCGAGCCGCCACCCCCACATTAAAATTTACAGAGGCCCCTGATAGTTTAAATATATATTCAAATAGCCGAGACCGTTCAGAATTGCGACAGATGAAAACACGTGTGCGTATATCAAAATCCCATCAGATTTATCGCGCGAGTATTTTAACGAAACAACTATATAGAAACTAATGTGTCAAGAGAATGTTGGCAGAGTCATGCAAACGCCTAAGCTAAAAGTAGTCGCCATTTAAACTCTGCGCGAGTCACCGCCACTCGACCTCGATGGCACTGTCCCTGGCGGGCAGCCCACAGTGGGAGGCGAACTCACGAAACAAAGGTGCTGAGCCAAGGACAACAGGGGGAAAGACCAGACCCCAGAGGGAAACACTGCAGCAACCTCGCTCGGTGAATGCCTTGACGGAGATCACATTCCCAAAGCACTTGTGGTTCAACAGAGGCCCTGTGGCACTAGTCAGACAGGGCAGCAACAACAATTGTGAACACATCTATCCGCCAGACAGCCACCTGCGTCCCCACCGAGACTCAAACCCGGATCACGAGCTCCTCCCATAACCGACACTAAACCCCAACCACCATGACAACAGTCTGCATGCATTAAGTTTACACAAAACAACCTGTATCACAAATGAAAAAACAGCATGTCGACCAGGGCACAGACGGACACATTCACTCTAATCAGGCACGGAGAAATCAATCACGCAATGCCGCGCATCCCCACCGAGACTCAAACCCGGATCCCCAGCTCCGCGATCGACCGCCCCGACTGCCAGGCCACACTCTCCCCAAAAACCAACCCCAATTGGGGGTAAACACTGCACACGCCAAGGGGCATTCCGCGCCATGCCCTCGACCTCGCCAAACCCACAGCGACCCTCCGTCTGCCAAGGTCCTCGAGGGTTACCTAGACCTTTATAAAAGCTGCATCGTGAAGATTAAATCTTGTGGCGTCTAGCCCGCAATGAAACCAAATGGAATGCAACCGTTCAAAGCAGCAACTTCTCAGCGTCAGAGGAAAGGTCTCGTGAGAGGCAGTGGCCACGAAGTCCAAGGTACAGAACAACTTCAGTCATCAAAACGATAGCGATCCTCCAAAAGTACAACGTGCAGAAACCGGTCGTCATCAAAAACACATCGCCATTGTACATTTTCCGCCCAAGGCCCCGTGACCGTCAGTGGACAAATCCAACCTCAGCTCGTCGTACTAAATGCACCATGGTTTCCCTCCAAATGCCGACACCCTCTCACACACGACAACGCTCGCAGACAACAAGACCAATGAAGTAAAGCACACAAAGCCTGTCTCTCCTCACAAGGCCCGAGTCCCTGCCACTGCCGCGGGGGACGGTGCCCCAATGGCTGGCGCACCCCGTGACCACCAGGGTGAGTCCAGCCTCGGCCGCTCTACCTTGGATGCACGTCAACGGCGTCACATATTCACAGCCAGCTCCGCACTGCAACCTCGCTGCGCAGCCAACTCCACAACATCAGAGCCTCCCGAGCCACGGCAAAGCACCCCCACGACCCAGGCATCCCAAGTATGCATCACCCCCGATGAACACGGCCCGACCATCATCCCGTGCGCGCTCTCCCTCGGCGCCCCAGGCCACACAACTGCCGCTCGGCATCGGGGACAACAAACGCCCCCAAAAATGCCGCTCTTTGCCTCCACCGCTCTGTGCCCCTCTACAACCGAAACGCCCGAAAGCGGGCTCACGAACACCAGCACTCACCGCAAAACACGTTGAAGGGAAAAAACCCCGACGCAAGACCAACGTGGCAGCATACACAGGACGACCTGAAGCAGACGCCCGAACAGCGCAGAGCAGCCCAAGGCACCGACGCGGCAGGAAAGACCGAGCAACGCGCTGGGCCTGCTATAAAACCCCCCGGGAACGCCCCCCGCCTAGGAGCGCCCTCCCATTGGCCGTTGGCGAGGAAGGGGGGTTGGTGCGCTGTAGGCTCCTCTTGCGCGTCGTGTGGTACTAAGACGCTGTCTCGCTCAGCTCCCCTTTGCGTCGTGCGGCCAGCGGCACAGTGTCAGCAGGATCCTGGAACTTTGACATTGAGAGGCTGTTATAGGAGTTGAATAGATGAAAATTGCAATTTTTCTGTTTTGTGATGGAGAATTTTTACCACTTTCTTTTATTCGTTTGTGGTGAAAAGAGCTACCTGCCTTTGAATGTTTTTCATGTTAACATTTCCACATTACCCCGCAAGTGGAGCACACCAATGTAAATGTGTCTTTTCAGAGTCAGCGTCCATAGGTGAAAAGAGGCAACACTAATATGCACGTGAGCCTGCTGATAATGTGTCTGTCTATCTTATCGATTGAGAGAATTTAGGGGCATATTATTAAGGAAGGCATTAAAAATTATCGGCGGTTTAGCGGCAGAAAACTGCTGCTAAAGCGGGATAATGGGCTTGATAATATTCCCTGGAGAATTCCAATAGAAGTCCATGTTCTGGTGTGAACATGGGCTTCTATTGGAATTCTCCAGGGCATATTATCGCTGCTTTAGCAGCAGTTTTCTGCCACTAAACCGGCGATAATTGTAATGCCGTCCTTGATAATATGCCCATTAGCACACATCTCTCTTTATGTGTGATAAAAGTTGGTCATTTTTGGATCCATAATTTCGTGCTATTGATGTTTATATATGTAAAAGTAGCCGGGGAGCAGCACAATATTACATTTCACATATTTAGATTAAAAGAGAATTTGACCTAAAAGTACTATTCCAAGGATATGATATTTGTACACTGTTAGACCTGGCACCATTGGCGTGGGTCTCCCTTCCACGTTTGCTGTTGCCTCATGTATTTTTGCTGGTGTTAGATCCTTTGGGCACTGTGCCACTGCTGTCCAGTGCCACAGTGCAAGGGCTCCCTATTGTAAATTGATGTATTAATCAGTGGTTCCATGTTTGGCTATTTGACTTACTTGTCAGACACTAGTCTAGTGCACTGAGTGTGCCCAGGGAGTGTAAATCCAAATGCTGCTGGTGGGCTTGCACACTGGTTGTGCCACCCACAGAAGCAGCCTTGTAAAATGTGTCTAAGGTCTACCATTGCAGAGCCTGCGTGCAGTATGTTACTGTCATGCTGACTGGGCAAGTGCACCCACTTGCCAGTCCCTAAACCTTCCCTTTTCTTCATATCAGTCACCCCCGTAGTAGGCCCAAGGGCAGGGTGCATTGTAAGTATAAGGTAGGACAAGCCCTGATGTGTGTGGCATGTCCTAATAGTGAATTACAGCCATTTTCGTTTTTCACTATTGCAAGGCTACCTGTTCTTCATAGGCCAGAATGGACTGTTAGAATTATTACATTTTATAATCCTAACTGACTCAGAGAACATGGTAGAAATTTGAGTTTATGCCTGGACTCTGAAAGTTAAAATGCATGTTTTAGTGAAGTTGGTTTTAACATTCTGTGTTTGCAAATACAACTTTTAGAAAGTAGGTATTTGCTTGCATAACCTTTCAAGCCTGCCTCTGCTAGGTTGTGTATTCCTTTGTCTGGTTTTATAAGTGACAGGGCTGGGGGATTCCATGACACAGGATGAGTCAGCCCAGTGGTGAACAGAGAGATCTGCATCTAGATGGGAGGGAGGAGTTGCACCTGAACCTTGAATAGGGCTGTGCCTGCCTTCCACAATGCTGGCTCCACCTCCTGTGGGGCGTCTGATGTTTCTGCCCTGCACTGTGAAAGGAAATGAGAAGTCTGGTAAACAGAGTGCTTCAGAATTGGTTTGGACTGGGCAAAGGCCCCTCTCCCCTTAGAGAACAAAGGATTTTGCGGTATAAATATTGGGACCCTGATCCCATGAAATTAGATCACTTTTGGACTACAAGAATAAACCTTTACTGAGGACAGGAACCTGAAGAATCTGAGGAGAGGCTATTCCCAAGCTGAAGTGCTGCTTGGGGGATTGGCCTGCAGTGGTTGCCTAACTGCCAAAGGAAGGAGAAAGGAACTTTGTGTACTTTGCTTTCAACTTGTGAAGGATCTGCAAGGGCTTGGAAAAGAGCTTGCCTCCTGCTGAAGTCTCAGGGACAACAGACTTCAACCCCCAGCTCCCCAGAGTTCTTTTGGAAGTACCTGCTGCTGTGTTGGGCCTTCTGAGGGACTGCGTGTCGCAAGGAGCTGGAAGCGTGACTCAAGGAGAACGAAGCGTGCCGCCATCGCTGCTGCTGCCGTCGCACTTCTGAACAAGGGTGCTGGAATTGTCGCACTGCACGGCATCGAGAGAAGCTTGCCGCAACAAAGAGGAAGCGCGTCGCCTTCGCTGCTGCCTACCGTCGCACTTCTGAGCAAGGGTGTCGCCGCTGGAGTTGTTGCACTGCACCGCATCGAGAGAAGAGTCTTGCAATGAGGTAGAAGCGTGTCGCCGTCGCTGTGCCTGCTGTCGCACTTCTGAACAAGGGTGTCGCCGCTGGAACTGTCGCATTGCACCACATTGAGGAAAGCGCCTCGCATCCACGAGAAGCGATCCGCCGTCGGAGCTGCTGCTGTCGCGTTTCTGACCAAGGATGTCGCCGCTGTAGTTGTTGCATTGTGTGGAAGCTTCATGCATCGTGGGAGAAGAGTGTCGCAGTTGGAGCTGTTGCCGTCGCACTTCTGAACAAGGGTGTCGCCGCTGCTGGATACGCATCGAACCGAGAACTTCTTGCATCCCCGGGGAAGCGTGCTGCATCTGGAAGATCTCACGTCTTTATTTCTTTGCACGTGAACTTTGCTGCATTTTCCTCGCTGCGACATTGCTTGTCCTGGAAGCGCAACGCATCATAAGGTACATTGACGTAAAGTATCGCATCTTAAGAACTGAAATAAACTAAGCTAAATCCACCATCTTAAAGTAACAGTATTGTATATTTTTGTCGTTTATGGTCTTGTGGTAAATCTATATAAAGAGTACTTATTTTTTATATAAAACCTTGTGTGGTGTCCATCTGTAGTGTTGCCACTGGGTTACTGTATGTGGTCACAAATGCTTTACACACGGCCTCTGAGATAAGCCTGTCTGCTCGTGCCAAGCTACCAAGGGGGGAGCAGGGGTTATTTTAGGAGTGTAATCCCCTTATCCTGACTAGAGGCAAGGGTCCCTATTTGTCACAAGTACCTAACTGTGCCAACTAGAGACCCCCAAATCTAACATACACCATCTGGTTTTCGGAGTGTGGAAATTGTGATGTGAATTATATACTAATAGGGCTCATTGGATATTGTCATTTCCTTCAGAGTCTCAAATTATCCGGCTTATTAAAATGTAATCATGCACGTCGGAATGTTTTAGTATATGCAAATTCAAGAATGGAGGCCTGCAAAAGATTGCCTACCTACGTCTGCTTTCTGAAATCGAAAAAAATAATTTTAGCAGCCTGTGTCATTTAAAGGGACCGGTGCTGCTTTAAAAAATATGTTTCCCATTTAGGACCACACAGGGGTGAGCAAGGAGTGTTCCCCTGAAACACTGAATGCCCCGAGACATGATTCCCTAGGAAAACTGTCTCAGGGTGACACCTTCTGACCCTATGTGATATGCCCGTGATCTACAATCAAGGTCGATGTTCAAGGCAAAGTTCCTACTTTGAAAATAAGCGGTTTAGCCAAAAGACAATTTCACCTCCCGGCAGGGACAGTAGGTAACAGTACAATTTGGCTAATTCACCTAAACTCCCGCTGATACCTCAGAAGCCAAGCAACATGCTATTTTATGCTTTCTTTCATTTGAAATAGCAGAATCTATTTTTAAAATGTTTGGTCTTATAGTTTCAGTTCAAAACCTCACATTTCAGCCTAATTGTTGTGCAAGTGGTATTCAAAATATAACACTGAAGGGAGGGACAGAAAGTGCCTTTCTGATTCCTATAGCCCTTTCCCCAATTATGCATATTCTTGAGGCCATGCCATTCAGTGTGTGAGACTCCACCCACTACCTCAGTCACAACCAACCCCCCTTTTGCACCCAACCTTCAAACACCGCCACCTTTCTTTTTCTGAAGGACTCACAGGTTGTAGACAGACCAATGCGTTATTTTAATTAGTATGTTTATGTTTTTATAAAGCACATATCTGCCCAGTAGTTCTTTTAATTTACCAAAATATGCACTACACAAGATGTGCAAAACCTGCTGTGCTTCGAGAAACTGTTTTCATGCAAAGTGAGCCCAGCCTCACCTACACTTTATATTCACCTATGAATAATTCCACACAATATTCCAATGATTTAGAAAAAATTAAGATGAAAAGTATGGAACTACACTGTAGCTTTGTAACTGTGTTCATGGCCATGATTTTCAAATTGACCATTTGGTACTGTGCACGAATGCTGCCCTTTTTGTGGGATGTTTTGCTTCTACTGTGTGTTTGTATATTATCTGGCTCTTGTTGCACTGTCTGTTTATTATCATTATGTTCTAGTTTTGTAATTCTATTTTTCCACTTGCTAGTATTGCTCACCCATTTTCTATGAAAAGCAGTGCTTAATTTGAGCAGTTGGTTTCCGGTGCTCTGCACCAGCACTTAATTGTGAGCACCAGCTCTAGTGACAATCCACCACATGGTGGCACATTACTTTTATTTTGAGATGAGCACAACAACCGTATTTATTAAGTCAATATACATTTAAAATGAATCATAGCCTCTCACGTCATTATTATAGTTTTGTGTGGCCTGAAACAATCTGAATTGTCACATTTATAGGAGTGCGATTGTTCGGTGTTATGTTGGCACAGTCATTGGTAGTGCTGGCAGGGGGGATGGGTGGTGCAGGCCATAGTGGCTTTCTGAGAAGGGGCCTGACACCTATTTTTTTACAAACTTAAGGACTGCTGTAATGCTCTTTGTCACCCATCCCAGGTCACTGTACAAAACTGCACAATAAATAAGTATAGATAAATATCTGTAGCAGGAGCTCTTGCTACTCATGTCCCTCTACTATATGTGGTACACGGCCTGTATAGAACTCTAAGAAGTGTGCCATCCAACGCCAATCAGGCACAGACATATAGGGTTTGATTCACAAAGAGCCTCCGCACTCGTGGAGTAGGCTCTGCAGTCACGGCGGGATCGCCCCACTCATGCAGGATCTCTGCAATGAGAAACTGAGAAGCAGCGATCCCGCCACGAAGGAAGCACTGACACACCTAATACAACATGAAGTCTGAGTCAGTGCGCTAGATATAAAAGTATATCAAGTGCATGAGAAGTAATCATATTTCATAGCCCATTCTATATCCAAACAGGACACACCAAATACATGGATCCACAGAAAAACACATACAGTCTGTTAACACTTGAGACATTATCACTTCCTTTTGTCTTGTTTTTGTTATCTTACCATACCTACAGTGGTCTGACACAAGCACACTCACTCACTCCTCCCCCTCCCCCCGCCCCCATAAAAATCGAAACAGCACATCCCTGCTCCACCTCTCCTGCTGCAGGGCTAATTCCTATTCCTCTCTGAAGCTTTGTCAGGGGAAATCAGTCCTCTTTGTTGCGCTGTAAAAAGAAGCACGCACTCATACCTAATCACAATAAGCCAGTCTGTAAACCCACTCATGTAAACTCTTATATCATGTCAGGAAACTGACCATTGGACTATTACTCACTCGAACCTTCCTGAAGCAGAGCCTATAGTCCCTTACAGGAAACCTGAATGTCCCTTACAGCTCACTGCTGAGGACCTATTTAAACCTTTTTAAAATAAACGTGCATTTTCGTGCCACTGCAAAACACTCGTGGTAGAAGGCACAGGGCGTGAACAATAAAGGTCCCCTCCTGTGGTATAGAGTAAGAATGTTTGCTGTGCAATATGCTATGTGACAAACAATGTCCCGAAATAGTCTAGCTACACCCATTTGATGTGCTGTTTACTGTGCACTCTAACACGTGCGTTTTTAAGTGGCACCAAAACACGTGCATGAAGTGATGAGTTCTTGCCAGTTTCACTCCATGTGATTTTAAGTTTTGTCTCGTGTATGTGTTTCTTTTAGCTCTCTATTTTGCAGAATCATTAGTTTCAACAACCCAAAGATGCTAGTATATTCAGCACTGTAAAAAGTGGGATAGCAGTATGCTGTTTGAATGATAATCGATAGATACACAGCATCCTGATGAAAACGGGGGACGTCCTTTGGGGGCCGCACCATGTCTGAAACAAGTTGATCTACATGATGCTGGAGGAATTACTCTTATACTCTTTCTCACTTCAAAGGTAACTTTATGTGTCAAAATGTATTCAAAAGAAGACATTGAGTATATTAAATCAAATATCACTGGCAATCCACAATTGTTGGTTCTCACAAAGAGTTTTTATACCAGGCAATGTGCAAATCATTGACATTTTACAAGAACATACGGTTTTGAAACAATATCACTCAAGAAGTTGTTTCATAGAATTTGCTTGGCAAAAACTATGTATTGAGCATCTAGGTAGTAGGGTGCATATTTATCTCGAGAGGCACCTACTTCAATTGATATCTCAGAAAATGATGACGCTTTGAATGCTTTGAATGTGTGTTTCCTTCTGACTATACTTGTATATGAGGTGCGCCTCCTTTACATTACTATCTGGATAGGATTACTTCCTGTTAGGTCACCTGGGATCCCTCACTGTCCTTCTATACCTACTGTCCCGGTCCTAGTCCCTTTGACTGTTACCTATCTTAATACACGTTCAATGGGGAAACATCAACTGGAGATCTTTCAACTACTCGACGCTGGTACTACTGACATTCTCCTTCTGTCAGAAACTTGGCTGACGGACGACTCCGCACCTGATATTCTTGCCGCAATTCCTAATGGGTACTATTTACTCCATTCTAATCGCCCTCAAGGTAAAATAGGCGGCGGAGTCGCAGCTATTATCCATCAAAAGCATAAATTTACCATCTTAGAAAGGGTCAGCCTTCCTGGTGTCGATAGTCTTGTACTACAATTCACTTCCCCTAAGTTTGCCTTTATTTGTGCCCTTTTTTATCGACCCCCTGATCACATGCCCTCATTTCCTCAGCTTTTTGGAGAACTGATCTATCAACTTGCTCTCAATCATGCCAGAATCATTGTTATTGGCGATTTTAAGTACTGGCCTCTAGACCCAGGTGAAAGCAACCTATCGGTTGAATTCTCTGATCTACTGACCGGCCTAAATTTCACCCAAAATATCAATAAAGCTACTCACTTCAGGGGGCATATTCTAGATCAAGCTTGGACCTCTAATATTACAATCACTCCCCCTATTATTTCTCCATGTCCTTGATCTGACCACTCCTTTATTTCCTTTGCCATCACCCAGACTCCTTATGTCCCTCCAACTCCTGTCAATAACTTTTTAGCCCGAAATTGGACACGAGCTGACCAGAGCGAATTTCATAGTCTCTTGATCTCCTCTGCCCCTAAGGAACTGTTTTCTACCTCTGCTCAAGCTTCTAGTATTGCTAACTGGTTGGAATCAGCATGCGATAAAGTTGCTCCAATGAAAAGAATCAAAACTAAGCGTCCCCATGATGCTCAGCGCTGGTTTTCCGAGGATTTAAAAAAGGAGAAATTAGCTTTGCGGCAGGCAGAACATCGCTGGCGGCGCCATTACACCCCTGAGGAGAAAACCATCTATATCACTCTACTAAAACACTATAAAAATTCTATCTTACAAACAAAAATTACATATTTTTCTCAAAAAAGCATTATTTCCTCGTCCAAATCCAAAGATGTCTTCTCCATCGTTAATGAGCTTACTCAACCAGACCGGGTACTAGCCAAACAGGCCCCCTCTCAGGTATTGTGTGACTCATTAAACGCTTTTTTCATTGAAAAAATTGCTGTCCTTAAAAATAATATTCCGCCTTCTATTCCATCTTCGGTCCCCGCTATTACTTGTAGAAATCCACTGGTGTTAGACCATATCCCCCTGATTTCTAAGTCAGAGTTTTTGGCCCTCTTGAACAGAGTAAACTCTGGTTCCCCGAATGACTGCTGTCCCCCTGAGATCTTAAAAGAAGCCTTTCGAGCCTGTCCCGACCCTCCACTCTCACTACTCAACAGCTCCTTGACTACAGGTATTGTTCCTGACTTTTTTAAGTGTGCCGCAGTGGTGCCCATTCTTAAAAAGCCCAATGCTGACCCCCTAGTATTGAGTAACTTCCGCCGTATTTCCCTACTCCCTTTTCTCAGTAAAATTCTAGAGGCCCATGAGACCAACTGTCTCAGTTCTTTTATTGAGTCCTCCCAATTCCTGGATCCCCAGCAGGCGGATTTTCGGCCGGGGCACTCTACTAAGGCTGGTATTGTGGCTGTGATGGACAAGCTCAGGAGGGGAGCTGATAACAACATCCCCCAGGCCCTTGTGCTTCTGGATTTGTCGGCTGCTTTCGACACGGTCGATCATGCTCTTTTGATCGACCGTGTCGGCAGCGCCGGCATCCAGGGCATGGCCCTGGAGTGGATCAGATCCTTCTTATTCCATCGCTCCCAGGCTGTTCACCTATCCACCTTTTTTGCCACCCCAGAGAAATTAACCTGTGGGGTCCCACAAGGGTCTGCTTTATCACCACTTCTATTTAATCTGTATATGCAACCCCTGATTCGATCCCTACATAATAAATCGGCCACCATCTTCAATTACGCTGATGACATTCAAATGGTCTTTAATCTTAATTCCTCATCCACATCCATCGCCGACTTTCAGTCTACTATGACTTTTATTGGCGAATGGATGTGCCAAAGCCAATTGAAACTGAACCCGAATAAAACAGAGCTGGTCTTAACAGGAGGCTTTCTTAATCCTTGGAACCCCAATTTTTGGCCATCTTCTTGGGGCTCTGCCCCCTCCCCTGCCAACTCCGTAAAGAGCTTAGGGGTTATCATCAGCAAAGATCTCTCTCTTACACCTCAGATCAAGGCAGTTACTTCGTCATGTTTTTTCCATCTACGGAGAATTCGAAAATTTTCCAGGTTCATGACCACTGAGGCCCTTGTATTAGTCATTTTGGCATTGGTCATCTCCCGCCTTGACTATGCCAATGTTCTCTTTGTTGGCATCCCAGCCTACCAGCTTCGCCAATTACAACTGGTGCAGAATCAAGCGGCAAGACTTGTTTTCCGTCAACCTAAATATCAACACGTCTCCCCCCTGATGAAAAAGCTTCACTGGCTGCCAGTGGCAAAACGTGGTATCTTTAAACTTGGTTGTACTGTCTTTCAATTATTGACCGGCCATGGCCCTGCCTTCGTAACATCTAGGATTCACCGTTATGTCCCTTCTCGTAACCTCCGCTCTCTACACCACAATCTTCTTTCTGTTCCCTCTTTCAAGCGGAAGAAACACGGCGGCCTTGGGTTTTCTTTTCTGGCACCCAAGCTTTGGAACTCTCTTCCTCATGCACTCCGGTCCACCTCCTGTTATACATTCTTCAGGAAACTATTGAAAACACACCTGTTCCGGCAAGCGTACGATGACTGAACACCTACACCCTGCTCTCCACCTGTGCTTATCCGTTCTATAGCGCCATGAAACCAGTGGTGTCCAAGCGCTCTATAAATAATTTTTACATTACATTACATCTTTCTCACTCCCGCCAGTAATAAAGTTTTACCTTTTGGAATAGGCCTGAGGCTTTTAAGATGAAACTTTGGACCCCGCACTGTCACTAGCATGGTGTGGTCAAAGGCATCTTTAGCAGCCCTCAGCTAGTGGGTCAGTGCTACTATTTCTAAAGTTTTAATTGGTCGGGATTCCCTATGAACAGTAGTGTCTGTTTGCATATGTCCAGTGAGCAAAGTGTTTCTTTCTAGGATTAATTGAAGTCCTGCAGAATTACTAATGCTCATGGTACCAGTAATTTGGGGCATGAAATGACCAGACTCCAATTATCACAGTACTTGTACTGTGGACCAAAAACTCTTAGGACCTCATTTAGAGTTTGGCAGAGCTGCACATCACCATAAGTTGGTGGATGGCTCCTCAACCGTATTTAGAGTGCCATTGACATCAATGAACTCTTAACATGGTGGACGGGATTTCTGCATCTTTTTGATATATGTCCTGCATACACCGAACTCTAAATAAAGGGTGATAAGGTGTCCAATATGATGGCAATTAGAATTGTGGTAATTCTGTTGTATTCAAATAGAGCTATACAAATTGCATCTGGTTTATATGAATTTGTGATTCAGAGCTGTCGCATGGTGACTGCTTGGCATTTTCTGAAGAAAGAGGGACTATGAAGATGACAGAGTGTGTAATGACTCAATTAATTTACTGGTAATTGTAGCATCCCCTCTCAGCCCAGGTACATGCAAAGGATCACATCACACATGGAGCTTGGTATTACATGTCTTAATTTATCAGTGTGTAACTCATAACTGAACATTCTACATCAACAAATTCTATCACCCACACCTAAGTACTTTTGTCAATGTTCTACGGAGTCTGTCAGGGACCAAAAGTGTCAATTCATCTCTGACTCACAAGACACTACTTCTCCTCCTTTGTTAGAAAAAGTACAAATAATACATATATACATCACAACTCTTCAATAAGTCATTTTGGTGCTGGTATCAATCACCCAGATCTGGTCATGTGAGGTTGAGGATATACAGGAGAAGTGTTCATGACTGACACTGGTGACAGAGACACTGGTATAGTCATTTGGCTCTCCGGATTCTCAGGTGAGACAAGACTCACTTCTGACATCTGGAGTTGGCGAATGTCGAGGCAGGAGCTTGAAATGTAAAGAACCTCATGTAATGGACTTTCCAGGATGGCGAGCAGTCACCATGGGTCCTTTACTAGCCACAACCCTCAGAAGGTCAGCATCAGAATTGCGTTTTTGTTTCTGCTTTACAAAGACTTGGTCTTCTTTTTTGAGCACAGTGCTCTGAGCACAGTAGTGTCTAAATGCATAGATCTTCATTTTGCGTTTGAGAGACAAATCAGTAGTGCAAAGTTTATCAATGTCGATAGATCTCTGAGTGGTCCATTGTGGTCATTTTGTTCCTATGGCTCTCCCAAACATTGGGATGGCAGGGTTTTCACTCATGTTAGAATGGGGCGTTGATCTGTATGCATGAAGCATAGACTGAAGAACTGACTTGAATACAAGCTTTTCCAGGGCAGCACGCTGAACCGTCTTCTTGAGGGTGCTCATAAATCTCATGACCACACCATTCATCTGTGGCCAGAGAGGTGTGCTTTCCTGAAGCTTGACATTTAGATGAGTGAGGAAATCTTTAAATTCTCGACTATTGAAAGGCGGGTCATTGCTGGATTTCTAAATCGAAGGAACTCCCTATGTTACAAAAATACTTTCTAATTTCTCAACGACTCTATCATGAGTAGTTGATGACAGATCTTCCACAAGGAGAAAACAGGGATATTCATCAACAGCTACTAGTAGATGATGTCCATTGTCAAGAGGTCCAAAGAAACAAATTGCAATCTTCTACAATGTATGCTTTGGAAGATCAGACATGTTTAACGGATGTGGGGTTGTCTTGGATGACAAGCAGATGCACAAATGACATGCCTTTAACTCTTTTTCAACCCCATCATCAAGACGAGGGAACCACACTCGGTCCAGTAGAGCTTGTTTAGTAACAACAACTCCATGATGTCCTTCATGACTTGTTCAATAATGTGTTGGTATGATAGTTCTCAATCCTTCTAAGACAATGCCTTATGGGGTAACTGAAAGTTACTGCCGGCACATTTTTGAATTTTTGGTATTCAAGGTCATCATGAAGAGGTTGAGTATGTTTTTGCCATGTTTGATGTGTAATAATGTCTTTGAGTATCAGCAGATCTCTGTCAGTGCTCATGCAGCAATGATTTGTTCTACCGATATGGCAGCAGGGGTACAGGATTTCACAATTACGTTAACATAAGCATCAGCTTCTTTAGAAGTAGTGCCATGACGCTGTATTGGTACAAGTGAGAAGTAGTCAGCAGGGTTTTGTTCTTTTGCTGGACGATGCACAATTGTATGATAATACTCCTGCAATCGCAACCCCCACCTCTCAATGCAATGGGGCATCTTGGCTTTAGGACTGCCAAAAGTAGTGAGTAGTGCTTGGTTCTTTGCATATCTGTCCATTGGTGGGACATTCACCTTTAAGTGGAAGCAAAATCCACTTCGAAAACATAACCTCTTTTTCTTTGGCAACGTTACTTCATGGCCTTCTTCCTTGTATTTTGACTTACATTTCACACTTAGTGCTGATTCCTTTGTGGCCACTCCAGCTTCCATGTTAGCTGCATGTCTGTCAGCTCATTTAATTTTCTCCAGCAGCCATGAGGACTCGCTCCAAACTGAGTGTCTCTTTCATCATTCATCATGTGAAGGAATTGGAGAGACAACCATATATTACACTGAAATGCATGGCCTCTTCATCATTGAACTAATTGAACTTACAATGCTTGTAAGTCTTTCTACAAACTCATACATTGTTTTACCAGATTTCTGTCTTTTGTGGTTGAAAATGTACCTTTCATAGTCGACATTTGGCATTAGATTGAACTTGGGTTTCAGCACCTTTTTGATGTGATGGTACATCACATCACCATCATGTGGCATTTTCTTTATCACTTCGTTTACTCCTTTACTCATCAAATTCTTAGATGTTTAGTCATCTATTTGTAATTTACAGCTTCCAGTGTATCAATGAAATTATTGACAGTTTCGATCCAGGCAGTATCGAAGGGAGGTGGTGGTTTCAATAAGGCAGCAGCGCCGTATTTGACTCTTTTTTCAGCAGCTATTGGCCAAGAAAATTTCACTTTTCCGACAGCTGCTCATGACCTTTCAGGCAATCAGACCTTATCACCCACCTCGTAAGTCAAACCCCTCTACTTCTGCTTGGGTTCTGGTGCGTGTTGCTGAGGTCAGATGACTCTCTTTCCTCAGGTTCGGGTAAGCATGATCGTATTTTCTATATATCTGGTTATCCTAGCCTTTTAATGTTTCTCTGTATTTATCTGCTTCTGCTCACAATGCTTTCTTGCACCTGGCTGTCATCTCTTGTTGCACTTTCTGTACCGGGCTGTCCCTGCCTGTAGTGCTTCTTTGTGGTTGAAATGTTTTCCTCTTTTAGTGCTTCCTTGCACTCAGCGATTACTGCCTGTAAAATTTCTCTGTACCTGGTTGTCGCTGCTTTTAGCATTGTCGTACTGTATGACTAACAGCTCTGTGTGAGGCTGTGGTGCAGTGGCTCTTGTTTCAACTTTACCAGAAAACTTTAAGCCTACAACAAACAAACTTTTTGTAAGGCCTTCACTTTCTTCACAAGCCGTGCACTGGCGGGAGTGGTGCTTTGACTCCACATACGCCAACAGTTCATTTTTTTGCTGAGACTGAGGCATAAAAGGCACGCACAAGCAGTTTGCTGGACCACGGCAAACTCTCCGGGAGAGCACTCTCGGTTCTTCTGGTCATGGGGTTTGCATAATCGCCTATTTCGTCGTCAGCTGTAGTGTCCTCTGTAGCCCAGGTATATGAAAAGGATCACGCCACACATGGAGCTTGATATTACATGTCTTTACTCATCAGCTTGCAACTGTTAACTGAGCATTTTACATCATGAATTCTAACACCCACACATTTATGTCACTGTTCTATGGAGTCAGGAACCAAATGAGTCCTGTCATCTCTAACTCACAAGACACTACAGTAATCTTCATCACACTGTGTTTAGCTGTTCCCTGTCATAGTACTGATTATGATTTTCATCCATGGGTGATGCTTCTTGGTTTGGCCTGGGGGTCTTCAGTATCATGAGAGCATGGAATCTTTTATTTAAAATATGTATTTTTTAAGTTTAGAACACAAACCTCTTTGGCTAAGTATGTATGACTGGATACTCCTTGACAGTCAGGACTGTGACACAGAAGAATTGGATTTGTTGTAATAAAAATTGCCTTCAAAGAAACAGAGCACTACTGTGCCTTATAGTTACAAAATGCTAAATTAATAGCATAAGACAAAAGGGATGCCTGCTGCCTTCTTTCTTCATTGCCTTTTTAATTCATGTCATCACATAACTAGATTCAATCATTTCTTAAGCAGCCCTGCAATTATGGTTTATTCAACACTAATCTGATGATCCTTCTTAATCTAATGCAATGATTTTCAATGTGATTTAAACAGCACAACTGTCCCCTTTCATGTTCCTTATTTCTTTTATGGTACACTTCTTATTTTGGCTGGTGACATGAAAGGAGTCTGGAAGATGAGTGGGGGTAGGATGTTGTGTAGTGTGTTATCTAGGAAACCTGTATCGATATTCCTATTTTATGCCCTTGTCCGGCTATAATCAATAATATCCATACAACGGCATAATATTCATATCCATAATTCAGTCGTAGCACATGCTGTCACATTAAGCAAGGCTACTTCTCCGCCCCCCTAGTAAGCACACCAAGTTCTCTAAACAAAACCAAGCCTCCAGCAACCTGGGAAATCCCCCTTGCCTTTGTTTTGATTTCGTCCTAGAACTCCAGTAAAGCACTGTAAGAACGGCCAGTTCTTAGTGACATCTTTATTGACGTCTTATGTCCAACCTTACGTCAAACCCAGGCACCTTTCAGGTATAAATATACCAACGTTGCCTTAAGCAAACACACGGTGGTAATTCTGGAGCAGAGCAGCTATCTACTACCGAAAGTCCAGCTGATGCAAGAGCCCACGGACGCTGCCCCTCCTCCTTGACGCGCTGAGAAAGACGCTGTCTTTTCTCCTGCCGAGAAATCCAGCTCTGGCGTTTCCAGCCTACCCTTGCGGGTTGCTGGGATATCGAGTCCTGAGAGAGAGATACCAGACCTCCTGCTTTCTATTACCCAGGTACGGAACAGACTAAACCCTTACAAAGAATTCTTGAGTCAGATTCTTGGCAAAACAAACTTAACTTAAACTGCTACTTACTTACTCCCTCCCACGTATTAGGCTTAGGTCAGGTACACCGGGGTAGGCGTATTTAGAAGCACCAGTTGAGTACGATTAGTCAATGTATATATGTATGTATATATTTTATCTATTTTAAAGTATCGTATGGCTAAGAAACCATATCAATGCTTTTACAGTATTTTTTTATACTCCTCCTTTTACTGTACGCACTTTACTTTACCATGAGTATTACAATCGTGGCAATTCATTTCTCTTGTATGAGGAAGAAGACTGCTCAATAAATAACAACTTTTATTGAAAACGCCCGTCTCTCTTTTCTCTGCATTCTGGTGAAACTAATTATGCACATTTGACTGAGTGAAATAGCTGTCTTTTGTTTTCACACGACTCTAGAGATACACTCTTATTCAGGGAGAGCAAAGTTGTCATGTTTTATGGTTGTCAGAAGCTTATCCCTTCTTGTCTAACCAGGGAGGTTAAACTCCTCCTCGTTTATTCGAGAAAGTTTCTAGTGACCTCTGAGCTAGCTGGCAAACCTTAAGTCTAATATAGTCAGTAGAGACCTAGATAACCTCAGTCCTATGTCTACACTGCTGAATATATTATTCCAATGCGCAGAGCCTATTGGGAATATAGGAACTACACTACATGGCGCCCAACGTTTGGTAAGGCGATAAATCTAACGCAAGACGTTAGAGTAACTCAGTCGTGCTTTTTCACACAGACCCTTTTTCCCATAAATACTCCAAAAGACGTCTGGAGTGGGTAAAAGGTTAAAATCCGCCGGAACTTAGTAGGAAGAGATTTCTATGTATAGTTTTTGGTTTAGTCAACGTTGAAGGATACAGTGTTCCAAAAATATTGTGCACCTAATCTTTGTTTCCTTGAAACCTGATCTGCAACAAGAAACTTTCTGTCAGTAAAAATGTCAGAAAGTGAAGAAGAGAGGGAGGCAGCTAGAATAGCAGCTCGACTCCTAGAGGAAGACACAAGTCTCCTACAGACCGACCCGAATGCTATACTCATTCCGGTCAACATAAGAAAAACCATAACTCTTAAACTTATAGAGAATGGACTAACATCGAGAGGTGGGATAGTCGTATTCGTAATTGAGGCACATGAATATCGGCAGACAGAGGTATTCTATTCATGGATAAACTTTCCAGCAGCAAACGCTGTCACACACGAATTCCACTATTACAAAATAGAGGAACCTCCGGAAGAGTACACTCCTTTCGAGGAGGTGGAAATCCCATTAAAATACCAAGAGCACCTGCTCTGGTTCAAAGGCGCCCTAAAACATAATAATCACATCACCAGGCTCGGTCCACTAGGTAGACCAGGAGCAACGTGGCCGGTTCTAGCCAGCTACACACCATATCCAGACATTGAAAAAATGTCAATACCAGAACTTTTAGCACAGCTAAAACAACTGATTAAAATTCATAGACAATTAGTCCAATATGTAATGCGGACTTCAACAGTCCAACCAGCTATTAACATTCCACAGCTGACCCCTCATCAGGGGAATACAAATAAAATAACACCACAGAACATACAATCATGTCTGGGTAAAGTACCAATAAAACGGGAACAAATTCCATTCTGGTTAGCACAAAAAATCACTCAAATAGAGGCGGTATTTCCGGATACTACCCCTACTGAGAAACACAGAATTCTGACTATCTGCCTTCCAATGGGGAACGCACCACATGTGGAGGACTGTGTCACTTGGGGCACAGTCTGTGCTTCCATTTACACAAAAACACATGGTGTTCCGTCCATGGCGGTAATACCCGATGTGCTAAGACAGATTCAAAATGAATACGGTCCAGAACCTGCTTTAACTCTGGGTATAACGAATATGAAGTTGGGGCGTATCTGTGCCCCAAAACCAAACGCGCTGCGAGATATGCCACATTGGCAGTATTTGTTTCCTGGTAAACCATTAGTAATTCATTAGTAATTCATGTAGTTCATCTGTGTTTCTCTGCTTTCTTTCATTCTATTAATTCTTTCTCCCCACTCAGTTGCATGCACAGATACGCCCCAACTTCATATTCGTTATTCCAGAGGTGTCAATTGGGCAAGACACCTCCACCAAGCTGCGCGCATACTGAACTACACACGGATTAACAAGCAAACGATAGAACAACTGGTGTGCATCCCAATCTCTTGATTTCTCACGTTGTAACGTTGCCCTACACCAGGATTGCACCCGCCGGATTAAATTCAATTAAATAATGATAATAAAATTCCCCACACGATTGTTGGAACATCCAGGGTTATTTCTGAAAACTGTGTGAATTCGCAAAGGAAATGAACTATGATATTTGTCACGGTTTATACAATGATATAATTTTTACATCGTTTTTGTAATAGCTTGGTCGCTAAATTTCGTTGATAACATTGCATCATGGGAAATGTAGGATTAACTCCATGAAGATACTTTCGTAGTCTACCTCGTAGGAGAGATCGGCAGAACAGCTGACCGACCGGGAGGGATTTAAAAACGCAAGGGAGCTTGGGAGGTTTTTATGATTCCAGTTAACGAAGAGGAAGACGGGTGTTTTTAAATTCTATGTCGCAGGTACGTTTGCACTAACAAATGACAAATAATGTTGGTTAATTTATTGTTGTAAACATGCTGATAAACGTTTATAATATAAGGAGAGACTTTTGTCACGGAGATATTCAAAAGTGAAACATGCAGTTTTTCCGCCACGAAAGTGATATTTAGAAGTGAAACATACAGTTTTACCTCCATGAAAAACTAACGGTTGTTCGGCCAGTTGTGGGAGGGAATGACACGATTTTTTGAGAAGCATTTTGCTGACATTGACGGGTATTTAACCAATACCAGATTGAGAAAGTCCTTTTTGGAAAAACAAAATGAAGTTTATAGAGAAATAGCAACTTTGTAAATTTAACACGACATTGTTAATAAGTATCAAACTTGATGTAAATGGTGTTGATCAAAACTGATTGTTATTCGTTGTTATTTACAGTGACCCCTGACGAAGGGCATTCCATCGCCCGAAATGCATTGGGTTCGATTTTAATAAACACTGCTTTTGAAAGAATCCTGCATCATTCATGTTCTTACAAGACGTCCGGAGTGGCACAGTCAGAACAATAGAAGTTTAGAAAAAAGGCGCATGCAACTGAGTGGGGAGAAAGAATTAATAGAATGAAAGAAAGCAGAGAAACACAGATGAACTACATGAATTACTAATGAATTACTAATGGTTTACCAGGAAACAAATACTGCCAATGTGGCATATCTCGCAGCGCGTTTGGTTTTGGGGCACAGATACGCCCCAACTTCATATTCGTTATTCCAGAGGTGTCAATTGGGCAAGACACCTCCACCAAGCTGCGCGCATACTGAACTACACACGGATTAACAAGCAAACGATAGAACAACTGGTGTGCATCCCAATCTCTTGATTTCTCACGTTGTAACGTTGCCCTACACCGGGATTGCACCCGCCGGATTAAATTCAATTAAATAATGATAATAAAATTCCCCACACGATTGTTGGAACATCCAGGGTTATTTCTGAAAACTGTGTGAATTCGCAAAGGAAATGAACTTTGATATTTGTCACGGTTTATACAATGATATAATTTTTACATCGTTTTTGTAATAGCTTGGTCGCTAAATTTCGTTGATAACATTGCATCATGGGAAATGTAGGATTAACTCCATGAAGATACTTTCGTAGTCTACCTCGTAGGAGAGATCGGCAGAACAGCTGACCTACCAGGAGGGATTTAAAAACGCAAGGGAGCTTGGGAGGTTTTTATGTTTCCAGTTAACGAAGAGGAAGACGGGTGTTTTTAAATTCTCTGTGGCAGGTACGTTTGCACTAACAAATGACAAATAATGATGGTTAATTTATTGTTGTAAACATGCTGATAAATGTTTATAATATAAGGAGAGACTTTTGTCACGGAGATATTCAGAAGTGAAACATGCAGTTTTTCCGCCATGAAAGTGATATTTAGAAGTGAAACATACAGTTTTACCTCCATGAAAAACTAACGGTTGTTCGGCCAGTTGTGGGAGGGAATGACACGATTTTTTTAGAAGCATTTTGCTGACATTGACGGGTATTTAACCAATACCAGATTGAGAGAGTCCTTTTTGGAAAAACAAAATGAAGTTTATAGAGAAATAGCAACTTTGTAAATTTAACACAACATTGTTAATAAGTATCAAACTTGATGTAAATGGTGTTGATCAAAACTGATTGTTATTCGTTGTTATTTACAGTGACCCCTGACAAAGGGCATTCCATCGCCCGAAATGCATTGGGTTCGATTTTAATAAACACTGCTTTTGAAAGAATCCCGCATCATTCATGTTCTTACAAGAGGTCCGGAGTGGCACAGTCAGAACAATAGAAGTTTAGAAAAAAGGCGCTTGCAACTGAGTGGGGAGAAAGAATTAATAGAATGAAAGAAAGCAGAGAAACACAGATGAACTACATGAATTACTAATGAATTACTAATGGTTTACCAGGAAACAAATACTGCCAATGCGGCATATCTCGCAGCGCGTTTGGATTTGGGGCACAGATACGCCCCAACTTCATATTCGTTATTCCAGAGGTGTCAATTGGGCAAGACACCTCCACCAAGCTGCGCGCATACTGAACTACACACGGATTAACAAGCAAACGATAGAACAACTGGTGTGCATCCCAATCTCTTGATTTCTTAACTCTGGGTATGAAATTACTGAAAGACTTCAAGCTGGTCTCGGCTATATTATTAGCCAACATAAAAGGAGAAGCAGCATCTGTGGCGATCCGCCGGAAATTGAAAGAAACAGATATAGCGGAACAACCATTTGAACTTGCCAGAATCATAGAAAAATCCTATGAAGAACTAGGAAGAGATAGTTTGGGTGGGAAACCAGTAAAACCCCAACTAACTGAAAATCCTGAAAAAATATCTATTAAAAATAATCTAAACACTCCAAAAAAGAGCTGGGATGGAAATAAACAATCCACTCCCAAAGAAAAAGATTCCAGTCCAGAGGAAGGTCTCCTCGGCGGAGAAAAAGATCTCCGGACCAAGGACACAAGTCTCCCCAGAGGGAGCCCTTTGAGAAAAGATACAACCTTAGAAATAGGGATAATCTAAAGAAACCTGATAGATATCAAGATATTGATACACGTCCCTCAAGATCTTTTCAGAGTTCCTCGCAGAAATCGGAAAGAAGAGGACGGTCAGAACAAAGGGAAGAGCACGTCAAGTCCAAAGACAAAGAACCTGCTCATCAAAGTAAAAAATTACAAATTCCAAGAAAGAAGGTAGCCAGCATTAAAATAGTCAAACATGCCGAGGATACTGAGGACACAGCTGAAAAACGGAGAGTGGGCCCAGACAGTGCTAGACAGCGCAGCAGAAGTGACCATAGCTCGCAAGATCCTGATGAATCATCTTGAGACAGTGGACACGAATGAATACATTCAAGTGGAAACTGCAGACAGCAGAGTTAGCAAACCTCATAAAATATACGAGATAACATTACGTATAGAGGGAGATAAGACTAGGAAAGTAAGGGGTCTATTTTGGGATAACCTTTCCAAAGGCTATGACATCCTTTTAGCTGAAAAGGACTGGCCACCAGAGTTTGTCAGGGAGTGCCCTCATGGCGAAGAAATGATTATGCCTGCCTTCTCAAATCACATTCCAATTCATAAAAAATATACACTTGCAAGAAAGTGGGCAGTAGCCCAAGCTCCTGCATTATATAAAAATCATGTAGGATGGGATGAGGACTCTCCTCCTCACAAAATCCAATTAAAATGTCAACCAACTGCACAAAGGCAATACCCAATTAAGCAAGAAGCTAAAAAACAGGTCAGGGAGATCTTAGATCAACTTGAATACCAGGGGATGATTGAAACATGCACCTCACAAATGAACAATCCTTTGTTTCCTGTCTCCAAGCCAGACGATTCATATTGCCTAGTTTTGGACTACAGACACCTTAACTCATGTTGCAAGACATTTGCAGTACAAAACTCACACAGTGCAGCACTAATGAATAACATCGTGCGCAAAAAATACAAAACAACATTAGACATCTCTAATGGATTCTTTTGTCAAAACATTGCACCTGAAAGCAGGTATTTGACCGCTTTCTCAATAATGGGCTCGCAGGAAAATTTCTGTCGACTCCCACAGGGGTTCAAGAACAACCCAGGATTATTCTCAGCAAGGGTAACAGAGTTACTACAAATGTATGATGATGAGGCATTATCTTATGTCGATGACATCTATCTAACAGATGATGACTTGGATACTCACTTGAAAAGAGTGAACACCATAATACTTGGGTTCGCAGCAGAGGGTTACAAATTCAACTTTAAAAAGTCAAGAATTGCCCATCTAACTGTCCTGTTTTTAAGATATGAATTATCAAGTGAAGGCAAAAGCCTAGCAGACAACTTCTTAGAAAAGTGTGCTGTACTCCAAGCACCAAAAACGCTGAGGAACTTACAATCAATACTAGGTTTCCTGAATTTCGGAAGAACATACATTCTAAATTATGCAGAGAGGGTTAAACCTCTCTATGAATTAATAAAACCTGATTTTAAACCAATCAATTGGACTCAAAAACACACAGAAATTTTGAGATCATTGAAAACAGACATGTTAACAAAAACAAAATTGCAAACTCGCGATAACACGCAACCTTGTAATCCGAGTCATCCCAGGAAGATGCGGATTCACGTACCTGACCTCTAATGAGGGAGAAAAGGTACCAATAGCATACAAATCACATTTGTACACAAAAGCTGAAATGAAATTTAATTCAACGGAAAAAATTCTAACTGCGGTTCAGACTGCTGTAGCAACAGAAAGAACTCTATCACAAGGTAAACGAATAATATTCGTTACACCAGTACCAGCCCTAGAAGCGGTAAAAAAAGGCAAGCATTCCGAATGCTAAAGCGCTACATCCGAGATGGATCCAATGGGTTAATTCTCTTGTTGCAACAGACGTAGTTTACGAATTTGATCCTAATTTGAAAACACAAGAATTTCTACAATATGAATATGAATGTCCTCTGCCGACCGAAATCCTGCCTCTAGAACACTACGGCTGTATAATATATACAGACGGATCAGCACAACCCGCAGTTGGGGGTAAGCAGGTTTACAGTACTGCGTGCGCGATTGTTAAAGGTCGTTGGCACGAAGGAAAATTTAGACCACTTGTCACTAAAACACAATCTCTACAAGATTGTACAGCTCAGCGAGCTGAACTACTAGCATTTAAGATGGCGCTTGAAAATACCGATTGCGAATTCCCCACACTAATAGTGTGCGATTCATATTACTGCGCCCAGTCTTATAATGAATACTTGCAGAACTGGGTTCAAAACGGTTTCAAAGACGCAAAAGGTTGCACAATCAAGCATAAAATGCTTTGGGAACAAGTAGTTCTTTTACAGAAAGAACTACAAAAGACTCACGTGATACATACACTGAGTCATCAACGTGATGGCGTACACGTTGCGGGGAATTCATTGGCTGATGAAGCCGCGAAGGCAGCTGTGCAAACGGCTTCCGTAGCTGCTATCACCCGGTCAAAAACAAAAATAGACAGCGATATATTGCAAGCTGTCAGTGCTACGGTAAAAGATGATATAATATCACTCCCGAAAGGCTTTCCAGTAAAATACTCATACATAACTGATGCAAATAATGTTCCATTTGCTCAAATCCCTGGAGTGGGGGATAGGGCAATTCCAAACATGGAACACAGGTTAGGACTAATTACAGCGGCACACGAAGGGCTTGCGTCTGCACACGCTGGTGTTTCCTCCACAGTATCGTTATTAAAACAGAGATATTGGTGGCCACGCATGAGAAAACAAACTAGGAAGTATGTTCTAGAATGTGAAATATGCCAAAGAATGAAAGTATCAACAGTGAAACGACCAGAACAGACGCCCCTTCTAATCTCAGATAAACCCTTAGCATGTGTTTACATGGACCACTGTGGTCCCTTACAAAGGGATGGCAACTATAAATATATCATGGTCCCAGTGGATTCCTGCACGAGATTCATTTGGATGTGGCCCCAGCGATCGGCTGACGCCAGAACTGTTATAAATGATTTGCGAGTCTATATCGGCACATACGCAATTGGCATGCTACATTCTGATCATGGTCCTGCTTTTAGCTCTCGAGCTTATAAGGAGGCCATGACCAGCATGGGCATTGCATTGTGGTATTCTTGTCCCTTCCATCCTGAGGGAAACGGGATTGTGGAAAGTAAAAACCGAGACATAAAGCAATCTATAACGGTGAGGGTATTAGGTACGGGTACTGGGTGGGTCCAACATTTAACAAGTGTCCAACGTAGTCTTAATAATCTGCCAAGAAATTCTCTAAAAGGTTTCAGTCCGTATGAACTATTGTTCGGACTAGAATGCATATTTAGGACCTCGATAGTCAGACTTCAGTGGTAGAAGAAAAATGCTTTGACATCAAAGATCGTTTGGCTATTTTACAGGACCTAAATGAAACAAGAAAAGACCTGAGCAACGTAAAGCTAAAACATCAGCCAACAGCCACTGTAGAGAAACCACCTGTCCCACCAAGACCTGTCTGGATTCCAAAGATTGGGGATCTGGTCAGAGAGAAGATCGCGGTGAAGAAGGAATTTGGGCCTTCTTACAGAAAAGCAGTACCTGTCTTAGCTGTCAACAGAACAAGATCAGTTGTACTACCGCCCCTTGCTGGTAAAAAGGAGAACCGAGTTGTATCCATCGACCTGTTAAAACCACAATCATGTGGCCGATAATAAGTAGTAGGCCCAGTGGACTCCCAAGAAATAGCAGAAGACCAAATCTTGCTACAATCCAAGAGGTTCAAACTGAGAGACTAATCACATTTGATAAACCTGCAGTGATTAAAAAAGGACTATTCAATAATGCCATGGAACTTGTGCCTCTTGAAGCCCAAATTGAAACAGTTCATCATGAAACACCTGTCTACAACGATGTAGCCACAGACTATGCTAATGAAACAAAGAAAATTCCAAAAGCAAATAAAAATCCGGAAGAGATTCCAACAATTGACAGAACTGCATCTGGCTACTTCATCAATTTCGATGAATTTTCTGAGGATCCAAGCGAGCCTGAAGAACAGCCAACAACTGAATCTTTTAAAAACAAAGTAACAGAACTCTTTCATCAACTCAAAGAAACCTATCTGATTTCTCCATGGATTGAATTTTGGATTGTGTTAGGTGTACTTTTCCTCCTGCTTTGGCTCATCATGATTCTTTGTTTGGGAAAATTCATTGAGGGAAAATACAGTACAATGGACACAGCAAGTCAGAACATCAACTTGGTCCTAAAGCCACACAAGTCATCTCACATCGAGAAAAGAGAACTATCAACCGTGAATGTTACAGCCAATCCAATACCCGGTGGGGTAGCTTGGGACAAAACAGATTACGATATTTATGGCCCGGTCGAGCTCTTGAAGTATCCACACCAGTTCAAGATTTCATTAAGTGACTTTGTAAAACCGAGCACATTCTCTGATGTTTATTTATTTATTTTATTTTCTCCATTTGTAAAGCGCGGCTGACACCTTGCAGGTTTCCTGACGCTGGCGAATACTCGTACCTCAGGGGAACAACAGCAGGGAGCAAGGGGGGGGTGGAATTTCTAAGGGAATAACCACGTCTTGATGCGTTTCCTGAAGGGGAGGAGCTGTGATATTTGCCGGATATCAGGAGGAAGACTGTTCCACAATTTAGCCGCAGCGACTCTGAAAGATCTGCCCCCCGTCCTGACTTTGTTGTATTTAGGAACAATCACCAGGCGAGCCGAGGCAGAACGTAGAGATCTGGAAGGGATGTACCATGTGAACATAGCCTGCAGAGGTTTAGGTCCAGCTCCGTGGAGCGCTTTAAACACCAGGCAGAGGGACTTGAAGGCCACACGTTGCCTAAGCGGAAGCCAGTGTAGTTCAGCTAGGGCCGCTGTGGCGGAAGCTCTCCTAGTCCAGCCTAGAACTAGTTTGGCTGCGGCCGACTGAACTCGTTGAAGTCGGTCAAGCAGGGCAGCTGGGGACTCAAGAAGCAGCGCGTTGCAGTAGTCCAGGCGACTGAGGATGGTACACCTGACTATCTGCTCCCGAGCTTGAGCGGGTAACAATGGCATAATTTTGCGAAGGGAACGTATGAGAGCTGTGCAAGTTCCCACCGTTTTTGCAACTTGGGTTTCAGTGTTCATTTTCTCATTCAGCGTGGCTCCTAGATTACGGACCGATGTAACTGGCCGAGGTTTATCTGTCGATTCCGGGGGCCAGAAATCGCAGGGGAATTGCCGGGGAATGCGGCTTCCCGCACAGTACAGAACCTCCGTTTTGGAGGAATTAAATTGCAGCGAGTTAGTGTGTAGCCACCCAGCCGTCTCCCTTAAGCAGTCGTGAAAGGCTGCCAGGGGGGTAGAGTCTTCTCCCTCCCAAGAGAGA
Organism: Lissotriton helveticus; assembly: GCF_964261635.1. NCBI lineage: Eukaryota > Metazoa > Chordata > Amphibia > Caudata > Salamandridae > Lissotriton > Lissotriton helveticus. Next base: position 704,035,713 of record NC_136068.1, on the reverse strand, counting down.
ATGAGCTGGGTGTCGTCTGCATAATTAATTGTTTTTAACCCGTGTGCCTTTATTAACGTGATCAGAGGTCTAAGATACACATTAAAAAGAATGGGGCTGATGGAGGAGCCCTGGGGCACCCCGTGGGAGACAGGGGAGAACGTGGATTGATAAGGGGGAAGAGATACCGCCTGTCTCCTGTCCCGAAGGAAGGAGTGAAACCAGAGAAGGGCAGTGCCGTCAATCCCCGCTGCCTGGAGTCGCTCCAGCAGGACCCCATGGTTGACCGTATCGAAGGCGGCAGACAGGTCCAACAGGATCAAGGCTACTGCCTGGCCCCTGTCTGCACGCATACGAAGGTCTTCCATAGCTGTCAGGACAGCTGTTTCGGTCCCGTGGGCAGGGCGGAAGCCGAACTGAAAGTCGTCCAGGATCTGATTATCCTCCAAATAGGTGGAGAGACAGGTGCTTACCCAGCGCTCCACAATTTTAGCAGGAAAAGGCAGACGGGAAATAGGCCGGTAATTGGACAGACAATCAGGGTTCAGGGAAGGTTTTTTTAACAATGGGGTGATAAGGGCCTCCTTCCAGGTGGAAGGCACAAGTCCGCAGTATAAAGATTGATTACAGATCCTGCGTAGTGTGTCAAAGAGGTCGGTACCAAAACTCTTTTTTTAGGAGGTACTGGGTCCAGGGGGGATGATTAGGACTTTGAAAGTATTAATGATATGATGTCAGATTTAGTAATGTCAGCAAAATGTACAGAACATGATTACTTGCAGGGTTCATCTAATTATGAACAATTGTACTGCTACAACCATTTTGGACATCACTATTTGCATAAATCTGCTCAACCTAGAAATGTTTTAAATTATAATCAATGGGAACATTGTGCAACTCCACCAAAAGGTAGTTCAAAAACATTTTATGAGAGATTCCCATACTTCTCAGGGTTTAACACAAGTGAAGCAGGAGCCTTTTATTTCAAAATGTTAAATAAGACAGGAATGAAAACAATGCTGACAAACACTAAATTAATCTATTCAGAAGCATTTTATGAAAAAATGACTACATTTGGTTTTGATTTTTGGAAAAACAATATTGAAACAAAAACCATCTGGGGTACCAAAGATTGGTAGGTCCAAGGTATAGAATCTTTATTTAGAGCCTGCATGATCCCAGAACAAATTATATTCCCATATTTTTAACCAAAACAGAACACATCCTGATTGGAAAAAATGGTTGATCTGGCCCACAGACACAAATAACTGTCAAGATAGATTCCTGAACAAAACACAGGGGTTCAAATTGACCAGGCCAGACCCTAGATACTCCCAGAGACAACATCCAGGGATAGTTACAACATACAGTGTAGGAAAACTCTGCCTCGAATGGCTACACACATCCACACTGGCAGAAATTAAGCAACACTTGATTTTACTTAAAGACGGTGCTGACTTGCGTGATTTCATAATGGGACCAAGCAAACAACGTCAAAAACGTTTCATAGCGGCCGGTATATATGCAGCTTACAACGAAGCTTGGAAATAATGCAAGTTGAAACAGCAGAAAAAATACGGGAAATTGACCGTATTAATTTGGAAAAATCACTTTCTGTTGTGGACAATGGGTTAATGACTCTGTCTTCCAGAATATATTCACTGGACAGTATTGTATCATCTGCTATAGATATAATAGAACAGGACTTGGTAATGTTACAACAATGGTCAGTCCCAATTACGTTCTATTGTACAGCTTGGCTGGACGTTACAAAATCTGCGTTCAGGCTACGTGCCTTGACGTTTAATCAACACAACGTCATTATTCTCTATCTTTAACCTTACTGATACACAAATCAGCTTGGCACAGAAAGGAGCAGAATATACAATTCTGAGCATTGAAAAACTAGAGAGATTACCATTGACAATGTCAGAACGACCTGTCATTTAATGGATAATACACGGAATAATAGCTATTCCGATAACAACTTTCAAATTTAAATTCTGTCAAGAATATATACCAGCAGGCCAGTATGAAAGGTTGGGTAAAGGGTACATTAAGTCATCATGGAAATTACCTTACACACACACATGTTATAGTGAAAAGGAACAGAATGTATTTCTCAGTGGTAATAATTGTAAAAGATCACTGAGTGGTATACTTCTGTGTCAAGGTATTAACCTGCATGGGGCCTGTGAGGGGACTTCAAATAACCTTTCATGTCACCATCATGGCACACCTGCAACTCGAATAGAGCCATTCTTCAGACGGCTTTCTAACAGGAGCTATATTCTAATAATGGACCACAGATGTTGTGGCATGGTGCCAGGAAAAGCTTACCTGGTTAGCGTTAGTTCAATGGTCACTTGCTGTGTGCAAGTATTGTTTCCAAACAGCACTCTAGACAGGGAGGAAAACAGTTGGCCATTTTTGAATATCTCTTCTATTCGAATTGATACTTTAAGCAGAATGAAGTCTGTCCTTTTGCAGACAACTGTGCCCTTGACGTCATCAAAAGAAACGTATGATCTGCAAGTCGCAAGGACAACGGCAGAGATACATAGCCTTTTATCAGCAAATTGCCCCCTACATTTTGAAGAAATGTTAAGCCAAATCCTAAATATGTCCGATACTAGCGGTATCCCACATGTATTTAAGACAATTTTTTCGGGACTGTTAACACCCTTCACAACAGTTCTGGGCATTTTTCCTAATTTGGCCATTCTGTCTTTGATGGCCTACCACTCCTGTTGGGACTCGTAGCAGGCATTTTATTTTTGATTCTCCTGCTTCGTTATGGCAAGCCAAAACGCAGACAAGACTCCAGCCACAATGGAAGAAACGATCCTAGCTATACGCTATCGGGACCGCATAACTAAAGTCCTTGGATTAGCCCGGCTAAGAGATCTGAATATGACCTAGTTTCTTTCATTCAGACCCATCTGGCAGATTTGCATCTTACCTGTGCTTCGATATATGGTATGCGGAGAAGAATGCGTGTTGGACGTCTATCTTAAACTACAATCAGAAGTACCATTGGATACAGATACTTTGCTAAGTCCTGTAACGGCTCATGCATCGTGTTGTCCCCAGCAGTTACCCATCCTGATGACGGCATTCGTTGAGACTTCACCACTGCGATTAAAGGGTAGTGAAGTACGGGATGAGAGCAACATCACCCAGGTACGACCTTCTGTGAGCACTGCTGATCCTGTCATCGATGATAGCAATCATGCTCACGACTGCACAGTTGCGGCATTTTCCAACTTGGTCGAACTTTCACCTGAAGCGGTAAACCACTTTTTTGAAAGTCTGTCTGAAATGATGTTTTCCCCCGAACAAAAAGAATAACTTTTAAGCAAACTAGTACACAGCGTTCCCTGAACTCTGAATTCGGCCTTCGGCTTTGATAAACAAAAGCTACTGAACATATTTGGAACTATAATTTTTTCTCTCTCTCCCCTGAAAGCGAAATTATTTTTTTTCCCGATTCCAAAATATTTACCTTTTTTTTTGGCACATGTACTCTGCTTGAAGTAGAACTATTCTTAGAGAACAGAGCTTCTATTTTAGGACCTCTGAAGACAATATATCACGTCTAGCACATTTACAGCAACTGTATTTATATGTGATGGAATGGTCTCAACCCTTTTTTCTGTATTAAGAGCCATTTCATGTGTAAATTTCGCAAATCATTCATGCCGATATATATATGCTTCCTTTTTAATGAATGATTACACTGCTTGAAAAGCGTACAGTACCTATAATGATTTTCATGTATTTCGCATACACCTTTTCAAATGCAAAAATTTATTTTGGGGTGGGTTGGTATACACATGCACATTTCATGTTTACTATTGCTTAAGTTTTAGTAATGATGGACATTATTTCGTGGAGTGGGTGTAGTGTGTTATCTAGGAAACCTGAATCGATATTCCTATTTTTGCCCTTGTCCGGCTCTAATCAATAATATCCATACAACGGCATAATAATCATATCCATAATTCAGTCATAGCACATGCTGTCACATTAAGCAAGGCTACTTCTACGGCCCCCTAGTAAGCACACCGAGTTCTCTAAACAAAACCAAGCCTCCAGCAACCTGGGAAATCCCCCTTGCCTTTGTTTTGATTTCGTCCTAGAACTCCAGTAAAGCACTGTAAGAACGGCCAGTTCTTAGTGACATCTTTATTGACGTCTTATGTCCAACCTTACGTCAAACCCAGGCACCTTTCAGGTATAAATATACCAACGTTGCCTTAAGCAAACACACGGTGGTAATTCTGGAGCAGAGCAGCTATCTACTTCCGAAAGCCCAGCTGATGCGAGAGCCCACGGACGCTGCCCCTCCTCCTTGACGCGCTGAGAAAGACGCTGTCTTTTCTCCTGCCGAGAAATCCAACTCCGGCGTTTCCAGCCTACCCTTGCGGGTTGCTGGGATATCGAGTCCTGAGAGAGAGATACCAGACCTCCTGCTTTCTATTACCCAGGTACAGAACTGACTAAACCCTTACAGAGAATTCTTGAGTCAGATTCTTGGCAAAACAAACTTAACTTAAACTGCTACTTACTTACTCCCTCCCACATATTAGGCTTAGGTCAGGTACACCGGGGTAGGCGTATTTAGAAGCACCAGTTGAGTACGATTAGTCAATGTATATATGTATGTATACATTTTATCTATTTTAAAGTATCATATGGCTAAGAAACCATATCAATTGACTGAGAACTCTACCGCGCTAATGGGAGCATTAGTGATGCACTTATGACAAAGTGTATGTGTTTGTGAACATTTTTAAAAACATTTTTAAAACCTGATATTTTTAAATCTATATTGTCTGATATTACCATTGTATCACTGTGACTGTCGCGCCACTCCCCGGTCCACCGCAGCGATCTTGTGCTGTTTGCGTGGAGGGAGGAAAGCGCTAGTGTTGCCTGATCGTTCCTCGTGAGGCAGCCATTTTTTGCAAGGTCGCCGGTCTAGTCTCCCCGCACCTCCCTGAGTATAAAAGGGCTGATCATTAAGGCGGTCGAGAGATTGACTGAGAACTCTACCGCGCTAATGGGAGCATTAGTGATGCACTTATGACAAAGTGTATGTGTTTGTGAACATTTTTAAAAACATTTTTAAAACCTGATATTTTTTAACCTATATTGTCTGATATTACCATTGTATCACTGTGACTGTCGCGCCACTCCCCGGTCCACCGCAGCGATCTTGTGCTGTTTGCGTGGAGGGAGGAAAGCGCTAGTGTTGCCTGATCGTTCCTCGTGAGGCAGCCATTTTTTGCAAGGTCGCCGGTCTAGTCTCCCCACACCTCCTAACCCTTATAGGCTGCTACCCCCAGCGCAGCGGTGACGCGCAGCGGGAGCGCCTTTGACGCGCCGAAGAGGCGCCAAAGAGAAGCCAGTCTGCGCCAGTCCGCGTTCAGACGCTTCGGGCTTCGTGGTCAGGAAGTATGGTAGGGCGGCGCATTTTATATAGTGCTCCTACGCTGCATGCCTTGCGACCCACTAGTAATCACTCCTGTTCTATTATCGCTCCTCCCTATCCCACCAATATACGCTGTAAAGGTTGTAATTGGGGTCTTTCTTCGCCCAGTATAGCTGACCAACAGCCTCAGCATACCTTGAAGCTGCTCCTCCTCAACTGCCGCTCTCTCCCAAAGCATCATACTGAGTTGGCGCTTTTGATCCAGGAGTATAACCCAGAGGCCCTCTTTCTAACAGAGACATGGCTCCAGTCCCAAAATAATCCCACAGTAGTGTGGGCCATTCCTCAAGGCTATACCATTAAGTATCTTAATCGTCAGTCAGGCAGGGGTGGAGGACTAGCTATTATTTATAAGGATACCTATAGCTGTCGCATCACCCCCTCCACTTCATCATCATGTGAAAGTCTATATTTCTCACTATATCTGTCTCCGACCATTACCTTTTCTGGGATTTTGGCATATCGACCACCAGGCGCTTCTGGTGATTTCATTGCCAACATAACAGACCTAGCCGCCAACTCCGTGCTTACTTCGGCCAATTTCACTTTGCTGAGTGATCTAAATCTGCATTTAGATGATCCCCTTAATAATAATAATAATAATAATACAGCATTTATAAAGCGCCTGGCTACACATAGAACAGTGTGTCCCCGCGCTAATTACTGATAAATTCTACCTAGGGCCTGAGAAAACAGGATTATGAAGTGGGGAAAAGGAATGTTTTTAATTTCCTCAGGAATCCTATTTCAGATGGCTCCATCCTCATATTCAGTGGTAGAGCATTCCAGTATTTGGGGGCTAAGTGCCTAAATGAGCGACCGCCCATTCTGGCCCTAAGAATACAGGGAGTATTAAACAACATCGCACCAGAGGATCTAAGATTGCGAATAGGGCGATGTATGGCCAGGAGGTTCTTGAGACAATCCGGACCTTTGTTCTGGGCTATGCGATGAGCGTAGCAGAGGGCTTTAAATTTAATACGCTCCCTGACGGGAAGCCAGTGGAGTTTAGCCAAGGCAGACTTTCCTGAAGCTCTGCGCGGGAGGCCAAGCACTAAACGTGCGGCAGCATTCTGCACGCACTGGAGTTGGTGTAGTGCTTTTTGGCTTAGCCCTAACAGCATGGCATTGCCGTAATCAAGGTGAGGAGTTACTAGGGCGTGAACAATAGTTTTTCTGGCTACAGCAGGTAAGAGGTCTAAGACCTTACGAAGAACCTTGAGTAGGCCATAGCATCTCCCTGTGACTTTATTAACGTGGGTCTTATACGAGAGGTCGGTGTCCAACATAACACCGAGGTTACGTACCGACTCCCTCGGAATGGGGGGATCCCCAAGTTCACTGGGCCACCATAGTCTTGACCATGAAGATGTTGCTCTTCCGACCATCAACAACTCTGTCTTTTCGCCATTGAGGCGAAGGCAGTTGTCATTCATCCACACTGCCACTGCTGACATACAGTTCGAGAAGTTGATGGCATCTTGACTACGGTCGGGTGAGAGTTTAAACACCAACTGGGTGTCGTCAGCGTAGCTAACAATGTCCACCCCAAAAGTCTCCACAACGCGAGCCAGGGGTTCCATATAGATGTTAAATAAGGTGGGGCTCAAACTTGACCCCTGAGGAACCCCATGGCTTACCCTGCGTGGGGACGATTTGAAGGGGGGACAGTGTAGCTGAAAGCTTCTGTCAGCCAGATAAGACTTCTGCCAGGCTAGCGCTGACCCCGTCACCCCCATCTCCGTCAGGCGAGACAGCAGCGTGGAGTGCAGCACGGTGTCAAACGCTGCACTCAGATCTAGTAAAACTAAAGCTGCTGTCTCGCCTTCATCCGCTATCTGCCTTATGCGCTCAGTGGAATAAAGAACTGCTGACTCCGTCGAGTAGCCGGTTCTGAACCCAGATTGGGATGAGTGGAGATGTGTTTCTTCTTCTAGATGTTTCATGAGCTGTTTATTTGCAATTTTCTCCACAATCTTTGCACAGAAAGGAAGAAGGGAGATAGGGCGAAGGTTTTGCAATTGTGAGATGGGGATGTTGGGTTTTTTTCTTTAGGGGAATGACCTGGGCAGTCTTCCATGCTTCCAGTACGTGACACTCTTGAAAGGACAGAGTGATCATGTGGCTAATATGGTCGATTAGCGTGCTCTCCATAACACCTTTACACCGCGCCACTGGGCACGTGTCAGATGGAGATCCGGATTGTATGCTTTTAACAATACCCAGAAGTTCATTTCTTTCTGGCGTTGTAAAGCATAATAGCCGTGATTTATGTGTGGGAACAGCTACATTAGTTCCAGGACTGGTTGGTGGATTGTTACTAGCTGTAAAGGTGACATGAATTTTGTCCACCTTATCCACAAAATAATCGGCTACAAGCTCGCATAGCTCATTAGAGTAGACGTCTTGAGCCTCAAGCCTGGATGGGGTCGTGAGTTCTCTGTATATGCCAAAGAGTTCTTTGGTGGGGTTGTCTGCTGATTCAATTCTATTTTTAAAATAGATGCCCTTTTCTGACCTTAATAGTTTGTGGTACTTTTTTATCTCTGTTTTATAATCTTCTTTGAATTCAGGGGCATAATTCATCCTCCACCTCCGCTCAAACGTTTTGCATTTGGCTTTAGCCAATCTGAGTTTTTCAGAGAACCATGCAGCTGTTTTGGATTGTCTGGTCAGGGGTTTAGAAACCCATGGTGCTACTTCGTCCAGAGCCTTGGACATCCAGTTCTCATAGCTGTTCCATGTTTCCTGAAGTGTATTACATTGGGACATGGAGTGGTTAAGTAAGGCGCGTTCGAATCGTTCATGGGAAAATTTCTTCCAGACCCTACGCTTAACAAGTAAAGGTCTTTTAGATTTAGTTGACGGGAGGGTCTCTTCTATTTCGAACGGGACGATGCAATGGTCTGACCAGACCACCTGGACTGGGGGTAGGACCACAACACCGTCCCAATTAGAAAAGATGGGGTCCAGTGTATGGCCCAGCTGATGTGTAGGAGCCGTAGATAGTAGCCCAAGCCCGACAGAGTTTAGAGCTGTTATCACGGTTTGTGCCTCTTTACACTCTTTGTCTTCACAATGGAGATTAAGATCTCCCAAGACCAGGAATTTTTTGTGTCTAATTACAGGTTGATGTACTAGGTCCAAGAGTTGGTTTGCGAAGTTAGCTGCACTGCCTGGGGGGCGATATATCAGAAGACCATTAAGCGTATTTTTGGGGTGTATTTTAAGGGTGAACATACCGCACTCTGTATTAGGTATGGTAGCTTTAGTAAGAGCACAATCTAGTTCTTGTTTGTATATTATAGCTAATCCCCCACCGCGTTGTTTTTGTCTGTCTAGTCTTAGTAGACTATACCCCGGGGGGATAGCTTCGAGAACCTCCGGGGAGGATGTATCATCCAACCATGTTTCGGTGAGAAACAGGGCGTCCGTTTGCCTATTTTGCAGTAAGTCGTAAATCTCGACTTTATGTCTCCTCATGGACCTACAATTCAGTAGTAGGAGCTTTAATTTAGCTATTTCCTTAATCTCTCCTTTGAACAGTGATAGAGTAGAATTACACGTTTTACAATAGGGAGGTAGAGAATTGGCCGAAAATGTGTGGGAACAGCTTAGGCCAGATTTCTGGTTAAGTGACAGCAACTCTGAAGTAGTATAACACAAATGATGGTTAGACTTATTTAGCAGTGACTCACTGTTGGCTGGATCAGGGAGTCCTGCCCCTTGCCCCGTCCGTTCGCGGACGGGCGCAGACGGGCAGGACTCTGGCTTGACTCCGGCGCGCAACCGGCGCGCCCGCTGTACGCGTCCGCTGCGCGGAGCCATCGACGTATGTTTTTATATGGCGCCTGAGGGGCAAAGGAGGAGAGCCCTCACAAAGATGGCCGCCACTGAGCACTTGTCCCAGTCCCTCAGAGATGCCGGCCCTAACTCGGCCAGTACGTGCATGCAGAGGCAAGTAATCTGCCAAATGCAAATTCTATTTTAAAAATATTTGAGGGCGAGGATTCCGCACCCCGAAATCGGTGCGAGATACTAGCGCCTCTGAAGGTAGAGCGTAGCGCGCTGATGCCAGGGGGAGGGAAAGGACACAGAGGATCGTAATAAAAAGGAATATTAAAATCAGTGAAAGATTCAAGCACCCGGCTCAAGCCTCAGGTGGAAAAGTAGCAGCAATTTACAGAAAGAAGTGCCTTTTCTGTTTTTATATGGCGCCTGAGGGGCAAAGGAGGAGAGCCCTCACAAAGATGGCCGCCACTGAGCACTTGTCCCAGTCCCTCAGAGATGCCGGCCCTAACTCGGCCAGTACGTGCATGCAGAGGCAAGTAATCTGCCAAATGCTAATTCTATTTTAAAAATATTTGAGGGCGAGGATTCCGCACCCCGAAATCGGTGCGAGATACTAGCGCCTCTGAAGGTAGAGCGTAGCGCGCTGATGCCAGTGGGAGGGAAAGGACACAGAGGATCGTAATAAAAAGGAATATTAAAATCAGTGAAAGATTCAAGCACCCGGCTCAAGCCTCAGGTGGAAAAGTAGCAGCAATGACGCTGCCAATGACCTTCGCTCCAGTCTTCAAGCTATTGGTCTGACCCAAAAGGGGTTTCAGGCGACACATAATAGGGGTCATCTGCTGGATCATGTTTTTAGTAATTTGGACAAGCTCTCGGTGGAAACACCAGTACCACTGCCATGGTCTGATCATTGTCTAATTCCCTTTACATGGTCCATCAATATTCCTACTACCTCTGTACTCCACAATAGGCATTGGGGTAGGAAATGGAGTGCGCTTCCAATTCATACTTGGGAACAGGCCCTTTCTGAACAACTGCCCCAAAAAACGGAGAATCCTGACCTAGCAGTCCATAACTTTCACAACTGGATCTCTAATTCTCTAGATCTAGTCCTTCCAAAATGCTCCCTGCAAACAATCAGAAGGCCCAAAGTTGCTCCCTGGTACTCTCCCGCTCTTAGGTCCCTGAAACAAACGTGCCGGAAAGCGGAGAGAGCCTGGAGGAAAGATCGCTCTCAATCCAAAAAATTAGAGTACAGGTCAGTTATAAGGCATTATAAGAGGGAGATAAAACTTGCTCAAGCCAAGTTTTATGAAACTAAAATTAACATGGCAGTTAACTCCCCTAGGGAAATTTTTAAGATCGCTAAATCTCTGATATCTCCTCCTTCTGAGAGACCTATACCAGAGGGTGCTCAGACCCGCTGTGAGGATCTTGCCACTTTCTTTTCACAGAAGATTCAGGCTATCTACTCCCAACTAGCAATAAATGATGGGGGCACCACTCTACTGCC